>NC_090933.1:61165415-61786582 GCF_040938575.1 Ambystoma mexicanum
GCATGGCGTAAATGGGCCAGAAACGGCCCTTACCGCCATCGCACGCCGCGCAAGGAGCACTACCGCCACACACACCATAGCGGCGACCGCAATTAGTGGTCACCGTAATTAGCGGTCAGCGTAATTAGCGGTCACCGTAAATAGGCGGAACCGGAAATAGCGTCATCGCGGCGGAACGGGAAACTGCACGACGGCCATCTTGAAAAACACAATCCATTGCCATCCTCCACAACCATACCTGATCCAACCCTGACACCTATCCACACCCATCACCCACCCAACTAGCCAAGGAAAAATGCCCAAAGTTGTCAAAAAAGCATGTGACCGGCAGCGCCAAGACCGTTTCTCAAGGGAGGAACTAACCATGCTCGCAGAGACCCTGCAAGAAAGTGCTGCAGCTGTATTCTCCGCGCAGATGACAAGGCCGGCAATAGCAAAAAGAAAGGCCATATGGGCCCTAGTGGCACAGCGTGTGAGTGCAGTGGGGGCCGTACCCCGCACAGCCCAGCAGTGCAGAAAGCGCTGGGACGACTTGAGGCTCCGTGTCCGAAGCATCCTCTCAGCCAACCGCAACCTAGCCACGTCAACTGGGGGTGGATCGGAATCGCCCATTAAGCTGCAAGCATGGGAGGAAATATGTGCATCCACCATCGGGATGGAGAGCATCCAAGGTGTCGGAGGGATGGAGAGAGGAGCGCCGACCTCAGGAGATGCAGGTAGGTGGCCAGAGCAAGCCATGCAAAACTCAACAAAGTCCCATCATGTGAAGTACCATGTAGCCCCATAGCGCATATGCAACACATCGCCAGGTGAATGTCCACAGACACATCCAGACTCCACCCTGTACACATGCAGCATGCACAACCTAACTGCTGGCACACACATACCACCATGCTACCTCCACACAAAAGGCACAAAACCTGTATGCCCCTGCCTGAAATGTGCTGCATGTACCCACTGCATAGATGTCATCCCTCACAATGCACGGCCAATGTCCGCGTACCCATCAATAACACTTTCCCTCCTTTGCTCCACCACAGGATCTGACACAGACCTCCAGGAAGAGGACAACACCGCATCCACAACCACCAAGAGGGCCAGGCCACAGGCATCCACCCCAGCCATCCGAAAGGAAACACACCACCAGCAGCAAACCCTGCCTGGGGAAGAGGACAGGCAAATGCCAGCCCCCACAACAGCAGACACAGACCCAGCAGCAGCATCGCACATGTCACTACTCGTGCCCACTGAAGGGACAGGCTCTGCTGCAAGCAGCACCCTGGGAGAAATCGCTGCCATAGCGGCAACCTCCGACAGTGAGGCAGGCAGCATCGAGCTCATCGATGAGGAAATGCCCACTGCCCAGCCACATTCCCCCTGCATATCCCTAAGCCCCCTGCAGGCGGATGCCACACAGGGGCAGTCGGAGACCGAGGATTGGCCGGCCACCCCATCCCCCCAGCCTGAGGTGAGCAGCCCAATGCACATGCAAATGCCACTTGCCATGGCCCAGCAGAACCAGCAGACACTTGAGGAAATGGTTACCCGCCAGCAGCAGCTATCCGCCCTCCTCAACGAACATGTTGCACAGTGTGGGGTGGCAAGGGATGGCATGGAAAGTTTGGCAGACCGAGTCACAGCTGCCATAGAGTCGTCCACAAAGGACATATGCACGGAACTCGCGGCTGTGCGCAATGTCCTCACAGAACTTGTCCAGACCATCAGGGACATGCGTCCAGATGTGCAGGCCGGACCATCCTCATCAGCCAGCTCGGCACAGAGCAGCCCCATCCGCAGATCAGGGCGCAATCTACGCAGCACGGGCAGGGGTGCCCCGGGGGCCAGGGGAGGGGAATCACATTAGTGGCTTGACAGTCGAGCAGGACTACTGCACACCCTGCTGCACAGACACTACCGCACCTTCGTAGGGATTCCAGGGTGGAGGGGGGAGGGGGTGTGTTGGGGTGTTCAGGGGGGAGGGGGGAGGGGGTGTGTTGGGGTGTTCAGGGGGGAGGGGGGAGGGGGTGTGTTGGGGTGTTCAGGGGGGAGGGGGAGGGGGTGTGTTGGGGTGTTCAGGGGGAGGGGGGAGGGGGTGTGTTGGGGTGTTCAGGGGGGAGGGGGGAGGGGGTGTGTCACGACGTTTCATTGTTTCAATACACATTTTTCTTTCACAAAAAGAAATGTGTGGACATTTTCATTGCATATGTGTGCTTTATTGGTGTACAGTCCACAGTGTGCATGTCCCAGAGACACACAGTGCCCCAAGTGCAGTCTCCATGTGATTCACACCAGCCGTGTGTGCTAGAAGCAGTGGTCGATGATACGTTGGCGCATTGCACGCCCCTCCTGTGCGTCGCCTCCTCCATGGGGTGGTGCCCCATCTGCACCCTCCTCATCCTCATCGTCAGGTGGTTGCAGTCCTGCGTCAGGGGGCAGGGGCACATTCCGTCTGACGCACATATTGTGTAGCATGACACATGCCATTACGATCTTTGCCACCTTCTCATGGTGGTACAGGAGTGCCCCTCCAGACCTGCTGAGGCTTCGGAACCGTGCCTTCAATAGGCCGAATGTTTGCTCTATGACCACACGAGTACGTGTATGTGCACGGTTGAAGTCCTCCTCGTGCTGGTTCTGCGGGTTCCGGACTGGTGTAAGGAGCCAGCTCTTCAGGGGATAGCCTGCATCACCTGTATGTAGGCGAGAATGCATGTGTCAGTCATGTCGTCTGATCAAGAACATGATGTGCCACCATGGCCTGCATCCAACTGTTACTTCGGCTCACTTCTACATGCACTAATTGATTCACACAATGCAACCAGTATATGCTCATGGCTCCCCTGGCCTGTTTTGCATGCCATCACCCAATGTATGTAGAGGGGTTGAGTGCATTGTGAGTGCCCATCCTCTGTCTCCGTTCTCTGTGTTGCTCACAGCCAGGTGGAGTATGCATCATTCCCCCCCCTTCAGCCAGGTGGAGTATGCATCATTCCCCCCCCCCTTCAGCCAGGTGGAGTATGCATCATTCCCCCCCCCTTCAGCCAGGTGGAGTATGCATCATTCCCCCCCCCTTCAGCCAGGTGGAGTATGCATCGGTACGTCATTCTCCTGCCCACTTCCATGACATTGGACTCACCGAGTAGCCAGGATCTTGGGCCTGCATGTCGCTCCATGTAGCGTGGTATTGTGGAGTTCCTCAGGACCATAGAATCATGGGTTGATCCGGGGAATCGGGCACAACAATGTGTGATGATCTTGTTGGAGTCACAGACCATTTGCACGTTGATTGAGTGGAACTGTTTCCGGTTGCGGTACGGTACCTCCATGGCACGTGGAACCACCAATTCCACATGGGTGCAGTCGATGGCACCAATGCAACCGGGTATGCCGGCTAGTGCATGGAAACCCACTTTGGTGTTTGCAATGTCCTGGGCAGTCCGTGGTAATGAGATGTGGTCGTCTGTGTGCTTGAGGAGGGCATCGAGCACTTGGATGAGGGTTCGTGAGAATAATGGTTGTGAAATGCCATGCAAGTGCCCCACTGTGTGCTGGTAGGTGCCTGTGGCCAGGAAGTGGAGTACAGACACTACCTTCAGTAGGGGTGGGATGGCGGTTGGAGTTTCTATCATGCTGACGATGTCGTTGTGTATCATGTGTACGATGGCGGTGATGGTGTCCCGGTCCATACGGTACAGGGTGTGGATCTGCTCAGCAGTGAGGTTGAATGGATTGGCTCTGATGCGTGGGATTGGGGGCTGCCTGCATGGTGGCACTGGCTGTGCTGGTGGGGCTTGCTGGGCCTGCCTTGCCCTCCTTCTCCTCCTGCGTCTCCTCTGTGCAGCCTGTTGTTGTTGTTGTTGTTGTTGTTGTTGTTGTTGTTGTTGTAGCACTTGCATTGCTATCAGGTTCTCCAGCCCCAACATTGCTAGTCGTATTGGTATCATTGTGGAGTGTGACTGGGTGTGGGAAGGGGTGGGGTGTGCTCTTTTTGTACTTCCTGAGTCTGTATTGCCTTCACCTGTGCTGTTTCTGTGCACCTGTGGCAGCTGCATTCACTTTACATGGCCCTTTACGGTTGGTTCGCGATGGCGTACTTAGCACCATGGCGGTAAGGTACTTAACGGGCTGGGTGATGGCGTTAGGTGCATGTCCGCTTGGGTCAGCATTTGCGTACCTTTCCGCCATGGCGCTAAGTACGGTGTGGCCGGCCGCATGCGCACACCCTTAGCGCAGTTAGCGGTAGCGTTAACTACGATGCCGCTAATGGCATCGTAGTTAACGGTCACGGGTCATGATCGGACCTGGCGGAAAACGATGGCGGTAACCATTTACCGCCATCGTTTTTCACTTAGCGCCAGGGTCGTAATGAGGCCCGTTGTGTGCAAGAAAATCATTGGCTGGACATACTTATTTTTGTGCATGCACATTTAATCTGTGATGGTGTACAGTGGGGCAATTCTAACAAAACAAGTGTGCATGTCCACATGAAGACAGTGTGTCACAGGCACATTACATTTATGGTCCCTGCATTTCAAAAGTATTCGTCAATTAGTGCTTGGCGTACAGCATGGCCATCCCGTGCATCACGTACTGGCAGGGGGGCTCCTTCGCCTCCGTCTCCATCCTCTTCATCCTTACCCAGCCCATGCATGTCAATGTCAGGTGGCAGTGGTACATTCCTTCGGACGCACATATTGTGCAGCATGACACAGGTCATGGTGATCTTCGCCGCCTTCTCAGGCCTGTATAGGAGTGCCCCACCAGACCTGCTTAGGCAGCAGAAGCGCACCTTCAACAGGCCAAAGGTCTGCTCAATCACAACACGGGTACGATTGTGTACACGATTGTACTCCTCTTCATGGCTGTTCTGCGGGTTCTGCACAGGGGTAAGTAGCCACGGCCTCAAGGGATATCTTCCATCACCTGCAAGCAGATACAAATAGGTGTGTGTCACTCTGAACTGCCACCTTCAGGGAGCACAGTCATGGCTGCAGCTATTTGGTGTGGGCATGCACATGTCCCTGTACGTGTACAAAATAGTCACCTAGATGCAATGTATACTGTAATGAGGTGTGGTACACTGGATGGGGTTCAATAGATGATGCAGGGTGTAATCATGCATGCTCTGGCAGATATGCTGTGGTAGTGCGAAAATGTTTGGCATTCAAATCATGCTGTATATTCTTTACTATGCATGGTCACACTAGCCGCATTGCCACTGTTGCCATCCTATTCAGTCATGCATTGCTTGCCATCACCATGGTGCCCTGGTTGTGCTTCTTACTTGTCATCCATATGCAATATTTGTGATATGTGGCCCAGTGATGTGTTATGCTCCGTTTGGCTGGTTCAGATGAGGAGTATTTAGCTCTGCATGCGTTCTCCACTCACTGGCTAGTGCCACCCAGGTGCACTATTCCCCCCCTTTCCCACCCAGGTGCACTATTCTCCCCCCTTTACCACCCGGGTGCAGTAGCCCCCACCTTCAGCATCCGCACACATCAGTACCCCACAGCATGGCCATGGCCCTGTTGTGCAACTCACCGAGCAGCCAGGCACGTGGTCCAGCATGTCGCTCCATGTATTGGGGTAGCGTGGAGTTGCGCAGTGCCACGGCATCATGTGTGGATCCAGGAAATCGGGCGCAGCAATGTGTGATGATCTTGCTAGAGTCACATACCAGTTGCACATTATTGCTTGCGATTGCGGTGCACCGCCTCTATGGCATGGGGGACTACCAATTCCACATGGGTGCAGTCGATGGCACCAACACAATTGGGCATGCCTGCCAATGCATGGAAGCCTACTTTGGTTTCGGCTATCTCCTGGGCAGTCCGAGGTAGGGATATATGGGTGCTTGTGTGCTTCTGGAGGGCATCCAGCACTTGGTTCAGCATGCGTGAGAATAGTGGTTGTGAAATGCCATGCAGCTGGCCCACTGTGTGTTGGTAGGTGCCTGTGGCCAGGAAGTGTAGCACAGACACCACCTTTAGTAGTGGGGGGATGGCAGTGCGTATTTCTTTGTGGCTGGCAATGTCGTTCTGTATCATGTCCACTATGGTGGTGATGGTGTCACGGTCCAACCGGTACAGGGTGTGGATCTGCTCAGGGGTTAGGTTGAATGGGCTGGGTCTGGTGCAAGGGAATGGTGACTGCCTACGAGGCACTGGTGGCTGCGCTGGTGGTAATTGCTGGGCCTGTCTCACCCTCCTTCTCCTCCTATGTCTCCTCTGTGCTGCCTGTTCTTGATGCTGTAGTTGTTGTTGATGTTGCTGTAGTTGTAGCAGTATAGGCATGTCCTCCAGCGCCATGATTGCAACTGCTAGTGGTAGCATTTTGGTGTAGGAAGGGGTGTGGTGTGTAGGTGTGCTCCTTTTGTACTGGGCCACTCTACATTGCCTACACCTGTGGGGGCGGTTGTGGTGTGTGGGTGTGCTCAGTTTATACTGGCACAGCCTCCATTGACTCCACCTGTGGGGATTGCGTGCACCTGTGGCAGCTGCCTTGTATCCTGCTTGCTGTTTGCGGATGGTCCGCGATGCCTGTATGGCCGGTATCGTGCAGCCTGTGATTACCGGCTTCGCGATGCCGGTATTTGCATGTATGCGTGGGTTGGAATTACCGGTATCTGCTCCCTGAAGGAGCAACCGTTGTTTAGTGTGCCGCTAATACCGGGTTTGCGGATCTTAATGCAACGGGACTGTAAACAATGCCGGTATTACCCTACCGGCATTGTTTTTGCCTTACCGGCATACCCCGTAATGAGTCCCTATGACTTGTCTGTGTGGCAATAGAATTGGAAAGTTGTACGACACCTCCAATAGGTCTGGGAACCATGCCTGACCCTTTCAATCGGGTATCAATAAAATCACTGTTGCTTCCTGTCTCCTAAACTGTGCCACAGTATGCACTATCATAGTGAAAGGTGGGAAAGCGTATTCTTACGATGGTTCCCAGACCTGGAGAAATGCATCTGTTGCCGTCGCCTCCGGGTCTGGTCTCCAGCTGGAAAATCTGGAGATCTTCTTGTTCAACCTCGAAGCGAACAGATCCGTCTGACACAGACCTCTCCGATGCATGATCTCCTGGAATACTGAATCCTACAGCTGTCAATTGCTGAAATCCCTCAGGTGTCTCGAATTCCAGTTCGCCACCTGATTGTCTTCCCCCGGCAGGTCTTCTGCCTTCACGCTGACTCCTCTCTGGAGACATAGGTGCCAAAACTCCTTGGCTACCTCTGCCAGCATCCTGGATCGCGTCCCACCCAGCCGGTTGATGTACCTGACTGCTGAAATGTTGTCCAACAACAGACTGCGAAGGATCCCGCTAAGAGTTCGAGGCAATTGATATGTAGTCCCAATTTCTCACTCGACCATCTCCCCTCGGTCGACTGCTCACCACACCTGGCTCCCCAGCGGCTGGCGTCCGATTCTAATACCAGGTCAGGGGAGCAGCCAAATATCACACTGCCATTCCCTGCCTCCATGTGGTAATACCACCATTCTAGTTCCATTCTCACTTCCTGAGAAATGGGCACTGTGACAATGAGCCAGTCAAGCGGTTTCTGATGAAAAGAACTGGTCTTTATTCAGACTTACAAATGGTTGAAGTGTAAAAGAAGAAAAAAATGCAATGCGGGGATCTTCATTTCATGTTTTCCTTCTCTTTTCCTGCTGTGCTTTGTTCAGTGTTCTTTTTTGATTCTTTGCAGGGAATGTCGTAAGGTCCTCTGGCAAGTCTTCTCGTCCTAGTCCTCATACGCCCACCAGCCTTCTGCAGCTCCTGCCGGTCCGTCTGGGTTGTTCTGCACTGAAACCAAGAATGAACAACTCCCCTCCTCAACGTGGTGTCTTTATATACACAGGGCTTAACAGGCCAATCAGGGCTTACTTCCTTTACCACGTTATAAAAACCCTCCGAAGCCCTGCCCCTTTTTCCCATCAAGCCTGGTGTGCTGCCGCATTCCTCGGCTCCCACCGTCCTGTTCAGGTCTTCATTGAACAGGTAAGCAATTGGTTGAAAATGTTTGTTTTTTGGGATTTGGTTGGGGTCTTTGTGTGTTTCGGGACGTCTTTGCTGAGCAGTTTGTTTTGTAAACAGAAGTTCTGCTATGCAGCACTTCGGCGTTTCTTTGAACGCAGACCCGCTGCTCAGATCGCTAAGACGGCAGCAACAACGAAACGCTTGCGTTTCTGCTAGTGTGCAGCAACGCAGTATTTCGGCTTCTGCATTCCCGTCTCTCTGCTTCACATGACTTTTGTGAATTATGGCCGGCAGCAGACTTTTCAATCTGGGTTCAGCCGACGGCCCAGTTTCAGCCTTCTGCTCCTCTTCACCGGCCCCTCCTTCCTTGCAGGGTCGCATTTTAGTTGGGTCTCTGTTTCTTCCTTCATTTCGGTCCGTGTCTGTACATGTATACGGTGTAGTCTCCTGTCCCCACCATTCTCCCAGTAGATGTGTTTCTCGTTGTTCAGGGGCGTGGGGAATCACAGTTTCCATTGGTACCCTATGGCAGGTTTCATGTTCCTGACCGTTACATACTACCCCCGAAGGATCTAGCCGATCGGGCTGATCTACGTTTCTGGACAGGTAATCGGTTATTAACTGAAAAGCCGCTGGTCTGTGAACGGTATCAAAACAGAATTCTTTTGGGGTGAGGAACCATTTTAATACCTGCTGGTTCGAGTCCTTGTGGGTGGCTAGCCATTGTAGGGGTGCGTGGTCTGTGAACACAGTGAACTTTCTTCCAGCCAGGTAATACCTGAGGGTCTCAATCGCCCATTTACACTCTTTTTCGATTGTAGAATAACCAATTTCACGTGGCAATAGTTTATGACTGATAAATGCTACAGGATGTAACTGTCAGGATCCACCCATGGAAGCTATGGCAGAAGTGGAAGATCACGCCGCGGAGAACCCGCTGTTAGCGGGCCAGTCCTCATCCAACATGGCCGCCTTCATTATTTAAGCAAGCCACGCCCCCCCTCTCAGCGCGTTGTATCTGTGTTATTCCTTCGTGATACCAGCGCTCGACTATCTCTGCTAAACCACCTCCTGTGCCTTCTGCAGTTCTCTTCCTCGCCCGCGTACCCTTACGCTTGCGGGCTTTGCTTTGATTCCCCCTTCCCTTTCACGGCTCTCGTCCGTTTCACTTTCTTTAACTTTTCTACGCTCTGCGTCTTTTTCATTCACACTAGCGGCTAGCCGCCATTCTCGCGTTTCTACGCGTTCCTCCCTGTGCATTTCGTGGATCTTGCCGTATCTGGTAAGTAGGGACTTTTCAGCTTTCTTCCTATCTTCTCTTTTCTCACTAAGCTCTTCTCTTTATCTACTTACCTACGTCCTGCCAATTAACCCACGGATCGGTTCCGGCCTCCTTTCCTCAGCTGTATCCATATTGGAGGACGGTCAGTCTTACCTGATCCACGATTTCCTGGTTCACTCCGGATCACGAACAGCCACATCTACCATCGGAGTGCATAATATTCTTCACGATCTCCGGAAGACTACCCAGGGTTTTATACTGTCCATCAGTCTTTTCCCTGTTGCGGGACCTTGGCTCCTCGGGGCCCCCAGAGACAGGTCCCACTCCCTGTCGAGGTGGCCTCCGAGGGAGCCAGGCCCTACTTGCACGATAGGAAGTCCAGAGACAAGCCCGCAAAGGAAGACACCAGGAGTCCCCGAAGGCCTTCCAAGCACTCCAAGGATAAACCAGAGGAAGCCACAGGTGAGGAGAAGGGTGGTGAGGTTCAACATTCTGACAGAATACAACGCCCAGACAGACACATGGCTTCCCTTGAGCAGTATCAAGAGCTGGTTGCAGCATTACAGGGACTAACCCTAGAAGTCCAATCCTTGAAGACCGAAAACGCAGCTTTGCGCCAGCAAGTGGTCCTACACAGGGACGACCAAGGAGACCTACCACCCATGCCTCTATCCTTTGGAAAATATGATGGCCACCCGGGCGGACTAAAGGAGTATTTAGACGCCTGCCACGTATATTTCACCTTTCGCCCTCACGCCTTCAATACTGCCAGAGCCAAGGTAGGGTTCCTAATATCCAACCTCACAGGGAATGCCTTGGCCTGGGCCACCCCCTTGGTGACAAGAAACGATCCAGCACTGGCTAATTATGATTTATTTGTGGACCTATTCAGGAGCAGATTCGAACGACCTGAAGTTCTGTACACCTCTTTTGAAGCGATACTAGACGTCAAACAAGGGAACACAGATGTACAGACCTATATATCTCGCTTTCTAAGACTAGCGGCGAAGACCGACTGGCCGGAATCTGCAAAACAGACGATATTCCGGAGGGGACTTCAGGATGAATTGAAGGACGAATTAGCCAGGGTGGCTCGCCCTTCGTCATTTCAGGATCTAATGTCTCTCACTTTACAGTTAGAATACCGTCTCAACGAGCGTCGTCAGGAAAGGAGAAGACCGCGTCCCAGTCAACCCTCATCCAGCCTGACTCCTCATCCTACCAGGGAACATTTCACCCAAGAGGAACCAATGCAGATTGGGGAAGCCCGAGGACCTCTCACGCCTGCGGAACGTAAAAGACGCAGGGATTCGGGTCTCTGCATGTATTGCGGCTCTTCAAAACATCTCCTCAGAGACTGCCCTGAAGTTCCTCCAAGAAGGAAGGAAAACTTCCACCCTCGGTCCTTTGCAAGGGAGGTCTCGGGGGAACAAGACACAGTCCTTGCAACCTTACCAGACCAGCAGAACTAAAAGAAGATAACAGCTTGATGGTGTTTAGAGTCAAACTTTGGACGACTGGAACCTCATGTGTAGAGGTGTTTGCCATGCTGGATTGCGATGCCGCAGGGAACTTTATGGATGAAGGATGGGCTCGAGAGCAGCTGATCCCTTTTAGGCGAAAGGAAAGGTCCATTCTGGTTGAAGGAGTCGATGGTACCCCCCTGTCCTCAGGCCCGATCCTATCTGAAACGTTGCCCGTACGTTTGGATCTGGGAGAACATGAGGAACTACTGGTATTCGACCTCATAAGAGCAGCCCACTTTCCCTTGGTTATAGGGATACCCTGGCTTAGAAGGCACAATCCGCAGATAAACTGGTCTACCAACTGCGTGCGTTTTGATTCTCCCTACTGTGAACAATATTGCAGATCGACCCATCAAGTCAAAGAAGACAAGGACAAAGGAACCCCCCTCCTCAAGGTGGTCTCATCGGTTCCCCGTCAGTACCAAGAATACGCCGAGGTCTTCGAAGACACTACACCCAAACTCCTGCCTCCTCATCGACCAGAGGATTGTGCCATAGAACTTACCCCGGAGTCCACTGTTCCATTTGGCAGGATGTTTCCTCTGTCCCTTTCTGAAAGACAGGCTTGAGAAGATATCTGGATGACAACCTGCAGAATGGTCTTATACAGGAATCAAGGTCTTCAGGGGGGGCTTCTCTGTTTTTTATTCCAAAGAAGGACACCACAGAGCTACGTCCTTGTATAGACTACAGAGGACTAAATCGGATTACTGTCCGCCATCGCTACCCCATGCCTCTCATAAGGGACATCCTAGAAGCTGTCAGAGGGGCTTCTTATTTCACTAAACTGGACCTTAGAGGGGCCTACCATCTCCTCAGGGTGAGGACGGGAGACGAGTGGAAGACCGCATTTCGAACCCCCTTCGGCTTGTACGAATACAGGGTTATGCCCTTTGGCCTGGTAAACGCTCCTGCTGTCTTTCAAAGGTTCATTGACAAGATCTTCTCAGACATGCTGTTTGTTTCAGTGGTCGTTTACCTAGACGACATTCTGATCTATTCTCAAGAGCTAAGGGACCATTGTGAACAAGTCAAAAGAGTATTACATCGACTCCGAACAAATCATCTCCTGGTAAAACCAGAGAAATGCCAATTCGAAGTGACCTCAGTCTCTTATCTAGGTTATGTCCTCTCGAAGGAAGGGATCAAGATGGAACCAGGAAAGATAAAGGCTATTCTAGACTGGAAGGAGCCAAGAAGTGTTAAAGAGGTCCAGTCTTTTCTCGGGCTGGCTAACTTCTATCGCCAGTTCATTCCCAACTTCTCTAACTTGATGTTACCCATCACAGGACTCCTTAAGAAGGGGGTTCAGTACTCCTTTGGCCCGGAACAAAGACGAGCCTTCTTACAGCTCAAGGAGCTGTTTACTTCCGCTCCCATATTGGTACAGCCGGATCAAGCTAAGCCATTCATTATGGAAACGGATGCCTCAGGGGGAGCAGTGGGAGCCATTCTTTTGCAAGAAGCAGAAGACGGTCTCACACATCCCGTGGCGTATTATTCCAAAACCTTGACCAAAAGCGAGCGGAATTACTCCGTTCTTGAAAGAGAACTACTAGCCATAAAATTGGCATGTCAAGAGTGGAGACACTTGTTACAAGGAGCAGCACACCCATTTCAGGTACGAACGGATCACCGCAACCTTAGAGTGTTACAACAGATGGAATGTACCAACGCCCGACATGCCAGATGGGCATACTTCTTTTCTCAATATGAATTTCACATCTCTTATATACCAGGATCAGAGAACAAGATGGCAGATGCTCTCTCCAGATGTCAAGGAGAAGAAGGCAACCATAATTCAGATCACGATCTCTTGCTTCCCAACCTTAAAATCATGGCAGGTGTCTCACTCTTTTTACAAGAACTTACCACCCAATACGGTTCGCTATCTACCGTACCACCCACAGTCAATCTGGCCAAAGATGGTTTGTACTACCATGGTACGGGGTTGTTTCTCCCGTCTAAAGGACTTCAGGAACAGATCCTCTCCTGGTGTCATGATGCCCCCCTCGCTGGACACCCCGGTATCAGGAAGACACAGGACCTCATAAGCCGAAGATTCTGGTGGCCAGAACTCCACAAGGATGTTAAGAGATATGTTTCGGCCTGTCCGATTTGTGCCACCAACAAATATCAAACAGGCAAACCATTAGGTAAATTACAACAACCCTTCCTACCCACCCAGCCTTGGGAACACGTGTCCACGGATTTCATTGTTGACTTACCGAAGTCAGAGGGAATGACCGCAGTCATGGTGACCATTGATTCACATAGTAAACTGGCCCATTTCTCTGCATTGGAGGGACTTCCATCAGCTCCAAAAACGGCTTCTGTCTTCCTCCGGGATATAGTACGCTTGCATGGACTGCCTCGAACTATTGTTTCTGACAGAGGTACCCAATTTACCTCCAGGTTCTGGACTTTGTTTTGTCAACAGTTGGGAATACATCGAGCACTGTCGTCCGGCTATCACCCCCAATGCAACGGTCAGACAGAGAGACTCAATGCCGGTCTCGAGCAGTACTTAAGATGTTTTTGCAGCAACAGACAAGAGAGCTGGTCTTCCTATCTTGCACAGGCTGAATTCGCCTACAACAACAACTACCACACCTCCACGAGAATGAGTCCTTTCTATTGTACTTATGGGTACCATCCTCAGCAGATGCCTTGGTCCGGAATACAACCCACCAAATCCCCCGCCATAGATGACCGGTTATCGGAACTAAAGAAGATACATAAGCTGGCGAGAGAAGCATTAGAGGACAGCCAACGTTCACAAAAGAAGTGGGCCGACAGGAGTAGAAGACCCAATCCCGAATGGAAGCCCGGACAAAGGGTCTGGGTATCCACGAGATATTTACCCAAATGGATACACACCGGCAAGTTCGCACCACGATATCTGGGTCCTTACCCTATCCTAAGACAAATAAACCCAGTGGCCTACGAAATTCACCTGCCTAAGCACCTCCAGAGGATTCACCCAGTTTTTCACACCTCACTACTAAAGGAGTATAAGGAGGATCCCTTCTCACGGAAGCTCCGGAAGACCAAGACTCCGACCACGGTAGAACCACAGGAGTATGAGGTGGAATACCTGGTGGATTCCCCATATCGTCAGAGTAGTCTACAGTATCTCGTCCATTGGAGGGGGTTCTCCCCGGAAGAAAGAACCTGGGAACCCAGGCACCATCTGCATGCCCCAAGATTATTGAGAGAATTCCACCTGAGATATCCGGGAAAACCAGGGGGTTTTCGGAGAGAGAAGGGTTATACTGTCAGGATCCACCCATGGAAGCTATGGCAGAAGTGGAAGATCACGCCGCGGAGAACCCGCTGTTAGCGGGCCAGTCCTCATCCAACATGGCCGCCTTCATTATTTAAGCAAGCCATGCCCCCCCTCTCAGCGCGTTGTATCTGTGTTATTCCTTCGTGATACCAGCGCTCGACTATCTCTGCTAAACCACCTCCTGTGCCTTCTGCAGTTCTCTTCCTCGCCCGCGTACCCTTACGCTTGCGGGCTTTGCTTTGATTCCCCCTTCCCTTTCACGGCTCTCGTCCGTTTCACTTTCTTTAACTTTTCTACGCTCTGCGTCTTTTTCATTCACACTAGCGGCTAGCCACCATTCTCGCGTTTCTACGCGTTCCTCCCTGTGCATTTCGTGGATCTTGCCGTATCTGGTAAGTAGGGACTTTTCAGCTTTCTTCCTATCTTCTCTTTTCTCACTAAGCTCTTCTCTTTATCTACTTACCTACGTCCTGCCAATTAACCCACGGATCGGTTCCGGCCTCCTTTCCTCAGCTGTATCCATATTGGAGGACGGTCAGTCTTACCTGATCCACGATTTCCTGGTTCACTCCGGATCACGAACAGCCACATCTACCATCGGAGTGCATAATATTCTTCACGATCTCTGGAAGACTACACAGGGTTTTATACTGTCCATCAGTCTTTTCCCTGTTGCGGGACCTTGGCTCCTCGGGGCCCCCCGAGACAGGTCCCACTCCCTGTCGAGGTGGCCTCAGAGGGAGCCAGGCCCTACTTGCACGATAGGAAGTCCAGAGACAAGCCCGCAAAGGAAGACACCAGGAGTCCCCGAAGGCCTTCCAAGCACTCCAAGGATAAACCAGAGGAAGCCACAGGTGAGGAGAAGGGTGGTGAGGTTCAACATTCTGACAGTAACTCCGTCTCACTACCCTGTGAGAGTACAGCCCCCAATCCTAGGCCTGATGCGTCTGTTTGTACATAAAACCGTTCTTGGAAGTTTGGACACCGCAAGACAGGATGTGCTGATATGATCTGTTTGAGATCATGAAAGGCTTTACACGCTTTATCATCCCTTAGCAAATTTCCGGTGTAAGAAGATTTAAGAGCTTCCGTCAAAGGAATGGCAATGGAAGAGAAATGAGGGATAAAGCGACAATAATAGCCGATAAAGCCCAAACATGCTCTGACTTGTTTCCTATTGCTGGGCATAGGTAATTTTCCAATTGCTTCTATTTTATGCAATTGTGGTCTAATAAGCCCCTTCCCGACTAGATATCCCAGATATCTGGTCTGATTGGCTGCCAGTATTGTCTTCTTCGGGTTTATATGAAACCCGGCTGTTTGTAGAGATGTAACTACATCTTTGAGATGTCCCAGGTGTTTGTTCCAGGTTTTGCTATATATGACTATGTCATCCAGGTATGCCGAACTGTATTGATGGTGCGGGGCTAGTACCTGATTCATCATGGACTGAAAGGTTGCTGGAGCCCCATGCAACCCAAAGGGTAAGACTGTAAATTGATATAGGCCTGAAGGGGTGGAAAAAGGGTTTTTTATTTTATCTTCTGTTCTCAGTGGTATCTGCCAATACCCCTTTGTCAGGTCAATGGTACTGATGAATCTTGCTGTGCCTAATTGTTCTATGTATTCATCGATCCTGGTATGTTGATATGGAATTCAATTGCCTGTAATCCATGCAAAAGCGTATACTGCCATCTGGCTTTGGGACTAGCACAATCGGGGATTAACAAGGGCTGCAAGATGGTTTGATCACTCCTAGTCTCAGCATTTCCGCTACTTCTAACTGTACTGCAGTTCTTTTTGACTCGGGAAGGCGGTAAGGACGAATTCTTACTGTTTTACCTGGTTCTGTCTCTATTTTATGTTCTGCCAAGTGGGTTCTTCCAGGGTAGAAGGAGAATACACTTTCTAAGGGTTAGAGATGTTCTTTCATTTCCTTTTTCTCTTCCGAAGCGAGTTAAACTCCCCACTGAACTCTATCGAAGGCTTGTTCCGTGTCTTCTCGGGTAGCGGCCAGGATGGCTGCTGTTTCCTTGTCCAATGTCTTCCATTCCTTTAGCAGGTTTACGTGGTAGTTCTGGGTTTTCTCCCTCCAATTGGGTTGTTCCACCATGTAATTCACTGGACCTAAGACCGCCTTTATTTTGTATGGGCCCCTCCGCTGGGCCAGCATCTCGTTTTGGCTAGTGGGTAGTAACACCAGTACCCGATCCCCGACTCTGAATTGGCGAACTCTGGTTTTCGGATTGTAGTATCTTTCTTGAGCCAACTGAGATCTTCCCAGATTTGTCCGGGCCAACTCTCTCAACTTCGTCAGATTTTCTTTTAGTTCAATCTCGTAATCGGTTAGAGTTGTTGGTTCCTCCTGATTTTCCCATTCATCTTTAGCAATATCTAGTACTGTCTTCAGTTGGTGTCCAAATAACAACTCAAAAGGTGAGAATCCAGTTGATGATTGTGGGGTATCTCTGAGTACCATGAGCACCCACAGTATCGCTCTGTCCCAGATCTTCCCTGTAGGTGCCGTTACCATCTTGAGCTTTAGTTTGATGGTCTTGTTGTAGCGTTCCACCAATCCGTCTGTTTGAGGATGATAAATAGATGTGCGTATTTGTTTGATTTGCAATTGTTGACACACTCTTCTCATTATACCAGACACAAAACTTCGACCCTGATCTGTTACAATTTCTGACGGGATTCCCACTCTGGCAAAGAATGGGATCAACTGATTACACACTTGTATGGTACTGATTCCTCTCATGGGGAATGCCTCTGGATACCTTGTAGCGTAGTCTACCACTACTAAGAGATATTGGTATCCATGACTACTGGGTTCCAGTGGTCCTACAATGTCCATCCCAATCCGGAAAACGGTTCCTTTATCAATGGCATGGGAAGTAAAGGAGCCCGTTGGGGTTTAATTGGATTTGCTTTTTGGCATGTTGGGCATTCGTCGCAGTATTTGGCCACTTCTCGAAAAACCCCTGGCCAATAAAACATCTTCAAGATTTTCTCCAGGGTTTTTTCTCTACCCATATGTCCTCCCGTCTGGTTATCATGGGCCAACCCCATTATTGATGGTCTGAAACTGACAGGTACCAGAAGTTGTTCCACTTCCTGGTTGCTCTGATTCTTGGTGACCCTGTAGAGTAGCCCTCTCAGGAATTTGAATCTAGGATAAGTGAGTTGACCTTCTGAATCCTTCATTGCTTGTTCAGTGACATTCCTTAAGGAAGGGTCTGTTAGGGTTTCGCTTCTAAAGGAGCCCCTTTTTCCTTCTGGAATCCAGTCTACTAGACTGCTGAAACTTTCTACCCACTTCCTTTTCTCTTCCCAGACTTCTCTCTTGGTTTTCCTTGAAAGCCTCCCACTACTCCCTTTTATTTCCGTCTGTGAAAAGGGAGCCCTTTTTAACCATTCAGTGTCTCTGACACAATCTTCAAAGTTGGGAAGGTCAGTTCCTATTAACACCGGGAATGATATATGAGGCATGACGGCTACATCCATTGGGGTGCTCACCCCGATTACTTCTATGGTGACTTTCTCAGAAGGGTACGTTTTGATATCCCCATGCACACATTTGACCAATATTTCTTGCCTCCCCCTTGTCCCCGAGACACTTACTTCTGGTCTGATTGCTGTTTGTTCGCTTCCACTGTCGATCAGACCTTGTCTGGGTACGCCATCGACTGAGACCTCCATCATATATGCAACTGTATGGCTTGTTGAAGTGCCTGCCGATCTGCCTGAGCTTGATGACTATGCACCTGCACCAATTGCTGAAGCTGCTGCTGTCCATCCGCCAATGCTTTAATGATGGTTTCCATGTCGTGTTTCGCAATCCCACAGCTGCCACCAAGTTTGTGACAATGAGCCAGTCAAGCGGTTTTTGATGAAAAAAATGTTCTTTATTCAGACTTACAAACTGTTGAAGTGTAAAAGAATGGCATGCAGGGATCTTCACTTCAAGTTTTCTTTCTTCAAGTTTTCTTTCTCTTTTCCTGCTGTGCTTTGTTCAGTGTTCTTGGTTGATTCTTTGCAGGGAATGTCGTAAGGTCCTCTGGCAAGTCTTCTCGTCCTAGTCCTCATACGCCCACCAGCCTTCTGCAGCTCCTGCCGGTCTGTCTGGGTTGTTCTGCAACGAAACCAAGAATGAACAACTCCCCTCCTCAACGTGGTGTCTTTATATACACAGGGTTTAACAGGCCAATCAGGGCTTACTTCCTTTACCACATTATAAAAACCCTCCCAAGCCCTGCCCCTTTTTTCCATGAAGCCTGGTGTGCTGCCGCGTTCCCCGGCTCCCACCGCCCTGTTCAGGTCTTCATTGAACAGGTAAGCAATTGGTTGAAAATGTTTGTTTATTGGGATTTGGTTGGGGTCTTTGAGTGTTTTGGGACGTCTTTGCTGAGCAGTTCGTTTTGTAAATGGAAGTTCTGCTATGCAGCACTTCGGCGTTTCTTTGAACGCGGACCCGCTGCTTGTCATGATGCCTACCCCCGGGGACCCAGATCAAGTCCAGCAACCCCGGAAGCAGGCATCAAGTTATCCCAAGCAAGCCCAGCAACCCCTGCTAGGGGCTATTTGGGTGCAGTCCTGGCGTCTATGGCGCCAGGCTCATATGGAGAGTTAGTCCTGGCGCCATAAGCGCCAGGCTCATAGATTAAAACTTACCTGATGCAGACCATGCTGCAAACATACCTGATGCAAACCATGCTGCAAGAGCTCCAAGGCAAAAGAGGCTTGGAAGGGACTACTTTACCTAAGGACTATTTTTTACTCGGGTGGGGCTGGGGAGGAATACTTACCTGGGACTACTTTGGAGGCTACTTAAACCACGCCCGAAGAGCAGCACACGCTTCGCGTTATTCTGCATCCAGCAGCGTAACGCTCACTGTGCCTGCAAGTCTGGATCCAGTCTTCTGCCACGCCCGCCTCGACTTTGGAGCTCCTAGAAAAAGGGAGAAAGAAGGAGAAAAGGTTAGAACAAGAGCAATACCTTTGATCCTTACCTGAATTCCCGATCCATCGCGCCTTCGAGCTGGAAGAAAGAAGTTATTTTATGCGCGTCGCCTCGTCTGCTGCAGCGCCACGCCGCGCTGAACTCACCGGCCTTCGCAGCATCTTCACATTCCATTGCATCCTCCTGCATGTTCCCGCCGCACTCTGCCACCTAAGGAGAAGACAAGAACAGCAAGGTGAGCCAAGGGAATACACAGAGGAATATTAGTTACCCCCCATAGACTTACCTGATTTTACCACCGGGGGTACTATTCCTCTTCACGGGTCGGCGCAGCTTCCAATGCATCTTCACCGAACCCCGGACCCTAAGGGGAAACAAAAGGACAGCAAGGTGAAACAAAGGGACTAACAAGGAGAACCCTCCTCACCACAATAGACTTACCTGATTTTACCGCCGGAGGTATTATTCCCCGAGACTTCATACTTTCTCTCAGCGCCTGAATAAGGGAGAAAGCAACAGGTTACATATTGACATTATTTTATCGAACTGTGTTGGAAAATACAAATCCTTACCAGAATATTACCTGTTGTCATGAGGAACTCTTCACTAGGGTCAAGCTGCAACCTGCAAGGAATCGGACAAGAGTGAAAGTCAGGCATTTGAACTCTTACGAACTACATACTTATGGCGTCTTGCTGGGAATCTCCGAGTCAATATTGTTCTGGAACTCACCAATTCCTTCGAGCCAGTGAAGCAACTGGTTATCAACGCGCCCCTGCGCTCAATGCAGGATGGCGAGGTCATCTTTTCAAACCATCAGGTGAGACTATAAGAGGGGACATCAAAGGTGATCTGTGGGGAGAACAGCGGGGGCGGAGGGGATTTACGCTCAACTCCACGGGTGGTTAATTCCTTTTCTCCACTTGCAGAAGTATATTCCTACCGGCCAAGCAAACAAAGCTAGGTGGGCCAGTCCAGTCCGTCATCTCGGCCCTACGCGTCACATTGGTGGAGACCGCAGCTGTCCAGTTCAGATCGACGCCTCTTTGGGAGCCAGGTGAGCGTAACAGAACACGAAACCTACCCACAAATTCCCACCCGGGCGTTATGGATACCTCAGGGACTGACCAATTGGCCCAATTTCTAGGGGAACTGAGGGCTGAAGTGCATTCCGCCCGTCAAGAAACCAAAGCTCTTAGGAGAGAACTGATTTTGTCAAAGGAGCGAACTGATGATCTTGCTAGGCAACTATTGCAAAGCCAGGCTGGACAAGCACCCCTACCTGGTTCCGGGGGGAATCCAGCTCCTGTGTTATCGAGTAACCCTGTGCAAATAAACCTACCAGGAAATATTCCATTAGCCCCACCGAATGCTTTGCCGGAGATCCCAAAAGGTTCGCTGTGTTTATGAACCAATGCCGCTTGCTCTTTTTATGCAGACCTGGAGCCTTCCCAAACGATTAAGCCAAGGTAGCCTTTGTATTGTCATATCTCAGCGGCAGTGCAGCTGATTGGTCGATTCCACTAGTTACTCAGGATGACCCAATTCTTCGGGATTTTCAGGGCTTTCAAAGGAGCATGGAAAGACTATTTGCCCGGCACTCCCAAGGACAGGCCCTGGATAAGAACTTTTGTCCCTACGACAGGGTAACCAGGACCTTCGATCGTACATTGCGACCTTTAATAGGTTGATAGTGGAAACTGGATGGCCTGAGGTAAAACGAATCACGTTATTTCATCGAGGGCTTCGAGGAGAACTCAAGGATGTCTTGGCTCAAGTCGTGAACCCACCTCAAGACTGCGCTGAATATATAGACTTAGTGGTCCAGTTAGATCACAGACTTCAGAACAGAAAAGCTGATCGAGCCAAGTTTGAGAATCGGGTGTTGGTCAAAACCCACGCTAACCCCAAAGGAGCAGATGCTTCAGAACCCATGCAAAACGGAGGGATTAAAGGACCCGTAACCCAGAAGGAAAGAGAAAGGAGACAGCAAATGCAATTGTGTCTATATTGTGGAACTTCTGGGCATTTTCTACGGGATTGCCCTGTAAAGCCACCCAAGAAGGTGGTAGGAGCTGCTAATAAAAGCCATATGGAGTCAGACTCGGGAAACGACCACGCCCGACAAGCGTAGAGGTCTGCTTGCCGAGCTTGAAGAAGGATACTCAGACCTCGCATTTCATCATACCAATGGTCCTCGTAGATCCAGGGCAGCCATCGCGTATGTACGCAGTAAGGGCATACATTGATAGCGGGGCCATAGGAAACTATGTGGACTATGAATTGGCTTCCAGGATGAATCTACCTCTCTGCCGAAAAACCACCTCAGATGTCATCACCACAGTCGATGGAACTGCAATTGCCTCTGGGCCTGTAACTTATTCCACCGCAGAGATGACACTATTGGGTCAGGATGGGCATTGAGAGTCTATTGTGTTTGATCTAATCAAAGCCCCACAGTTCCAAATAATACTGGGGATACCTTGGTTGGAAACACATAATCCTTGTATTGACTGGCGAGAGAAGAGAATACCCTTCCCGGATTGTGTACACACCTGTTACGCAAAGAAAAATCAGAACGCGGGCATGGCCACAGTAACCACAGCAGTCATGCAACTACCTCCAGAATACCAAGAATTCCAGGATGTCTTCCAAAAAGAACAGGCAAACACCTTACCTCCTCTCAGATCGTACGATTGTCAAATCGATCTCATACCCGGTGCACAACCCCCTTGTAGCAGGATCTACGCACTTACGGAACCTGAGAACCTTCACCTACGACAATACTTAGACCAGTACCTTGCCAATAGCTTTATTTGCCCATCCAAGTCCCCTTCATCTTCAGCTTTGTTCTTCGTGCCCAAAAAGGAAGGTGACCTCAGAACGTGCATAGACTACTGCGCATTGAACCAGATAACTGTTAAGAACCGAAACCCATTGCCTCTGATCCCTGAACTACTAGACCAAGTGAAGGACGCTTGTATATACACTAAATTAGATCTCCGGGGGGCATACCATCTGGTACGTGTAAAAGAGGGTGACGAATGGAAGACTGCTTTCCGCACTAAGTATGGGTTATTCGAAACCAGGTGATGCCTTTCGGGTTGCGCAATGCACCAGCAGCCTTCCAATACTTCATGAACGATGTCCTTAGTGAACTCATTGACGTTTGTGTTGTCGTATATATCGATGATATTCTAGTATACTCCTCTTCAGAATCTGACCATGTGAAGTACATCTGAGCAGTCCTTGAGAAATTGCGCCAGCACAAACTATATGCAAAACTGGAAAAATGTGTTTTTCATGCCACAGAAGTTGAATTCCTTGGGTTTATCCTGACCCCAAAGGCAGTCCGAATGGACTCACGAAAGGTGGACGCAATCCTTAAGTGGCCATCACCAAGTTCAGTTAAAGGAGTACAAAGCATGCTCGGCTTTGCCAATTCCTACCGCAGATTCATCCCGGATTTTTCACATGTTGTACATCCCATCACTCTTGCATAAAAATAAACGCTTTATGTGGACTGAAGAAGCTGAAAATGTCTTCCAAGAGCTGAAAGCGAAATTCACGTCTGCACCTGTATTAAAGCACCCGCGCCCTGAACTTCCATACATAGTGGAAACTGATGCATCCAGTCTAGCCATGGGAGCTGTCCTGTCTCAAAAGGACCCTGAAACTGGCCAGCTTCACCCAGTAGCATTTTGGTACAGAAAGTTCTCGGCACCCGAGTTAAACTATGCTGTTACCGACAAGGAGTTATTAGCCATTAAATCCGCCTTCAAGGCTTGGCGGCACTATCTTCTCGGTGCCAGGCATACCATTACTGTGATCACCGGAACTTACAGTATTTAAAGACAGCCAAGGCCCAATCGTCACGTCAACTCCGATGGGCATTGTTCTTTGCCGAGTTCGATTTCGTAATAACCTATCGACCAGGTTGTAAGAATGGTAAAGCAGACACCTTATCCCGAATAGGGGTGGGAGAGGCAGAAGTGAACCCAGAACCAGTAGCTATCATTTCTGAACAAAGGATTCTTGGCATGACTACTCTACAGACACTAGAGGACATTCAGGTAAAGATCCAGCAACTCTTTGATCCTACAGCCCTGCAGGATTGGGTAAAAAAAAAGGACCGGACTACTCTGTCACCAATGATCTGCCTTATTACCAAGGGCGGCTATTTCTGCCACACAAGGAACTACAAGAGCTAGTCATTTCCCGTTATCATGATACCCTAATGGAGGGGCACCCAGGTATTGCAAAAACTGAAGCTAAAATTAAAAGACGATTCTGGTGGCCCACCTGGCGAAAGGATATTAAATCATTTGTGATGTCTTGTGGCATTTGCGCCCAAAACAAAAGTCAAAAGAAAAAACCAGCTGGACTCTTACAACCTTTAGACATTCCGCCTATACCATGGCACACCTTATCGTTAGACTTTATTACTGATCTACCCCCATGCAATGGATTTAACACCATTCTAGTTATTGTGGATCTTTTTTCCAAGATGGCCCACTTTATTCCTTTAAAGGGATTACCTTCAGCTTCAATCATGGCCAAGGAGTTCCTCGAAAACATTGTTCGCATACACGGATTTCCGTCCATATTGGTCTCTGACCAGGGCAGTCAATTCATTTCACATTTTTGGAAAGAATGCTGTCAATTGGCGCAAATCGATGTGAGGTTATCGACCAGTCACCACCCCCAGACCAATGGTCAAACGGAGAGGACCAACCAGACTCTCGAACAATACCTGCGTTGTATGTTACATCAGACTGAGAGTAATTGGAAAGACATTCTTTGGATCGCCGAATATGCATACAATAATTCAGTACACTCTGGAACTGGACAAAGCCCTTTTTATATCTTATATGGGCACCATCCTCGAACCTCAGACCTTGACTCACCCGAACACTTAGAAATGCCCGCAGTGGACCATCTGCACGCTACGATTACACAAGCCTTTAAGGAAGCAACTACACATTTAAAACAGGTGAAAGAAAAATATAAGAAAGATGCTGATCGGCACAGAAGTGATACTCCACAATACCAGATAGGGGACCAAGTATGGTTAGCCACAAAACATATACCTCTAAAGGGAACACGGACCTTTAATCCCAGATATTTGGGACCTTACTCTATTAAGGCCATTATCAACCCGGTGGCTGTCAAGTTGGACTTACCTGCTAATATGCAAATTCACCCCGTCTTTCATGTGTCACTTTTAAAGCCAGTGCAACCAGGGACAAGACTAACCAAGCCACCAGACCATATCCTTGTAGACGGAGAACCCGAATTTGAAGTTAAGAACATCCTGGACTCCAAGCTGATAAAGTCAAAACTTTTTTATTTAATCGACTGGAAAGGTTACGGACCACAGAAAAGGTCATGGGAACCTAGTGACCATGTTCATGCACCCCGATTGGTGAAAAGATTCCACAGAAATTTCCCAGACAAACCGAAACCACAGGGAAGAACGACTTTAGGAGGGGCCTTGGGGGGGGGGGGGAGTGCTGTCATGATGCCTACCCCCGGGGACCCAGATCAAGTTCAGCAACCCTGGAAGCAGGCATCAAGTTATCCCAAGCAAGCCCAACAACAGGGGCTATTTGGGTGCAGTCCTGGCGTTATGGCGCCAGGCTCATAGATTAAAACTTTTCTGATGCAGACCATGCTGCAAACTTACCTGATGCAGACCATGCTGCAAGAGCTCCAAGCCAAAAGAGGCTTGGAAGGGACTACTTTACATAGGGACTATTTTTTACTCGGGTGGGGCTGGGGAGGAATACTTACCTGGGACTACTTTGGAGGCTATTTAAACCACGCCCGAAGAGCAGCACACGCTTCGCGTTATTCTGCATCCAGCAGCGTAATGCTCACAGTGCCTGAAAGTCTGCATCGAGTCTTCTGCCACGCCCGCCTCGAGTTTGGAGTTCCTAGAAAAAGGGAGAAAGAAGGAGAAAAGGTTAGAACAAGAGCAATACCTTTGATCCTTACCTGAATTCCCGATCCATCGTGCCTTCGTGCTGGAAGAAACCTCGCCTGCTGCAGCGCCGCGCTGAACTCACCGGCCTTCGCAGCATCTTCACATTCCACTGCATCCTCCTGCATGTTCCCGCCGCACTCC
The DNA here is from genome assembly GCF_040938575.1 of Ambystoma mexicanum. Classification (NCBI taxonomy): domain Eukaryota; kingdom Metazoa; phylum Chordata; class Amphibia; order Caudata; family Ambystomatidae; genus Ambystoma; species Ambystoma mexicanum. The sequence continues at coordinate 61,190,586 of NC_090933.1, forward strand.
GGCACCTAAGGAGAAGACAAGAACAGCAAGGTGAGCCAAGGGAATACACGGAGGAATATTAGTTACCCCCCCCCCGTAGACTTACCTGATTTTACCACCGGGGGTACTATTGCTCTTCACGGGTCGGCGCAGCTTCCACTGCATCTTCGCTGAACCCTGGCCCCTAAGGGGAAAAAAAAGGACAGCAAGGTGAAACAAAGGGACTAACAAGGAGAACCCTCCTCACCACAATAGACTTACCTGATCCGCCAGAGGTATTATTCCCCAAGACTTCATACTTTCTTTCAGCGCCTGACTAAGGGAGAAAGCAACAGGTTACATATTGACATTATTTTATCGAACTGTGTTGGAAAATACAAATCCTTACCAGAATATTCACTAGGGTCAAGCTGCAACCTGCAAGGAATCGGACAAGATTGAAAGTCAGGCATTTGAACTCTTACGAACTACACACTTACAGCCTCTTGCCGGGAATCTTGGAGTCAATATTGTTCTGGAACTCACCAATTCCTTCGAGCCAGTGAAGCAACTGGTTATCAACACGCCCCTGTGCTCAATGCAGGGTGGAGAGCTCATCTTTTCAAACCATCAGGTGAGACTATAAGAGGGGACATCAAAGGTGATCTGTGGGGAGAACAGCGGGGGTGGGGGGGTTTACGCTCAACTCCACGCGTGGTTAATTCCTTTTCTCCACTTGCAGAAGAATATTCCTACGGGCCAAGCTGCCACGCCTCAGGGAACCTGGCGGCTTGGAAGAAGTGGAAGCTGCGCCCGCCATTGCGGGTTCCATCACGTTTTGGGAAACGCGCTGTGTAGGTCTAGCTGTCTTTGCGACGTTCCCGACACTGGGATTTATTCCTTTCACTTCCGGGGTCGGGTGCGTTGCAACGTACAGTGTTTCGTCCTGTTTGCCGGCGCTGCTGTTGTTCGTGTAGTTTTCCTTTTTCCGCCCGTTGCCCTTTCATTCCTTTTTCACCCCTTTTTTTTCCTTCCCTTGTTCTCCGTACCTCTAGCCGGGGTTCCCCCGCGTACTTTGCTCCTCCTCCCTTGTCTGTTCTGTTCCCGTCTCTCATCCTTCCTCCCTCCCGTCTTGTGTTTATCTCTCTTTACTTACTCTGTTGATCTTGCTTCCTTCCAGGATTGTGCTTACCTCTCTTGGGCTCTTCTTATAGCCCTCCTCTGTTCCTATCCTGCTTGATATCTCCGTGTACTGACCGTTGCCTGTCTTGTTGGATTGCCTCGCCTAGCCCTCATCTGTTTATCCTGTATCGGAACTACTACCTGTTGATATCCCGGTGTACCGACCACTGCCTGTCTTGTGGATTGCCTCGCCTAGCCATCTTCTGACTATCTGTACCGGAACTATTCCACTTACCTGTTCTCATACCCGAATCTCGTTGGAGCTTGTTCTATTTCTGGACTGTGTCCACCAGTTCCTCTCCCTCTGCTGCTGCCTCCGGAGTGTGTTAATAGCTACCTCACTGCGCTTGAAGATTCAACTCTTCCGGGTTTTTTTGTGCCACTGGCTTTTTCCCCATTGACCAGCGACCGAGGAGGGTTGCCACAGATCACCCAAAGGGTGTCACTGTGGCGTCCTACCTCGGTCGTCCCTATCTTCAAAAAAAAGGGGTGAAGACTCGAACAAAGGACAATCCGAAGCTGACTCAACGCCGGAGACTTCGAGGTGAGGAGGAAGGGGAGGAAAGGGAGTCAGCGGCATCTCAGGAGGAAGAGGAGATTACGGACCTTCCTGACACAAGCAAACGAAGCTAGGTGGGCCAGTCCAGTCTGTCATCTCGGCCCTACGCGTCACATTGGTGGAGAGACCGCAGCTGTCCAGTTCAGATCGACGCCTCTGTGGGAGCCAGGTGAGCGTAACACTGCTCAGATCGCTAAGACGGCAGCAACAACGAAACGCTTGCGTTTCTGCTAGTGTGCAGCAACGCAGCGTTTTGGCTTCCGCATTCCCGCCTCTCGGCTTCACATGACTTTTGTGAATTATGGCCGGCATCAGACTTTTCACTCTGGGTTCAGCCGACCGCCCCGGAATCAGCCTTCTGCTCCTCTTCACCGGCCCCTCCTTCCTTGCAGGGTTGCATTTTAGTTGGGTCTCTGTTTCTTCCTTCATTTCGGTCCGTGTCTGTACATGTATACGGTGTAGTCTCCTGTCCCAACCATTCTCCCAGTAGATGTGTTTCTCGTTGTTCAGGGGCATGGGGAAATCACAGTCTCCATCGGTACCCTATGGCAGGTTTCATGTTCCTGACCGTTACAGGCACCTTTTGTTTGTAAGATTGACCCTTCATGATATATTCTATCTTCAACTTCTGCAATACTCTGTAGAGCAGTGGCCCTAGAAAAAATGTTGTATCGATGATGACAGACACCCTACCAACCTTGCTATCTCCCTCAGAGAAATCATGTCTTGTCATCAAGTTCATTATTTCTTTCTTGATTGAATTCACCTTCCCCAAAGGTAGACTGAGTGTCCCCTATACTGTCTCTATGATGGATCCCAGAAATTCCATTGACTGGACCGGCTCCAGTTCTGACTTTTCACAGTTTATTAGCAATCCTAACTGTTGTAGTAAATCTGTTGTCCTTTGAATCTGCTCCCCCAGACTCTCCCTGTCCTAGCACATTAAGCAGATATCGTCCAGGTATATAATCAGTCTGATTCCCTGTTTTCTGAGGTGACCTACCACTGGTTTCAACAGTTTGGTGAAGCACCAGGGAGCTGATACTAGACCGAACGGTAGACTTGTGAATTCCCATTTCTCTACGTTCCAGAGGAACTGTAGTAGTTTCCTCTGATTCTGATTAATTAGAACTGTTAGATAGGCATCCATGAGGTCTAGTCTTGCTAACCAATGCCCTCTCTGTAGGATGTCCCTTAACAAGTGAATCCCTTCCGTTTCGAAGTGCCTGTATATGAGAAAATAATTTAGACCCCTGAGATTCATCACTGGTCTTACTTTCTGCTTGCCTTTTACTAAAACTGGTTGCTTATAAAGACTTTCTGTCCCTCTGTGGCCAGGCTGATTGCCTTCTTTATTTTCTGCAATTCTACTTCTCTGTCAAGCAGATCTTCGTCTTGCTTGCTGAACCTTATCTGTTTGGCTATGACCTCTTGGAACGGTTCCTGCCAGAATTCTAACTGAAACCCTTGAACCGTCTGCATCACCCACGTATCTGAGGATATCTCCCCTAATGTTTCTATGTGCAGCCTCACTCTCCCTCCTACTGGAGGTATGTGTGTTTCTAACTCTTTCGCTGGCATGTTTACCTTTCTCACCTGTGGCATTTTGGTGCTGCTGTCTGCCGCTGCCTCTCCAGCCTCTACCTCTGCTTCTTCCTCCGGAGGGGAAGAAAGGGTTTGCTCTTCGGTCCTCCTGTTCCTTCCAGTCATATCTGTCACTGTAGGACCTGTGATACTGATAGCGACTGGACTAGTGGCCCTTTCCTCTTCCAGCCTTGTCAAAAATCTTTCTTCTGAAAATCTTTTTGAGTGATGCCTGAGCCTTATCCATGGATGTATAAATATTGGCGAATTTAGCCATGTCTTTTATAAACAATTTTCCAAATAGTTTCCCTTTGGCTGCCGCCGCTTGCTCAGACGAGGCCAATTCTCCTAATCTGGAGTCCATCTTGATCAAGATGGACCTCCTTCTTTCCGTCGCTATTGCTGTATTAGCATTGCCCATCAGGCATAATGTCCTTTGTGCTCATCCTGCAATGATCTCTGGATCAATGGCTTCTTTTTTCTGCTTGGCCTCCTCCGCAAGCTGCAATATCCTTGTGATAGGGCCCAGCATGTCTAAGAGCTTGTCTTGGCATGATCTCCAAGACCTGTCTAAGCCTTTTTTCACATCTCTGCCGTGCCTCCCAGGAACTTTAGCATTCTTTCATTGATCTCTGGCGTGTCCACCACCCAATCCGGCACTCTGGGCCTGGGGCATTCAGATCTTAGTTTATTTCTGGCCTGTTTGCTTAAGGGTGTCCTAAGACTCTTCCTTATGTATTCTGTTATGTTCTCTGGGGGCTCCCATTATTATTATTATTTATTCACATTTGTTAAGCGCACAGCAGCCCGTGGGCACAGTAGATGTTAATAGCTTAGTTACAGTCATGTATCACATACAGAAGGAAGTGGCATTGTGGCGCTTGTAACAATAATTGCAGAAAGCCTAGCTACAAGCAATGTACAGACATGAGCTATTAGCTAGTTGAAGAGTGCAGTTTTTAGGTTTTTGTGGAAGGCATGGAGAGAGGTTTCCGCTCTGAGGTAGGTAGTGTGTTCCATAGCTTAGGTACCAGATAAGGGAATCGTATTCCTCCTGCCTTGGCCCTGGTGATTCGCGGCACTGTGAGTTGGTTGGTGTACCCTCGTCTTGTGGGTCGTATAGATTGTGTTCTAGCTAGAGTGTCCGATAGGTAAGAGGGTGCGGTCAGGTTGATGCATTTGTGTGCAGTGGAGAGAATCGTGAAAGTGATTCGGTCTTTAACTGGTAGCCAGTGTACATTTTTTCCTGCTTGAGAGATGTGTTCTCTTTTAGGTTTTTTTTAAATGTACCAGCTAGGAGGGAATTGCAATAATCCAATTTGGCTCCTATGGTGGCTCTAGCAATGGAGAGGCAGTTGTCTTTTGTTAGAAATGGCTTTATGGCATTCATCAGTTTGGTACTCAAAGCGGAGGCAGATACAATGGCGCTAACTTGTTTATCCATGGATAGAGTAGCATCAATGTGGACTCCGAGCGTTTTAACTGAGGATAGGACTGGGATGACACAGTTGTTAATGCAGAAGCTTAGATAGGTCAGATCCAGTTTGGCTAGCGTGGATTTTTGACCCAGAATGAGGATTTCATTCGATCTCGGGTGCACCAGCTCATCAGAGTCAAATTCATCTCCTCGTGACCCTTCGTCCTCCCCTCTGCCTTTTTTGTTTCTGGGCTCTCGCCCTTCGCTTGTTGAGGAGGTTTGATCTCCTAACGAACTGTGATCGTCATATCTGCTCCTGCAGTCTTCATCAGATGACTCATCTGAGCTGATATTATACTTATCTCGAGACCTCGCCTTCCTCTTGTCCGTTTTGGACCTGCGTGGTGAACCCTTGGGGGTATGGGTGCTTCTTCTCCCGCTATCGCTGCATGCTTTGCTCAGATCTGTGATGCTCCAAGACAACGCAGCCAGGTCTTGCATTATGCCCCTTTCCTCCCTGTGTGGCCTGCCGGCACTGTCCATTCTCTGTACCGCCTGACTCATTCGTAGACCACTAACGTGAGGTCCCTCTGAGCCTCCCGAGTATCCACTCATTACTGCGGTTGTGTCGTCTATTTTATCGATGCAGCTTATCTTGGGCTGCCCCCGTCAGATTATATATACTTTTCTTCGTAGTTAGGCGGGTCTCTTATTCTCTTGCAGTCTTTCTTTGGACTGTGCCTGTCTATATAAGGTATTTAGTGTATTTGTATATTATGTGTGCTCTATAATGAGCTTTACCGCCTCTTTAGCAGAATATGCGGCTTGATAACAGTTTTTCCTGGGACTGTGCCCATCAAATTTACTGATTTTGCAGCTGCGACTGAATCTGCCTGCGGTGCTGCTTAGCATCCACCAGGTGGCGTCTGTGTCCTCCTCCCGTCTTATAGCTTGACAGGAATCATTTGCAGCATGTGCCACGTTGAAAAAAGGCTCTTTATAAGTTCAATTGTTTTTATGTGTAGCACGTAAAAATTACTCCTATTCTCTCTTCTACGGACGTTCGCACTGGCACCGGAACCTCTGAAGTCCCGTTGCTAACTTCCGTAGAAGAGTGCCTCCTAACAAGGTTTATTAATGCCAGAGCATAAAGCCCTGTCGCGTTCTAAACTAACGCAGATATGCTCCGCACCAAGCGTTCTTAGGGCAAAACACATCTGTGGTGTGATTTGGTTAAAGCCTAATAAGTCTGATTTCCCAAAAACACAGGAGAAAAAAACAACCTGTTTTTTGGAGAAAAAAACACTGTGGTTGAGGGCAAAAATAGCTTTTCAAGAGAAAGAGACATTGTCTAAAACAATGACAACAACAACAAGGCTGTAGAGGAAGACAGCAAGGATAAGATGAGGTTCTGACTTTCCCTTCCTCCCATCCACGTCTCAACCTTTGGTGCGCTGGTGTGCCACCTACAAAAAGGGGACAGGATAAGAAGATAAACTAATTACTTCTATTCATTGTAAAACATCCAGCCTTGTTTAAATAGTGCCCATCAATCACTCTCTTCTACTGTGTGTGTGTGTGTTGGAAGAGACAAATAGCCAGACAGCGAGTCAGTGCATCATTGGTTTTGTGTACAGGCATCCACTGGGTTATTCATAACTTTAATGACCGAGGGATTGTCTGTAAACCATGTGCACCGAAGTTATTTTTAAAAACAGACACAGAATACAAACAATTCAGGTTTGTATAACAAACCAACATAAAGACAATACACACTCCACTCAGCGTATATCAAGGTATTTGTGTTTAAGCATTGGCGGAGTGAAGTAAAAGATTGCTCACATATAGTAGATTTGGATTAATGTCTATATAGTGTAGCAATCCCTGTCTACCGGTTTCAGTGGCAACCTGTTTATTATGGCCACTTTCTTCAGGACAGTCTTTTGGTGTTTTACAACGGGGTAGGTCTAATCAATGCCTACCGTGTGTCAAAACCTAAGAGAGGGCGGGGTTATACTTTACCACCTTCTTTGTGTGCCATGGGGCTAGAGCAGACGGGTGGACCTGAATATGGCAGATTATTTATCATTTGTATGATACTGTATAGGTCATGGAAGTTCTCAGAATGGTCTCCCAGATCACAGGGTAATGTCTCCTTTTTGGAAAATCTGACTTATTAGGCTTTAACCAAATCACACCACAGATGTGTTTTGCCCTAATTTTTCGTGTTACAAAGTATATAAAGTAAGGGCATCATCCTGTTAACTCACACCTTGCCCCCCATTTTTGGCACCAAGCATTCTGCAAATAATGTGTTCTATGCGCATGCTTACTGTTATACCTTAATACACACACACACACACACACACACACACACAAGTAACGTATCAATGAATTAAAAAAGTACTTAGCTCAGCTGCTCAAGCAGCAAAGAGGAAGAAGAATGGAGTTGTCAGTGTTTAGGAGAAAAAGTGTAATATGATTGGACTGGTAAAGGCAAATGTTTTTTATGGACCTATGAAAAACAAATTACAAGTTTGCTTAGGTTTCTGGGAATTGTAGTTTTTATTAGTTTTTTTTCATAATGTTGTTTATATTTGCTGCTCAAGAAGTAAAGAGAAGATCAGAGCATAATCAGAGCCTCCAAGTCTTGACACAGAATTGAATTTACAGCACTACTAGGCACTTTATCCAGCAGATATGTAACTATTTGCAATATATTTTGCTAGGGACGTATCCTTTACAATTGAGTCTATAGCAGAGGGCACTTTATTTAGCGGATGTGGTTTGAAAAGCATGGCTTTTGCCGATTGCACCCTTGCAATGAACATGTAATGCTCCGATTACTTACCGGTAATCTTCATTACTCCTAGTCCTACTCTTCCTCGTCACAGTACTTACTTCATGAGGAGGCCCCTGCCTCCGACACAGGACCTTCTTCTATTTCTTTAAATTCCTATAACTCCTCCCCCACATCCACTTCACTCAGTTTCATATTACCAAGCCAGAGCATGGGACCTTCCCCGCATGGAAGGTGAGGAGGGTCGTCAGTACTGTGATGAGGAAGAGTAGGACTAGGAGTAATGAAGATTACCAGTAATCGGAGCATTACCTCCACATCCACTCTTCCTCGTCCCAGTACTTACTTCATGCGGTATACCAAAGCAGCAACGGGGAAAAGGTCCCAATGAGACACAGAGCTAAAGACCGTGCAGCAAACACACCCACAATAACTCTTAATTCATATCCCCACAGATAAAACTCCAACCACGAAGGAGCCAACCCCCCGAGTGGGAGAAACTCAACCCATAGCGGTTGATGAAAATCCCTAGACCAGCCAAGACGGCAGCCATACAAATTTCTTGCAGAGAAAACCCTCCTTGCATCGGCCCAGGAAGCCGCCAAACCCCTGGCGGACCGCCCCTGATCATGCGCAGGCACAGGCAAGCCAAAAGCCACATAGGCCCTGGAGATCACAACCCAGAACCATCGGAAAATGGAAACCACAGATGTGTTATGCCCAGCCCCAGCCGGACCACAAGCAATCAGAAGACTATCAGATTGGTGAAAAAAAGCAAACCTAGCCAAATACTCCAACATGTCCCGCCGGACATAATGTTAAACCAAGCCACCTCCTCATGCATTCTCGGATCATGAAAGAAGTCACAGAGAACCAGATCCTGAGAGGTGTGAAAACCGAGATACAACTTAAGGGAGGAACTTCGGACCACACCTCAGCAGCACCGAGTCTGGCAGCACCTTCAGGAAAGGAAGGTGACATAAGAGAGCCCAATCTCCCCAAGCCTACGGGCAGAAGCGAGGGCAATAAGAAAAGCAGATTTCAGTGTAAGATGTTTGATATCAATCTCGGAAAAGGGCTCAAAAGGAGGCCCTTGAAGGAACCGTAATACAAGAGGGAGATCCCAAGGGGGAAGCCCTTTATCAGCACAAGGACGGGAAGAAGAAAAAGCCTGGAGCAACTTCCCCACCAACACCTCCCCATCCAAGTGACCATCAGAGTCCCCCAAAATCAATTTCATGGAGGCCCACTGAGAGTGAAGCCTGGGAAAAAAAAACTGCCAGGCCCCTGTCAAAAGCCCTTCTGGAGGAATCGAAGGATAGCAGAGGCCAGAACGCAGGGGAGGGATCCCAGACCGCCCATACCAGTCTCGGAAATGGCCCCAATGCCTGCCGAACACCTTCAGAGTGGAGGGTTTAAGAGCATCCATTATGTACTCAACTACAGGATCTGAGAACCCCTGAGATATCAACCTAGACCGAGCAATAGCCACAATGCCCATTGCATCCAGTGGAATTCCAACCACAGATCCCCTTGAAGGGGACACGGCCCCCTCGGAACCAGCCAAGGTTCCTAGGACCGAAGCTCCAACAGAGAGGGGAGCCAACTCCGGCGGGACCAGAACTGAGCTAACAACAACACAGTCACCCTGGACACTCTGATGCGCCAAACCACCCGGGGCAGAAGGGGAATAGGCGGAAAGGCATAAAGGAAAACCCCAAAGCCACTGTACAGAGAGGTCGGCCATCCCCCAATCCCCCCGGCCTGAAACCAAGAGCAGAAGAGGGGAACTTCTTCTGAGGCCGGGGATGCAAACAGGTCTAGAACCGGGGACCCTAATCTGACACAGGTCACCACAAAGACCTGGGCCAACAGGACCAGTTCCGCCGAGGAGTGAAAACCGGCGTCTGAGAAGATCCGCTTGAACATTGTCCACCCTTCTGATACGTGAGGCCACCAGAGACACCAGATGAGATTTCTCCCAGGTGCCTATCAGTGCTGCCAGAGCATTCAAGGAGCGGCCGGAACCCCTTTTGCATTTGACATATGCCAAGGCTGTCGTATTGTCCGATCGGATCAAAACTGCCGACCGTCCAGGAACTCCTTGTAGTACACCAGAGCTTGGACAATGGCACAACTCTTGCCAATTGGATGATCGCCGGCTCTCCCCAGATCCTACAACCCTTGAGCTGAGAGGACCACCAATGCAGACCCTTTCTGCTGGCGCCGGTAGTAAAAGAGGCCACAGGAGGATGGACCATGCACACCTCAGCATGTAGACCTGAAACCCCCCGCCTCCACAGCAGGGAGACTTGCAGCGCTGGGAACACTGAAAACACAACTACGAAAGCCGAGACGTCGGAAGCCAGTGGAAGAGAGTATAAGACACCAGGGGACGTAACCGAAGACGGGCTCAAGGAACCGGAAAACACACAAGACGCCACGTGCCCCGTAACTTCAGCAACAGGCGAGCCGAGACACACTGCCTTCTGAGAACCCAGCCGAAACCAGCCAGCAAGCGCCCCCCCCTGCACAACATCCAGAGTACGCTCTCCCCAGACGTCCGGACAAGCAGTACAGGGTCTTGAGACCCATAAGCAGTTGACACATCCTAGAAGGCATAGGGACCAGGAACACCCGCAAGTAGAAAACTTGACCCTGAACAGGGAGAGGAATGGGCAAGACGGTAACCCACAACAATCGTTCGGAGAGAACTGATCCCATGGCCAACTACTTGGACCGTGAGCTGGGTACCAAAGTCCTAACCATGCAAACCTGGACAGGAGGAGACAGGAACTGCAACTGATACCCCCCTCCGGAAGGAGCCCATTACCCAGGAAGCCGAACCCCACGGGTCCCATACACCTCCGAGAAGATAGAGACGAGGAGCCAGGGAAAACCGCCAGTCACTGCACTTGCACCAGAGGAAAATCACAGGACGTTGAAGCATGCCTGCGCCACAATATAACAGCATGCTTGTCAGCCCACAAACATATCCCACTTATCAAAAGGAAGATACAGGACAGCTCAGAAGTCCAGCAGACCATGCCCCCCCCAGCCAACAGAGGAGCCACCAGGCTGGCGTCAAAAGGGCAGAGTACTGTCACAAAGCGGGGCAAAGCAATCCATCCCGGATAGCAGACATGAAAGGCAACCCCCCACCTGGGGTATTCCTACACTGGAAAAACCCACTGAAGTGACATCCCCCACCACCGACACCAGGGGCTCTGAGAACCCCTCTAAGCACAGACATGTGCCACCATGTGCCATATCACTTCCCACAAGTCTGAGAGGAGGCGTGAAAGCAATACGTCGGCGCCGGAGGACCTAGGCCCTAAAAGAAGAGACACTGGGAACCCTCTGAATGGCCATTACTTCCATGATGCATTTTCTACAATTCCATGCCGGACAAGGGAAAAGAAAATCATCTCCTTTGACCTTCCCTCGTGCAGTTCAGATGAAGAGGACAGGACAAGTAGTCTGCGTCCATAGCTAGCACAGACCCAAACACACCACTAACTCGGCACATTGCTGAGAGGTGGCTTGAGCCCTGTATCCAGTAGCTGGTAGCCCCAAGCTCTAAATCGTTCCAATGGTTGGTCTAGGAAGGATGAAGGGCCGAGTCAGCACCGCAGAGACTCGAACCCGAAGTGTAGACTATGCCAGGCCGGTACCCTTCCGGCCGCTTGCAGACCTGTCCAAATCTGCGCCGTTTTCACAGGCTGCACGCAAAGAATGCAGCCAACATCCGGTGCATCCTGGGCTGCGTGTGTCTGAGGAGCGGGTGGTATGTGACATGCCTGTGACAGAACAGAGCCCCCGCACTTTCAAAGACTCTCTGCCACTGTCACCCCACGACAAGAAGCAGAGAGGCCTCACAACAAAAAGGGAAGGCTAGGCCATACTGCCAAGTGCTTGCCATTATTTCCAATAAAGATGTGTACACAGAGCACAAGGAAACGGCATGTTGAAGGAGTCAAGATGGCCATACCAGCAGGAGAGGGGAAAAATATCATGCACAGTCCTCCCCTCTCCTTACCTTCCACCAGAGAATGCAGCTAACATCTGGTGCATCCTGGGCTGTGTGTGTCTGAGGAGCGGGTGGTATGTGACATGCCTGCGACAGAACAGAGCCCCCGCACTTTCAAATACTCTCTGCCACAGTCACCCCATTACAAGAAGCAGAGAGGCCTCACAACAAAAGGGAAGACTGCCAAGTGCTTGCCATCATTTGCAACAAAGATGTGTACACAAAGCACGAGGAAACAGCATGTTGAAGGAGTCAAGATGGTCATACCAGCAGGAGAGGGGAAAATTATCAAGCACAGTCCTCCCCTCTCCTTACCTTCCCCCAGCGAATGCAGCTAACATCCGGTGCATCCTGTGCTGTGTGTGTCTGAGGAGCGGGTGGTATGTGACATGCCTGCGACAGAACAGAGCCCCCGCACTTTCAAAGACTCTCTGCCACTGTCACCCCACGACAAGAAGCACAGAGCCCACACAACAAAAGGGAAGGCTAGCCCATACTGCCAAGTGCTTGCCATCATTTCCAATAAAGATTTGTACACAGAGCACGAGAAAAAGGCCTGTCGAATCAAGATGGCCAAAACAGGAGGAGAGGGGAAAAAACATCAAGCCCAGTCCTCACCTCTCCTTACCTTCCCCGGGCCATGCAGGACCCGGGACACAATGCTCACGCTGCGGTCCGGAGCCCAGCAAAGAACCGAGCGAGCAATCCCGCTCAACTGTGACCCCAAGCACCGCAGGTGGCCCAGGAGCAGCACCACACCTGAGGGAGCCGAGGGCCCCGCCACACAGCCCCCCCCAGGGGGCCAGCAATCGGTGCTCCCCAGTGCCCCACACCGGGAAGAAAAAGTCCAACCTGCCGCAGGCAGGAAAAATTAAACTGAGTGACGTGGATGTGGGGGAGGAGTTATAGGAATTTAAAGAAATAGAAGAACATAGCTCTCAACTCACCCGCTTTTGGCGGGTGTCACCTGCCTTGTAAACAGCGGACTCACCCGCCAAGCCTCCTGCACGCCCATTCATTTCAATGGGCGTCTCACCCGCCAAAAACAAAATCGGGTGATTTCACCTGCCTTTTCAACACAAATGGTTGAGAGCTATGGAAGAAGGTCCTGTGTCGGAGGCAGGGACCTGCTCATGAAGTAAGTACTGGGACGAGGAAGAGTGGACGTGGAGGTAATGCACTTCCTTTCGAACTATTTAGTCCATTAGATGCCATTCCTGCACAGTGTGCGTGGGTGGTTGACGAATAATATATGGACAGACCAATATGGCGGCCTTGTTACATGTTGTTCGGGTATAATTTAAGTGTGCAATAATGTGTATGGGCAGAAAAGGAGGAACATAATCCAATGACCAATGGTTGACATGTTTTTTAAATCCTTTCTTTCTTTCAATCACCTTACTTGTGTATGTAAATTCAACTCACGATTGGGTGGGAACTGTGATCAAGCAACGGGATATGCGAAACGCGTTATGCCGCCATATCCCTTTGAAGAAATTCTGGGATTGCTGATTTCATGCTTAACTAATAAAATGTATGTTTTCGTTTTCATCCGGACTCTAATGGTTATGGTATTGAGCCTTTCGGGTGTGCACAACTCGATTTCTGGTGTCAACACGCTGGAAGGAAGAATATAATATATATATATATATATATATATATATATATATATATATATATATATATATATATATATATATATATATATATATATATATATATATATATATATATATATATATATATATATATATATATATATATTCAAAAGTACAATTTAGGATCGTTTTACCACCCATTTCGATACTTTCTAAAATATATATAATTTTTCGTACTCATTCAATGTGTGTATGACATTCTCTTTGTAACAGTATTTTATACTGGTACTGCAGAAAAGCTTTAGGGGTAACCTACAAAGATGGCCGCGATCTTTTCGACTTTAGTGTCCCTTTCTGAGACTATGCCCATTTCGCCGGAAGTCAGAGAGCCTCCATCTTGAGGTGTGTTTTGTGTCTGGTCTGGTGAGCATCAGCATCTTACGAGCAGAGGTGGTGAGTAATTTTGGGGATGGCTGGACCCCCCCTTTTATTTGGAGCATGGTGTGTTTAGGGTGGGTTGCAGTTTCAGAAGGGTACCCCGCGGAAAACGTGAGTTAAGTTTACCGGGATGCGCCGAGGGTCATGTTGTGATTAAGCATGAACATTGCACCAGTAGTCGGAATGCATCTCTGGGATATTGTCTAGCGTCAACGGCTTCGGTACTTCTGAGGCTCTACTGGCTTGTAATACTTAAACCAATACTGCGCAGACTATGTTCATTCAATCCTCAACTGGCATCATTGCTCAGTCTTTTAATTAATAGTGCAATTTTTGGCGGGTTTATGTCATGCACGAACCCGACGATGTCTCGTCCCTGAACGCCGTACGTGCTGTTGTGGTCACGTATATAGTTTTAGAATCGCAGTGTGGTTTTGAAGAGCAATTCACTCCCACGATAACGCCATGTTCGGTTATTAAAACCACCATAGCCAACATCCAATAAATAAATCCACCGTTTACCGCAGGGAGGAATTTTCATCGGACGGTAGCGTCCGTTTGTATTTTTGTCGCTTATCAAGTACGCAGGATAATAAGAAAGCAAGTGTGAACAATATATTGGTTTTATGTACTGGAAGCCACTTTCAACGTACTTTTAAACTGTTTTTGCTCAACACCAGATCATGAAGTCTGTTCCCCTTCCAACTAATTTAATTACAAGGTCTTGAATAAAATGCATGCCAGCATTACCTCTATGGAACCCACTTTAATGCTGCAAATGGTTTTAATAAAAAGATATCAACAATATATGTCAATACTTGCCAACATTCTGTGACCAAAAAGATGTAGGATTTTTCAAGTTTCAAAAATAATACTTAGCATACCAATGACATCACATGAAATTACAAAACATACATTGTTGGCATCACTGGAGCATTACAAAATACACAACCCATCAAACAGCACAACATGGAAAGATGCTCAAATGTTTAAAATGTATAATTGTGAATGGTAAGTTAACACCGAATTCAATTACCTAACTTCACAGAAAATAATCGCACAGAGCTGGTAGGCAACGTTTACCACTACTCTGTAGCAGCAGCACGGGCAGTACAGATTTATTCCTGCAGTGCAGGTTTAACACTGAACAACATGGAGACTGATAACCTCGGAAAGAGTGCAGGGCACAGTCGTGTAGCTGTCAGGTGAGTGGATTGATCTGAGCCAATCACTCAAATGTATCCCTTACCCGCCCACCGCACAGATTAATTAATTGCCTTGAAGTCACATAAATCACCTGCCACTGTAAAAAGCAGTAGGATCTGTCTCCCAAATCTGTAGGCGGTAGGACTGCTTAAAAAGCAGTAGCCTCCTGCCTAAGTCAGTAGGGTTGGCAAGTATGTATGTCCGCAGAGCTAGTCTGGATCAATGTGGCAGCGCTGCCCCGGTTATGCATCATGTGGCTCCGATATGATGTGTTATTTACAACGTGCTTAAGACGCAGAGGTTTCTAAGTGCGGTGGTCGAACCTGTGGTGCTCCGTGTGGTCTTGCTTCCCAGGGGAGCGTGTTGCCCCTGAGCTATCCTCCCGAGCAATGGCCACAGATTACACCTTGGCCTCCGGCACACACTCATTTATACACACATTTACACATTTTTAAACCATTTTTTTTTTAAAGTCTAAAATCGCCAAAATTGTTAATTATTTCACATTTGACATTGAGATCTCCTTAATCGGGGTCTGCAATCTCTGGCTCTCTGGATGTTTTGTACTATGTATGACTCACAGGATCCCTCACCATTGATTGTTGGCAAGTGATGATGGTAGTCGGAGCACAACTCCTTTGGGGAGCCAACGTTTGCAGACCTCTGCTTTAAACTGCCATACACCTCCTGAAGAGCCTTTGTGACAAACACATCTGCTTGTCATCATTTGACAAATCTATGCATCATGTGCACAGCCTTTGCACACCAATCATTTGTAACACTTAAGGAGAGCTGATATTTGTAAAACGAGACTACAAGTCCCAGAAAGCAAAGGAATGCAAGTTCAACCATTTTCAGTTTTTACCACTGTAATGTTGGCCCTTGAGCCATACCCGAACAGACATTTTATAGTAAGTTCATCTGGTTATAGAGCTGGTCACGAACTTCCAGCTTGCTGTTACACATTTTGTTAAAGAGCATTGTGACTATCCACTCACAAGCAGACCTATTTTTTTCAAGTCATCCTAGTAGACATAATGGACATTAAATTAATCAAATTGAATTATCTTGGAAGCAGACACACAGATGTGGTAGGAAACTTGGCTGGGTGTTGCCTTTCATTTGGAAATGCCCCAACACTCTGCCAATTGACTAAACACTTATTCCCAAGAAAGGCACTGCTCACAAAAGCAATACTTTACAGCATTAATTGCTAGGCCATTGCTAAAGTGCCTTGGGCCTCTGCATTTTCTGCTGCTCTTGACTGCTGTTGAGGTGAGCTGGTCCGATCCCTGTAAGCCGCTTCAATTTGATCTACTGCCTGTTCGTAGGATGCTACTATAAACAGGGCCCTCCGGACAAGGCGACAGCAGGGGAAAAATGTCCCGCTCCGAAATGACCCGGTTTTCTGAACTGTGTATTGCTCTGAGGGGGACGAGCTGCCTCTTCCCTCAGTCAGAAAGCTACTGCTTACTACTTTAAGCGTATGCTTAATATCCATTGATTATTGTTAAGTCGTGATAGTGATGTTTAAATTATAGCTGAGAAATGAGTACATCTTTTTTTGTACATACGCTAAAGGTTAGCAGTGATGCTGTGGTTGATTCATCGTTCGAAACCAACTGACAAAGCCAGAATGTCTGACACCATTTTAAAGTTCTGGGGTACCTCTTTGTAAAGCGCATGGTTCACAAATGCCTCGCCGCTCTATTTAAAAAGTTGTGGGGCCATGGCGGGTTTCTTTTTAATTACTTCTACTTCATGGGCAACTCTGCTCCAAGTGCATAGCAGTAATTTTTTTGTTGTTCATGTTAAAGGACATTTATACTGTGCACTATCGCCACCGAATGGTCCCCTGGCGGATCAGAAAGGTGAGATGGTAGGAGAGGCTAGTAGCGCAGGGCAGGAAATGGTAGAGCGAGAGTTGTGATGTCCTGTTGTAATTGTTTATTTGTGAATCGCTTGTACAGAAGTGAAGTGCATTAAAGCCAGTCAATAAGAATTAGTGCAGTCCAACTTGTGGGGGACTGCACAAGACTTATCTCTTTGGTATTAGACCCACCTTTTTAATATAGGCCTGTACTATACGAGTTGGTACTGTGACTGAGCAGCCATGCTTATCTTAAGAGGGGTAATGTGAGCTGTAAATTGTGCAATGAAACCAATAAATGCAGGTATCCAAGTAACAGCTTCAGTACAGTTGATACCGTTCGCTGAGCACGGGTGCGATTTACGGATCAGCAGACTCCCATGTGCTGTTGTGCGGGACTATGTGTGGTTTGTTTTGTTGTTGCAATGTAGTGAAGTGCATGGGGATTGATGTGCAAAGACGTGGTTGTTTGTTCAGCGTTTGAGAAGTGTGTGTAGAGATTTGAGGTTTTAGCGGTTGGGTTAGTGGGGATTTTTCTTACCTCGTTGCTTCAGACATCTGTGTTTGGTCTCTCTCCCCGTGTTGTCCTGTGGGTTCCCTGCTGGGTCACTCATAGGGTTCTGCGCATACTAGGCGCATGCCCCTGTTTAGTGGTCTGTGGGCAGGAAGATGGTGTAAGCTTACCCCTGGGTAAAATTGTCGCATTCTCTCCACATGGCAAAACGCAAATTCAGTTTATCATTTTTAAGTTCAAACAATGTCCCAACTCTTCCACCCCTGAACCCCCCCACTTGCATCCCTCACGGAAACATACGTAGGAGTTCAGTCAATAAAAACCATGCTTCAGCAGGCGGCTGTTTGCAGCTAGTGGTGTGCCACGGCAGGTTGATTCTACCATGGTTATGACGGGACAATTCTCTTAATGGCTCTCATTGTACTAAATACTTTATGACAATCCTACAGTCTGGTCTGACCTTCCCTGCTCTGGACTGCCCTGGTCTCTCAATGAGCCATAGTGGCTCAGGAAGGCTGACCACGCCATGCCTCTGGACTGCTTCCTATTGTGTAATGCACCCAAGTTCTCTGCTACATAGATATCCCTGGCTTTCCGGGCCCAACGTTGCTCGGTCTGCGTTGCTGGTCGCTTCCAGCCCATTACCATGCAGGCCCTGGTTGCCAGGAGTAGGAAATGTGCCATGTTTGGAATCCTTATCCACTCCTGCTCCTCTACACCAAAAAGCACCAATGGTTCTAGCCTCCTTTCTATCCCACCTATCCTCCTAATCTTGCCCAGGACCACCTCCTAGTAGCTATGCACTTTTGGACATGCCACCACATATAGCAATAATCAACCTGTTGACCCCACCCTTGCCAGCATCATGGAACTACCCCTGAGTACATTTTGGATAAGCATACCGGGTCGAATTGCCATCTTTATAATTGCTTGATGCCATCTAACTTATACTGGAATGCTATCAATGTTTGTTGTACGTTAATGTACAGCGTCCCCCATTGGTCTTCGTCCAGTTCCTTACCCAAATCCCATTTCCAGTGCCTTTTTGTGTGTCTCCGCTTTGCCCCCCTTTGTGGCCAACAAGGACTGATAGTCTGGAGATCAGTCCACTCATGGACATAGCAGTGTTCAATACAGTCTCCTTGCCCGTTATTTCTCTTTGTAACACCTCCTTTCGTTTATTGGACATTAATACCCGCTTAAGTTGCACATATTTAAATGGAGACAGTCTTCCTATGTGTAGACTTTCTTCAAGAACCCCCAGTTACACAAATTCTGTCCTTTGCATTAACCCAACCCTTGCCGTGCACCTGTTACGGCATCTGAGGGTCGATTATTTCATCCTGTGTCGGTGAGGCCCATATATGGCTCGTGGACGAAGGCCACATGGCTACTCCTTTCATATCCCTCCTTCCCCACCAATTTGGAACAAGGATCCCGAAACCGCTTTCAGTGGGGCCCACAGGCACTCGCCCCATGTGACAGGGCGCGGCAGGTGATTTTCCAGTTTAAACCATTGCTTTTCATTATCCACTTGTGTGGGATTATCACCCAGAACTGTGCTGCTCTGAAGTATATGCTCCTGTCCGGCAGCCCCACTCCCTCGTTTTCTCTGGGCTGTATCAAAACATAAGCTACCCTCTTTCTCCCTGTTGTGTTATTTGGCATTTATATAGCGCTCTATATATTATTGGTATGGCCTCAAAGCGCTGGTAGGTTGAACGCCCTTGAGGACTGTGGTCCATGTCAGTTGAGAGAGTAAGGTGGCTTAGGGTGCACTGATTGTGTGTAGCTGAAGCGACTGAGTGATGGTAGCTGCATCCTAGCATTAGGTGTGGTGGTATTTGATATCAGTAGAATGTGTGCAGTCGAGGTAATGGTCACCAGGATTGGGTTCTGGCTGCGTTAGGCCTGTTTAGGACGCTTATGTGTGCAGGTGGGCCAAATTTGAAGGGTATAGCTGCGTTTTATCAGAGTGTTGAGGTGTTCATGAGGAAATGTTCGTATGTGAGCAGCTATGGCAAATTTATCGAGGGGTGTAGCTGCATTCAAATTGTGTATTGTTGTGGAGAAGTGAGTGACCGTAGCAATATGAGAGGTGAGTGTATGGGGGAGGGTTTGATTGATCAGGCTCGTAGTTCCAGAATTAAGGTCCGTGTTTGCGATTGCCGCGTTCACAGTGAACTAATTCGTAATTGATTTGCCGTTTTCGGTGTCGTTCTTGCTCATGATTTCTGAATATTTGGCATCAGGTAGCACGTTTTCAGCAGTCTTGGATGGTCATATTCAGCGTTGCGGAGAGAGCCAGGTTTTTAGAGCTTTGTGAAAGGCCATGTAGTTGTCAAGGCCGGTCAAGTGGCACAGCGAGTAGAGCGCTCGCTTTGACATCCTGCAGAGCCTGCTAACGCAGGTTCGAATCCCGGCGGGGCCAAACTCAGCCTTTCATCCTTCCGAGGTCGATAAATGAGCACCACACACCGTGGGTAATAAGCAGCGCTCAGATACCTGGGGGTTCGTAGCGCTATATAAATAACACATTATTATTATTATTATTATTATTATTATTGTGGGTGTGTCTGTTATGAGCAGGGAGAGAGTGGTGGGTTAAGGTTGAAAAAGCGGATCCTCCGATCCTGGCAGAGTTGGTGGTTGGAATCGCTAGAAGGAGGGCAGTGCTTGATCTGAGGGTGCATGAAGGGAGGTAGGTTTTTCTTTTCTTGTAGGTATGTTGGGCCGATCTTGTGCCCTGCTCGGTGGGTTATACATAGGGTCCTGAAGGTGGCCCGTCTGACTGGGAGCCAGTGGAGGGTTCGAAGAGCGGGAAAGATGTGGGCTCTGTGTCTAAGGGCGAGAGGAGTCTGGCGGCAGCAATTTGAGCTCTTTGTAGTTTGTGGAGTTGATATGCCGGTGCTCCCAGGTATAAGCAGTTGGCATAGTCCATTCTCAACATAACAATAGACTTAACAGCAGCAAGTCTGTTGGGGTAGGAAAGGTAGGGAAAATGCATCTTAGAAGTTTGTGGTGATAATGACAGCATTTTGAAACATTATTGATCTGACTGGAAAGGGTTGGGCATGAGTCCATAGTGCAGCCAATGTTTTTGACTATATCGGAGGGAGGGGGGCCATGGGAGCGGTTGTCAGAGAGGTGCGGTATTGGCACACACCATGATTTCGGTTTTATCGGGGTTTAAAAGGATGTGGTTAGAAGTCATCCATCGGTCAATATCATGGAGACAGGCCTCAAGGTCAGGGCATGGGTTGGTGTTAGTCTTGGGGATTCTTACGATACTTTGGGTATCGTCGGTGTAGTTGTAACAAGAGAGGTTGCGCACGAGGATGATTCCCGATAGTGGTTGAAGAGGAGAGCAGAGGCATGCACCTTGGGGTACTCCAGTGTTGACGGGGCGAGCAGTTGAGACAAAAGTCTTAAGGAAGACGGTTGGTTTCCTGTTGCTGAGGAAGGAGGCAATCCATTTTAGTAACGAGCCACGGATTCCTAGGTAGTGTAGGTGGTCAAGGAGGATTGAACGGTTAAGTGTCAAAGGCTGCAGAGAGATCAAGGAGTATCGGTGCTGTGCATCCCTCAGTCTGCAGTGACCTTGATATCGTCCCAGATCTGAGTGGTTTCTCTTCTATGTCGAGGTCTGAAGTCTGATTGTGCAGGGTAAAGAAGATTGTTTGATTCTACAAAGCAGTTGAGCTGGGAGTATGCAGTCCGGCCAATGAATTTCACAAGAAATCTGGTGTTGGAGATCGGTCTATATAATTCTTGGGTTCAAGTGCGTCGAGGGATGCCTTTTTTAGAAGTGGCTTGACGTGCACTGTTTTAAGGGCTTCTGGGAAGAGGCCAGAGGTGAGGGAGTTGTTAAGTAGAGCTTTAACATGTTCACCTTCGCAAGTAGATCTCCTCTTCCTCAACCCATGTGGTCTTTTGTGGTTCTGCATTCTTCAGTTTGTCAGTGACAGGAGGTCTTGTTTGAACATTTTTGAATAAACGGGCGGTAGTAGCCGATTATCCCCAAGAAGGCTCGTAGGTCCTTTTTTTTTCCTTTTTTGGCATATGCGTATCAAGAACTGTCTTAACCTTTTCTATTTGGGGCTGAACAGGGCCATTACAAATGGAAAAACCTGAGGTATTTAACTGCAGATTGAGCTAGTTGGCATTTTCAGGGGTTTGCGGTTGGGCCTGCTTTCCTTAATACTCACATGACAGAATGAAGGTGGTACAAATGATCTTCCCAAGTTTTACTATGTATTACAATATCGTCTATATAGGCTCTGCAGAAGTTCAGTATTGGTTGTAGAATCTTATCCATTAATCTCTGCACTGTTGCAAGAACTCCATGTAGACCGAATGGTAACACCTTGAATTGGAACAGACCTATGGGAGTAGCAGAGGCAGTTTTCTCCTTGTCGGGTCCATGTAATGGGATCTGGCAATAACCTTTTGTTGGGTCGATCGTAGAAAGGTAGACCGCATTACCCATCGTCGATAAGATCGTCAATAGCGTGGCATTGGGTAAGCGTCAAAGGCAGAGGTGGCATTCACCTTTCTGAAATCGTTGCAAAATCTCCAACTCCCTTTCGGCTTTTCCATCAATATGATCGGCGAGGACAAGGGGCTAGTAGATGGTTCATTGACGTTACCTCAAGCATCTGTTTTACTTCTTGAATAATAGTCTCCTTTTAGGATTCAGATAGCCGGTAAGGTTTTAAATGCACCGCTTTGCCTTCTGGAGTGCAGATATGGTGGTAAATATCCTTCACTCTTCCTGGCTCTTCCCTCAGGACACTGACTATAAAGATCTTGCTTTTGGTTGTTAGTATGTCGGTGGTATCTGTATTCCTGGGCAACAAACAAGATAAAATGGTGTCATTAGTAGGAACGATTTTCCTTCCACTCCTTAAGAAGATTAATGTGGTAGACATGAGTTTTAAGGCGGCGATCAGGTTGGGAAATTTTAAAATTGCAAGCTCCCATTTGCTGTAACACCTCATATGCCACTTAGATATTCGTTTGTTTTCAGTGGTGGGAAACAAAACGAATACCTTTTGACAGATGGGAAGATCTTGGAACCTTTTTTGTCATAGGAGGCTTTCTGTTGTTCCTGGGCCTGAGACAATCTAAAATAGGTTTCAGGGGATGGAATTGGGATCAAATCAAGTCCTTTGCCTGACCATGAAATCTGTCTATGGGACATGCCTGACCCTCACATTAGTGTTCTATGACCCTGTTCCTTGTCCCAGTACCTAAGTTGGGTGTACAGGGGGTAGTGTGCATTACTCCTAGTTGTCTTTTTTTATACCAGTCTTAAAGGGATATGCATATGCGGCAGTTGGAGTGTGTGATAATGGGGAAGACTGATAATACCCTACAAAGGTAGAGGCAGGGCAGGGTGCATTTTGACCAGGGAAAGGGGCATACCATACCTCATCTAAATGCACCTTTCCTCCACCCAGGTGATCCTCCTTCACATATCCAGCACCAGGGTCGGTATCCAAGAGTGATGACCCTTCCCTGGCCACCTGAGAGGAAGACCCAAGGGAAGTAGATGGGAGTATGCCCTCAGGTTCCTCTGAGGTGCCATACTACCCTTCTGAAAGACAGACTTGTACAGCAAGGTGCTACAACCGGGATAATAGCCCAGAAATAGTCCCAGCACTAGACATCCAGCCCAACCAGTGGAGAGGTGCACCACCAATAATTCTAGTTAGACCAATAAGTATACAAATATAAATAGTTTATTGGGCCATTAAAATACACACTAAGCAAGTAAAACCTTTAATAAAATATTGTCACACCAATTAAACCAGCTCCATAAAGTCCAACCCTAAGATGGTTTGGAGTCTTCTGCCCAAAAGTCACCAGTTCCAAATTATACACTTCACAGGTAAGATATTGGCAATGCCAGGGGTATGATTAACAAGAGTAATAATGTTAGATCAGTTCAAGAAAGTAAACTGACTCAATCCCAGTCCTTATGATAGTTCTAGGAAGGGATCCTTGAACAAGATTCCACTGAATAAAGTCGAGAGAGTGATGTAGGGACAGGACCTTACACCCATGTAATACTTTGGCGTACTGCCGAGGAGGGAAGAGAACATCTGACTCTGCTTTCTTCAGAGACCACTTCTGGTGTTCCGGAATCCGTTGGAGAGGAAGCACACTTTTGAACTTGGTCCCGTCGCGGGAAGCCCAGGGGTCGCAGGTGCAGAGGTAACTTTCTGGTGCAGGATTTAGTTTTGGTTGGTCTCCAGTGCTTGGAAATCTGTTTCAGGCAGCTTCCAGTAGACCACCCATATGAGGAAAGATGAAGACCACCTCAAGACCCCTCCAGCAATTGAAGGAGTGTTGATTCGGGGATCACCACAGTCCGACAGCGTCAGGCGTTCTTCAGTGGATGTACAAAGGAGCAGACCAGCACAGCTTCCATTAATGCGAGCTGTCTGAAAATGCAGGATCAGGTGTATAGTTACACAAGTTGAAGATCCTCCAAATTCGAATAATGAACACAACGGTGGTGGCTGCAGCAAGGTATCCCAAGAGGGATGCCTACAATTAAAGGGCCTAGTTTTTAAATGCTTCCACGATGAGGCACCATTCTATCGAAAAACCAGAAGAACAAAGAAACTTTTAAGACGCACCCTTCGATCCAATGATACTCTTCGACTGAGTCAACCACATATCAAATTGAAGAAAATAAGAGGAGCCAGTTCATTTTTGGGCTCTTGCCTTGGCGAACACTCTCCCCAAACACCTTGTTGATGGTGAATCAACTGTCCTCTTTAAGAAACACCTGAAGATGTTTCTTTTCGATGTAGAACTTGGTTAAAGGATCTGTTAACCCACTTCTATTCTACGACCAGCTACTCCAATTTCTGGCCTGACCCTTTTCTCTGATGTTTTGTTTTAGGTTTCTCAGCGCCCTGAGGCCCATGGTTTACTGGCGCTATGTAAAAATGCAGATGGAGAGCTGGTAAGTCCACCGGTTGATCCAGGGACACTTACGAAGAAAGCACAGATCCTCTACCTCGAGCAGGGGGTCAGGGCTACTAGTTGTTCCCACCAGTCCAGGGGTTGAAGCACTGACAAGGGTGTTCTTGATTAGGGAGAGGAGGAGGGCCTCCCTGGGACTGCAGTGGAGTCTATGCTGATCTGCTTCATGGGTTCTCAGAGAGCTGCACTTCTTTGTAGAGGTCTTGGCTCGGACGATGAGCTGTCGAATGGCTACAGAAGAGAAGCCCTCTTTTTATCCAAGATTTGGGCTGGGAGCATGCCCACGCCCACTAATGGTAATGCTCTGCATGACTAAACAAGCAGTGGGTATACAATCCTGGATAACCACTACCCACACATCTGCCCAGCAACAGACATTCGGGCTCCAGGGATGTGGATTGGGACTAGACCCTTCCAGCCCCCTATTCCGTCCGGCCACGCACACAAAAAGCCCCTTAGTCTGCAAAAGCCAAAGCTTTCTGTGGGAAAGGACATTCCATATATGGCATTTCCTGACCTCCGAATGTATGAAGAAACCCAAAATACCAGCAAAAAATTATTGTGCAATTGCAATTTTAGTATGCTAGCCACTTTTAGAAGCCATTCGCAGGAAATGCAAAAGTGCACAAGTAAAATGTATCAAAATGTAAAGGTATTACTGCTGCCACCAGCATGCCTTAGACACATTGTAAAAGTAACCAAAAGGGCATTAGGTAAAGGATTCAAAGTATCTTAAATGCACTTCACAGTACGGTTGTGTACAATTGTAACGATACAAGACATTTACAAACTGTGACGTAGTCTTAGGCACTAATCACTTTCCCCATAAGACTGAGAAAACATGCAACGGAAGCAAAGCAGAAGGCTTTACTTGCCTCCAAAAGGTCAGGACACTGTTCAAACCAAGCAAAAAGAAAAGGGTGTCCCATAGAAGAATATGGAAGGAAAGCAGAAAAAGAAAATCTTTCAATACGCCTACTGCATGGACCGTTTTTGCAGGTGTGCCATCTCTGTTGCCTGCTGAGTAACTGATGTATGCTGTGTACAGGTTATTATGTTGTCCTGCAGCCATCTCAGTCAGGTTTCTATTTCTCAGTGGCGTGTCCCATGCCTGTGAAGGACGATTCTTGTTCTTTCGGGCTGTTGGGGATGTCAATGGCTCAGGGTTTAAGACCCTGTATGACCAGATCCTTAATCTCTCCTGCAAATGAAGATTGGTATTTACTGGGTTGTTCCATCTTCTGGGAACCGACATGCCGGAAAAACTTTTTGAATTATACAGGCTACTCTTCTCCCTCAGGTGTCCCCATGATATGTGGTAGTCTGGTTCTGCGGGTCCTTGCCAACTGCTTTTCTCTATTTTACGTTGGGTTTGAATCCTGCTCATAGGGGTAATGGGACTCCAATCCAGCAGTGGATGTCTACTTTAGGCTTTCCACTGGTCTCTCCTGATCACTGCCACATTTTCATTCGTACCTGTTGGTGGTGGGAACTTACTTTGAGAGTAAACTAGTAAAAAGGACTTTTCTCCTTTGCAAGAGTAAAATGTGTGACATCCAACTGACGTGTGCAAAAACGTATGGAAATCCTTACTCTGCGGCTTTCTGTATTGTGACAGAATATATCTTTAATTATAAGGTCTGGCCATTCTATCTCTCAGTATATATTTAAATTTTGAAAACACAAAAACCTAGTCAATTACATAGTATAGCAAGCGTGCATTTTGTGTGTTTTGAGGTTCGATAGCAGAAGTGTCTTTTGATGTTTAATGCAAGTCTTCATTTCCTGGAGCTATTACTACCTAATGGCATGACAATGTTATTATGCAACAGTGCAGAGAGGCAAGGGCTCCATGCTAAATTCTATATCTAATCTCGAGGTGAATTGGTTGTTCATATAGCGCTTTTGGCAAAGTGCTGTACATGGTACATATTTATCACAATTATCACCAAACCGAAGTCGGTACTCCTTTATAGACCTTGAAAGGTGAGTTGGCTTTGCCGAGATTCGAACCTGCAACCTACAGATCGCAGCAACGAGTGCTCAACAGGCTGAGCTATCTTATTGGTTAACATCCTTCAGGGGTCGGTTAACTGAGTATCGACTGAGGTATAATAATCAGTGCCTAGATGTTGGACGAACCATGTATGATAATACCTGTCTGGATTATCACAGTGACGTGTTTTGCCGAGTTTCTATTTCATTTACAAATGTAACTTTCATTTGTTTTTGAACATCGCTTGCACTTCCTGGAGAGTCAGGTTTTGGATGTTTTAATTGTAGTCTTGAAGATTTCAGATGCTTGAACACCTGTGATTGGTGTAATGACACTCACTCACCCTTGAGCAAAGACTCTGCTGCCACTGACCATTTATAGTAATGCACACCATTGACTGCAAGGTTGAATGGATGTAAACTAGACCGTGCATAGTAATCCTTTTACACACTTTTTATAATTGGAGTGTAAATTAAATTTTAAGTGTAAACATGACCTGCCTCTGCATGATTATGCACACAGCACAGGAACTCAGAAAAATACAATTGTGCAAAACTGGCTTGCTTTTACTGGGGGGTGGGAAGCAAGTATTCTCAATTGCAACTTAGTTTTCCATTTTATTAATTTTACAACCCTAAAATGCTAGGAAAATAAATATGTACAGTGCTTCTGTTTGCTTCATGAGCAGCAACACAGCAGAAGCTGAATGGCAATACACGATTCTTTTAATCAGTGTGCGCAGTTTCTTTTTTTGAAAGGCTACAGAGAAATACATTCTGTACAGAGGCTTTTATTCATGGCTTGCAATTACGTCCATGTAGATTAAAAAATCAAAAGCAGCCTACTGGTTTCTGTCAAGTAACATGACCTCTGCACTGCCCTCTGTTCTAAACTTGCGTGCAAATGTACACCAGAAAATAATAAAGCTGTCGTATTTACAAGTGGTATAGGGGAACTGCATTAGTATGCAGACCGGGTGGATTGCTGTTGCCTCGCTTTGTGCTGCATTGATAGCAGCCCCTTATGAACTCCAGCTCCTAGTTTTGGTGCTTTGCTTTATGCTGGGCTTTCTGTATACCATCGCATAAGAACTTTGATGTGTGAGCAGGTCTTCCAGCTCCCTTCTTTCCCATGTCTCTTTCATGGTGTTCAACTGATTCCTGTGGTGGTCTGCTGATTCTTGGTCTCTCTGGGGTATTTCTCCAGGATCAACTGTTTCTCTAAAACGAGGAGGTAAAAACCTGCCATTCTTTGTGTTCTAAGCTCTTGAGTGAGTCATTTTGGGACTAAACATTGACAAGTTAACACATGGGGTGGGTACAGGAATTGGTGCCATCCCAACTGCACACACCGCCCTGCCCCGCCCCCCCCCCCCATGCTGGATTTCTCTCTGGTAGGCCTCCCACCCCACGCAGAGTGATATTCCCATCTTGACAAGGTCAGGAAACTGACCTTGTTCTACACCTTCGAAGTGTTATCACGATATTGTGTGCGTACATTTTATGAACATTCGTTTAGGAAATCTGACTGTTATTTGTGGCTTCTTGGATCAGAATCGTGATGATATTGTTTGTATCATCTAGTGGTATAATCTGAAAATCTGTATAGTGTCTGACATGTCTGGGGATTTCATTTTGGCTAAAGAGCAAGTTAGGCCTCACTTGACGATTTACTGTTATTTATATGCTATGCTCTGCTGGGTTATGTTTTACACATGCTTATTTTTCCTAACATATTTTTCATGGGGCCTTGTAATAAGTGTCTTTGTTTCAGAATACTAATGTGGTATGTGTTTGTTTTTTTTTTTGTATTGATCATTGGAAATAAGTCTACCTTGGTGCTAGCCTTCCTCCCTTCTTAAGTTAATCATGACGACTCTGCTATGCTTACCAGAAGAAAGTTTGGCCTTTCCTTTTGGGCTACACACTGTTCTATCTTTTTTTTTTTAAATTTTTTTTTTCATGCTGAGCTCCCCAGCCCCTCTTTAATAAAAATATAGTGCCCTCACCAGGGGCTAACGGGGCCATTGGTCAGGACTGAAAGCGAGAAACCTATACTAGTTTACATAGTCCTTAAACCTTTCACTGCCAGGACCTCAATGCTTTACTTTGTAAATGAAGATTCTGATATACATAACAGCAGTAAAAGGTTTAGACTTATAAATTGGGCCCCATTTTGTGCCATTACACTTGCATTCTTGCCATTTGTCGTTTCTAAGCACATAATGTTCTTTAATTGGCTTCAAACATTTACAAGGTTAAACTTTGGCATTATGTTGCAGTACATTGCTGTATGTTTCAAGATGAGCAACGCAAAGGAGTCTCCACAATCTCAGAGTGATGACAAGGCCATGGAGTATGATCCTGAGAAGGTCAACACGATATACTATTGTGAGGTGAGGAAACAATATCAGCCACCTGGTCTTTAAAATACATTTCTGCATTTTTGTCATGGCCTTTCTTATTTTCCATATTGTTTGTCAATTAGGTTTTTATGCATATTTGTGTGTTCTGGCTTAAATATTAGCACCATTGAGAGATGTCATAGTCCTTGTTACCATTTTCTTTAAAAGAGCAGTGTTGTTGACTGTTGGTTTCCGTAAAAACAGTTGTAAAAAAACAATCTAGATAAAAGCATTACTTATCTGTACTATTAGATATCTTGGGAAGGTACTGTGGGAAAAAAGGTACTGTGGTGGGTCGCACTGTTCCCCCAGAGAACACAACTCCCTGCGCTTGGGACACTCCACTGGCTGACGATCAGTCGACTGAACTCCATCAGGAACATGTGCATTACCCACTGCGCAATCCACAAGAAAGACTTGGAATCTCAGCAAAACCAGCTCTCACGCTACCACCCCACCAGAAACCTCAGATCAGGCTCTGCACACCTCCTGGTAGTCCCATCCTTTTAAAGTTCTCCAGATTAGGAGTCACCTGTTTTCTATCCTTGCACCCACATTCTGGAACTCTCTCCCCTTCGCGCCCTTATGTGCGGCGGCCTGGCCTAACCTCCTGTGCTTTAGAGTTACCTGGTTGTCCTCCCTGTGCACGATCAGCTTGATTATTCTCCGGTGTGTCTTAAGTGCAATGGGTTTCCACCCTTCCTGCCCATATGGGTGCAACATCTGGCCCTCTGTCAGGGTTCATCCTAGGTGCAGGTTGCTGGATCGACTATCTGAATTGTCCCTGCGTGCTTGGCGTTCCACAAGGAAGTTTGAATGGCAGAAACCAGGCTGTTTGAGGAAGAAGAGCCTAGTGGCTGAGATAGGCAGGTGGGGTTGGGACATTCAAACCCATGGGCTGACCACCTACAACTACGTAGACGATCCCCAACTCATCTTTAAGAGAACCTCCGCCCAAGACCCAAACACCCTCAACAAATGCCTCACAGATGTATACACCTGGATGACTGTATTGCTCGCCAAGAGTGCACAGACAGTTATTTATCACCAGTACATTCCAGAGCAAATACTTTGAACGCAGGTAGACAAAAGCAATTACTCACACACAGAGGATAAGTGCTCTTATACAGCTATTTATTCATAGTTAAACGTACATTAAGCAATAAGTGATAACACAGAAATAAATCACAGAAAAGATAATAAGCTAACAAGAATATATCACCATGGGCGTAACTGAATTCCCCATCTCGCCAGAAGCGGCTGGAAGACCCCGGTAACAGCCAGGCCGAGAGCACAACAGCCCACCGGTATTTTGGAACGAGGCGGCCCCACCTCCGACTGAGGTCTTTGTGTTTTTCCGCCGGACCTTTGCAGAGCCCCACATTATGTCTTCCTCAAAAGGGGTGGCAATTTCTAGAACCTTCTGGCATTAGCGCTTGCGCTTTGATGAGTGACCGTTGGTTGCCGGCCGGGTGGACCGACGGTAACCCTAAGGAGCAAAGCGCGTCCCTCTCCTAAAGCACCACAGAATACAATTCTGTAACTTGTCTTCAACTTTGGCATGGGCGGCATAACAAACCTTATCTGGTACCAGCCGGCACCTGCGTATTCTAGTCTCTCCGAGCTCTGTGTCCTTGGATGGGCCATGCAAACCAACACAAGCAACGGATAACGTTGAAAACATGTTTTTCAGTAAAATACTGCTAACCAAGCTGAAAATCTGTGTACAAGTGCAGCTTCCACTGAGGCATGGAATAAATATCCATTATGGCTCGGTGTGCCCCCAGAAATCACTGCGCACCAGCGCCATATTTTAGCTCAAGCATCACAATAACAAACAATCTCTAGCTAAATCTGACCAAAAATGAAATACTGTTCTTCTCTCCAGAAGACAATGCAACACCAGCATACCTGAGCTGGCCACCATGCATGGGAACCCAACCGTAAACGTCTTGATTTTAAAAAGAAAGAAAAACACCTGCAATCCTCAGACAGCATATTTTCTCTAGAACCACAAGTCAACGCAATAGTGAATAAATGCTTCTATCTCCTGCGACTAATAAGAGGGCTGCTCCCCTACCTCAACTACCCACATGGAACCCTCACAATCCTCTCTTCGGTACTATTGCGACTAGAGTAAGCGAATAGCCTCTATCTTTGAATGCCAGATCGCCTCACAAAAAAGCAACCCATCCAAAATACTGCAGCAAGACCACACTGGCTACCAGTAAAAAAACACATCATCTTTAAAGCACTCTCCATCGCCAACAAATCACTACATGGTCAAGGAGCCACATTTCTCAAAGCAAAAATCAACCGCTACCTACCAGGAAGAAACCCAAGATCGAGTAACCGGGTCCAAATAAAAATTAAACACTATGAGAAAAGGACATTTGGAGGAACCGCGTGCTTCTATTTGATAGCCAAACTATGGAAATTGGTACCGAAGGAAATAAGAACTGCGCAATACCACCTAACTTTCAGAAAATGACTGAAAACCTAGCTAACATATGAATACTACATGAGTAACTGACACAGAGGATACTAAGTAACCCATCCAGCACTCTGTTATAAGATAGGGTGTGCTGGGTCTAGAATTATACAGGACTAAGTGAAGTCAATTTCACTCCACTGCTCTGTGAAACAGTAGTTGGTCCCAGAGAAGGTATTTAAACCTTGGGAAATCTGAAAGACTTCCCTGTGTCACTGCACTGAAGGTGCTTTGTGACACAATTGTGAAAGATGATGCCTATGGAGTTGGTTAGACTTCATAACCAAAAAGAAACAGTGTATAAACTCACATAAAAAACATGAGAGAGTGGAAAAAAGGGTCTCCCTCTCTCCAGGTTAAAAAATCAAGTCCTCAAAATCCAGCAAATTTGCTGGGGTCTCTGAGGTGGAGGGAATTAGCACATTTTTGAGACTTCTCCCTAACAAACAGTCTTGGGTTTATACCTACCTTTAGTTGCTGGTAGCTCATTTAAAAAGTATGGGTTTTACTTGCCTTAAATAGCTGTGTGCAATTCTTAATAAGTTTACTGTGGGTTTTACTACCCTTGGTCTGCCTTGTGCGATCCTTAGTTAATAAGCCCACACTGTTCCAATAAAAAAACTACAGCAGATTTTAGAGAAGTTTTGTGACCTGATATAATTCTATTCTAGAAAAAGAGCGAGATTAACCCCTCCTCATTCCTTGCATATCTACACAATATAGCCATTCTCATATTCCACGTTCCTTCACAATCCATCAGCAAGTGTCTTAACGTTTGATCTTTGGGTACCTCACAAACATTACACAATCTAAGTGTTCTTTCCTCTTGTATTGACAAAATCTCCCCAGTAGGCAACCAGTTTAACCTTATCCTCAAGAAATTACTTCTAACCCTCCTATCAGAGAATGTTACTAAATATTTTGAGAGAGACCCCAAACCTTTCTCCATTGATTGAAAGGAGTTGGGGATTATTGCATTTCTAACTTTAGCAATTGCGTTTATCCAGTCGAATCGTTGGACTGCTATCTGTACTAGCTGGGGGTATTAACCAATGTCTCAATGTTTGAGTCTGACGACTAGGAAGTTCTTTTACTTTCGAGTCTAGTTGTAACAATAGTTTGGATTTTGAACATACGAGTTACCTATTAATATCACCATACAGTGTGTTGTCTGCGGTAATAATCTGCCTGTAAACTGACATCAGTTTCCAATTTTCATGGAAACCCAATGAGGTCAGTCCCAATTCGAATCTCGGGTTCCACTATGATGTACTCGTTGGAAGTCCGAGAACTTGTTTCCAGACAAGAGCCTCTATTTTGTCCCAATTCATATTCTAAAGCAAAGGTGTTGCTTTGAGACCGTACAAAATAACTGGTATCACCTTTGCCTTAAAAAATCTAATCAATGGAATAATTGAAAACCTGCAATATTTATTGTAACTTTTTTTCATTTGGGGAGCAAATTGTAGGGCCTTCCTTTCTACTTCTGTCTCCACTTTATATAATGCTTGTGAGCCATATATCTTGTACCCCAAATATGTTAACTCCTCCACCGCAGAATACTAAGGGAATCAAATGCCCAATTTACATACTTGACCTTCTTGTGGTGATGCTTAAACACCAAAATCTTAGATTTTCCCGGATTAATCGACAGTCCGTTCTCCCTGGCATAGTCGCCAAGGTTTCTTAATGGGCGCTACAGGCCTATCGCCGTTCCGCCAAGCAGCACATCTGCATAAGCCAGCCAGTGGAGTCTCCTCCCATGAATATTCGGACTGGCTGACGCAGATGGCTCCAAGTAGTTTCCCAAGTCAGCTAAATATAGTATAAAAAGAAGGGGCGCTCTCAGGCAACCCTGCCTCACTCCGCTTTAATTAGCTCTGAAAGATGTCCATGCTCATACAACCAGGCTCTGAGTGGTATCTCTATGCAACTTAGTGCGTAATACATTCTTGGCCACTTCGCGTAAGTCAGACCTCTGTGCATTCCCACAGGTATCCTCTTTTCAGAAATGCATGGTGTTCCCAGTTTTCCTTGGTGGCTTGGACATCCTAGGCCCAAATCTGTATGGTGTGCACATGAGTCAAAATCCTGCAATCCTGCTGTGCGAATAGAGTTGGGGTTACCCGTGTTTTTGGCTTTGCCGTTTGCACGTCGGTAGGTGCCCCCACACATGTGAGGTACCGGTTTCATCGGGACATCTGTGGGAACGCAGGACGGTAGGCCGTGTATTGTTGGCGGTGTGTTTCGGTGGGTGACCAGAGTAAAATGTGAGGGAGTTGTGCCCCTCCCAATTTGGATTTTGCAAGGGGTTCTGGGTAATACATTCTGGTGGGATTTGCGCCAGTTAGACCTCTGTCGATCTTTTGGGAAATGAATGGGGTTCCCCGTTATCCTTGATGGCTTTGACACCATAGGCCCAAATCTGTAGGTCTCCCCAAACCCTTTGGGGGTTACAAGTGGTGTAGCCTTTTTCCTTTTGCGCCCCGGTAGGTGCACCCACACATGTGAGGTACCGTTTTCATCAGGACACATATGGGGACGCGGGAAGGTAGGCATGTGGTGTTGGCGGTGTGTTTCGGTGGTTTGCCAGAGCGAAATGTCAGAGAATTGTCTTTATTTCCAGCCAATTTCAGAGACATTTCCCTCTGTCCACTCACTGAAACACGTCGCCAACAACCAATGTCGTACCTTCCTGCGTTCCCACAGGTGTCCCGATGAAAACAGTACCTCGCATGTGTGGGTACACCTACCGGGGCGCAAAAGGAAAAGGCTAACCCATTGGTAACCCCAAGCCTTTCGGCACAGTACATTTTGTTTGTGGGCAACCTACAGATTTGGGCCTAAGGTGTCGAAGCCAGCAAGGAACACGGGGAACCCCATGTATTTTCCAAAAGAGGACACCCGTGGGAATCCAGAGGTCTGACTTGCGCGTAGCGGCCCCAAATCTATTACCCAGAACCCCCGGCAAAGACCCACATGGGAGAAGGGTGCCCAAGGCCAGGGATATTACCGCCAACTTTGCTGGAGCTCTGGCTGCCCTGCGTTACAGCTTCTCCCGACCAGGGAGTCCCAGCAGTGTGCCAATACCTCCCCAAAGGGAAAAGCTGTAATGCAGCCCAGCCACAACTCCAGGACGGTTGGAGGTGATGTCCTTGGCCTTGGACATCCATGTACCATGTGGGTGTACCTTCCCCTAAGCACAGCAGCAGCTCCAGCGAGCCCCGGCAGGATCCCCATTCCTCCCCGGAGCTGACATCTGTAACGTAGCACAGCCAGAGCTGCAGCCTGGGCTTGCAGACGGACAACCCACATGGGAGGCATCCGCTCCCAGAGAAACACCAATGCTGGCATGGGGGCAATTTGTGGCCTGCCCCTGCAATTGTGTCACAGCCCACCAAAATATCTGCCCAGACGGCCCATTCCCTCCCACCCACACCACCAACAATCCAGCCCCAGTCTCACCCACACCACTGACGGTGGGCTCTACCCATAGAATAATAGAAAAACGTACTCGCATAACGCTGCAGCTGCTTGCGTAGAAATCACTGTAACCAAAACAAAAAACATGTTACCTATGGTCACCCCAGCAAAAACAAATCTACACTCGTACTTTCCAAGCATGCCCCCCCAAGCAAACCATCCGTGGTGGTCTACTGAACCTTACCCCCGTAGTGAAAACACATTTGCCCCTTTCTATGGGCAGATATCTGCCCTCAGGGAGCGCTGCATGAGGTGCCCCTCCCACACTCCATTTGGGGTGGGGAGAAGCCCGCCCCAAAACATCGGACAGGCCCACCAATGGATGGGGCAGTAGGGATTGGGCACCCTGGGACCAGATTGGCACAACAATGTGCCCCTCTGCTCCAGGGCAAGTTTGGTAAACAAAGTAAAAAATAGAAAATGGCAGGCTGCACTTTAGGGGGGGGCTGAGGGGCACTCTACACCGCCGGGGAACTTTGTTATGTGAAGGGGGGTGCACCTCTCCAACCCCACCCCAATTGGAGGGGCTGCACTTCTCATGTAGCCCTCCCTGGGGGCAGATAAGAGGGGGGGGGCTGTCCTGCACTCCTCCCTGTACTCGGGTGGCCCTTCTAGGAGCAGATATCTGCCCCCAGGGAGGGCTGCATGACATGGCCCCCACTCCATTGTGGGGGAGGGGGTCACCACCCCTTCCCGTTAAAGATTCCCTGTCGGTTTCGGGTGCCCCACAGCCCCCCTAAAATGCAGTCTACCATTTTTCCTTTGGTAACCCAACTCCCCTTGGCTCAGATGGGCCCAATAGGGTGCCAATCTGGCCCCAGGGTGCCCAAACCCACTGCCCCACCCACTGGGGGGGCCTGTCCCACAATTTATTTGGTGGCCCTCTTACCCCCTCACCCCAAATGGGTGGCGGGGGCACCTCATGCAGGCCTCCCTGGGCCTCCTACAAACGGCTGCGTGAGGCACCCCCCCTCCATTTAGGGTGGGGGGAAGAGGGCCACTAAAACTGTGGGACGGGCCCCCCCAGTGGGTGGGGCAGTAAAGTTTGGGCACCCTGGGGCCAGATGGGCCCATTGGTGTGCCCCTCTGCACCAAGGCAAGTTTGATAAACAAAGACATTGAAAATGGTACACTACACTTTAGGGCGGGCTGAGGGGCACCCTAAACCTCTGGGGAATTTTCCAATGTAAAAAGGGTTGGCCCTCTCCCCCTCGCCCCCCCACACCAAATGAAAGGGGGGCCATCTCAATCAGCCCTCCCTGGGGTCAGATGGCCCTTCCTAGGAGCAGATATCTGCCCCCAGGGAGGGCTACAAGGGGTGCCCCATTTCCCCTTGGGGCGAGGGGGAGAGCCCCCCCTGTCCGTAAAATAAATCCCTGGTTGTTAGTGGCCCCCTTTACCCAAATCTCCCTTTTTTTTGTTTTGTTTTTTCTTTACTTTTTTTTTCATTTTGCCCCCTTCCCTGGGGGCAGATGATCAGCCATCTGAACCCCCTGGAGGGCCCTAACCTGCAGGCCCCATCCTTTGGGGGGCCTGCACTCTCATACCTGGTGGCCCTCCAATTGGATGGGGGCCACCTCATGTACTCCTACCTGGGCCCCCCTTTCCACTTGCTGTGGTAGGGAGAATGCCACCACCGTTTCAGGGGGCAAAAAAAATCCCTGGTGTCTAGTGCCCCACCAACCCCCCCCCCCCCCCCCCCCCCCCCCCCAGGCCCGTTGCATTTCAAAATTTTTTTTTTTGTTTGCCCCCTTCCCTGGGGGCAGATGATCAGCCATCTGCCCCCAGGGTTCTGCACATGTGCCCCCATGCTTTGGGGGTTGGGGGGGGGGGTGCTGCTTACTGTAAGCAGCCCCCACCTCCCCCCGCTTCTCAGACAGATCCCTGGTGTCTAGTGGGCATTGTTGGGCGCGGATCGAGCGCTCTGCCTTCTGATCCGCGCCCAGCAATGCTGTCACAAAAGGTGTTGTTGGAAAGGGGAGAATCTCCCCTTTCCAATGCCTCCCGCCCCCCCCCCCCCCCCACCCTCGATCTCCGGCTTGATACACAGCTGGAGATCGAGGGGGAGAAAGGTTGAGACTCGAAATGGCTGCCACAGTGAAAATTCCTTTCAATTTCGCGTTGGCGTGCATTACGCACGCCAACATGAAATTGAAGGTAATCCAGCCCCCCTGGCAGTGAGGGGGGACCTCGCCCACACATAGCTTGGGGGTTGGATTACAGTTCAGATCGCTCAAAACAGGGTGCCAAAAAGGACGAGCTATCTTGTCCTTGGCACCATAGAGGTAATGTCAAGGATGAGATAGCTTGTCCTTCCTTGGCACTTACGCGGTTAAACAATTGGGTGAGAAATCGTGCCCACATACCGGGGTTATTTTTAAGAACCTGGATGCTGAGTCCATCTGGGCCTGCCGCTCTGGAGGCGGAGGATTTACCAATTTCTAATGGATTGTGTCCTCCAACGTATTCCACATCTTTGAGATGTAATGTCCACAGCTGTGCACTGCGGAAACCTTTTTGGCAGAGGGCATGCTGCATCAATGACGTCGGGTTGATGTCCCTCGAAGGCCTTGCGGAGGGCGACGTCACTGGATGTTATAAATAGGATGCACAGCACCTGTAGTATCAGTTCTTCTTTTTCCACTAACGTGTTTGCTTCGAGAACTCAGCGTGCCTAGTGTGTTTCATCGTTGAGATGGCTTTTTCTTCAAGCCCTCCGACTCTGCGTTCTGGCTTCAAGACTTGCCGGGACTGCAAGTCGATCACCGACCCGCATCGAATATTTGTTTGGTGCTTGGGCGAGAGTCACGACAGACTGTTTAAATTGGCAGTTGCTGACTGACTGCCAAGGCCTCGTGGGAGCGTAAGGGGAAGCTCCAGGTAGGTAGGGGTTCCAAGTCCCGTAGTTCTAGGGGTGTCCACCGACGATTGGAGGGGCGACTCTCCGTGTCGGGAGGAGGCCTGGGGTTCTCGGCCCCGGAGTGGTTCCTGCCATTCTTCTTCCTCGTCAAAGCGTTCTCGGAAGCGCCGTCACCGGTCTCCTTCCAGGTCTTCCTCGGAGGATGGTGCCGCGAGGAAAGTGGCATGCCCGACAGTGTCCTCGACTCAGGAGGAATGGGCTGCCTTTAAGGAGCAAATGTTAGCGATATTTCAATCGCAGGGCACGGTTCTGGTTGTGCCTTCTAATGAAGCCGTCAAGGAACTGTCTCGTACCGTGGCTTGCATGCCTTTTGGGCTCGGGTTCGCGGCGTGACTTGCACTGGGACCCTTTGAGGTCCCATTCGGATAAGGCTTCGGATAGTCGCAAGAGACGTGCTTCCAGGTCTCGGTCCTCTTCTCCGGCGAGACCGCTGCAACCTGCTAAGGGCTCGAAGCCGGAGTCGATTCGGTCGGACTCAACGCTTTGCTGTCTTATCAGCCCACGGTGCCGTCGGCACCAGTGTTTGACGCCGAAGCCTTTGCTGCTGACGACGCTGAGGTTCTCGCCGCTTTTGGCGTCTAAGCCTTCGGCGCCCTCGACGCCTTTGGGTATTTGTGCCCACAATTTACCATTGGAGTATCCTGATTTGGTGGATCCTCCAAGGAAGCCTACGGCGAAGTCTGTGAGGCCAGTATTGGATTCCAGGCCCACTTCTGTCCCCAGGCCAGGGTTTCAACACCCTGTGGACAACCTATATGAAGCGGAAGACCGGTCTGAATTTGAGGACCCTGGTGAACTTGATGTGGCTCCAATCTTTTCTGGAGACAGTCAATTGGAGGAGTTGAGGCAACACCTTCATGATGCCAGTGGGTTGGAAACTTCTCCGGAAGTGGAATTTAGTAGGCCTGAGCCTGGGGCTCATGTGAGTCTTCATACACGTGGCTCATGGCTAGGGTCTCGGAGTATCTGGGCTGGTCCAGTCCTCCTGAAGACTTTGTGCAGGATGATGTAACAGACATTTTAGATCAAGGTCCGTCCTGTGACCCGGTGTTACCGTTTCATCTCAACTTGCAGTAAAGGGTGGCAGCTGCTTGGCAGTCACCGGAATCTCTTCCGGCTGTTAATAAATTGACAAAGTACGGCCCTTCCGTTAGCAACCACAGCTATTTATCTCTCACCCCACTCCCGAGAGTTTGGTGGGTCAGGCGGCTATGGCCACCTCGATGCAGGCGGTGTACCTTACCATCCCTCCTGATGGGGACGACAACCGCTTCAACGGTTGTCGTCCCTTTTCTGCAGGGAGCATGGCATTGAAATCGGCCAAATCCACTTGTGCCTTAGCAAGGTTCTCACACAATCTGTGGAACTGTTTCTTTAGCGGCTGAGCATATTCCTGGGGGGGAAGAAAGGGGTGGCTTCCTGGCTCTCGTGCAAGACAGCAAGGATGCCATGTATGAAACCCTTCTGTCGTTTGGATACGGCAGACAGTGTTGGCTGGTCCATGGCTGCGAGCACAGTTTTACGCAGATTTGCACGGTTGCGGAAGTCAGCTTTTGCTCCGGATGTGCAAGCCCGTCTTCTGAACATGCCCTTTGATGGCGCACATTTGTTTGGCTACAAGGCTGACGAGAGCCTTTAGAGGTTGCAGACCTCGAAAGCTGCAGCAAAATCTTTAAGCGCAGCTGTGAGCCAACCTCTGCCTTTTCGTCCTAGGGGACAGCAGTGGAGGGGAGGGTCTTTTTGTTACTACTCCTTTGTTAGAACGAGAGGGGCCGCAAGTCAAAGGGGCCCGCGAAAAGTACCCGTGGTGGTCGGGGAAATGGAGGTGCCAAAGCCGCTCAGGCAGCTGCCTCTTTGCCTTCATGCACTGCCGCAGCCGCTCCAAAACAATCATGAGGCCATGTCCGTCCCATGGTCCGCGGTTTGGGGGCAGGCTATCTCAGCATCTCCAAGAGTGGCAAGCCATTACTTCGGATGCGTGGGTTCTGGATACGATAGCCCATGGCTACTGCCTTCCCTTCCTAAAGCGGCCTCACAACAATCCACCAGGGAACCTCTCTTTGAAGCTTCCGGATCAGCTCCTTGCGCAGGAAATCTTAAACCTGCAGGAGAAAGGCGCTATAGAACTGGTGCCTGTAGCGGAGAGGAACAAGGGATGGTATTCCCCTTATTTTTATCCCAAAGAAAGACTGGGGATTGAGACCCA
Source organism: Ambystoma mexicanum (assembly GCF_040938575.1). Classification (NCBI taxonomy): domain Eukaryota; kingdom Metazoa; phylum Chordata; class Amphibia; order Caudata; family Ambystomatidae; genus Ambystoma; species Ambystoma mexicanum. The sequence goes on from NC_090933.1 coordinate 61,230,241, forward strand.
TCCTAGACTTGCGTTGGTTGAACAAACTTCTGAGGAAGGACAAGTTCAATATGGTTACTCTTTCTCAAGTCCTCCAGGCCCTTCAACTTCAGGATTGGTTGGTATCTCTGGACCTATAGGATGCTTACTTTCATGTGACGATTCATCCCAAGCACAGAAAATATCTGAGGCGTGCGGCTGGTGAATCGCACTTTCAGTTAGGGGTCCTGCCGTTCGGATTGACATCCGCCCTGAAGGTCTTCACCAAGCTAATGGTGGTGGTTGCAGTGTACCTCAGGCGAGGGGGGGATAATGTCTACCCATACTGGCTGATCCGGGTGCGCTCTCTCGAGCAAGCATTGGATCATCTGGGTCCCACCTGCCTCTCCCTCCACAGGCTGGGCTTCTCCCTCAATTTCAAGAAGTCGCATCTGACACCTTATGAACAGCTCCAGTACAATGGTGCTGTGTCGGACACGTCGATGGGTAAGTGCTTGCCTCCCAAGGTGAGGGCTCATCACTTTATGCAGATGGTGGACAAGTTTCAACCTGGCCAGAGTCTCCAGGCTTTCGAATTCTTAAGGTTGCTCGCCTCATGGCATCCTGTATTTTTGTGGTTCCAGAGGCCAGGCTGAGGATGAGATCCCTGCAATGGGTCCTCAAGATGCGGGTCGCAGTTCAGGCAAGATGTCGGATCCTGTTAAGATTCCACTCTTCGGTCTCCCAGGATCTTCTTTGGTGGGTCAGCGAAGGGAACCTGATGAAGGGGGAGCCGTTTTGGCAACCATGGCTGGAGGTGACGGTAGTGACGGATGCTTCCCCTCACAGGATTGGGCGCTCATGCCGACTTTTCCGCCAGTGGTCGTTGGTCTCCGTCGGAGTCCAAACTCTACATCAACCTGTTAGAGCTGAGGGCCATCCGGCTAGGCCTGAAGGCTTTTCTGCCGGCTGTGCGGAGGAGTGCCCTGTTCATGACGGACAACACAGTGGCCATGCATTACCTCAACAAAAAAGGGAGGTAGGGTCACTCCCGTTGTGCAGAGAGGCAATGCAGCTCTGGTCATGGGCCATTCAGCAGGGAATTTCGGTCTCAGAAGTTCATATGGTGGGAGACGAAAATGCGGCAGAGGACGCTCTGAGCAGACTGAGCACCATCTCATGAGTGGGAGTTGGCTCAGTAAGTCCTTCAGGCGATCTACGCCCTTTGGGGAACCATAAGTGGATCTCTTCGCCACCAGTGTCAACCGGAAGTGTGAGAGATTCTGCTCAAGTGAATTTCCTCAAAGAGGAGCCTTAGGAGACGTGTTCGTAGTGGATTGGTCATTCCCACTGCTGTACGCGTTTCTTCCAGTCCCCGCCATTCAAGTGTTACGGAGGTTCGTTTTCCACATGAACCTCCTTGCTCCGGATTGGGCAAGGAGAGCGTGGTACCCGGACCTTCTAGAAATGTCCATCTGCCCTCCATGCCGTCTTCCCTACCAAGAGGATCTGCTCTTGCGCAGGGGGAGGAGGGTGTGAGATGGGGGGGCAGGAGGAGGAGGAGGGGGAGGGTCAGTCGGGTTCTCCATCCAGAGGTCAAGACTCTCAACCTTCACGCTTCGCATCTGAAAGGTTGAGGTATAAGGCTTGGGACCTCCTGGATGACGTGATCGAGGTGTTGCTTTCGGCCAGGTGGCCTGCAAAAAAAATCCCTTTGCCGTTGGCGTAAGTTCTGTGACTGGTGCAGAGGTCACAATGTGGATCCTTTTCTGTGCTCCATTCCTATGGTTTTGTTTTTTATGCTTTCTTTGGACCAAGTAGGTACCATTAAGGGTAACCTGGCAGCGCTTTCTATAAGCACTCGTCTGAAGAATGTTCTTACTTTAAGATTCCTTTTGATTTCTGAATTACTTAAAGGACTGACTATTGTGTTCCCGCCATCTCCTTTCCAGGTGTCGGTTTGGGATTTAAATTTGGTTTTGAAATTTCTCATGGGTGCTCCGTTTGAACCTTTGCACTCTTGTCCTTCGTCCTTCAAGACAGTGTTTGTTTGCGGTTACTTCCGCTCGCAGAGTGAGTGAATTGCAGGCACTTTCCTCTAAGCCACCCTGGACTGTGTTCCACAAGGACACGGTAGTTCTTGGGGTACGTCTGTCCTTTCTACCTAAGGTAGTTTCTGAATTTCATTTGAGTCAGGTGGTTCTTCCTTCTTTCTATCCTCATCCTGGTAAGGAAGAGGAGCGACTCAATAGGTTGGACCCTAGGAGAGCTATGAGCTTTTACATTTCTAGGATGTCCAGGGTCAGCGTTGACTATCAACATTGTAGCATATGCTGGTCACCGATTGGGCCAGGCTGTTACCAAACACACCTTGTCCAGGTGGATTATCCTCACCATTACGGAGTGTTACTGTTTGGCGGGTAAGGACCCTCCTGAGGGGTTGCGAGCTCATTCCACTAGGGGCGTGGCTACTTCAACCGCCGTTCAGCGGGGTGTTCCTATTCGGAATATTTGTGATGCCGCTACATGGGCGTCGCTCCACACCTTTGTTAAGCAATACTCCCTGGATGCATTCCATGATCAGGATTTGGCCTTTAGTAAGGCAGTTCTTTATTCCGCCATCTGATTGGGTACTCTAAATTCTTTTCCCTCCTTCATTGTGGTACTTCTTTGGGAGTCTGTCAAAGATGTGGAATACGTTGGCGTGCACAATCCATTCGAAGAACAAGTTACTTACCAACTAGTAACGTTTTTTCGACTGGATGTTCCTCCAACGTATTCCACATCGCCCTCCCAGCCTGCCCCTCTGGAGAATTTCCTATGCGATTTGAAGCTTACGTTTCTGCAAGGCTATGTGCAGTCAAGACTGGTGCCACACGTTCTGGGGGAAAAACGTGAACTGAGGCTACGGGTGCCGTGCGACCTATTTATAACATCCGGTGACAACGTCATCGACGCGGGATGCCCTCTGCTGAAAAGGTTTCCGAATTGCACAGCTGTGGACATTACATATCAAAGATGTGGACTATGGTGGAGGAACATCCTGTCGCTCCTCCAAGTTCTCTGGCCGAGGATTCCTAAAATTCTTGGATAAATATTCAATCCATCTTGATTCTGGAACCAAATGCAGAGGGTAACAGCATAATTGGTTTCCAGTTGGCCCACAACTGACCAGCAGCTTCTTAAGTTATGTTACTTTGCATTTATATACCGCCTTATGCACCATTGGTATGATCTCAAGGCGCTGGTAGGTTGAACGCCCTCTGGAACCGTAGTTCAAGTCAGTAGAGAGGGAGCGGGAGTCAATGGGTGCGTGTGTGCACCGGATATGTGTGCAGCAGGTGTGGCACTCGTATGATAGCTGCTTCATAGCGTTAGGTTTGGTGGTTGAGAGATCAGGAGTATGTGTTCGGTCTGGCAGAGTGATACCAGACTGATTCTGGCTGCGTTAGGCCTGAGGGAAACGCCTAGGCTGGCGAGTATGCAGCCAGTTGTGTTTTAGATGGGATGATGGGGAGTATGTGGCAAGTGTTGGTATGAGAACAGCTATACCGAATGTGTCATAGTATTGCTGTGTTCTAGTTGAGTGGTGGTGAATAGAAGAGAGTAAGCGTGGTGGTGTGATATGATGGTTTTCTGTAGGTGCTTGAGATCGAGCGCCTTCATATTTCATGCACTCCAAACAGTTCCGTGCACTTCAAATCATACCGTGCAACTCTCCATCCGCCCCGCATACTCCATCCGTCCCACGCATTATTTTCATTAACCAGCCTCAACATCTGCTCTCCGTCAAACACATACTTTTTTGGCTAACCATTTATATAGTTCCATAATGGGGTACTCTTTTTTTTTTCAGCCTTCTAAGTTTTTAAGTCTAGGCTCTTTTCCTCTCTCGAGTTTCCTCGTCGAAGCAATGCATATAGGCTTACCTTTTGTTGTGTAGCCTTGCTTGCTCTCAGTTGAGACCTGTCTAGGTTACCTTGCAGAGTTTCTAAAGCTTTGCCCCTCACAAGCCTCTCAGCTTTTGGCCCTTCAAGTGTTCTATTTTCTACAAACCTTTTAAAAAAACAGACTTTCCACCTACCTTCAAAGAAGATTTTCAGCTCCCCTTGACATTGTGCAATTAACATTGGGTGCCCTGGCTCCCCGAGAGACTCCTCTTTACCTCTGACTTTGTGCTTTGGAAGGTGTTTAAAAGTACTTGCCTGTGTATTAATTATTGGTTAACCTGTGTTTTATTAATCTATTCTATCTTTTACACCTAACTCATTTGCTCTAAATGTACCAGTGATAAATCGATGTCCACATTGTGCTAGCTATTTAAGTCACCCGAGGGTGTAGGAAGTGTCTGTGTGCCATCATACATATTTATTTAACATCAGTTTTAAATAAGCATTCTTTAACCCTTTAAGTGCCATGGGTATTTCTCCCCAGTTCCAAGGCCTTTTTTGGTGATTTTTGGTTTGTGGCCATTCAATGGCTTGTAACTTTTTTGTTACATGAGATATCTTGGCCAATTTTTTTCTCCTTTTTTTCCCACATGTAGGCGACGCAATGCCACCCAGGAATCCCAGGTTGCTGTAGGGGGGGTGAGAGAAAATAAGCAAAAAGGGCGAAAATTTTGCATTGTTTCAAAAAATGCCAACAAAATGATGTACAAAGAAAGAAGCCTGTGGTTTTTTCCTTGTAAGAGCTAGGAACAAATGGTTTGCTGTGCTGAGTTCCCCAATTTCCTGGCTTTCAAGAACAGGTTGAGTGGAAATATAAAAAAATTTCGCTGTGGTTATCAACCATTTTGTTGTAATACTGTCCCGCGTTCCCACAGGTGTCCCGATGAAAACGGTACTTCACATGTGTGGGTGCACCTACCTGGCTGCCAAGGGGAAAGCCTAAAACACAAGTAACCCCAAGTCTGTTTTCAGAGCGGAATCTCAAACATTCTGCCGACCGGCACAACGTACAGATATGGGCCTCGGGTGTCCAAGCCAGCAAGGAAAACAGGGAACCCCATGCATTTTCCAAAAGAGGACACCCCTGGGAATCCACAGAGGTCTGCCTTGCGCAAATTGCCCCAGTTTTTATTAGCCACAATCCCCGACAAAGTGTGATATTTGGTGGGGAAAAAACACAATGTTCACTTTGTCTGGGGTTCTGGGTAATAAATTCTGGACCGCTTCGCGCAGGTCCGACCTCTGCGCATTCCCACGGGTGTCCTCTTTTGGGAAATGCATGGGGTTCCCTGTTTTCCTTGCTGGAAATGCAGACAATTCTCAGATATTTCCCTCTGGCCACTCACCGAAACACACCGCCAACAACACGTGGCCTACCTTCCCGCGTCGCCACACGTGTCCCAATGAGAGGCAGACCTCTTGTGTGCAGGTGTCGTACCTGAGTGACAATGGGTACATCTTTTGTATAGTAACTTCTCTGTAGTGCGCTTAGGAAACAGTAAAGTACTGGTAGTAAGCCATTTCACATGCACCTTTACTCACACTTCCCATACATACCATCACAATGCAGTTAGACACGCAAGGTGGGATTTAGCACAAGGAGAAACCTCCTTGTGTAGCACAAGAAGGTTCGTCATTGTGAGCAGTGATGCCACAAGGCACCCACCGGATCACTGGCCATTCGTATCCCTTTCGTGTCTGCAGTCAGTTGGCATCCATTTCAGCAGTTGCACTTCTACCAAATCACTAGCACCAGAGCAAGTGTATCTACGCATGAGCATATCTACACACTTCTACCACGTGGAAATGTGCTTACAATGCAACTGTGTCTCTAGCAATATCTTAACTATTATTTGGCAGCAATTGTATAGCAACTGTGTCTGCATGCAAACTTTATGTGCCTGCAATCACATGTGCATACTGGCTCACTTGGCTACCCTGCCCCACAGGCGCTATCTTCCACACGAGCTTTGAGTATGCCCATAGCAACTATGGGCAAACATTCTTATGTTCAACCGTTCCCACACAACACCCACCCTGCAACATGACAATCATTTCTGCAGTGCTGGAAAAGTGCATTCACAGAAATTGCATCTGCATGTTCTTTGTATCTTTACCTAATTCACACACCAATCATATCCAATTCATTCCTACAGAAGACGTGTCACTTACACCACACATAACATTACTCGCAGTAAAACAATAAACAAGGTAGGATGTTACGAGGTACGCAAGACACCGCTGCCATATAGTTGGTGTCCAAGTACCACTTTCATAACACTTAGACCTCAAGGGAGGGAGCCAAAGTGGCGTGTATTATTTTGAAGACACCCCTTGAGTGGAGGGAACCTCAATGGTGTTCTGGTTTTCCACAACACACCGCTTGAGTAGAGGGAGCGGGACTGGCCTTTCTTTGCTTGCCAAACCTTAGGTGGAAGGAGCCAGATTCGGGTTCCTTTCCAAAGTATGCCGGAAGCGGATGGGGCTTTCCAGACGTTTTTTTTCTACGGCAATCCTGAACAGCAGCAAGCTGCACTAGCGTGCCTTGCCAAGACACCCCAAAGGGGAGTGACCCAGAGTGCTCCACCCTTCTTCTCCATGGCCCGCCTCAACTAGAGGCGGTGGAGTGGCATTCCTTTCCAAGATGCCCATGCTTTGGAAGAAACGAGCATTGCGTTACTTTGCAAGGCACACCACGCGCAAAGGGAGCTAGACTGCCTTTTCCTTATGAGGCAGACCTGAAGTGAAAGGTACCGGGGTGATGTCTCTTTCCCAGGCAGGCCTCAAGTGGAGGGGGCAGGACTAGCATTGCTTGCCAAAGCACGCCAAAGGGGAATGACCCGCATGGCACAACTCAAGTATAGGGACCTGTAATGATTACTATTTCACAGGCACGCCTCCAATGGAGGGAGCCTGATTAGCGTTCCTTTGCAAGTCACGCTTTGAGCTGAGGGATCTAGACTGATGTAAAGTTCGTAAGCAGGCCTCAAGTGAAAACTACGGCTGTGGTTGCCTTTCCAAGGCAGGCCTCAAGTGGAGGAAGCGGGACTAGCAATGCTCGTGAATGCACGCTAAATCAAGTGAAGTGAGTTGACATCCTGTTGCATTTTCATTGAAGGTACACCTCCAGGGCAGGGTGCAAGAGTGCCATTCCTTTATAACGCATGCACGATTTCAGTGGCTAAGGGTCCCTTTCAAGGAATGATGGGCATTTTCGGAAATCAGTCGATCTCCCAATAATTTTCCTTTGTATGTTAAAAAAGGAAACAAGGCTGAAAGCAGAGGGCAGGCTGGGAAGGGCATTGGGGACAGTACACCCGAGTATCCTTCCTCTTGCCTTGTTTTGTACACACCTTACATTTTCTGTACGGTTGTGCCTTCGTGGCAGTGGGAGGAACATAATCACCAAAGTGTCGCTCTTGCAATCTGGCCACATCTTCAACCTCTGGAAAGGAGGGAATGTGTACATGAACATTAGCCAGAGATTGAACAATTGCTAATTCAAAATCCAAAAAAGGAGAGGTTGTTTTCTGGAGTAGCTGCACGGTACACCACATAAGCATTGTATGTTGCCATATGCACAATGTGTATGGCTAACTTTTTCTACCAGAAACGCGACTTGTGTTCAGCGTGATATGACTCAAGCACTTGGTCATTTTTGTCTACTCAACCCATGTACTTGATGTAATCCAGAATGCAATTGGGCTTCAACACTTGCTGAGTCTGCCTGCGCAGAGGGACAGCTGAAGTACTTTCCATCATGAATAGTACTTAGCATGTACACGTCCCTTTGTCGCAGAATTTCACTGTTAACAATTCATCCTGCTGCAATGCCATACATTGTCCCTTGGCCAACTTCTTACACACAAGTTGTCTGGGGAAGCCTTTGCGGTTACTGCAGATTGTACCGCATGCCAGTGTGCCCACATTGAACAATTCCTTGAACAGTGGAATTCCAGTGTAGAAACTGTCTACATACAAATGATGTCCCTTGTGGAGCCATGGTGTGAGAAGATCCCAAACCATCTTCTCACTTGTCCCTAAATGGGCTGGGCAGCCCGGAGGGTTTAGGGTAGAGTCTTTACCGGTGTAGAGACTCATGCTGCTGACATACCCAGTGGTACTTTCACACACCATGTACATTTTAATCCCATATCGTGATCTCTTGCTAGGAATGTATTGCCTGAATACTAGGCGACCTTTGAACAACACCAACGATTCATCAATGGATATGTTCTGGCTAGGAACATACACCTCTGCAAATCGGTGAGTGAAGTGGTCCCGAAATGGCTTCAGTTTGAAGAGCCTATCAAAGTTTGGGTCTGTTCTGGGTAATGCTGCCGAGTTGTCATTGAAGTGCAACATACGGTGCAGTGCTTGAAAGCGATTTCTGCTCATTGCAGCTGAAAAAAACGGGCAATAAAGTGGTGCTAAAGTAGACCAGTACATTGCGACAGACGGCTTGTGTCCAATTCCCATGAGCAGAATGAGACCCCAAAACTGTCTAATTTCAACATCGTTTGTGGGTACCCATGCTTGTCCCACTAAGAGTGGGACCCCTAGACCACATGAACTCTGCAGGGTATAAATTGGTTTGCTGAACCACATCTGCAATTAACCCATCATCAATAAAAAGGTTGAAAAAATCAACAGGCTGAGCCATTGCTGGAGGCACCCAGAGCGACTCTTGAGTCATGTCAGGAACTGCCACATTGCGTGGCAGTCTTGCACGTCCCCTCCCCCTTACAGGTCCTCTGCGTGTGGGAAGTGTGCGAAAAGGTGGACGCACTCTTCCTTCCTCTTCGTCATCAGATGATGAGTGGGAGGAGGGACTTTCGTCAATGGCCATCTTACTTCCCTCCTGCCCCTCAGAAGCACTATCTGTTTCAGAATGCATGTACACATCTGTGCCTTGCTCTGAGCCAGATTCCATCACTACAGCTAATGCCTCGGCACCAGACATTGATCGCCGAGAAGCTATGGAACCCTTCAATGCCCAAAGACCAGATGAAGACTGAAACAATAAGTATGTATGCTTCTCAAAGTATGGAACGTAGCACAGTAAGTGGTATTCAGTGCCACAAACCTACTCCACACAAGTACACCAAAAGGTCCAGACTTTGCTCACAAACTGTAGCAGCCCTCTGCAATATGACGTACTCCCTGCACGCTACAATAAACGGAGTACTACTTTGCAAACACTCACGTGAAATGCTAAGGACCAGCTGACTGCTTTCCTACAAGTGGGTAGACAGCTACACCACACCTGCACCTAAAAGAAAGCACAAATAATCTATGGACGATGTCCTCTTCCGCTAAACTTTACAGAAATACAAGCGTGGGGACGAGGATTTCAGCCACACTACCTATTCAGAAACAGCCAACATGCTTTGCACCATGCCCTCCTCTATGGGATGCTTGTGGATGGGGAAATCGTGGTGAGAAGCAACCATGCAACGTATTAGTGATTGGGTGAGTTGAAAAGCCATAGGCAATGAAGAAGCAGAAAGGGAAGATAAATAAAGTACATGGCAGCCCCTTCCAGGCAACTGCTGGCACACTTTTGACAAAAACACCTGCTCATTCACATAGGGGTGTCTGTTGTAAGGGGAAAGGTCACAAGGACGAAATTAATGCAAGGCCAAGCAAATTGATTTAGGCTGATGCAAGCAGTGATGGGTAGCTAAGAAATAAGCAGCACAGACATACTGAATGCATTGACATGCCATGAACGCAGACAATTGCTAGGAAGTGGGAGTCTCACTGCCAACATACTTACTACCAATTTTATTCACATATTCCAGTACGTCCATCAGTTACTGGGCAACCCCCCCACCCTCCGTAGAATAGCGTCTGGCAAAATCCATTATGTCTCCAATGAACAGCTCCATGCTTGTTTTGGAAAGGTGCACCCCATCTCTGTGAAACATCACAGCACCTTTGATAATGCCATGGTGAATGGTCCGTATTCTCTTGTTGCCCTCTGTCAGTCTAGTGAACTCGCTATTCAGTTTCCACACCGAGCGGTTGATGGTTCTTGTATTCCCTTGAGTTCTCCAATCCATCCGGGGAATCATCTGGGACCAGGCCACCACAGTGTTTGGAAACCTCTGTGCAATCCATTCAAGGTCCGTCATGAGTTGCTCCCGTACCCCCTTCCGTCCCACAAACGCAAAATCATTTCCTCCCAGGTGCACCACTATAAGGTCAGGGGGAGGGGGCCCTCTCCTTTTGCTTGGGCATCGATGATGGCTCCTCTGAGCTGGTGAAGGCGCATCCCCCCCAAACCAATGCACTGCAAGGCCATCCCTTCCAGACCCAGATGTAGGTGGCCCTCGGAAAAGTCGTGCAGCCCTTTGAATATAACAGTGGCCGAAAATCCACACAACCCCCATCCTCACTAGGAAATGTAAACGGGAAAACCCCCATGATTATGGCTATACATACAGTTTACCAAATAACACAACGATTGCGTCAACACATGGCTCTTGTAACAATCCCAGCCACATACTTCACCCACTCAGAACGCACCTCTCATTTCAGAGTACAGTAGGTTGACACATAATTGCCACAATATTTTCAGGGGAAAGATGTGAAGAAGATAGTATGTCACCTTGTGCCAATAACACAGTTGTGCTGGCACAATTGCAATCAGTGAAGGTTTCTACTCCTGTGGGGCACCAACTGCACTGAACGGTGTTAAGGTTACTTGCACATGCTACACCACTATACTTTGGCAGGGTGACTAGTCTGCCAGAGGATATGAAGTTCACAGGAAGTGTGCTTTGTACGCTCTTTGAATATAGGTACCCTGACAGAATGTACCACAATCACCACAAATGGATGCATCTTCAGACACTTTCATTGTGAGTGTTTTGGCCACAGCTCCAGGACCACTGGTGAACTTGGGGGTACTCAACTACCAAGGCAGAGAGGCGGGCAAGGTCGCACACATCCACCACCACCACCCTACATCGCTTCCTGGTCAGCACTAAAGCTTTCCCCTCCAGGAAGGGATGGGGACCATGCCAAGGCACCCTGCCCCCAATGCTGAATTAGGGGGACAAAATATCCACCAGGGGGACGGACGCCAAAGATGCCAAGATGGAGTTGGTCTCTGGATTAGTTGGTCCCACTAACCGAGGGGGAGAAGTTGTTCTGTCAGAGCTTCTCTGTCGAGGTGAAAGAGGGTCAGCACAGCAGCAGGGCTTCACTGGGCGATTGAAGGTCCAGGAGGTTGCAGCAGGCTTCTCTTCACGATTTTCTTATTCTGAAGTTTCTTCCTGTGGTTGACTTTGCCTGTAGTCCCATGAATCTCGCCTTTTTAAGCAAATGTTCCCATTCCTGCATAGGCTAGGCTGCCAATCACACAGCAAGGTGGCATCCTTTTAGGACGGACAGCCAGCCAATCGAGACTAGTTTTGTTCAGGCACTCCGGGAGACAAAGGACAGGGGAGTTTCGGGACCCTCCCTCACATCCTGTCCTTCCAGACACACTGGAGCCAGAGGCGGCTTCAGAGCTGAAGCCCATCAAAGGCAAGGCAAGACAAAGCGCTCACACCTGTCTCAACGCACATAGTAAAAGCCAAGAAAGACCTCACAAACAGAAAATGGTGAAAAAAGACGACCATGGCCATTTTGACAAAATGGTCACCCATGGGTGCTGTCCTGCAGCGGAGGGTCCAGCCTGCAGTAGAAAAGCACAATAGTAGGAAAAAGTAAACCACTGCCACCAGCCAATTAAAGTAGTGAGGGTAACAAAAAATGTTTCATGAGCAAGTAGGTCTAGCACACCCCACATGAAATGGCGTGTGCTAGACCTACATAGAGAAAAGGTAAGTTAAGTCAATTTCACTTTACTATTCTTGAACTGTAGTTCACCCAAGAAAAAGTATTTAAATCTTAGGGGAAATCCAAAATGATTTCCCAGTGACACTGCACTGAAGGTGCTGTGTGTCACTATACAAAAAGCAGATGCCTATGGAGTTTGTCAGACTCCAACAACAGTGAAAACACAAAATCCAAATCAGGTAAAAAAGCAGAGGGAGAAAAAGGTCACACTCACTCAGGAGTTAAATGTAAGAAGTCCCAAGTCAATCAAAAGAGCTGGGCGTCTCTAAGGTAGGAGGAATTTAGCACTAAAATGAACATTCTCACTAACACTCCCATCCGACTTTGATGAACTCTTGACCAGTTAAGGATTTGACTGCTAAAGCATTAGAAGCCTTGAAAAGTGTTGCTAAGAAGGACCGGGAGGATAGCTCGGGGCAAGAAGCAACACCACACATAGCAATACAGGTTTGTATCCCAGTCTCACACTTGGGAACCACTCCAGTATTTACGTGCGTTATAAAGGAACAATTATAAGTAAATTATTGCTGCTACTACAGAATAACCTTTTTTCCTTCCTTCAGCCACTCAGTCATTTCACTCTAACATAGGCGGGTGCGCGGCACTACTATTTAAACTGTGGAACTGTCGTTTTCTGTAACAAATGTGGGCATGAGCAGCTACTATTGAAGCAGTTTCTGATGGAAAAATATTGTTGTTTCCTATAGTTAGTCTAAAATAGTATTTGCTTACCTTGCCTTGTGTACATAAAATTAATGTAGATTTTATTATAATCTGCTGATGCATAATGAAGTTTTAATTTTGCATAACATATTAATAGGGTATGATCGTTTTGTGTTTCAATTTTTGAATTAAAACACATGACAATAAATAAATGAATCTGTTGCAATAAGGAGTCCATTATAGAAACTCATTTCTCACCTGTGATAGTTATTTTTGTTGAATTAGTCCTTTTTCCCACAGATACTTACCGATCTTCCCCTCTTTATGGAATGGTCGTACCCTGTAGCAGTTCTGGGGTTCATTCTGTTAGTGGGGGTGGAAGGTGTGGGGATAACTGGGCAGAATTGTATTCATGGGGCACGCCAGCTCAGCGTATACCTGCCATGACATCACACTTTCAGAGTCATGGCCACCAACAACATGGAGCAGACCTGAGACCGAGCTCCAGGGCCCCCCACTGGTTACAAAATGTTTTCCATCATTTCACTGATTTGAAGCAATTTACACTTTGATTTTTGAATATTTGTTTGATTTTTGAATATTTGTGTTTGCAGCTTCTTGATTGGTCTTTACAATTAACATTTCAGATCTGTGAAATTCCCTGTCTCGGTCAGAATACTCTCGTGACGCATTATCAAGGGGCCAGGCATAAAAAGGTAATGTTTTCTCATGTTATTTTATGCAGGTTAATTTTATTCAGAAGTTGCTTTTAGTAGGTTTAAGTAGTTTCATTCTTTAATGTTTGATGTTTCTGATGACCTTTGTTGGGGAGAATTCTCAGTTATGTGCTGATTCCTTCAACCATAGAGACCCCAGCTCTTTCACTGGACTTTACGACTTTTAATTTTAACCCTGGAGTGAGTGAGCCCTTTTTCTCACTCTCGTACGTTTTGACCTGATTTGGATTATGCGTTTCCTTTTGTTTTTGGAGTCTGTCAAACTCCATAGGCATCTACTTTTTGTGTGGTGATACGCAGCATCTTCAAGGCAGTGTCACAGCGAAATCCCTTTAGGTTTCTCATAAGGTTTAAATACCTTTTCTTGCGACAACTACTGCTCCCAAGAATAGTAAAGTGAAATTGACTTTACTTACCTTTTCTCTTTATAGGTCCAGCACACACCATTTTATGTGGAGTGCTAGGGGATTAGTTAGTAGCCCCTTATCCTAGCTACTCATGTAACATTTTTTATGTTACCCTCACTACTTTTAACGGCTGGTGGCAGTGGTTTAATTTTCCTACCATTGTGCTTTTTTTTACCGCAGGCTGAATCCTCAGCTGCAGTATAGCACCCATGGGTGACCATTTTGTCAAAATGGCCCTGGTCTTCTTTTTTTGTTGCCATTTTCCAGTTGTGAGGTCTTTCTTGGCTTTTACTCTGCGCGCCAAGCCAGGTTGGAGCCCTTTGTACATATTGCCTATGGCGGGCTTCAGTCCTGAAACCCGCCTCTTGCTTCAGTGTGTCTGGAAGGGCAGGAAGTGAGTGAGGTTCCCAACCTCCCCTGTCCTTTGTCTTTAGTTCGTTGTTGCCACATTAAAGGCACTGAACTGGAACATATAACTGTAAGAAAATTAATCATTTAATGACTTTATTTTTTTTTGTCTAAAGCAAAGTTCTTTGAAAATTCAACTTTGTGTCACACACCGTGCCAATACCTTTTTCCGTGCCTGTCTGAAATGAAATTAAATCCAAGCACAATTGTTCCACTTGTCCAGAAAATTGCATTTGATATTATTTTATTATAAATCTCCTGTTTAATATTGATTAGGGCAAATAAGTGATTCTGGTTAAACATCGCACACATTTTCACCAGGGAAGGGCGCTCAGCCAGTCAGTAAGAAAAGTGGGCTAGAACAGTGTACCACCCACGTTTCTACAGCCACACAAGGCCCTTCCCTGCACATCACCATCTTTATTATGGGGCAACATGGAGCTGATAGATTCTAACCCACCCCCCGATTCCGTTGCGCACACAATCTTCTGTGCTTGGTTTGGTCGAGGGAGGTCCATGTGTTCGGGTGCAGAGGTCCCTTTCAGATGCAGTATTTAGTTTCCTTCAGTCTCAGTGCTTGGAACTCTGTTCCAGGCAACTTTTGGCTGAACACCCGTGCATAGAATGAAAATGGCGCATGTAACCTGAGGACCCCTTCAGGGAGGGAAGACTGATTGCAATGGGAGTCTCCAAAGTACAATGACGATAGGGGGTCTTCAATGGATGAACAGAGGAGCAGGCCCTGCACGGCTCCTACTGATGTAAGAAGGCTGATGTTAGGAAAGATTTGTCTTTACTGCAACTTTCCTCCCCACCCTCCCACAAACCTTTTGCTTTTATTTTTGAATCTGACCTGTATTTTTTGCAGTGAAGCCTTAAGCCTCCCTACACTTGCTTTTGCTCATATGTTATGGGGAAACTGACATGTCGTTCAGGCTGTCAGTAGTGGGAAACATTGTTTCCCCCCCCTCAGCCGCGTTACTACTTTTGGTAACTTTTTATCATTGTACAATGCAGTTTACACTGCAGTATACTGGGTTAAATGTTTGCTTTGACCTAGACTAACACTCGGAGAATGTTTGGTTACTCTGTGTGCTAAAAGGATAAGCTGGTGGTGGCGGTGACTTTTTCCAACTTTTTGGGGACTTTTCGTTTTAGCCTTAGCGCGTTTACCGCATTTGATTGCGAACTGTGGCTATTGATCAAACATGGTCGTGCCATGAGATGTTTTCGCTTGCCCTTTTGCCATCTTGTTCTTTAGACTTCTTCCTGGCCTAAGAGGCCAGGAGAATCCTTCTAAGGACTTCCAGTGCCTGAGAAAGCAGATGCTTTTGGTGGGCCGCTTGAGGGCTGTGTGTGTTAGCTGGCAGGATGTGGGCTGGGGCTGTCTGGTCCCAATCCGTAAACTTGTTTGTGTGTCTGAGTGGTATGCATGAGTGTTCCTGTCAGTGGTCCTGATTGGAGTGCGTGTGTGTGTGTGGACTAGTCTTGCTATTGGCTAGTGAGAGGTTTCGACTCTTACCTGGCTTTTAGGATAAGAGGACCTCTGCACCTATTTTTCAGAGATCCTGGAGAAACCTGAAGGAGCCAAGAATCTTATTACCCATTCAGGGGAACCGAGCTAGCAGGGCAAGTCCAACCACGGCAGTTGAGTCCCTTTGCGTCTCCGTGCTGCGGTGACCACGGTCCGAACGGCTTACCTGACCAGAGTCCTGTCCTGAGAGGGGCCCTGCATCGAGTTCTGCTGCATTCTTCAGTCGAGAGTGCTTGCAACAGTTAATACACCAACCGGAGATGATAATTGTGTTATTTATATAGCACTTTAATCCAAAGCACTTTACAGAGCACATATTTACATACAATATCACCCAACCGAAAATTGAGAGCAGCTAGAACCTGCAAATCAAGGACTGCGACTTTCAGCGGGGAAAAAAGCAAACTCGGACCCCCTTCCTTTGTCCTGCCAAGTTTGTGAAAGAATCAGAGTATGGGCGGTTAAGTTATATAGACCTTCTTACCTACCCCTATAATCCCATTATAAATCAATGGGCTTATAATAAACAGTGATTCTTCTAACACTTTTGGCTTTGCCATTGCTTGCTTGCGCAAGACTTCTAAAAGTTGGGGCTACTTCTGTTAACTAGTTTAATTCGCTTCTGTAACCTTAGAAATACAATGTGTCCAGGATGGGCGGGTGGCAGCAGATATTTTCCTACCACGTTTGCACTGGAAGCTTTCCCAGGTCCCCTAACAGTAAGGCTCAGCACCATTTAAACTGGTAGTCACTATACAATTGTGGATAGCCGCTGGCCACATCATCTGCCCAGCAAAAGACACTCGGTCATCAGTATGTGTACTGGAACCAGTGCCAACCTCACATCCGCGCTCACACACTGACCACCCCTTAGCCCGCTAAAGCAGCAGGTTTCCCCAGGAAAGGGCATTACATAAGGCAATTCTGGCCTTGTGGGCAGGAAAAAGGTCCAAGAACAATATGGCTAAAGGACAGTCGAGCATCTCATGGCAAAGCCATCTTTTAGTGCTAGCCAATCTTAATTGCTTTTTGTGGTTATTGCAAAAGTGTGCAAGTAAAAAGTTCAAAACGTGGTACTAAAATATCTGCTGCCACCAGCCCATCCTGGACACATTGTATTCCTAAGGTTACAAAAGCGAGGAAAAAAAATGATTTGTTTGCTTGTTAAGCGCTTGTACAGTAAGTAAAATACATTACAAAACACAATATTTAGAAAGGAAGGGGAAGGAAGGGAAGGGAAGGAGTGATTCTTGTCAATCTCCTCAGTGTGAGGGAGGAAGAGGACATGAAGATGACTCTTAAGGTTTCTGACTTCAGAAGAGGGAGTGTGTGAGAGCCCAATGAGGAAGCCAGCCAAGCCATCCCTCTTCTGAATCCCATCAAAAGGAGATTGGCTGCTTCCTTGGTCACACCAGCCCAGACTAGGGCAGTCGGAGGGTAGAATTTTTTTTGTCTTCGCTCATTGCCTCTTGACCCTACATACATTAAGGGCCAGCCATGCCACCCCTGATTCCCTAGTGGTTGCCACCACCTGGAAACAGGCGGGGGTACCCCTTGCTACAGGAGAGGCACCCCCGTATAAGGAGTCAAAAAGTTGTACGCCTTGGGTAAGTGAATCATCACGGCATCTGCCTTTTCCATGCACATAGCAAACAATACGTTGCTTGCCAGTTATGCCGATGTGCAGTGGAACCTACTGCAGGAAGGTCTTCGGGAGGTGCCTGAACCCGCTCCCGCTAAAACCAAATTGCTTGCCATTGTGGCCAAGGGCAGGCAGGTCAACCAGAACGTACTGAAAAACACTCTGGATTCTGCGGAGATGGCTGGAAGATCCCTAGCTCAGGGCACCCTGCTTAAACGGCACGCTTGGCTCAGGAACTCGGGTTTCAAGCCGGAAACCCAAGCGGCTCTTAATAATAAGCCTGTCGAGAAGACTAATCTCTTTGGTAAAGCAGTTGACGATGCCCTCGAGACTGCCAAGAAGGAGCATGAGACTCTCAAGTCCCTTCAGCAAATCACCAAAAAACCCTCCCCCGAGAGGGGAAAAGGTTCCCGCCAGTTCTTTCGGGGCCAATCCCGTTACACACAAAACCAGTATAATACGGGAAACACCTGGAACTCAGGACAAGCATCCAGCACCCCTGCCAACTATCCACCCAGGGGACAACAGTGCGGGAAAGGCAGAGGCCCCAACTCCAGGGGAGCCACAGCCTCTGGTTAGACATGACCTACGGATCCAGGTCCCCTCCCATGTCACCCCAGTTGGGGGGGCGATTTAACATCTTTCCTTTCGGCATGGGACCAGTGGGTTCTCAAGACGGTCGCCCACGGGTACTGTCTGGAATTCGCCCGACCACCACAATTCAGACCGCCCACAGCCTGACTCCAGACCATCTGCGAATCCTCATACAAGAGGTGGAAGCACTTCTGGAAAAGGACACCATGGAACCCACCCCTATTCTTCAGGTAAACAAGGGTATTTATTCAGTGTACTTCCTTGTACCCAAAAAGGACCTCACCATGCACCCTGTACTAGACTTGCACCCAGCGAACAAATTTGTCAAACCTCAAAAGCTTTGTATGGTAACTCTACAAGAAGTAATCCCACTGTTGAAAGAGGGGGGATTACTTGGCGACACTAGACATGAAAGATGCATGCTTTCATATTTCAATGTTGCCAGCGCACAGAAAATATCTAAGGTTCATGATGGAGGACAGGCGCTATCAATTCAAGGTACTCCCCTTCGGCATTGCTTCGGCGCCAAGGGTGTTTACAAAAGTTCTGGCAGTAGCGGCAGCACACCTGCGCGGGCTATCTGTCCCAGTTTACCCTTTCCTCGACGACTGGCTCATAACAGGGGACTCTTACGAAACATGCCTATTGAACACTCAAAAGTCTGGGATCCTCCATCAACGAGAAGGAAATCCAGCTTAGACCCCAGTCAGGTCAAACAGTTTCTGGAGGCTCTAATTTGGACCAAACACAGCCTTGTCTGAACCCTCTCCAACAAGAGGGTTCAGATCATGCTTTCTAAGATCCCTCAATATGTAGCCAGTCGGGAAGTGATGGTATGCAAGGCAATGCGACTGCTAGGAATGATGGCGTCCTGCATTTATTTAGTTCTTCACGCATGGCTGTGCATGCGTCACATGCAAGAGTGGCTCATCAGCCGGTGGTGTCAGGCCAGTGGACAATGGGAGGATCTGATAGTTGTCTTGCAAGCCCTTGTTCTCTCTGCAGTGGTGGTCAAGGGAAAACCTCTTGAAGGGGGAAGACCTTTACCACCCCTGCAGTAGAAGCCACTCTCACGACAGACTCATCTCTCACGGGGTGGGGAGCTATCTGCTACAGCAGACAGCGTATGGAGTGGGGTTCCCACAAGTAGCGTCCAACCACATAAACCTGTTAGAGCTATTAGCAGTATTCAAAGCACTAAAGGCCTTTCAAACACAGCTACAGGGGAATACAATTTGGATCTTGACAGACAGCGCCGCAGCCATGTATTACCTAAACAAACAGGGGGGGGTGCACACACTCTCCAGGGCTATCCAAGCTGTCCCAGAACATCTGGATGTGGGCTCTCAAACACAAGATGTTCCTGCTGTCCCAACACGTTCCCGGCGAACTCCACCTTCTAGCAGACATGCTCAGAAGAGATTTCCCACTATCCATAAGAGTACGAATGGCGTCTACACGAAGACATTGTTTGCAACGTCTTCGCGGAATGGGGCTTCCCAGAGATCGACTTGTTCGCCACTCAAGAGAACGCCCAATGCCAAGACTACGCCTCCAGATATCCCCAGAACTGCTCCAAGGGGAACGGACTGTGGATAACATGGTCAGGGAAATTTGTTTACGCTACCCCTCCCCCCCCCCCCCCCACATCCCCCCTCCCACTCCCCATCTCAACAAGATTGTGCACAAGATGCACCAGGAACCAGTCACCATTATTTTGGTGGCCCCCATGCAGGCCCGCCAACCCTGGTTCGCTCATCTAATGGAAATGTCACTATTCCTGCCCCCCACCCCCACTGAGACTATCTGCCCATACAACATATTGTCTCAGGACAGAGGGGAGACACTACACCCATGCCTGCAAACTCTGAACTTGGCGGCCTGGCTCCTGAGTCAGAATTTGGACACCTTTAACTCCATCAGAGATGCATGGACATACTTAGGGAATTGCTATTCCAGTAAGTGGAAAAGCTTTGTCATCTGGTGCAATACCGAGGGCATCAACCTGATTGACTGCTCCCCTACCCACATTGTGTTGTACCTGACACACTTGTTAGATTCAGGACTGGTTTTTAATTAAGTTTCACCTAGCTGCTCCCTCTGCCTACACTACGTCACAACAGAAGGTGTAGTGGGGGAAAATACCTGTTATTAAGGCCTTTATGGAAGGGGTTAAGATAATTCGTCCCCCGTTTCTATAACCCAGCTCCCAGATGAGATCTAAATGTGGTATTGACCAGACTCATGGGGTCTCCCTTTAAACCAATGCATAAAGCAAGTCTGAAAGACCTTACTTATAAGACGGCCTTCCTAGTGGCTATCGCTTCCATTAGAAGGGTTAGTGAACTTCAGGCTCTTTCAGTTCTAGACCCTTTTGTTAGTCCACAGGGATAAGGTGGTTCTACGCACTCATCCCCGATTTGCGCCTAAATTCATTTGGAAGTTCCATGTGAACCAATCAATTGAACTACCCACTTTCTTCCAGAATCCCATTAGCATGGCCGAAAGAAGCCTACACAGACTAGAAGTGCGCAGAGCAGTCATGTTTTACCTGGAAAGAATGAAACCACTGAGGAAGACTAACCAGTTTTTCATTTCAGTGGCAGCTGGTAGATAAGGGGATCCTGTCTCTAAATCGGCTATCTCAAGGTGGATTGTCAAATGCATCACACTGTTATACTCTTGGTAAGAGAGAACTGCATTTCAAGCCTAGAGCACACTCTAATCGGGGCACTGGGGCTTCCATAGCATTCATTGCAAATGTTCCCCTTGAGCCCATTTCCAAAGCGGCAACCAGGAGTTCTGTACACACCTTTACAAAACCCTATTGCGTAGACACTCACTCTAGATCTTATTTCAGGTGGGACAAGCAGTATTAAGACATCTTTTCACTACTGTTTCTTCTCACAATCCACCTCCAACTCCGGGTACTGCTCGCTAGTCTATGCACAGCATGTGATTCTAAGCAGATTAACAAGCATCGGAAGACATGCATTACTCACCGTAAATTTCTGATGATTGTATCTGCTTAGATTCACATGCGCCCACCCTGCCTCCCTCTCGGGTGGAAGGACCATAGACGCCTTACTACTTTCTCTCTTTATATACTCACTCACAATAGCCTTGGGCTCCCTCATGGCAGAAAAAATACAATTGGAGGGACCTCAGCGCGTGAGGTATTTTGGGTACACTACATGTCACGATAGGGATAGTGTTAGACACGCCTATGCCGACGCCCCTTTCGGTCCCTGAAAGACGAGATGCAATACTCTGCGGTTACCACTGGATGTCGGACCATATGCACAGCATGTGAATCTAAGCAGATACAATCATCAGAAATGCGATTACGGTGAGTAATGCATGTCATCCCCCTTCTCTCTGCACCTGGTCTTTTTAGTCACATAGAAAATCCTCTACCAACTTGGGGCCTCCCTTCTTTTTTTTGCCATTACTAACATGGTTCTTGGTTGGCCCTTCTACCATTCTGGGAGGGGGAGGTCGGTGTGTGTGTGTATTTTGCCTTTGGTGGGAACCTTTGGGTGTCTCCGCCTCGGCTCCAGAGTGTCTGGGCATGCAGGAAGTGGGGGAGGAGTCTTCCACCCCTCTGTCCTTTGTCTGCCAGAGTGCCGGAATAGGTCCAGCTCCAACAGGGGTCCGGCTGTCCTGATTGGACAGCCAAACGCCCCTTTCTGTAAAATGCTGTGAGATGGATGGGGATTGGGTCTGCTGAAGCTGAGAGCGAGAAAACTCTGGTGGTGTGGTAGGATAAGGATTTAATCCAGTTGGAAGCGTTGATGGAGAATGCTGCTGCTGTTGTCGTGTTCCGTGAGGATCTGGTGGTCGACCACGTCCAATGCAGCCGAGAGGTCTAATCTTAGTAGCATGGCCAGATTGCCTTTGTCTTTAGCCTCCCCCATCTGTATTTTCAGATCCAAGAGGGGGCTGTCTGTGCCATGTCTAGGCCGAAAGCCGGATTGTCGGGGGCCAAGTAAGTTCTTTTCCTCCAAATATTTCTGGATTTGCAGGTATGAATTCTGAAGGGTTTGTTAGTGATGGGCCTATAGTTCGTTGGTATGTTAGGGGTCTAGATTGTTTTTTTAAGAGGGACATGACCCATGTCGCCTCAAGGTTGTTGGGGACCAAGCTGGCCTTGAATGAGGAATTTATCACTGTGGCGATGAAGGGGGACAGCTCTTTTGTGCCTTCCTTAATGAGGGGCGCAGGGCAGGCACGAAGAGAGGGAGGAGTCCAAAACTCCTCAGCCCTTTATCTTCCACCCTGACTGAGAATCCAGTTCAAACTGGAAGGCTGGTTGTCCTGTTTGATTGGCTGGGTTCCTGCATAAATGTCCGCTCCTGGAAGTTGAAGAGGTAGTCGACCACTGGAACCAAATCCGAAGAGGGAGATGAAGAAAAGGCGGCTGAGACGATTTCCAGCGACCAGAGAGCCTGCTCTGTAACCAGAGCCTGCTGTTAACTTTCCTTCCAACCGACCTGGGGACTCTGAAAAACGACCCCGACCTAGAGCCTTGTGACACCGACTAGACCAAAATAAACCTGCATTTTGAGCCATCCAACGTTGTGCTGTGATCTTGCGGGACTGCAATACCCTGGGACCTTAAGCCATTGTGCGGTGCACAGTCTTCTGAATCTTGCTGAAACTTTGTGGGCATTCTGCTGGACCTCCAGAGACGTGAATAGAGTCCGAAATGGCCCCTCAGCAGAGTGCTGGACCTTGCAAACAACGAGAATCCGACCGGCAATATTCAGTCTTCTGGCTCCTGAAAAGGACACCAAAACCACAGAACCGCATCCAGTCTTGTGTGCTTCCTGTGCAGCTTTGGGGTGTTTCTGATTTGGAGTCTTCTCCTCCAGTTCACCCAGTCCCCTACTGGAAGCCTCCTAGGGTGTCTTCTCTGAAGTCCCTGGACCCTCGACTAACTTTGAAAGTAGAAAACTTACTTGTTTGAAAAGTCTTCCTCAGAGACTCTTGACTGTGCCAGCAACTGAGCCCTATCTCACTGTGCCTACAGCTGGCACCTAGACCACTAGGGTCCCTTTTCTGCCTCTGCGAGAACTCCTAACATAAACTTGGGAAGGGCTGGATACATAAAGGGGTCTGCCTTGAAAAGTAGAACGGGTGTTGACAAGTTTATGTACTTGTAAAAGAGTTAGTTGGTAACTGTAGCTCTTAAAGTGAACCGTGTCAAAAGTTCTAACTTACTTTGAAAGCGTTCTGCCACTTGTAAAAGTATATAGAATGTAATTTTAATTACCTTAGAAATGTTCTGCCATTCTGAAAAAGTATATGTAAGGTCTTACTTTCCTTAGAAACTGTTTTGCCATTCTACCAGAAAGTAGATGTAAGGTTACTTTACTCACCTGTTTCCCAACAGGGTCTTACTTCCCCTGACTTGCTGTTAGCCTGTCCATAATAAGTCTGTCTTAAGTTATATGTGCCTCTTAAGTTGCTGATAGCTCCTTTTGAAAAGTATATAGGTTTTACTTACCTTGTGTTAGCTGTGTGCCATCCTAAAATAAAGTTAGAGTTGCCGCTTACCCCAATCTGTGTTGCACTGATCTACAAAGAACTTCTAATTGTATATTCCACCAAAAGGGTTTTACTCCCCTAGTATAACTGTGTGTTATTCTGAATAATAGTTATAGGTTATTGTTCTTTGAATAAGTGTCCCACAAAAGCATATTTGCAAGTTGGTTTACTATGTGATTTCTTTGAGCGTCACTGCGTAACTGACAGGGTCTACCACCCTTGTATTACTGAAAGTAATCCGAAAGTAACGACTGTTTTTTTATGTATGTATTGTTTGTTTATATAGCGTTTATACAGCGTTTATACACAGGTGAAGTGCTTCAAAGCGGGATGGGAACAAGGGGAAAACAGTAATCATTCTTAGGCCTTGAAGATTCTAAATGATCTAAATAGAAAACTAGCCGATTAGGCCCGACGACTTTTCTCCTAGTGCAAGATGTAAAGTTGAGACCAAGCTCAGGAGGGGGTGGAAAACGGTGGGGGGCTGGGGGGGACAAGACAGACCAATTGGTCCTAGTACATTTATGTCATGCATAAGTACAGATGGGGGCGCAGAGACTGGTGGGGCTTAGGGGAGTGGGAGGGCAAAGAGTCCGGTCCAGCAGGGCCCCGGTTACTCACCAAGCACAGGTATGACCTATACTGAATGTGTATGATTGGTTTCACTTCTCTAGAAATACCGTCGGTTTTCTAAATCGGGTCTATGCTTTGGTGTCTGTACTTTAAAGCGCATAGTGTTGTGTTTTTGTAATGTGTTTATATGATCTGTGATGGTACTTATTTCCCCCAAGATTTATCTGAGCCTAATTGTATTTAAAGAAACCCTTTATTTTTACAATGCTCAGTGTTTCTTTGGACCATATGTGTACTAAAAGTTCTTTGTACTGATTCTACAGCCCACTCTCCCTCCTAAGATAACCTGGGTGCTCTGTCTATGCTACCATATACTCAGGTGGTACAGCCGTCTTGTACTGTCTCGGCTGAATGGTTTTTACTAATCCCTTAGTTGGACTTCAGAAAAACTGTCCTGACAATGATCATGTTATTGGTCTGGATACTTCTCCTGACCGAACATGCAGCAAGCCACCCCACATGGGCATGCTAATGCCCAGTACTGCATGACGGTTGAGAGGTTGATAGAAGCATTGTCTGTGCGGCGTGCCCCCCCCTCCCCCCAACCCCTCCTTCTCTGTACCTATGACATGACAGTCTGGACTGAGTTCCCCCAACAAAAAGGGCGTTACACTTCAACGTTACCATAGCTGATCCCATTACCACCTTGTGGCTGAAACTGTGCTACACTAGCTGTGGATTTAGAGGTCACCTAGAAGTACAAACCGGCGAGGAGGGTGGGCGGGGCCCGCTGTTTCCATCTACTCAACCTACGCCTGAGGGTCTGGTAGTGGAAGCTGCTACGGTGAGCTCCAGACCAGCCCCATTGACTTCTAACATGCCAACAGAGAAGACTGATGCCCTGGCAAGGAATATTTTTGCTTTGGGCAGTATGCCCCCCACGGCAGTGAACGCATCATAGGTAAGATTCTGTGCAGTACCCTTTGGGAGACTACAGCAACCTTGGCCTCCTGGCAATAGGTAACCCAACCTTTGGTATAAGTCTGCAATACTTAGGTTGGTAGTGTAGCTGGGCAGCCAGGCTTATCTCAAGAGGGGTCAATGGGAGCAGTAGGGTTTTTTTTGCACAGAGATTCAGAAGTATTGAAACAAACTCTTACACTGAAGGGTTCTTGATTAAACCATTATTAATTTAACAGTCAGTTGACTAAGCCTTCTTCAGAAGGGCGCAATATAGAAGTAACGCAAAAATACACTTCAAAATACAAACTCGGTTTCTCTAAATTAGCAAGTACCCATTTGGAATAGCACCCAGATTCTTCCTACACGTCAGATGACTTAAATGATATGGCATTTTTCTAACGTGCCTATACATAAGTGTTTCAAGGCGTGACGAGGCAAGGGGGTGGGGTAACAGGGAAGACAGACGGCGATCCTACTAGGCCAGGTGACATTGAGATTTCACAAATGCAGGGGGAGGGGGGAGAGGGCAGTGCAGCACATAGGAAAACCGTAAAATAAATAAAGACAATAAATAAAAGTGCAGCCAGCTTGTGGCAAGTGCTAGTAGGGGCTGTAGGGATACAGAAACAGTCCCCGGGTGCAAGGGTAGCGAGGGGGGCAGTGCAGGTGTGCAACTGGCGGGGGTGGACCTGGGCCCAATATCAGAGGGTAACCAATGCAGTTTCAGATTAGCCAGGAGATCGGCAGGGGCGAGGGGGAGAGAAAGCGGAAGCAAAGAGGAAGGTCTTTAGGTGCTTCCGGGAGCAGAGATGGTTATCAAGTTTCAGAGAGGCAGGGAGGCTGTTCCAGAGGGAGGCCCCAGCAGAAGAAAGAGATCTACCACCAACTCGCTGGTTGGAGTAGCGACTAACCCAGAGGGAGTTGGAGGCAGATGAGCGAAGAGCCCGAGAAGGAAGATATTTAGGAAGAGCGAGTTGAAGGTATTGAGGTCCCAGGCCCCAGAAGGCCTTGTGGACAATGCAGCAGGTTTTGAAATTAATATTTGCCGCCACTGGGAGCCAGTGCAGAGATTTCAGTCCTGGAGAGATACGATCCCTGGGCTTGAGGCAAAGACAAGTCTCGCCGTCCTGTTTTGGATGAGTTGCAGATGGGGGGTAGAGGCAGGCAGATTTAGAAAGAGGCTGTTGCAGTAGTCCAGCCTGGAGAGAACCAGAATTCTGGGGGAAGGATGGGGAAAGGAAGAATACCTCTGAGGAGGTGAGAGGGTAGTGTGACTTCTTAGGGACGTCAGAGATGAGGAGAGAAGGAAAGTGTGGAGTCGAAGATGACCCAGAGGTTTTGGCCTCACCAGTATGAGCAGGAAGAGGGCCAAAAGAGGCTGGCCAGAGTGACAGGAAAGGAGGGGAACAGGTGTGCCGATGAGAACCGCCTAAACAATCTGTATCTCCTCAAGGGGAAGAAGCTATAGGTGAGGGCTGAGGCGTTTCCTGTGTCCTAGATGGTGAAGAGGGCTCTCTAGAGTTCAGCAGACTGCGACGGCTATGCCGGGGGTGGCAGCACCCACTAAGCCACTGAGATCTCCCATCATGTTTCTCCGGTTGGAAGGTGAATTTGCAAGCACTAGCGCCTGGGCAATGCAGCCCGTCAAGAGGGTCCTGTCTACCATTTATAAGCAAACCTCCAGACACCATCTCCCCCTTACCAACAACCACAACGGGAGTTCTAGGAAGAACTGAGGGCTGTTATTGAAGGGTTCCATGGCAGAGGTGCCACCTGAGCATAGCGCATCGGGCTGGTATTCCCAGTCTTTCTTGGTACCCAAGAAAGGAGGAGGACTTGTCCCATTTTGGACCTCTGGGCCTTGAACAAGTTCCAGAGGAAGGACAAGCTCAAAATGGTGACCTTGAAAGAAATTCTCCAGGCTCTGCAGCTTCAGGACTGGTTGGTGTCACTGGATCTTGAGGACACTTATTTTCATTTGCCAATCCATTGGAAGTACAGACGTTTCCTAAGATTCATCATAGGGGACACACATTACCAATTCACAGTACTCCCATTGGACTGATTTCCGCACCCACGGTCTTCAAGCTGATGGCAGTGGTGGCTTCAGACGTCTGGAGATCCAGTGTTCTCGTATTCCCGTACCTGGACAACATGCTGATTCGAGGGAGGTCGTCAAGTATCAGCTCTGCTCGAGGACACGTGCCCACTGCTAAACGGGTTGGGGTTATCCATAAACTTCCAGAAGTCCCAGGTTACACCAACGCAGAAGCTACAGTTCTTCGCAGCAGTCCTGGACAAGGCCTTTGGCCCCAAAGAGTCACTGGTGTTGGGCAGATTGTCAAAACTGTCCAGAATCGCGACTTTCTACCAGCGGCTTCCTTCCTCCACCTCTTGGGTCTCATGGCTTCCAGCATTTTTCTGGTGCCGGAGGCCAGACTGCACATGCTGCTGAGAGATGAGTGGTTCCAATACTTTGATGCCATGAGTGACATCCACAAAGTGTCAGTGGCCTGCAACCGAGAACATGAGGACGGGTGTACCCTTTTGGCCTCTGACCCCAGGCCCAAGTGTTGACTGATGAGCCATTGAAGAGTTGGGCCGCTCACTGTGGGGTTCTGCAGGTGAGCGGTCTTTGGTATCCAATGGGGAGCCGGTGGCATATCAACAGGCTGGAGTTGCAGGCAATCAGTTAGCCCTGTTGTGTTTTGTGCCCTCCCTCAAAGGGAAGAACGTCCTTGATATGACTCGTAACAATGGCCATGCACGGCCATACACTACCTCAACAAACGGGGGGGGTACAGTCTCTACCCTTTGCAAGAAGGTGCTGCAATTATCGTTCTGGTTGCTGGAGAACAAGATCTGGTTCAGCTGTGCATCTAGCTGGAACAGAGAACTGGCTTGTATACGGAGTAGGCAGAGCACGGTTTTGAACGAGTGGGAAGTGTGCCAAGAAGTTCTCAGAGCTTGACACAATGTGGTACCCCGATGGTAGATCTGTTTGCCACGTGGTCCAACTTCAAGTGCAGACAGATCTGCTCAACAGAATTCCCAGTGAATGGCATACTGGGATGCATTCCTACTGGATTGGCTGTTCGACCTACACTATGCCTTTCCTTCTGAGACCTTTTATCCTGTGGGTTCTCAGGTGGTTGAGGATTTCGAGCCACCATGATCTTGATTCCCCTCTCCCCCAGATTGGGTGACGAGGACATGGCACTTGGAACTCATAGAATTGACGATCTGCCCACCTTTCTGGTTGCCTCAACGACTGGACCTCCTTTCCCAGTCGGAAGGTCGTGTACTCCATCCAAACCCAGAATTCTTCAACCTACACGCGTGGCGCTTGAGGAGGCGATATGACTGTGACCGCTCAGAAGAGTTTCTTGAGGTGCTACTCACTGCACGCAAACCATCTACCAGATCTCTGTATGCTTGCAGATGTAGAGGATTTGAGTTATGGTGCAGGGAACGTAGGATAGATCCTATTGCTTGCCCCACCACTACGGTGAAGAAGTTTCTTCGATCACTGGCCGCCTCAGGCCAGTACAGTCCAAGGCTAATTGGTGGTTTTGTCTGTTTTTATAAGGTCTCGGGATGAAGGATCCTCTTTCATGATCCTGGTTTACGTCTACTCCATTTGTAGTTCCGGACTGGAACCTAAACTTGATTCTTTTATGGCGGCTCCATCTGAGCTCATGCATTCAGGTTCTGACAGACTACTTACCTTGAAGATGTCTTTCCTAGTGACAGTTACGTCAGCAAGACATGAGAGGCAGCTGCAGGCTTTATCCTGTAGGCCACCTTTCCTCTGTTTCTTGCCTCCCTGCCTCTCTGAAACTTGAGGAGAGAGTCTTGCTCGAGGTGCGGCCTGGATTCCTGCCTAAAGTGGCCTCTGAATTCCACATGGTCCAGAGCATCGACTTTGCCTGCCTCCACATCCTTCCAAAGATGTGGGGAGGCTACAGAGGTTGGACCCCAAGAGGGCTCTTGTCTTAAATGTGGTAAAAAAACAGTGGAATTCAGATGCAATGACCAACTCTTCGTAGCTTTCTCTTTGTCCAGAAAGGGTTTGGCTATGTCAAAACGGACATCTCTAGGTGGATAACTCTCTGCATTGCAGTGTTACCAGGCTGGAGGGAAAGATCTGTCACTAGGCATCAGGACACATTACAGCAGGGGCATGGAAGTATCATCTGCTTTACACATTGACGACCCGCTTAAGGAAATTCTCCGAGCAGTGACGTGATGGTTGCTCCACAAGTTCACCAAGCATGACTGCCCGTATGTAGCACGGGGTTTGGATGCCTGTTTCAGTAGGGCGATTTTGCAGAGCTTTCTTCTTTATGGGCTTTCTTCCTCACTCTGCACTACTTATATCGTATGAGGAATCTGTGGGAAAATATAATCCAAAAAATATAATCCATTGAAGCATAAGTTACTTACCGGTAATATTCTTTCTATGGATTCTTCCCCCACAGATCTCATCACCCTTCTGACCCCGCTATGAAAGTGGCCTGCAGTCTATATGTGGTTATCCCCTTCTTGTGGGACAAGGTTTTGATTAGTTGTGTATTGGGCTCAGTTCAAGCCTTCTTTGATAACGTTGCCAGCATATTTATTTGTATAGCGCACAAAACCTTGAGGTATCTAGGTGCTTAAATTTAAGAGATTACTTTCAGTGCTTCTGGTTACAGAAAAGGAAGCCTAATAGGTGAGTTATAACAACGTGGAACGTGCAAAGGTAAAACATCATACGCAAAGTACAGAAGAGACATACAGCTGATGACATCCATTTAGCCTGACCCCATGTTACGGGCAACACACCGATGCAAAGTCCAGCTATACGCAAATACATGGTGCCTACCCCATGTTGCAGGGTGGCAGCAGCACAGATGCGAGAAGTCAATTCAAAGGGCAAATACATGGTGCCTGTTAGGCAAGATTTGTTTGCAGTACCCTTTGGGTGCACTAAAACAACCCTGACCTCCGGGCAATAGAAACACAACCTTTGGTACAAGTCTGTACTACAAAGGTTGGTAGCGTGTGGAGCAGCCAGGCTTATCTCAAGAGGGGTCAATGTGAGCTGTAGGGGAGTTACACAGAGATTCACAGTGACAAGTATTCAAATAAACTCTTACACATGGGTTCTTGATTTAACACTTATTAATTTATGTATCAGTTCGATGTAGTATATATATCAGCCAGCGTCGTGTCTGGAGCCGAGTGGCAGGTTGAGTCAAGAGGGAATGATGATCGGGTCGTAGTACGCCCCCTGTCAAAACGGTTTCTGAGCATTTGATGCTCGAAATGCTATCTTATCTGATGAGGAATCTGCAGGGAATAGAATCCATGGAAAGAACATTACCGGTAAGTAATTTCTCCTTCAGATGCTCAGTAGTCGCCCCTTGCCAGCCCAAGGCAGGAAGTGGGAGGAGACGTACCTTAAAAATTCACGGAAGCTGGGAGACGGTTCAAAGATTTATTTTTCCTTCAAGAAGTTTGAGGTATGCCGATAGTCAAAATACAAGTTGGCTGGTTGGTGCTAATATTTAATTTATTGGGTATTTATAATGCGCCTGTACAGCAAATGGTGTTTCAACACAAATAGTTTGTTCAAATTTAGAACAGGGAGGTGGATAAATTAAATTAATTGGACGGAGCGTCCCTAATCTAGTCTATTTGAACCTCCTTCCTAACCCCAGGCCATTATATAAAGCTTGTTACTCCCTCAGTATGATACTAAAAACTATAGACTGGGATTTTAACCCAAAGGCACTTCACGCATCTGTCTAAGCTCCTTCGGGGACTTCCTAGGCTGACCCATTGCTAATCTATGGTTAGTTGTAAATGGTTTTGTATGGATGTTGCTGTTAGAGACTTGAGCCCCACTCTGTGCCTCTACTCTTAGGCACAGATATTACATTTCCTGTCTCTTACTACTATCCTTATACCGCTACTCATGTCAAACTCCACACACCCTTTCTCTCCCTACCTGTCTCTCAATTTACAACTTGCTCCACCGTTCAGTTTTCTTACTCACTACATTAGGCTCCTACTCCCTCCTCCACACTTCATATCCCCACTCCACACTACTACTCCTGCTGCTACTGTCGCTACACCTTTCACCTCACCCTGTACTCCACTCGTAGATGTATTGTCCGGCACACCCTTCCAGGGCTATATAGTGCCCTGCCCATTCTCCCACTACACTCTATTCTCACATCCCCCATTTCTTTCTTGCACTCTTCTCCTCACCCCACTCTTACACCCCTCTTTTTAAGTTTGAGATCTAGATACAGGCCTGTTGGACGGATTTTAGGAGGCCACCCTAGTTATAGTGAACAGAGGAACTCTGAGAGATCAACCAAACCCAATCAAGGTATGTGTAGTCAAGGCTTGGTCTCAGGGGAAAGTGAGTGCGGTCAGGGTTCCACAATGAGTCACACAAGTCACAAAGCTTCTTCTTAGGAGAGGGGACAGATGTAGGAAGAGTTCTTGTGGTGGTGAATATATTCCAGAAGATACTTGGACAATGTTACAGGTCAGTACAATTAGGTTCCTATCTTTAGGTACAACTTTTAGATCCAATGATCAAAAAGCGATGGAATGGAATAAGCCAAGTTTAGGTTTATTCGAAGGAGAACAAGGGGAGGTGAATGTGTTGCAATTACTTACCCCTCCCCACCCTCTTAACTCTGATGTTCTCAAGTGACTTGGCAGGTCGACTGGCAATTGCTGGAAGTAGCTTTTCCCGCCATTGGATCCAGTAGATGGCAAGGAGCTGCGGGGTGTAAGGATTCTTCCGGCCGGTTCCAGGCGCAGTGTGCAACCTTTTTTGCGAAGAGGAAATGCAGAAAGTACTGATGCAGACCTCCTCAGCACACTTCACCAGACTGGGTAAAGCGAGTTCCAGTGACGGCTACCACACACTGGCGACAGCAGACGCCTTTTCAGTCAGTCAAAGATCCCTTGATGATGGGAAGCTGAAGCTTGTCAGGAAGGTGACTGTTGGCACGGGCAGAAGCTGGAGACCACCAAAGTTCCTGGCGAAAACACGGAACAGTAACAATTCTACTGAGGTAGCCCACTGCAGAGCTGGTCAGTTTGGTGGCCCAGGGGCAATTCGGAAGGCTCAGGACGGCTGGATCCTTGAGAATGCATTGTTAGGGAGAATTCTAATAAATGTGCTAATTCCCTTCACCTTAGGGACCCCCAGCAACGTTGCTGGATTTTGAGGACTTGATTTTTTTTTTTAAATCTGGAAAGAGTGTGAGCCTTTTTTCTCACTCTTTCATGTATTTTGATGTGCGTTTTACTCTTGTTTTCTTTGATTATGGAGTTCTAAGATGTCTCCATAGGCATCTTTTCACGTGTGTTACAAAGCACCCTCTGTGCAGTGACACAGGGATGTCTTTTTAGACTTCCCAAAGGTTTAAATACCTTCTCTGGGATAAACTGTTTCCCAGAGAATTTAAGGTTAAATTGACTTTACTAGTCTTTTTAAATTCCTAGACCCAGCCCACACCATCTTCCTATAGAGTGCTGGAGGGGCTACCTAGTATCCCCTATGTCTAGAAACTCATGTAGCAGTCAAGTGCTCCCCTTTTCCATCGAAATGGCTGGTGGCAGTGGTTTTACAACAAACTACCATGATTTTTCCCGACCGCGAACAATGGTAGCTAAAAATCAGGTGGGCCATGTTTTAAAAGATGGCGCCTTAAGCCCCTTTGTTTTAAACCGGTCCCGGTCTTCTTTTTTCGCCATTTCTTTTTTTGGAAAGGTCCTTCTAGAGTTTCTCTGGTGCCAAACTAGGTTTGGGCCCTTTGTTTCTATGCCTTTGGCTGGCTTCAAAACTCCCTGTGCTTAGTCTCCTAGGAGACCCAAATGCACTGTGGCATGATTGGCTGGCTGGCTGACTGTTCGGCAACGACATCCACTGTGCTGGTTGAGGGGCAGCTAGGCTGGAATGAAAGGGAGAAAACTGTTTAAAAGGCCAGTCTCTTGGACTGGAAAGCAGTCGACCACTGGAACCAAAGACGAGCTGGAAGAGGACGGCTGCTGCAACTCCTGGACCGTTGCTTTGCTTGGTGAAGCCGTGCTGCAAGACCGAATTGCCAACTTCATCTCAGCAGAGAAGCCCCTTCAAGGACGAATTCTTCCTTTGAGTTGGTGGGACCTATCAACTCGTAAGCCACCTGGATACCATTCTCAGAGCTGGTTAGGATTAACCAGGGGGAAGGACAACAGCTTGTGTGCTTCACTACAGTTACTCGAACTGAAGTTACTCCATTTTCTCAGCTTTTTCCGACGATCCCGTGTAGTACAGGAGTCCCCCGACGTCCTCCCTCTTGTCCCCACGACTGCGGGTCAGGAGCTGCCAGGAACCAACGTCTTCAGCTGCATCTTGTTCTTCATATTAAGGTACTATGCCAACCCGATTGAGAGAACTTGCCTCTCGCGGTGAAACTTCGTGGAACTTTCCCAACTTGCAGGCCTAACCAGCTTGTGACCCAACATGATTCTTTTTCGTACAAATTACTTCTGAGAACATTGGCAAAGACTTTACCGTTTACTACAAGAACTGCTCTTTCCTATCCAAGGCACTAGTCCATTGACTTTGGCCTAGGCCTATTGAACTGAATCGAGTCCTTTTAGTCAATTGAAACTATTTGCACTGCCTAAGAAAATATTTGTGCTCTATTCTGCTAACTTGTGCCTTTTTACTCCCATTCAAAGTAACAAATGCCATTTTGCTTCTATTTCAGGGGAGCCTAATTTACTCAAACTTGTTGGTTCAGTATTGAAGTATATTTGTGTATAATATTAAGTTGCCTCCTTCTAGTGAATGTTTTCTAAATGACTGTGTAATAAATTACTAAGTGTTTTACCAAGAAACCTTGAGTGTGAACCACTGTGATTGTAAGACCTCTGTATAACCTCCTTGTACTGTTCACATTCCGTCTTGAGATAAGCCTGGCTGCTCGGCTCACTACCACAAACTGTGTAGTACAAACTTATACCAAAGGTTCGTTTTTGCTTACTCCTGTAGTCCTAATTGTATGTGGTGGTACCAGAGGGTACTGCATGCAATTCTGCCTAACATACATCAAGACTGGTTGGTCTCAGCAGTCCAAGGGTTGAAGCACCACAGAGGGCCTTCACAGTTAAGGTAGTCCAGCAGGGCTTCACTGGGCCAGACATAGGAAGGGATGCCAGGTCTCTACGGCATCGTCCAGATAGTCGGTCGCCTGCTTTACTACACAGGATACTTTGCTCCAACCCTGATCTGACGAAATAGCTGCAGGAGTCCTCTTCTTATTCGAAATCCTGGCTGGAAACAAGTTTAAGCCCACTAGATAAGGATCTGAAACAGCCAGTTGTGATCCAGTCAGGGTCCACTGGGTTTAACTCATGCCCAACACCCAGACTCTCTAGCAACACGGATGTGTAGTGAGAACAGACCGTCCCACCCACTTCCTGGGTCCACACACACCAGGCCATCAACAGCCTGCTTAAGAAACAGCTTTCCTGGGCGAATTGATGACCATATAGGGGATTTCCTGACCCGAAAAAGCAGTAATTAGGCCAAACAAAAATATGGTCAAAGGACAAGCCGAAAATCTCATGCCATGGCCATTTCAGGGCACTAGCCACATTTAGTAGCTGTACGCGGTAAATGCAAATGTGCACACTAAAATAATGCAATAATGGTAAAAATGTATCTGCTGTCATCAGCTTGTCTTTAGGCACATATACAAGTAATCAAAAATTCCAAGTTTAAAAGACTATGGGAATACAAAAGTATCCCCACTGCAGTGCATTGTAAGATTACGTGTGCACTGTTAAAAAGTTACCAGAAAGGTAGAAAGATGAAGACAAAATAGATTCCAAGTAGTGATAGTCTAAAAGACTGAGTTTCCCTGTGACAAAAATAAAAGGCCAGGGGAGTGAAGTGGATGGGTTGACTTAAGTTTGGGGGTCAATAGAATATGGAGGGAAACTTGCCTGAAAAGTCATTTTTCTCAACACCTCTCTACTATGATTACTGTCTCGCAATATCCTTGCTTGCACCATCTCCCACTCAATCTCTTTGTTGTCCTCTCACATAGTTTATAAAGTCCCTCACCTTTTGTTTCACTATAATACCCACACACAGCTGATACCACTTTCCATCACAAACACCTTACTTCCCCCTCATACCCATACCCTCTTTTCTGTTACTGCACTTGCACACTGCGAATTGTCTCACGGCCTAGTAAGAACGTTGTTTTTCTGCTTACCTGTTCCCCCCACAACCTACACCTCCCTTCCTCCCCCCCGTGCCACTACATTCTTGATGCTGTACTTACAAGATTTGAATGTCTCAAGACCTAGTAGGAACATTTTGTCCCCCTCCCCCCACCCCTCTTGTCTTGATGCACCATTTTGCTGTATAGGTACATTATAAATTATAAATAAATACACATATGCGCAAATTCTGCCACCAGTTCTTTAGCTCTCCACTCCCCCAATCCTTTCTCAGCCTAGTCTCTGTCCACCCTCACCTCCTCTAACTCTCACACGAGCATCTCGCACTCCCTTTCTTTCCATCTATTAGTGAAGATTTTCATTTTGCACCTTTCCGATTTCTATTTCAACACGCTTGTCTTGGAAGTTTGTACAATACGTTTGTAAAAGAAAAATTCTAATACAGAACAAACAAAAAAACTATTATAATTGTTATGGCACACCAGTCTTGTAGCCTGTTTTGAACCCTCTCTTTGCTTTTTGGCGGTCACTAAAATCTTTTACTTTACATCCCTTGCCTACTTTGCTCATTTGTATGGGGAAACCGACTAGTCCCCAAGACTGTCACTGCTGAGAGACTGTTTCTCTCTGTGGATTCACGTATTTACAATTGCACACATCACCTTACAGTGAAGCGTGGTTAGGCTACCTTTTTATAAAATTTTAAAGCAAAAATAAATGATGGCTGGAAGGTTTAGAATGAATCTTAACCTCTGGCATTGCCCTGAACGCAGTTTAGACTATCGTTCTTTGCCTGCCAAGCCATTACAGAAGGGGAAAGACCATATGCAAATCAGGCCTTTTGTTTACTTGGACAATGTACCTAGGACAAGCTGGTGGCAGCTGTGAGATATTTACAGTTTCTTTGATTTTTCTTTATTCTTTAATGTGCACTTTTGGATTTACCATTATTGGCACTGCACGTGGATAGCACCCTAAAATCTGTGCCACAGGAGTGTTAGGAAATGTTAGGGAGAATTCTCACAAATGGGCTAATTCCGTCCACCTTAGAGGGTTTCCCAGCAACTTTGCTGGATTTTGAGGACTTGATTTTTTTAACCCGGAGAGAGTGGGACCGTTTTTCCCACTCATGTATTTTAATGTGCTTTTTAAATTATTTAACTTTTTCTTTTGGTTATGGAGCCTGACAAACTCATAGGAATCATCTTTACATTGTGTAACACAGCACCTTCAGTGCAGTGGCACAGGGAAGTCTGTTAGATTTCCCCACGGTTTAAATACCTTCTCTGGGATAAACTGCTGTTTCCCAGAGCAGTTAAGTGAAATTGACTTTACTTACATATGTAACTTTCTAGACCCAGCACACACTATTTTACAATAGGGTTCCTTAGGGGTTACTTAGTATCCCCTTTGTCTAGCTTCTTGTGTAACATTTTTATGTTACTGTTCCCCTCACTGAATGGCTGGTGGCATTGGTTTACTTTTACTACCATGGTGTGCATTTACTGCAGGCTGAGTTCGCCGCTTCAGTAAAGCACCCAAGGGTGCCATGTTTGTCAAAATGGCCCTGGTCGTCTTTTGCCATTTCTTTGTGGAAAGGTCCTTCTTGAGATTTACTCTGCGTGCCAAACCAGGTTTGGTCCCTTTGGTCCCTTTGTTGGCTTTGCGAGTGAAGTCTGCCTCTGGCTCCAGGGTGTCTGGCGGGGCAGGAAGTGAGGGAGGTGCCCGAAACTCCCTGTGCTTCGTCTCCTAGGAGACCCAAATGCACTCTGCGTTGATTGGCCAGCTGACTTTCCGACAAGGACAGCCACCCTGCTGAGTGACTGACAGCTAGGCCGAAATGAATGGGAGAAACCTGAATAAAAGGCAAGGGTTTTGATTTGGAAGGCTGAGTCAACCACTGGACGAAGGAACTGAAGAAGAACTTGAAAAGAACGCCTGCTGCAACTCCTGGACCATTGGTTTGCCCGGTGAAGCCCTGCTGCTGTGCTGAAACTGCAAATTTGTATCAGTTGGTGGGATGAATCAACTCCAAAGTAAGCCACCTGGACATCTTCTCGGAGCTTGTTGAATTTCGAGCTGCTGGAAACCGAATAGCCAGGGAGAGAAACACCAGATTGTGTGCGTTGCTTTTAAGTTGGCCAAGAGCTTCAGGAAGATTGTCCGGACTCCCAGGAAGCAGGACTGTCCGAGCATGAGCCCCCGCAACATAGTGCGGGACCCCAGAAGCAAGGAAAGTCCATCTCGACAGCCAGGATCCGCAGTGTTGCTATTTGGGGTAGTCGCGAGGAGCTGGGACACCGAAGTGCCACTTGTTTGAAGATTGCCGGTTGCGAGTGGAGACCGTCCCATTGCAGTGCCGGAGTCCCCAGAAGTCCTCCCTCTTGTCCCCACGACTAAGGCCCAGGAACAGAGATATCTGCAGAGCTGCACAGGAACTGGAGTCATCTGCTGCACTTTTTCTTCAATCCAAAGGTACTGTAAAGTCTGAGAGAACTTAGCTCTTATTGTGGAGTTGCTTGCATCTTCTACTCAATCCTAAACGGCTTGTGGCCCCACATTGATTCTTCTTTTCTTCAAAGACTTCTAAAACATTGTGCAAAGACTTTTCTACTTACGTACCAGAAGTTCTTCAGCTCATGTAGACTTTTGCCCATTGACTTTTGCTTAACCTGTTACACTGAATGATTCTGCGTACGGGGATCCAAAAGTATTTGCCTGCTTAAGAATATTTGTGATCTCTTGTCTGTTCTAATAACCTTTTCCTTTGACCAATTCCTAAGACTGTTCTAAATGCTACTGTAAGATATTAATGTCCCCAGCACCCTAGCTATTGCAGTCATCTGCAGTGCCCTTGGGCTGTATGTGCGCTAAATAAATGTAAAAATAAATGCATAAAAATAGGGTGTAGGTTGTGACTA
Source organism: Ambystoma mexicanum (assembly GCF_040938575.1). NCBI lineage: Eukaryota > Metazoa > Chordata > Amphibia > Caudata > Ambystomatidae > Ambystoma > Ambystoma mexicanum. The sequence goes on from NC_090933.1 coordinate 61,268,243, forward strand.
TGGGCCATCACAAAAGGGTCTTTACTGATTTAGAAACTAAGATTGTGTAGTTGTGGATTGTATTTGTGTGTTGCTTTTATATTGCTCCCTTCTGAAGAAGGCTTATTCTAACTTACTGATTAAATACATTGTTTATTCAAGAAATCTTGTGTGTAAGTGTTTATTTTGAATACTTCGTTATCCTGGAAGCAGGTGAGTGCTGACCTCTGCGCTGCCCCATTGTGCGATTTTATTTTTTAAAAAAACGGTGTCTCCAGGCCTCGTATGCCCGCTTCCCCTTGCAGCGTCTCCCACTCGCGCTTCCCTTCCCCTCTCCCTCCCGCCCCTCCCACCAGCCCTGATTGGCTGCTTAGGCCCACTGCCTGGAGCCTAGCCCTCGGTGAGCAGCCCCCTGCTTCCTTTGTTATCCTGGAAGCAGGTGAGTGCTGACCTCTTCGCTGCCCCATTGTGCGCTTCATTAAAAAAAAAACGGGGTCTCCAGGCCTCGTGTGCCCGCATCCCCTTGCGTCCCCCGTTCGTGCTTCCCCTCTCCCCCTCGACCCGCCCATCCCATCCCCTCTCCGATTGGGCCCGAGCCCTTCATCACTGGTCCTCCCAGGGCAGCCCTCTGCCTGTGCGGCTCCCACATTGGCGGCTCCAAGATGTGTCTGCAGGTGTCAGCAGGGGAAGCCAATGAAGCCACCAGACACCAACAAAACTGTAAGTTCTGGCATGGGTCGGGGGTAGAGCAATTGCTCTACTCCAGAAAGCTCCTGCCACTCTAACTTACCTTTCAATGGCCTAGACTGCTACAGACCTACACCATGCATTATTGGAGAGATATGTGACCACCAGCCTAAACCTATTCATGGCTGGACAGCAAACACTGCCTGCAGTATAATTTCACCTAGTACCATACCCCGAGAGAACCACAAAGATTAGCCTGCGCCAAATCTAGACAGAAATGTGATTGTTAGCATATGTGACTCTTAGCATGCACCACACTTAGAACTCTGAACCTAGCTCGCGCCAAATCTAAATCAGAAATGTGATTGTTAGCATATGCCACACTTAGATGGAATTTTCAGAAATGTGATTGTTAACATATGTGATTCTTGGCATGCACCACACTTAGAATTCCGAACCTAGCTTGCATCGAATCTAGACAGAAATGTGACTGTTAGCATGTGCCACACTAGTATGGAAGTCTGAACTTTAGCTTGCGAGGCATCTGGACAGAAATGTGACTGTTAGCATGTACCGCACCTAGATGGAATCCCACAATTGCAAGGACAGCAATGCCAACTAACCAACCAACTAACAATTCCATCCCTCTGCATACACCTCTCAAACTATAACCAAACACAACCACAAGCCTAAAACGCAGCAATCCGCACAAACTTCACAACAATGCAACAACCAAACAAACCACACATAGACTTGCACAACAGCACACGACGACTACAGACCATTAAACACCCCAAGCCCAGCCAACGGACCCACCGGGCTGAGGCGGCCAACAGCACATCACTGCTCTCTTGCACTTTTCCAGCTTATTCCCACTAACCCACCCCCACCCCTCCCATTTTTCAGAGCCGCCAGGGGACCACTTCGGTGGTGATAGTGCGCGGTACAAATGTCCTTTAACATTAACATACTTGTCGCTGTGAATCTCTAACTCCCCTACAGCTCACATTGACCCCTCTTGAGATCAGCCTGGCTACCAAAGGTTGGGTTCCTATTGCCAGGAGGTCAGGGTTGTTGTAGTGCACCCAAAGGGTACTGCATACAGTCTTGCCTAACACGAAAGATTTCCATTCCATGCATAATTTTCCCTCCAGTTGTGTACCCCCAACATTTTGCTGCTGTTGAACACCATAGTCTGACTTTACAAGAGGAGCACAGCCTTCTGCTGCACTCCCCTGGGCTTTTCGCTCAATTTATTAGGGGAAACTAGCATGCCGTTGCAGTCAGTCAGAACTGGGAAACTTTATTTCCCTTAGTCCTTGTCAATGTTCCAATTTTTCTGCAACATGTTGCAAGTGCACAATGTACCTTCCAGTTTAGTGCACTTGGATCTTCTGTCATTTCTAAAGGCCCTTAATACCATACTCTAGAACGATTTCTATGGAGAAGTGCAGGTGTGCCTTGGACAGGGCTGGTGGTAGCTTTTTATGTATTTGTAACCCTTTCCTGCCAGGTAAACCGCGCTTACAGCGTTTGGCACAAATAGGTGCATGGCTCCAAAATGGCCATGCCACAAGGTTCTTTGTCCTGTCCTTTGGCCATCTTGCCCCTTCACCTTCCCCAGGCCAGTGTTTATTTGGGCATGCATTCTCCCACGAAACGCCAAGCTTTCACAGGCTTATGCATGCCTTGTGTGTGTGCGCTTCCAGGATGTGGGCTGGACTGTCTGGTTCCAATACACATCCTGGGTGCCAGAGAGTCTGGTGTGCTGTGAATGCCTGGGACCACCGTGGTTTGATTGGTCCATGTATGGCATGCCTGTATGTGAGCAGATCTCCCATTGGGTCCTCTTTGTTTGGCGCAAAGGAGATTTTGGATAAGAGAAGGCTCCATATACCCATACCATGTCGATCTCTGGAGTTCTTACTGAACTAAGGATAGGATCCAAGTATCCTGAAACTAAGAAGCAGAGTCGAGGAACCGCTGGTGACCCGCTGGAAGGTTTGGCACCCTGAGCCTGCTGTCGTCCTGTCGGACCCCTTTGCATCTGATCGAACTAGAAGGTCTGCAAAGACGCTTCGACCAATTGGAATAGTGGGACCAACTTTTCTCTGCACCTTAATCAAACTCTGCAAGTAAGCCTTCTTGGAAGTGTCCCTGGGCCAACCAGTGGGCTGACCAGCTTGCACAGGATCTTTGCTCGTTCTCCGCCGCCGTTTCGAGGAGGCCCTCGAAACTTACTACATCGCAAGCTCTGTGGTCGCGGCACTCTCATACCGAATTTCGGACACTTGGTGTGCCCAGGTCTGGAGTAAAAAGAGCGCCGAACTGGAGTACACAAAGTTACTGTGTCGCCCAGCCGTGGTGACGAACTTTGCAAGTGCCTTGCAGCTGTGCCCCTCTGTGCCCGAAGCCTGCTACAGTGAAACTGGCCTGATCCATCTACCAGGAGTGGCAAAATTGCCACTGTCCCATTTGGGAATCAACACTGTAACTTTGTCGCTGAAAGCCGCAGAACCGCAACATTGCCGCATTTGAACCTGCAACCGACTTGGACTCGACTTATGAAGATTGGTCCGTAGTGCACCGGGGGTCGGTGAGTAATTGCAACACTTACTGGTGGCCCTTAGCGCATCCATCAATTTTTACTCACAAGGGGCCCCTCTCCTTTCTACTGCTAGCCCTGAGCAAGCAAACTATTCCCAACTCCTGGAACCTGCTCTGCCCTCATGGGGAAGAGCGTCCACGAATAGTGGGAACCTATTCTGCATCACCTCAACCACCTTCCTGAGCTGCTACAGACTCTACAAGAAACACTATTTTGCCCACCTCTACTACTGCGTGCGCCAGCATTGCAAGTACATTTGAGCAATGGGCTCCCCTCCTCTTAGCGACTGGACTGCTTTTCAGTTAGGATTGTGATTACTGCAGAACTGCCTAAAGACTCTTTGCACTCCCTCCTTCCTTCCCTTTTCTAGGTTGTGGACCCATTTCGTGCACAAATATATAGGCCCCTTGGTTTTGTATATATGTATTTTAGTAGGATTGTGTTGGTTTAAAAGTGTTAATGGTGAAAGCTATTGTGTTGAAACTCAAAGGTCTTGAAATAAATGTGTGTATATGTATGTATATGTGTGTATGTATATGTGTGTATGTGTGTGTATATATATATATATATATATATATATATATATATTTCTCCATAGGAAGAGCACTGTGTTTGGGCGGCTTATAACTTTGCTCCCCCTGGACGAATACTCACCAAACTGCAAAAAAGAGTAGGCCCACTCTGAATTTGTTTGCAAAGTTTGGTGAGGTTTGGTCAAGGGGGGGGCAAAGTTATAGGGGGGGTGGACCCAAAATTTAATTTTTTCCTATAGAATTAATGGGGAAATACTTTGCTCACGCCTACAGCCCAAACCGTTGGACGGATTTTCACCAAAACCACCAAACACAAGGCAGTGGACAGGACTCTGATTGGCTTAAAGGGCAATATGGTGTCCGCGGACATTGGACGCGCCCGCTGATTGGATGGTGAAAAGCATGTGGTGCGTCACATTTTCTCGATGCGCCCGCCATCTTGGATATGCGGACATAGGCCGGTGTCCGGACATTGCAGTAAAAACATATTAAAAACAACATTGCACTTGTCAAACTTATCAAATAATCTCTGGGGAGGAGAGGGGTGATGAGGATGGGATGGGATATGGCTGCAAGAAGCAAAAAAACAGACGTTTTCACTGTGAGTCTGCAAACAGTTCGGATGTTCGCAAACAGTCCTTTGAGGTTCGTGGACACCTCTGCATTACACGGTTGGTGAAGAGCAGTTCCTGGATGGCTTCTAACTTTGGCGCAACCTAAACTGCATGGAATGTTGCACTCATATTCCTGACCTGATTCCAAATGAGTCTGCAAAGTTTGATGTGATTTTGTCGAGCGGGCAAAATGAGAGGGGGTCCCAAATTATTTTAAAGCCTTATAAATGGGGTGCCATTTAACAAATCTACACAAAGGTGTGCAAAAACATTCTAGATCTAGATATACATGTTTTTGCAATGTTTGGTTGGATTTTGTCAAGAGGGGGAAAAATTAGAGTGGTGGGGTCCCAAAATATTGTAAAGGTTTATAAATGTGGTGTAGATTCACAAGTTTGCATAAAGATTTTAGATCTAGATATAAATGTTTTCATAAAGTCTATATGGATTTTGTCAAGTGGGGGCTAGGTTATATGATTATTGTATGTGCATACATTAGACACTTTTGAAAAAATAAAACATGTGGATTTCCAGCAAACTTGTGGAAGGAGCATTGGAAAAGATCTGAAAGTATGGTTTTGCAAATGTGCCTGTGTTTTATTTTTGAACAAGTATCATAATGTAGGTACAAAAAATAGTGATATACCTTTTTGGTGACTGAGGTATAGCCGGTAGCCATTGGCAGTGGCCAGATTGTCCCGGTCATGGAATAAGGTCATGATCCGGACCATCTGGCTACTGGCCATGACCATGAGGGACAACACATGGGGTTAAAGTGGCCATGTCCACCTGGGACCGGCTTTGTGGTAAAGTTGTTCGAAATTGGGATAAGTTTGAAAGGGAAGAAAAATGTGTTCGTAGTAATATGGTCATAGGGTTTTCTCTTCAACTTCTGCAGGCTGCCATGGAAAGCGAAGAGGGGCCCTGTACGGAACTTCGCCTTCCCTTTCCATGGTGCCCATCTTGGAAATGGATTTTCCTTCCTACACCGGGACGCCGAATGTGTCTCGGTGTAGGAAGGAAAATCCTTTTTTGGCACCCCAGGTTCCCGCTTTGGGAACCTAGGGTGCTAATGGTCTTCATCCCTCATTACAGGGGCTGGAATGGGGGTATAATGGTCTGGAGACCTCGTTATCCACCCTCGCTTCGCTTTGGCTGATCACATGGGCTGCTGGGCCGATATCCATGTTCAGTCCCTGGAACATGGGATGAACGCCACAATATTCCCATTAGCATAACACAAAATGCAAATGGAAATGTTGAAAATCTTATTGAGTCTATAGGTAGTTCCTAATTTGACCACCTTCCCGCCTTCTCATGTCACAAAATGGATTGCATAGAAATCCCTTTCCCAGGGAAAGCTGTGGCTTTTGGGGGCTAGGGGCTGTGTGTGTTTGTGTGAGCCAGAGACCAGCTTGAGGATTTGTGCATTGGAAGCCTTCGAAATTGTCCCTGGACCACCCAGTGGACTGACCAGCTCCTTTTTGGGCTACTGCACTGCTGCCGTTGTTCGTTCGTAGTAGAACATTTGGACTTGCAAGAGCTTCAGCTTATGCAGGAGTAGCATCTCCTCGCATCAGCCATCTCCCAACAAGATAAGCTGTGGTGTGACTGCTTCTATATTCACTGCTGGAAGATCGCCTGTCACTGCCTCAACGTGCTGACCTCTGCTTGAAAAAGCCTGCCATCCTGTGAGGTGTCTTGAAGGGTCTGCACGGCCAAAGACTGCATCTTTTCTTCATTTGGGGGGTCTTTTTCAAGAAGGTGTCTGGAACTGTGAGAACCATGACCAGCTTCCTACAGGAAGTGACCTTTGCACCTGCGACCCCTGGACTTCCCTCATGAGACAGAAGATTGTGTTCCCAGCGAATTCCGTCGGGGGGTATTAAGTCAACATGGGTGTTTCTACACCCCCATGCCCCGTGGGGTAACATTGGGTGCAGAGCTGTTGCTCCTAAACTCCCTCTGGCCTGGCCTTTGGTTGTCCAACCTGCTGGGCTAAGGATCATGTTCTAGGATTTAATTTGGGAATAGGATAGAGTGCAGTACTTGCCTGACTTGAAGTAAATACTTACTTTAATTTTTCAAAGCACCACCGCAGGCAGCCCACTGTATCAGTTCTAAAATACCTTCCCTGAAGAAAGGGTTGGACTTCCTAGGACAGAGGGAACTTGTGCTTACTGTAACTATTCTATTTTTCCTTCCTCTGTTTACTCACCTGTTGATTACTGGTATTTAATACATTTGCGATCATATTCCTAAGGGTGAATTTATGTTTTATGTTTCTTTTATTGCAATAATTACCTGTGGATTTTTTTTTAATGCTTGGTGTGTTCCTATTTGTAAATGCTTACTGACTAACTTGAATTATTGGTGGTGTTCTGTGTTGACTCATTGTAGCCCTAGGCCACGCTCACACTTCATGCGACTAAGCCTTGACTGCTCTTTCATTCTACCTTGATTGTGTTTTGACTAACCTCTGTGTCTTCCCTGTTTACGTTAAATTGGGTGGCCTCCCTGTTAGATAAGAATTGATGTAGTAACATTCTGTAAGACTACACAAGACTTATCTGCTTGGTATTAGGTAACCCACCTTTTGGTATAGGTCTGTACTACACAAGGTGGTCGTGTGACTGAGCAGCCAAGCGGGGTAAATGTGAGCTGTAGCAATGAAATGCGTAAATACAAGTAGCCAGTTAACACTTAGACTCAAGGGTTCAGTTATAAATAATGTAATTATCAAGTTTTAAAGAAGCATTTGTTAAAAAGCCAATTCCTGTAACAAGATAAATTAAAAAAAATACACTTTAAAATCACTTAAGAATCAGACTAGTTGGTGGATAATCTTTGGATATGCTTTTTACACAATTCCTACACCCGGAGGTGACTTCATTCACAAGGACAGTACAGTAATGGCATTTATGTATGTTAAAGGATATTTGTACTGCGCACTATCACCACCGGAGTGGTCCCATGGCGCTCTGGCGGTTCTGAAAGGAATGGAGTTTGGGGGGTCAGTGGGGATGAGCTGGAGCAGTGATGTGCAGTTGGTGGCCTCATCCCGGAATTCCGTTGGCTGGGCTTGCACTGTTATGCTGTCGGAAGACGACGTGTGCTGTTGCCCAGGTCTATGTGTGCTTTGTTTGTTGCAGTGTGGTGAAGTGTGTGCGGATTGCTGCGTTGTAAGTTTGTGGTTGTTTTTGGTTAGAATTTTAGAGGTGAATGGAGAGGGTGAAGTTGTGAGTGGGTTAGTTGGCATTCCTGTCTTGAAGTGACGCACTAAATTTGCATATTCTAATCTGGTGGGGTGTGTGGGCGTCTCCGTCCAGCTCAGGGGCTGTACGACACTCGCGGTCCATTTCAAATATGGCATCCATTCATATGCATAACCTTGCCCAAGTTGGGCAACCGGCTGCCTGCGTGGCACCTGTTTGTATGCGGGGCGGGCAGGCATTTGTGCGTCCCTTGCAGTCTAGCCATTCCTAATCTAGTAGGAGGGCGGCATCGGTAAGTCCGGGTTTACTTCCGCCATGTGTTGAGGCCTGCTCAGCCTTTATCATGTTATTCGGTTGCTCATTCATGTTACCGCTCCTACCCCCTTTGGTATGTCGCAATGCTAGCGCTTGCACTTATGTCCAGGGGCGGCGTCTGGCTACATTCACAATTCTTTGGTCCATGCCCCTGTCAATATCCACAGCTTGTGTGGCAAGTGCTAATGTTTACCCAACTTTATACAGGTATGATCTATAATAGCATTTGTCAAGCGGATAAAGGTTGTTTGCTGGGAGTTGGCTAGGAACGCTGGATTGTGTCCTTATGGTTGCCATTTGTGTCCTATTAGACATAGTGTCGTCTTTCTTGTTGTAGTAAGAGTTTATTTATTTGGTTTTAGATGTTGTCGTCGTCATCCTAGGTTTGTCCTTTTCATTGTGTTTCCCGTTTGGTGGATTTGGTTTTTCAGTTTGCATCTGTGATGTTGAAGAGCCAGGTTTTTGTAAATTTTCTGAATTGTAAGTGGTCTTTGGTGTTTCTTATTTCTTTCGGGATGTTCCAGGTTTTTGCGGCTAAGTGGGAGAAGGAGCCCCCAAGTTTTTTCTTAAGGTATGGTTTTACTTCCAGATGGACTTCGTTGCCTAATCTGAGGAGCCTCATTGGCTTGTAGATAGTTTCTTCTGCAGGAATTCAGCTCCTTGTCCGCTGATTGCCCTGTGTTATGCACATAGTTTTGAAGGTGATGCGAGGTTTGACTAGGAGCCAGTGCAGTGTTTTTAGGGCTGGAGTGATGTGGTCTCTTCTGGATAGTTTGAGGAGGAGTCTGGCTGCTGCATTTTGGATCCGTTGTAGTTTCTTCAGGAGGTATTCTGGTATCCCGAGAGTGAGGCTGTTTGCATAGTCGATTCTTGACATGACTAGGGCGTCGATTGTGAGTTGTTTGAGTGAAGGAGAGGAAAGGTAAGATTCTTCTTGCCGTGTGAAGGAGGAAGAAGCATTTCTTGATTATTGCATTTATTTGTGGTTCTAAGGTTAGCGTGTTGTCCATCGGGACTCCCAGATTTTTTACCACCATAGATGGAATTGGTGCGGTTCCCATTTCCGTTGGCCATGGAATATAGATGGTGTTCTCTTGGTGTTTGGATATAATCATGATTTCTGTCTTTCCTGGGTTGATTTTCAAGCTGTTAGCATTCATCCAATTAAAAACTTCTTTTAGACACTCGATTAGGGTTGAGTGATCGGCTTGATTGTCTTTGATTTTGTAGATGATTTGAGTGTCATCTACGTAGTTGTAGCATGTAATGAAGATTCTGATTAGTGCAGTTTGTGTCACACTAGATATACTTTTTAGATTCTGAGGTTTCAGAAGGAAAGGGTTAAGGAAGGAAAAGGGTTAAACCGGTTCTCAGTAAATGTGCGGATGACTAAATCTTGCAATGAAATCTAGACAGGCCTTTCCCAGCAATAACAGTCTAAAACAAGTCAATGGGTCTGCAGGGATCCAGGACAGCCAAAGTCAATTGGGGCACAGTCTATGGAGCTGAGGCACTTCTTAGATCAACAAAGTTAGTTTTGTTTAAAAAAAATCACTTGTAGAGTCACAAGCTGTTAAGCATGGAACCAACTCTAAAGGTAAGCCACTGTAAGCCTCAACTGAGAAAAGCACATCTCAAAGATGATTAGGTAAGTACCCAAAGTCTAAACCGTACTTATGGTTTGAAGACGAGTGGTCCAGCTAAATTCTGTCCTGTTGCAGTGGTGCTTCCTGAGCCTTGGTCGTGGGGACAAGAGAGAGGACGTCTGGAGGGCTCATGTGGCAGCAATTTGGAGGTGGTCGGCAGCTACAGGCTCTTTTCGGTTCAGCTGCACTTTGCGGTTTCAGCGCTTAGCAAACGGCACCACTGCAGATCTCGGATACCGGTTGGGCTTCCTTCATTCCTTGTGTCCTGTCCTGCACTCTGGTGAGGGGAATCTAGCTCGGGGGTCATCCTGCTTGTGGAGGGTCCCTAGGAGACTACTGGAGCTTCTGGCCGGATTTCAGATGTTGCACTCGGCTACGGATTTCTCGACCCTTGGCACTCTGTTCTTGCAGCAGCGAAGTACAGCCAATCGGGGAAGGTGGTCCAGGGGAGTTTGTCTCTGGGTTAGTTGGTCCCGCTAACCCAAGGGAAGAAGTTGTCCCTTCAGAGCTTCTCTGTTGAATTGAAAAAGGAGATTCAGCAAAGCAGCAGGGCTTCACCGGCAAATTCAAAGTTCCAAGAGGATGCAGCAAGCTTTGTTCATGGTTTCTTCGTCGGGCGTTTCTCCCAGTGGTCGAATTTGACTCTATTCCCAAAACCCTCGCCTCTTAAGCAGGTTTCTCCCATTCATGAAAAGCATGTCAATTACACAGCAGGGTGGCTGTCCTCCAAAGGACAGCCAGCTAGCCAATCAGGACTGGTTGCATTCAGGCATTCCTAGAGACAAAGGACGGGAATTTCGGGAACCTCCCTCGCATCCTGCCTCTCCAGACACACTGGAGCCGGGTTTCAGGACTGAACCAAAGGCAAAACGAACAAAGGGCTCAACTCTGCTTTGACGCACAGAGTAAAACCCAAGAAAGACCTCGCAAACTGAAAATGTTGAAAAAAGAATGGGGCCATTTTGACAAAATGGTCACACATGGTTGCTATACTGCAGCTGAGGATTCAGCCTGCGGTAGCAAAGCACAATGGTAGGAACATTAAACCACTGCCACCAGCCATTAAAAATAGTGAGGGTAACATCAAAAATGTTACATGAGAATGTAGGACAAGGGGTTAGTAGGTTGTTAGGCAAAGTTTGTATGCAGTACCCTTTGGGAACACTACAAATAACTATGACTACAGGTATAGGCAACCCAACATTTGGTATAAGCTCGTACTACAGTTTTGGTAGCGTGTTGAGCATCCAGGCTTCTCTCAAGAGGGGAAATGTAAGCTGTAGTGGAGTTGCATAAAGATTCACAGTTACAGGTATTCAAATAAACTTACACTCAAGGTTTCTTGCATAAACAATCAATAATTTATCAGTCAGTTATAAAGCCTTCAGAAGGGAACAATAGAATAGTAACACACAAATATACTTCAATACTGTACACTTTGAGTTTCTGGATCAGACCAGGCCCTTTTGGGATGGCCCACAGACACAACCTACACCCACAGGTGACTTCAGTAACAAGGGTGCTGGGGACATTAATACCTTACTGTTGGCATTCAGAATACTATTTAAAAAGTAAGTAAAAGGCAAAGGTTATTAGAACACAATTCATAAGCAGGGGAACTACTTTAAGATGGCACTTAGAGTCATTCAATTCAGTAGGCTAAGCCAAAGTCAATAGGCCAAAGTCTTTGTATAGGATGCAGCAGTTCAGGTAAGTACATGGAAAAGTCTTTGCACAAGTTCTTAGGAGTATTTGGTAAAAAGAAGAATCAAATGTAGGGCCACAAGCTGATTAGACTTGCGAGTTGCAGAGGTTACAGTAAAAGGTAAGTTCTTAGGCTAGATTTACAGTACCTTAGTAAAGAAGAAAAAGATGCAGCTGAAGACTTCTGTTCCTGTACATCTCTGCAGATGTCACTGTTCCTGGGCCTCAGCCGGGGTGGGAAAAGGGGGATAACGTTGGGGGACTCCTGCACTGTATTGGGACCGTCAAAGCTGGCAACCTTTACTTTCAGTGGCTATTTTGCATTTCAGTTCCTTGCGGTACAGCAAATGGCAATAAGCGCGGTTCCTGGCTGTCGAGGTGGACTTTCCTCACATCTGGGGGTCCTGCACTCAACTGAGGGGGGGGGGTCAGGCTTGGTCAGTCCTGCTTCGTGGTAGTCTGGAGGAGCTTCCAAAAGCTTTAGGTCAGCTTTCAAGCAACGCACAAAATCTGGTGTCCCTCTCCCTGGCTCTACGGTTTCCTGCAGCAACTCTGAGTAATTTCAACCAGCTCCGAGATGGGTGTCCAGGTGGCTTACTTGGGAGTTGATTGGTCCCACCAACTCAAAGGGAGAAGTCCTTGCAGGGCTTCTCTGTCGATGCGAACTTGGCGATTCGGCATGCAGCAGGGCTTCACCGGGCAAACCAACGGTCCAGGAGTTCCAGCAGCTGTCCTCTTCAAGCTCCTTTTCGGTTCCTATGTCCAGTGGTCGACTCTGCCTTCCAAGCCAAGAGACTTGCCTTTTATTCAGTTCTCTCCCATTAATTCCAGGCTAGCTGCCACTCACCCAGCAGGGTGGCTGTCCTTACCGGACAGTCAGCCAGGCCTCACCGGGTGCATTCGGGTCTTCTAGGAGACTAAGCAGAGGGAGTTTTCGGGCCCCTCCCTATCCTGCCTACCTCAGACAGGCTGGAGCCAGAGGCGGTTTCACTCCTGAAGCCCGCCAAAGGCGAATAAACAGAGACGAAACCTGGTTTGGCACACAGAGAAAAACTCTAGAAGGACCTTTTCACAAAGACCTGATGAAAAAAGACAAGGCGTCATTTTAACAATGGTGGCTGAGTGCCTTTTTGAAAAACATGGCTCCTGCGATTTAACTTTACCGGAGCTGCGGACAGTTCGCGGTCCCGGTAAATCATGGTAGTTCATTACAAAATCACTGCCCCAGCCATTCTGAGAGGAAACAGTAACGTATAAGATGTTACATGAGCATTTAGACACAGGGGATACAAAGTAACCCCGCCAGCACTCTATTGTAAGATGGGGTGTGCTGGGTTTAGCAAGTACAATGCGAAGTAGTCAATTTCACTCTACCGCTCTGAGAAACGATAGTTGATCTTAGAGAAGGTGTTTAAACCTTGGGAAATCTAAAAGACTTCCCTGTGTGACACAATTAAAAAAGATGATGCCTATGGAGTTTGTTAGACTCCATAACCAAACAGACACATAGGTAATATTCACACAAAAATACACAGAGTGGGAAAAAGGCTTGCACTGTCTCCAGGTTAAAAAAAAAAAATCAACTCCTCCAAAATCCAGCAAAGTTGCTGGGGGGTCTCGCAGGTGGAGGGAATTGGCAAATTTTGGAGAATTCTCCGTAAGATAGGTATCACTCCCCATAGAATGGGGTGTGCTGGACCTACAAAGAGAAAAGGTATGTAAAGTCAATTTCACTTCACTGTGCTTGAACAGTAAGTAGTTCACGAAAAAAGTTTATTCTCCCTAACACTCCTAAAGGCAGAGGGACAGCTCTCGCACCACTTCCAAGACCCCTTTTCAAGCTGGTATTTTGCAACACTTGCCTGTCTGTCCTGCAATCTTACAGATTTTTCTGCTGTTTTTTTACCATTTTTTAAATAAAAATATAAAAACCCTTGAAATGAGAGCAAGACTCTTGAATCATTCAGGCCATCTACTACACACACACACACCCTGAAGTCCGAGTTGCTAGGCTACTGGACTTTCACAAACAAACTCCATTTTAAATGACTTCATGGTGCATCTACAAATGGCACAAAATAACTTCCATGCGAGCTAAACAAACACAAGGGTGCCGTAAGCCACTGGTCATTATCACACTGTTGGCTGTTGGCAATACTAATTACCTGTGTAGTTAAAACGAGATCCTAAGGGACCAATCGGTTGGGAGTCAGAATTTTCTCACAAAACCAAACGACACATAAGGCCTCGATCACATTTCCAGGTGGGTTGCACCAGGAAACTAGTGGGACCCATACATGTGGCTCACGTACTAGCCAGGAGGTGAGTGGGATAATAGATGACCCTCCCTATGGTATTGAGAGAGCCTGAGGTTGACCCAGTACATACACATAAAATGTAACCCAGATATCGTATAGCACTAAACCTGTTCAGTGGAACCCAACCAGGGTCCCACTGCAGAGGGAATAGGCAAAAGGGGAGTCCAAAAAGCAAAGGGGGCGAACCTAACAGTGGGTTGTTGGGGAATTTCTCCCAAACACTACCCATGGCGTGGATTTTCTTTCACAACAAGGAAGCAGATTTCTCTGCCCCTGCCATCAAAATATGACTATAGCAGCTTGGTTCTTGAGAACCTACTATATGCCAGCTTTGTGCCTCTCAATGACTAACATGGACATTTTTAAGGCTGCTAGGAAAACGGCATCAAATACTTCCATCGCTTTTTGGGTGTGGTACACTGCATCAAGCACAGCGACCTGATCCAAATGACCGGCCACCTCCAAAGGTCTGCATGCGCATCTTGTGAAGATAAAATCCACGTTGTCTGAATTTCACCAACATGTTCCATTGGATGATATTGGCGTGACAGCCAGGTGGGCTTCTCCCCAAACGTTTTGCTAACGCTACTCAATGGATGCAAGTTGCAGTGCAGATGCTAACTTCGTGCAGGCAGTCTTGTGAAATATATTTGACTGACATCTCAGCCCTTTGAGTCTTAGGTTGCGGTTTATCGACCTTCTTTTCTATTGGGTTTGTGGTAATAGCCCATAAGTATGGAGGAAAGGAGACTGCATGTAGGAGTAACAGCTACTCACCATAGCAACTACTGTGCGCTTAGTCCATACTTCATTTCCTCCATTCAGCCCACTCTCAATTTCCCCTTTAAAAAGTGTCCTTTAGGTCTTTAACAAAGGACTAATGGGTGAGCCCGGGAGCATGTGCAATATGGAACGGGGGATGCTGCAGCCGTATATGTATCCGGCCCCTTATCAAGTTATTATAATGTTATGCAGCATGCTCTGGACCTATCCCCAGACGGGAGTGTTACGCATAAGTATAATTCTAGGAGTACAAAAGTCAGTATGGTGAGTAACTTGATCTTAATATTCCCATGCACGCCTTAAAATAGGTTTCATTAAACATTCTTGAAAATAACAGTATTTATTCAGCTAGCAAAGACTAATAGCAATGTTATGACTGGCTATTTAGCACCATGATCTTTAACCTGGGCTATTTTATTTTAATGGGGTATCACAAATTCATGCCTATAAGTGTAAAATGCATTGAACTGAAAAAGCCAAAACAATTAACTTTTCAGATTGGTTGTTTTGCCTACTGTGAGGGGTTTGCTTTAGTTTTTTAAATATCCTCTCTGGCTTTTTAAAAAAAAGTTATCGATCTTCCCATAGCAATGAAACTTTTTTGGGAGGAATAGATATTGTGTCCGTTAGATCTACAGGCTCGCTTTTTTTTTTTTTTTAAAGTTGGCACACAATGAGCTACCCAAGATTTTGAAGAGGTTTTACTCGTGTGCAGAGCACTGAACGGGTTACCTTTAGAGGGCAAACGTTCACAATGTTTCAAAATTGGAGTTAATAGAACATGGCTTACCTTAAAAGGGAAGGGTACTCTTCCTTGCATCAGTGGTATAATTAGATCACTGTGCAGTGAAAAGCTTGTGAGCAAACAGTTATTGGTGGTTGTACCGTTTGTAATGTCTACTGTTTTCATTACTTTCAGTCCGTTTTCAGCTCTCACAGTAGCCTTTTTTTTTTTCTATTGTTTTTTTTCTCAATGCAGGAAATGTGTAAGTCACCAGATTAATCCTAGTACTAGAGGCACATAGAGGTTTTGAGGATCCAGAATGGATCCAGAATTGGCTTTAAAGTCCTTTGCCCATTGACCTCAGTGTCTTATCAGAAAGGATCGCTTTTCTAAAACGGAAAGATGCCTTTTTCAACTGACGGAACTTTAGCATCAGTTTTTTCCTCACAAGAGATCAGAACGGTGTGAGAGGGGATTTGGTCAGCAATGACAATCTTCAATTCCTTTTTTGTACTTTTGTTGCAGTAGCTATGGCTGTGCGATAATGTGCATCTTCTGTTGTGTTCTGCAGCGCTCATGCATCGGTGCTTCCTTATCGGGTATCACGGTTCCGCTGGTTAATCTATCATTTATTGGAAGCCTTTCCTCCATGATGACAACATTTACAGTTATTTGCAGAATTTTATAAAAGGCTTAGCTTTGAAAGAAAGTTGGCCTTCATTGCATAACCTCTGCAAATGCTGTTAAGGAAATAAGTAACGTTGTGTTTTGAATAGAATAAATGCATTAACGGGAACTTCTTATTTTTTTTTTTTTTATTGTGTGGATCAACTCGACTCTTCGTATTAAGATGAAAGCCATGCTGCGTGGTAAGTATGTTTTTTTTTTTTTGTCCCCCCTGTCCAACGCCGGCCGTTATTTTATTAATTCACACAATTTTTCTGCCCAACAGCTTTTTAGGGGCATACTAATTTTCTCCCTTTTTTGTACATTTTCATCGCCCATTTTTATACAATGAGACATTTCGTTCAGCTTGATCCATCCATTTTGATGGGTTTTTTTGGTCTTATGATTGCTCAGTTTTCATGCTTTGACTTTTCAGCTGCAGCAAACATTAACGTTTTGCGGAACTCCTTTTCTTATTTTTTTCTTCATTTTTTTCTTCATTTTTTCCTGCCTGATATATTTTAGGACCCTCTTTTTATGGGCGCCCCCACTTCCCTCTTCCCCCTGTTCCGCAAACTGTTACATACTCGATTACTGGTTATTGGCCTCAGTTAAGTAACTGTTTACACTTTCTGCTGTCAGTTACTAATCTTTTCTCATTAAACTCAATGATCAATTATGCATGAATAGCCATTGCTGCAGTGCCATCTCCCAACAAGTCCAAGTCTAGGAGAAGCAGCAGCAAGGAAAGGACCATGCATTTCAGGCTGATGTGTGGGGGTGGAGGGTGACAGATTGCAGCAGGTACTACTGTGGTTATTTTTTTAAATACTGCCCATTGCAGCCAGATTAACTGTCCCGTCTAATTTTAGTGGTCCCAATTGCATAGCATGCTGCAGTATCACTTTAAAAAAAATCTATAATGCGTTTTACTTTAGAACATGTTTTATTCACTTATTAAAGTTTAGATATACTGCACACATGCATTATTTTCCAAGAATTCGTAGCACAATTATCTGGGAAATTATTATTAACCCTAATCATTTATATTTGCTTTGTTCTGCAGGAGAAAATGCCAAACCAAACACGGAAATGGAGGAACCGCCAGGTAAGTCCGATGTAATGGGCTTTTGTTGACTAGCATTTCAATAAAGCATCATGTAGGAGGCGGGATTGAAAGATCAAAGGTCTTTGCAAAACGTTATTTTGAAAAAATGTATTTAGAGTGGCCAAATTACAAATTGGATGAGTCAATGGACTGTTCACCGAGGTCTGGGTTGTGCTTTAGGACATCCTAATAAAAGAAATCTCCCCTCAGAGGAAATTGTTTCTACCAAATATTCTCCCTGCTCTCAGTGAATTGAATGCCAGATCTCCTCTGACAGGTAAATTCAAAAGTAGTAAAATGTACGGTTGGGGATATTTTATTTTTGAAAATCTTACTCTTTCTGTGTGAGCATCACAGCACTACTGCTGGACTAATTGTTTTCTTCATTGACTTTGAAAATCGATGAGACTTTTTTAATCTTTCACCTCCTGCATTCACTTTTGTTTGGGACACTTGGTCCTTTTCCTAAAGTTCCAGTGTGGGGAGACCTCTCCCCTTTGTCTTGTATGCTTTTCTATGGCAGAGACCCCCCCCCCCCCCCACCCCGCACATTATATGGTGTGCTGCCAGGGACAACTAGGATTCATTCCTTTTGCAATGTTGATTTGGGTTCACTTGCTAGCTCATAGGATTGCCAGTAAATGAGTAATCATCTCCTTTATGACCTATGTGTTTATCTTTGCAGCACAAGCCGCTGACTCTACTCCTCTATATCTCGGCACAAGCCACCTTACATGAATTGCTGTATGGACACTGTGTCCGCTTTCCGTTGTTCTAAGATTTTTTGCTACTTTATAGACAACCTCTGAACAGGCTGGTGCAAGTCGTTCATTTTTATCCTTTCGGCAGATAAATTATACTTGGCTACCTTTTTAGACGTGATAATGTGGACCATATAATAAAAATGGCCCCTCTGTGTGTTTTAAGTCCTGTTCAGGATGGCCTGTCCTTTGTTGGCTCTCCTTTTACCTTGCCAGGTGGGGGAAGAGCCCCCTTTCTTCATGCACCTTGGCAGGCTTCTTGCAAGAAGCCAACAAACGCTCTGTGAGTTAGTTGTAAGCGGGGCGGGTGACCATCTGCCCCCAATCCAGTCTTCCAGAGGCTTGGATGTTGCTCGGCAAATTCTAGAAGACTGGCTGGTCACTCTTGAACAACCACCTTCAGGTTTGAATGTTGCAAGTGTCATTATTGGAGGTTTGGGGTTGCATGCATTTTCTGGATACAAGACGACGAGCTGGACCCAGGAACCAATTGACTGCTGACTGGCTTTTAGTTGGGGTGGCTTGGCTTCTGACACCTGCTGTGCTCTGGTGACTTTGTTGTGTTTTTGATTTTTTTTTTAGTTTTTTTTTTTTTTTTTTTATATATTGTATGTTAACCTGTTTAAGGTTTTTTACAAATCTGTGCTGTAGTGAACTGTGTTCGTACTACTTCTAAGAAGTTAGACCAGGACTTAAGACTTAAGACACCACTCTCGAATTTCCTTGAAGATCACTTGCTGGTGTTGTTGGTGTTGCAGGCGATGAAGTACTGTCACTGGCTTTTGCCAGGGCTACTTCAAGGAATTTAGCTGCCGCTCTGGACCATCTGGTGGAATCGCCTGCAATTAACCGAAACCATATTGTCTCTTCGTCGAGTGTGAGCGGGCACGTGATGAGTGGTGTCAAGTAGGCCCTTCTTTCGTGTGCCAGTCCAGGACATGAGGTGAGTAGATGACGGACAGATTCTATTTGGTCAACCAGTCCACAGACCCGGCGGTGAGGAGAATTTGCCAGTGCCCTTTTAGCCAAAACTTCTCTCGTATGCAGAAGATTCAGACGGGCTCGTAAAAGAATTTTTCTCAGCCTTTTTTCAGGAAATTTTTCGCAATATTTCAGCGGAATCTTTGGGCGGTTGTAAGTAGGTGGCAGATCTTTTAGGGATGTATACGTTAGGATTTTCTCGTTGGTACACATCCAATCTTGTTCTAAAAGCTTTTGCTTCACACGCCGAGGATTTGAGATGAGGAGGTCGTCCGTGCAGTGGACTTCTAATTTTTGTCCAATTTTCTTCGCCCAGTTGGTGAATGGTGTGCACTTCCCGTTTTCCAGTTCGTTTTCTAATATCCGAAAAATCGGCAGAGAGTCAGGAGTTCGTATTTTCCTGTAAAGTAGAATCGCGCTTTGCATGACGACTGAGGCTAGTGAAGGAAGGCCAAGGTCGCGCCGAATGGCTGGCATGGGGGCTGCGGTAGGAAGTCCCAAGACCGATTTCCATAGAAATCCTTCCAGTCTCAGCCAAAATTCAGCAGGTAGAGTTAAGTTGGCTGCCATTCCATATGTTATGGCCGGTACTACTTTTGTTTTATAAAATTGCAGTACCGGGGTCCAAGAGAACTTGCCGAATTTACTGTCGACAGCTCGAGATTGGGCTGTCAGGTTCTTGATTTTTGCCCATAACGAGGCTTGAAGTGAAGAATCGTTTAAAGTGTTGTCAAGTTGAATGCCCAGGTACTTAAACTCATCTACTACTTCGATTTTTTTCTGCATCGAGAAACCATACCGGACACTTCTTTCGCTTTTTTTTGCTTTTTGAAAAGGATAGGATTTTAGTTTTGATTTTGTTTATTTGCAGGTTATTTTCTTCCATGTATTGGGCCAGATTTGTTAGCCGTCTCTGAAGGCCTACTGCCGTCTGGTCAATCAGAATTAAGTCGTCGGCGTACCACAGTCTTGGGACTTTAGAGGAGCCCACTCTCGGTGGGAAAGATCTTACTGATTTCATTGTGTCTTGAAAGTCTCCGATAAACGAGATGAACAGAGCTGGGGCTAACGGGCAGCCCTGTTTTACTCCCCGTTTTGTAAAGATTTGATCTGAGAGTGTGCGTTGTTGGTTTAGGCGGACTCTGAGTGAGGTGGTTTCGTGGAGTGCCATTGCTGGTGCGAGAATCGAGTCTGGACATTTCCAGTTGGCTAACTTGGTCCACAGTCTTTCTCGATCTACCAGGTCAAAGGCCTGGGACAAGTCCACCATTGCCATATGGACCTTTCCCGTACCCCTCTTTGCATTTGCTTTCAGTATGTTGAGAAACAGTAGGTTGATTGACGTTCCTGCTCCCTTCTGGAATCCTGTTTGAAGCATGTCGGCTGCCGGGGAGGCACTGGCCCAGACTTTAAAGTGGCGGAGGAGTAGTGCTGCGAAAATCTTCCCTATAACATCCAATAAGACAATGGGCCTGTAATTGGCGGGGATGTCTTTGTTTCCTTTCTTATAGATAGGTACCAATACAGCCTCTGTCCAGGTTTTGGGAATTTCTTTTGTTTTCTGAATTTGAGTAAATATTTCATCAATTGCTTGCGCCCATAGTAGTGGGTGTGCCTTAAGGTCAATGTTAGTCAAGCCGTCTGGCCCTAAAGCCCTTGAAGATTTAAGATTGTTGTTTGCTTCTGTGATGTCCTCGACCGATGAGAGGGTGATCCATGGGGAGTCTGAGAGGACGGGGAATATGTAATCCAGCGTGGCGGAAGAGCTCAGTCTTTCCCACGTAGGGATTTGTGATTCTCGATCTTGAAGTGATGATACATTATGGAAGTTCCTTGATTTCATTAGGAGGGACCAGGCTCGACCTCTTTCGTCCATCGGTGAATTCGGGCTTTGTTTGTTGTCCGCTCTCCCCTCACATTTAGAGTTCAGATCGCCGCAAATGATGATGGGTACTTTCCGCTCCACCGTTAGGTCGTCAATTTGGTTGGTGACCATGGTGCAAAATTCTGTAGTGCTGGTTTTCGCCGGGTTCCAGTAGAGGTTTATTATGCCTAAGTCCGAGTTTGTCCAAGCGTCTCTGGTTAAGTCTTGATGGCACCATGTGGCCAACGTCGTCAGCATTCTGTAACCCTCTGCTGTTTTCCCTTTTGGAGTAATCCCTGAGCCAATCCGGATAGCTGTTAGTATGCCTCCGGAGGGGCGTCCTAGGATGGATTTGCAGGCGGGTGAGGCTTCTGTTACATATCCGTCCATGGCTGGTTTGTGAACCAACCATGTTTCTTGAAGACAGATCAGTTCAAACATACCTAAATTTGTGTCACTAGGCGTTGTAAGATGTTGATGACCTCTCGTATTCCACGAGGCCATGTTTAGGGAGCATTTTTGTAGAGGGTTTGAAGGACCGGTGTATTGTTTCTCCGTCGGATGTGGTCCTTGGTTTTGTTGCTATTTCTTGTGAGTTTACGCAAAGGTTTCTGAAATCCATTTCCATGGGTTTCGTACTCGTGGTCTGCTCTCCTTTGTGAGTTCCGTTCTAGATTGTCTTGTTTCTCTTTTCTCGTGGTGACTTTGTGTTTTTGAAGCTTTGTAGTTGTTAGTTCGGGTAGTAGTTTGAAGGGTAGTTTGGTTTCTCCGCCCCCACCTTTCGTCGCCATATACCGCGTTTTGTTTTCTTGGAAGCCTCTGTGCGTAATTTTCTGTGTCGCTCCCTGTCTCGAGTTTGATCTTCAGTTTTTTCTTTTGTCGCTTTGATGTTTTCCTTCGAATGTTTCTGAAGGCAGTAGATTTTTAGGCCCATTTTTTGGAGGCCCTTGTGCACGTCGGGAGTTAACTCCAATGCAGTTTTTCTTCTTAAATGGAGGTAGGCTTTTGCTTTATGTTCCCGGTGGTAGGGTTCGACCAATGTGAAGTCTTCCGTTCTTAGGTGGCAGAGTGCTCCTATTTTCCCTAGTCTGTTTAAGACTGTTCTGCGGTTTAGGACCAGGTAAGAATCTTTAGATGTTTGTTCTAGCTTGAAGATTTTTCCCCCTTCATTGATCTTATCTTTGTCTGAAGCTGTGTCCTTTTTTTCTCTTTGTTCCTTCGATGACTGAACTCTGGCAGGATAGTTCGGTTTGTAGTGTTTCTGATCTCGGTCTCTATGAGGCTCGAGTCCAACGAGTTCATGAGTCTCCTTTAAGTTTTCCAGGGCTTCTAAGGCAGTGGATGGAGAGTTTGAACGAGATCGTTTTCTGGGCGGCTCCCTTGATACCTTGGAGTGATTTTTTTTCTTTTGTTCTTGAATAGGTTCGTCATTAGATAAAGGGTTTGTTTGCGTATGTTTTGGAGCGTCGTCGCAGTTTGGCCGTAGTGGAGAATCTGTTCCCCGTTCGTCGGGGTACAGCGATATGTTTGACAAGTCA
This sequence comes from Ambystoma mexicanum, assembly GCF_040938575.1. Taxonomy (NCBI): domain Eukaryota; kingdom Metazoa; phylum Chordata; class Amphibia; order Caudata; family Ambystomatidae; genus Ambystoma; species Ambystoma mexicanum. The sequence continues at coordinate 61,290,287 of NC_090933.1, forward strand.
GAGGATGAAGTTGAGTCTACGCTTATTCTGGTTTTATCTATTGCGGTCGACTGCTTCAAGTTTGTGAGTGTGGGGTTTGTACTCACTTCCCCTTGGATAGCTCCCGTCTCTGTTTCTCCAGTACAATTTCGATTTTGAAGGGTTTTTTGAGGGGATTCCGTTGGGCGCAGCCACACAAAGGGTTTGGTATCGTTCTTGATACTTTCTTTGACTTTGCCCCTAGCTGTGGATTTTGAGGGGGACAGTGCTCGTGTAGTCTCATCAGTTTTATGTTTTGAACGAATTTTTGTGAAGATTGGGGCAACTTCTTTGTTCTTCTCGGTCTGTGTGGACTGTGTGGTTTTGGTTGGTGGTTCCACATTTTCATACCTAGTGCCCTCTTTCTTTAGTAGTTCTGACATCACGATGTCTATTTTTTCCTCCCATTTTGAATGTGTGGAGTTTGACGTTCTTTCCATTGCTGTAAGGTAGCCTTCCACATAGATTAGCTTATCCTTTAGTTCGCTGATCATTGCTGTATTGTCTTTCAAGGTCTCGTGTATTGATTCGTACAGCTTTGTGAAAGGGTTTAGCACTATTGAGAAAGCGGACATCACTGACAGAAGATCTTTTTTCTTTGTCGCAGGAGAGTCGTTTTCTGAAATGTTTGATGTGTTTCCAGGGCGTCTGCTTTTCCGCGGGGTGTTTAAGTCTTTGGCGGCATGGAGTGGCGCTAATCTTTCTGAGGATCTTCTTTCTACCGTTGACACGTTCATTTGGGGAGGCTTAGGAGGGTTTGCCGATGATTGGGTCAGGTTCTCCAAAGTGTGCGACTTGTTCCACACATCATTTTCTCGTTGTTGGCTGGGGCAGGAGTTGTAGGTCTGCTTTGGCCCCTCTAAGGTGGGCACGGGAGTTTGCAAATTTGCGTGTGGCAGCTTTGGAAGACTGAGAGACTTCGGGGAGCTTGTTTATTTCGTCTGCCTTCTCTTCTTTTTGTTCGAGTCTTTTCCTCTTTCTTCTTGCTGAGACAGTTCAGGCGGCGCAGGTCTCCATTGATTCAGGTCTCCCGGTTGCATGGGCTCATGATCTGGCTTTGCTCAGTGGAGATTTATCTTGGATAGCCTCTAGAATTTCGGCGTCTGACAGCTCAGACTCTTGGCTAATCTTTCGTTTGTGTTGCTTTAGGAAGTAGTCCTTTAAGCTGCTTAGGTTTGTCAGGGTCGGGTTACCTTTGTACCCTCCTAATGGTTTAGAGGTGACTTTTTTTTTCAGGGTCTTTGATATCGTTTTTTTTTTCCCTTATTACATTCAGATTAAAGTTATCCTTTTTGCATGGAGTCTTTCCTCTCTGGGGTGAGTTTGTTGAGACTGTGCCGTGTTGGTCGTTGTCGCTCAGCTGTGATTCAGCCAGCACCAAAGGCGTGCCTTCTGGTGATTTTGATGGTTGAGGACTCGGATGTCGGTCTGGGTCCTGGACTGGGGATTCGTTCCCTTCTAGGGACCCTATGGACCCCACGGACTGAGTAACTACTGGTTGAATTTGGGCCTGCTCCGGGACCGTGGTGCTGGGTGTTTCTGATGGTGAGTACTCCTCCAGCCCTTTGTTCGTAAATACGTCGTCTTCAGATTCCGTGTCCCATGAGGAGGTAGGAGTGCCTCGTCTCGTGGTTAGCTGGGTCTTTCTGAAATGAAATCTCTTTTCAGAATTCATCTGATAGGCTCGGCTCTGATGGACCTGAGCCTGGACCTGTATGGCTGTATCGCATGAGTGTTCTTGTACCGCGGTCGCGTTAGCGCGCGCCGCGCTGCTGACCGGCATGGTAGCCCGATCTAAGTTTTCTCCAAGATTCTGGGGTGCTGATTGAGTGTGACTTGGCGAGGTATGCGAGGCCTCCAGGTCACTTTTTCCGTCAGTGGGATGAATAGGTTGCAGATGGCTCGTGTTTGGCCTGGCATGCTCTGCGGTACCCTGCCGAGCCCACCCTCCTGTGGTCACCGGGAGGGGGTCGCACGTCGAGGCGGTAGTCTGACTGGGCGGCTGGAGTCGCTCCGTTCTTGCTGTGTGGCTGGAGTGACTGTGCGAATTTCCAGTTGTAGTGGCGAGACTTTCCCGACCCCCTGCTAGTGTGGCGGGCTTCAAGTTTCCGTGATCCGAGTCAAAGTCACGTTTTTTTGGAGTAGTAGGTATTATTGATGGACAAGCCTCGCCCTTCCAGTGCCTGTCGGTGGTTTTAGTACGTGCTGGGCGATCATACAGGTTCTCTTGGTCTGTTTTGCTGCTGCTGCGCAGCCGGCGGCTGATGTCGCCCTCCGTGGGTGATAGAGGAGGCATGTGTGTGATGAGTGTGATAAGAGGCTGGCTGCGGGGTTTCTGTGATGGAATTGGGACGACACGTGCTCTTTGGCTATCTGGTGCTGCCACAGTGCGCCAAACAGTCGCTCAACAGTCCCTGGGCTTTACTCCTCTCGGGTTTAACGCCGCGAGGGTGTGTGTCTCCGTCTTTTGAGTCAGCTGGGGTCACGTGATGCCTCACGTGTGTGACTCAAGCCACGCCTCCTCCAGGAAGCAGGCACAGAACAGAGGACCAGAAAGAGCTCCTTCACGGCTCTGGAGCGTTCGTTTCCACAAGAAAAAAATGCTGCTGAGGTAGGTGCTGCTGTGTTTTTTGATTGATATTTTATTTCTATCGTTCTCGTACACAAGTGTTTCAGAGCGCGACGAGGCAAGGGAGGGGAACAGGGGAGAACAAAAGAGCGATCTTCCTAGGCCTAGTGACATTGAGAACGCTCAAGTGCATGGGAGAGGGGGCGAGCGGGAAACGTGCATGGAAGGGGGGAGAGGTGGAAAGTGCCAAGCAGAGGAGAAACAGATAAATAACAATAAATAAATAATAAAGGCAACAAACAGTGGTAATGCAGCCAGCAATTTGCAAGTGCTAGGTTTAAGGCAGCAGACAAGGTAGGTCTGAAAAGTGCAGGAAGAAAAAGGGGGGGGGGGCCTGTATGGGTACAGATACAGACCCCAGTGCAAGGGGTGGCCCGGAGGCAGTGCAGGATGAGCAGGTACCTGGGCCCAAAAGACAGAGGGTGGCCAGGCGCACGGTGCCAAGAGAGAACAGATCAACAGGGGAGAGGGGGAACGAAGGCAGAAGAAAAGAGGAAGGTCTTGAGGTGCTTCCGGAACCGGAGATGGTTCTCCTCAAGTTTTAGAGTGGCAGGGAGGCAGGTTCCAGAGGGAGACCCTAGCCGAAGAGAGATCTACCCCCAGCTCGTTTCTTAGAAAAACGACTGACCCTGAGTGAGTTGGAGGTAGAGGAGCGAAGAGCTCGAGAGGGGAGGTATTTGCGGAGGGATAGCTGAAGGTATTTGGGACCCAGGCCCCAGAAAGCCTTGTGGACAATGAAGAGGGTTTTGAATTTAATCCTTGCATCCACTGGGAGCCAGTGGAGAGATTTCGGAGCTGGAGAGATACGATCCCAGGGCTTGAGGCCAAGTCTCGCAGTCCTGTTCTGGATTAGTTGCGGAGAGTAGAGGCAGGTAGATTTAGAAGGAGGCTGTTACAATAGTCCAAGCTAGAGGGAACCAGAGCTTGAGATACCATGAGCTTCTGGGGGAAGGAGAGGAAAGGCAGAGTACCTCTGAGGAGGTGGTCGGAAATTTCACTTTTTAGAGACTTCAGAGATGTGGACGGAGAAGGAAAGGGTGGAGTCCAAGATGACCCCAAGGTTCTTAGCCTCGCAGGTGGGGGTAGGAGGAGGGCCAAGGGAGGCTGGCCAGAGAGTGAGGGGGAAAGGATGGTGAAGGTGTGCCGATGAGGAGGATCTCAGTCTTGCTGGCATTCAGACAAAGATCATTGGCGGCACACCAATCTTGAATTGCAGTTAGGCAATCAGGCTGTCCTTTGTTGGCTCTCCTTTTACCTTGCCAGGTGTTGAACTGGCACCGTCGCATGAACTTGTTTTTTTTGTTCTTCATTGAATTACTTACACTTGAACTGTCAATTAACTGACACTATGTTCATGCTATATTCTGCGAGGAAACGTTGTAACCGTGATTGTATGGTTGCAGGGCAAAATCTATAAAACCATAGAAATGTGCACGGTGTAGGTAAGCTATATTGTTAGGTAAGAATTGGAGCAGTCCAACTGGTGATGACTGCACAAGACATGCCTGCTTGGTATTATTAGGTAACTCACCTTTTAATATAGGCCTGTACTACACAAGTTGGTAGTGTGACTGAACAGCCAGACTTGGGGTAATGTGAGCTGTAGAGCTGTACAATTGAAATCAGTAAGTACAAGTAGCCAAGTGACACTTACACACTTAGTTATATATAAATATTTATTTATAATATACACAAGGTTTAAATGAGCATTCTTTAAACAGTTTTATCTACTAGTAACATGCAATCCGTTTGGATTCAGTTTCTAAAGGACAAAACAATTTGGTACATACTTTATGCTAACACATTTTCCAGCACACAGGTATAACTTCTGTTAAGGTCAGTATTGCACTTATTTTCAGTTACCAATTCAGTTATGGAGTTGTAAAGGAAGGAAAGGTTAGAATAAGACTGAGAACATACTTTCAACAGTTTGTAAAAAATTACAATCTCCTAAAGCGAGGCAGGTAAACTTTTATCCCAGCAATAATAGTAATCACAATTATAACCTATGAGGGAACACGTATTGCCAAAGTCAGTGGGTTTAGAGGAGTGCCTTTAGGGAGCTAAGACAGCCAAAGTAAATGGACAAAGTCCATAGTTCTGATGCTCTTCTTAAAGTCTTGACAAAGTTAGTAAGTTCAGAAGAAATCACAGTAACTCAAGTGAGCTACTTTGTAGAAAGCACAAGCTGTTGGGCCAGTGCAGGTGAGTTGTTATCAACTCTAAAGTGAAACGAAAGCACTTCACAGGATAGGAAGCACTACTTATGGCTGAAAAGTGAACACCCCAAGCCCCACAGAACCTGCAATTCGAAGAAAAATGTTACAGCTGGATTCCTCCTTGCTACAGCTTGCCAGACCCTTGTTCCAGCAGTCTGGTGAGGTGACTCGAGCTTCGGTCGTCCTGCTTCAGGAGGGTCCGCCAGGATCTTCGTGGAGCTGAGGTCAGGCTTAGACGTTGCACTCGACTACAGATTTCTCAACCACTAGCACTTGGTTCCAGCAGCAGAAAAGAAGTACAGCCAGTTGCGTAAGGTCTTCCAGCAAAGTCCGTCTTGGGGTTAGTTGGTCCCACCAACCCAAGGGAAGAAGTCGTCCTTTCCGGAGCTTCTCAAGTTTATTTGGAAAAGCAGTTTCAGCACAGCAGCAGGGCTTCACCGGCAGTTCAACGGGCGAGGAGGATGCAGCAAGCTTCTCTGATTCCTTTTGAATATTTTGTCCAGTGGTCGACTGTCTTCAGTCTAAGAAGCCTCGTCTTTTAAGCAGGTTTCTCCCATTCATGCAGAGCCTAGCTGTCCCTCACACAGCATGATGGCTGTCCTGCAAGGCCTGCCAGCCAGCCAATCGGGACTGAGGGCATTTAGGTTACCAAGGAGACTAAGGACAGGGAGCTTAAGGCACCTCCCTTGCTTCCTGCCATGCCAGACAAACTGCAGCCAGAGGCGGGTTTCAGTACTGAAGCCTGCCGAAAGCAAAACTAACAAAGGGCTTAAACCTGGTTTGGCGTGCAGAGTAAAACCCAAGAAACACTTCACAAACAAGAAATGGTGAAAAAAGAAAAACGGCCCATTTTGACAAAATGGTCCCCCATGGGTGGTGTACTGCAGCTGAGGAAACACACAATGGTAGGAAAATTAAACCACTGCCACCAGCCATTTAAAGTAGTCAAGGTAACATAAAATGTTTTACATGCATAAGTAGGAACAGGGGCTGCTAAGTAACCCCTCAGCACTCCCCATATGGTGGGTGTTAGGCAGAATTGCATGCAGTACCTTCTGTGACCACCACATACAATTAGGACTACAGGTGCAAGACAAACCAACCTTTGGTATAAGTCTGTACCACACAGTTTTTGGTAGCGAGCTGAGCAGCCAGGCTTATCTCAAGAGTGAATGTGAGCAGTACAAGCAGTTACACAGAGGTCTGTCAAACACAGTGGTTCAAGTATACACTTTTCTGATGTTTTGTCAATCTGCTTAGAATCACATGCTGTGCATAGTCTGACATCCCGTGGTAACCACGGAGTGTTGCATCTTGTCTTTCGAGAATCGAAAGGGGACGTCAACATGGGCGTGCATGTAATACTACACCTACGTGACGTGTAGTGTACCCAAGATCCCTCACGCGTCGAGGTCCCTCAGATTGTTTTTTTCTGCCCAGATAACTGGTCGCCCTTAGGCAGAGTTCGTAAAGAACATTGCTATTGTCCAACGACCTTTGGTCGAATTATTCTGTAAAGATATTAAATATCACCCCTTCCTCCCTTGTCTCGACGGCTGTTGCGGTCTCTGCCGAAGACCTGCGAGATTCGACGGAAGGTGATATTGTCGGCGTTGCCGACCACGTGGAAGGGCCTTCCGCTGGCTTATATAGTATGGAGAGTGGGGTCGGGTGGACATTTCTATTTAAACTGAAAATGCCTTTCCCTTTCTTCCTTCTTTCCCAGTTGGTCTTAGTCACTCTGGGAAACCTCAGCTATGGAGAGGACTCCATTTAGATTTTGTCATTTGTAAGAGCAAATTCCCATGGAAGGATAAGCACAGACGGTGAAACCGGTGCTTGCCACTCGATCATCAAGAGGAAGGATGTGCGGCCTGTAAGATCCTCCGCCGCAAGACTTTTAAGGAGTGTAGAGAACGGTGGTTGGCCTACGGTATGTCCGAGGCCGGGACTTCTCCCACTGCCGCTACCACCGAATGTGACGACAGCAAGAGTGACCATCTGGCCTCCGAACCGGAGGTTGTTCTTTCGGTGAACGCTCCCTGGCCCCGATAAGCACAGCATAAGCTCTGCTATGGGGAAGTTACACCCTGGCGACAGACACGTGCATGACACTAAGCACACAACCCCTATCCTTACTCCGACTACGTCAAAAAAGACTTTGGCGCCAACGGGTGCACTGGTAATTCCGGTGATACCCGCCCATAGACGAGATCGCCAGTCCTTCCCGCAGCCGCATGCGTGCCTAGCAACTGGGCAATTTAAAACAAAGGGCAATACCCCCCAAAAACACATAGTTCCATCGACACGCATCACAGGAAAGCGTACAGCAATGACAAAGGACTCAAGACAAGGCCTTACCACCGCCGAAAGTTAAGGCACTGCTGGAAAAGGTGGCCTATGACAAGGCCCCGATTTCCCCCGAAACAGACTCCCTTACAATTGTCAGATGTACCTACACGCCTCCCAACTGGTGAAGACGTAGAGGTCAGCCTGGCAAGAATTGTGGCCACCGATTCCCATAAACGGCAGGCTAGGGACTCTCTGAAAGTCTCAGAAAGAACCAAAGATCCTCTGAGATCCAAGGAAAGCGTTCAGAAGTGGAGAGAAGGGCACAGGGATAGCCCACCTTCATCGGTCCCACCAGAGGACTGCTCTGAGGGAGAGGAAGGACTTTCTTTGAAGTTAAGGCACAGATCTCTGCGTTTTTCGAAAGGAGTGCTAAGGACACTTTTTTGACGGAAGACAATGAGACCCCTTTCCACCCTTAGACCGTTCTAGATCGTCAGTCTGGACTAGGGAAAAGTTTGAGGACTGCATGGAAACGCTGGACAAGTTTGTTTCATGTGCAGAACAACCTACACCAAGAAGGCCACGGGAGGAAAGCCCTGCTAACCCTAGATCTAAATTTCCAGGACTTGTTGACCCCTCTTTAGAAGAGGACATATATAATGATGACCTTACTGAAGAAGACCACCTACCAGTTAAGGTACAGGAGAATACTTTCTATAACGAGGAGGAACATGAGCCCATTGAAGATGAACCTATTGAAGGCTGGGAGGAGGACCCAGATGTGGGTGACCCTCAATCATGGCAGTACCCAGAGCCACAAGACCCAGACCAGATATTCTGGCTTTGGACTCTCCTCAGAACACCCCTACAAGAAATCCCTCTCCTATTGATGATCAACTAACATTTAATGTAATGTTACGTAAAGCAGCTGATTACTTTAAAATTGCCACTGAAGAGGCAGCACCTGAAGCCGACTTCGTTGAGGATATACTTGGAGAAGTCGCCAACCAGCCAAGCCATCCCTCTCCTCAATTCGATTAAAAAACGCCTTGCTCCATCTTTGTCTACACCGGCTCTTACGAGAGGTGTAAACCCAAGAATAAAGCTCTTCCACCCGTCTCCATCAGACCCTCTATATATTAGGTAATTCCACCCCAGATTATTTGGTAGTCACTACCACAAGAAAAAGAGAAGGTGTTCCTTCATCAACAGGCAAAGCTCCCCCTGACAAAGAAGGGAAATGGCTTTATTCCCTGGCTAAGAGGGTTACCGCAGCGGCAGTGTACTCCACACGTATCGCCAATAACACCACTCTATTGGCCAGTTACGCAGATGTGCAAGGGACTTTAACACAAGAAGGTCTACAAGAGGCTCCGGACCCGCCTACTTGCCACAGTCTCTGAAGGTAGGCAAGTTAACCAAAGCATTTTAAAGAACACTTTGGATTCTGCCGAGACAGACAGCCAACCGAGCCCTTGTCAGGGCATTCTCCTCAAAAGACACGCGTGGCTTCCAAATTCAGGGTTTAAACCTGAAACGCAAGGGTCTCTTATAAACAAACCTGTGGAGGAATCCAACTTGTTTGGAAAGGCGGTCGATGAGGCCTTAGAGACTGCGAAAAAAGAACATGAAACCCTAAAGAGTTTGGATCAAATTACTCGAAGACCTTCCACAAGGTGAGGATTTGGAAACAGAAGGTTTTTTTCGTGGCCAACGCTACACTCATCAACAATACCCTTCAGGAAACAACTGGAACTCTCCACAGGGAACCAATACTTACAATACCCCGTACCCTCAAAGGGGACAGCGGCGTGGTAAGGGAAGAGGCAGGAATGCGAACCCGAGAGGTTCTCGGGGCCAGCTGACATCATTCCAGAAAGCATGCGAGGTAATAACCACGGACCAGTGGGTGCTAAAAACCATAGCCCACGGGTACTATGTACGAGTTCAACCAATCTCCAAAATACATACCTCCACGAAGACTAACACCAGAACATCTTTGCATGCTACTACAAGAAGTCAAGATACTGCAACAAAAAGGAGCCATAGAGATCGTACCTCTATCACAGGTAAAGGAGGGTATTTATTCAGTGTACTTCCTTGTACCCAAAAGGAGCTAACCATGCGCCCTGTTCTAGATCTGCGCCCAGCGAACAAGTTTGTAAAACCACAAAAATTTTGCATGGTCACCCTGCAGGAAGTACTTCCTCTGCTCACATAGGGGGATTACATGGCAACTCTGGATATGAAAGATGCATACTTTCATATTTTGATGTTGCCAGCGCCTTGAAAGTACCTCAGGTTTATGATGGAAAACAAACTATCAGTTCAAGGTACTACCCTTCGGCATAGCATCTGCATCAAGGGTATTTACGAAGGTACTAGCAGTAGCGGCAGCACACCAGCCCAGGCAATCCATTCCAGTTTATCCTTACCTTGACAACTTGCTCATAACTGGGGACTTACAAGTCTGTCAAATACCCAAAAGATGATGGAGAATCCCAGGCTGAATAAAAGATCTATCAACGAGAAAAAAAATTCAGCTTGGACCCCAGTCAAGTCGAACAATTACCAGGGGCTCTAATTCGAACAAAGGACGGCCTCGTCTTCCCCTGCAACGAGAGGGTTCAAAACATGTTATTTCAAATCCCTCACTATGTAGCTATTCGAGAGGTAACAGTACGCAAGGCTATGCGTCTGCTAGGAATTATGGCGTCATGTATCTTCTTAGTTCCTCACACGTGCTTGCGCATGCGCCCAATGCAAGAGTGGCTAAGCAACCAGTGGTGTCAGGCCAGCGGACAATTCAGTAGTGTGGTGGCGAGGGAAAATCTCTTGAAAGGGAAATCCTTCACCACCCCCGCAGTGGAAGCCACTCTTAAGTACGGATGCCTCCCTTACAGGGTGGGGAGCCCACCTGCTCCAACAGACAACAAGCAGAGTTTGGTCACCAGACATAGCGTCCAACCACATAAACCTGCTGGAACTACTGACAGTGTTCAAAGCACTGAAAGCGTTCGAAACACAGCTACAGGGAAAGACTATCCTAATCCTCACAGACAGCACCACGGCCATGTACTATCTGAACAAACATGGAGGCACTTATTCTCCAGGGCTGTCCAAACTGTCTCGGAACATTTGGAAGTGGGCTCTCAAACTCAACATGTTCCTGTTATCACAACAAGTTCCAGGGGAACTCCATCTTCTGGCAGACGTACTCAGCAGAGACTTTCCGTTGCCCAGGGAGTACGAATGGCGATTACACGGAGACATTGTCGCCAACGTTTTCGCACAAACACACAATGGGGTTTTCCAGAGATCAATCTGTTCGCGACCCTGGAAAACGCCCAATGCCAAGATTACGCGTTCAGGTACCCCAGAACCGATCCAAGGGTCACAGACTCTGGATAACATGGTCAAGAAAACGTCTGCTCCCCCCCCCCCCGCACCCCCCCCCCCCCGACTCCCCTTCTCAACAAGATTGTCTGGTTCCTGGTGCATCTTGTGCACAATGATATTGGGCCCCCCCCCCCCATGTGGGCCCGCCAACCCTGGTTCGCTCATCTGATGGAGATGTCCCTACCTCCTTCAGTCAAACAGCCTTGCCCGAACAACATGTCACAAGACAAAGGGAAGACGTTTCACCCATGCCCACAGACACTGAAGTTAGCGGCCTGGCTCCTGAGGTCATAGAATTTGGACACCTGCAAATCGCTCAAAGATGTATGGACATCCTCAGGGAGGCAAGGAAACCTAACATTAGATATTGTTATTCTAGTAAATGGAAATGGTTTGTCATCTGGTGTAAATCAAACCGCATCAACCCAATCGACTGCTCTCCCACTCACATTGTCCTATACCTAACTCGCTTAATTCAGGCCTAGTCTTCAACTCAAAGGTGCATCTAGCAGCACTTTCAGCATATTCAACATCACAACAAAAGGTGTCATGGTGGAAGATTCCAGTGATTAAGGCCTTCATGGAAGGAGTAAAAAGAAATTGCCCTCCCATTTCTAACCTGGCTCCCGATGGGACCTAAATGTGGTGTTAACTAGGCTTTTGGGAGCTCCTTTCGAGCCCATGCACGAGCAAGTCTTAAGAACCTCACCCTCAAGACTGCTTTTCTTAATAGCAATCACCTCCATTAGATAAGTAAGTGAACTGCAGCCACTCTCTATTCTAGATCCTTTTGTAACAGTTCACAAAGACAAGGTGGTTTTGCGCACTCACCCTAGATTTGCGCCTCATTTAATTTCCAAGTGCCATGTGAACCAGTCAACAGAGCTACCAACGTTCTTTCAAAATCCCTCAAGCCTGGGGGAAAGAACCCTGCACACACTGGATGTACGCAGAGCTGTCATGTTCTATATGGAAAGAACTCGCCCACTAAGAAAGATTAATCAGTTTTTCGTGTCTGTGGCCACAGGAAAAGGAGATGCAGTCTCCATATCCACTATTTCTAGAACTGCCGTTCAAGCCTAGAGCATATTCCACTCGAGGCACTGGGGCATCCATAGCATTCATTGCAAATGTTCCCCTCGAGTCCATTTGCAAAGCGGCAACCTGGAGTTCTGTACACACCTTTACAAAACGCTATTGCCTAGACACTCATTTGTGTTCTGATTCTCAGGTGGGACTGGCAGTACTAAGACCTCTTTTCAGTACTGTTCCTTCTCACAACCCACCTCCAACTCCGGGTGCTGCTTGCTAGTCTATGCACAGCATGCGATTCTAAGCAGAGTAGCAAACATCAGAAGACATGCATTACTTACAACCAACAGAAATGCTTTTACGTTATCTGCTTAGATTCACATGCGCCCACCCTTCCTCCCTACTCGGGTGGAAGGAACATAGATGGCTTACTACTTTTCTCTCTTTTATGTACTCGCTCACAATAGCCTTGGGCTCCCTCATTGCAGAAAAAATACAATCGGAGGGACCTCGGCGCGTGAGGGATTTTGGTTACACTACACGTCACGATAGGGATAGTGTTACAGACACGCCTATGCCGCCGTCCCCTTTCGGTCCCCGAAAGACAAGATGCAATACTCTGTGGTTACCACTGGATGTCGGACCATATGCACAGCATGTGAATCTAAGCAGACATAACTATCAGAAATGCTATCACGCTGAGTAATGCATGTCATTCGTTTTAACTTATGCCTTTTTGCTTCTACTTCAAATGCTCTGAATGCCATTTTGCTCCTCCTTCAAAGTAGTTTAAATGCCTCAGAACCTGATAGTGTGAAGTACTGTAGTATATTTGTGTGTGATATTGATTGCCTCCTTTTAGTGAATGTTTTCTAACTGACTGAGTGTAAGTGTCTATTTGAATACTTGTATCTGTAGCCCTCTGTGTAACCTCATTACAAGCTCACATTCCCTCTTGAGATGAGGCTGGCTGCTCAGCTCGCTACATGTGTGTAGTGGTCCTAGAGGATACTGCATGCAAACTTTGCCTAACAACCGAGGAGACTATTTTCAAACGCAATTGGGCATCTACAAATTCTGCAGAAGATTTAAAAAAATTCTTTGAGGAAGTACCAACAAAGAAAACCGACAAAATTACATCTGCTCTGTCTTCATTGTCAAAAGAAATGGTGGAGGGCACAATTGATCTATTAGATATAGGAGGAGACCTAGAATATACTACAGCAACGTTCCTGAAAGAACAAGGAATATAATCTTTTTTGTCAGAGGAAACCACTCTTAGACCCAAATCTACATTTATACCAGCACTCTCTTCAGATAATGTGATTGATAACTTCCAGAGAGTGGTCAGGAACAAAATTAGAGACAACTATCTAAAGAACTCCATCTCCAGATCTAAAAATAATCTTGCATTAGAAGAAAAACGAACTCTAAAAAAACTTGCTCAAGATAAATCAATCAGATTGGACTATGTTAGGGAAGGTCACAAACACCTCAACAATCAGTGTTATGAGAAATGATCAGTCAAACCCATACCCAATCTAGAAATGGAACAACAATATCAAAATCTGGTTCGAATTGCAACTTCTGACAGAAAATTAATACCACTGCTTGTTAAGCAAGGACCCTACAATGTCCACCATTCTTTTTACCAAAAGTACAAAACAATACACAGAATTACCATAATTTCGACCCATAATCAATGGAATAGGGTCAATTACTGATAACAATGCATTGACACTCATCTTCAGCTGCTTGCATCAGGACTCGCCTCAATTGTAAAAGATACCAAACACATTATCCAACAGCTTAATCAAATACCATCGGAGCCAAACTACCTATTTGTTACTCTTGACGTGGTCTCATTATGCACGAACATTCAATATGATAAAGGTTTGATAAGCGCAGAATATTTCTTAAAAACAAGATCAGTCTCCTATAAACAGCAGATGTGATGATTCTCTCCATGTTAAACTTTGCACTCAAGAACAATATTTTTTGCTTTGGCAATAATATCCACAGACAGCTTCAAGGAACAGCTATGGGGGTCAAAGTTTGACCCATCACACGCAAACCTCTATGCTTTTAAAAAAAAAATTGAAACATGCTTGGAATCATGAACTTTTCTCCAACATCAAATTTTTCATCAATGACATCCCAATTATCTGGGAAGGAGACACCAAACTCCTGGACATATGTCATCTCAATATGAATGAATACATCCTTTCATTCACCAAACAAGTTGGCTCTAATAGCATTGAATTCTTATATCTAGAATTGTTTGTGGAGAACTCCCAGATCCAAACCAAACTGTACACTAAACTATCAGCTGACTATAGTCTCTTCTATGCTAAATCTCACCATATAAGCCACATCAACAATATTCCGTATGGTGAGATCCTTAGGATTAAATGAAACTGCAGCACATCAACCACCTATCAAGAAAATCTAATAAAAATGGAGACCAAAATTGACCAAAGAGGATATGAGCCTAAGATCGTGAAAGGAGCAGTAAGGCAAGCCGAAAAAATCTCAAGAGATTACCTTTTGACAGACAAACCTAGAAGAACTACTACAGAAATGTCTCAAAAATGTATAACATAAAATAGCACAGAAGCATCAAAAATCAAAATTTCAAAATAAATATTGGAATATTCTTCAAACAGATCCCAGTCTAAACATCTGGAAAACCATCCCAGTATTGGCGTGCACCTACTATTGGGAATCTAATTAGTCCCAGCTTTCTTAGTCCCATCCCTAGCCAAACCCCAAGAGATCTTCAATCAAAACCCTTTTTTGGGCACCCATAAATGCAGGCATTGTAAACTTTGCCTGTTTATACAACATCGAAAGAAAGACATTCCATTACCCAATGGACAAACAAAACGCATCAATCAGTTTATCAACTGTAACTCCAAGTATGTTTTCTACGGGATAGAATGCACTTGTGGAAGAACATATATTGGCAGTACGATTAGGATGTTAAAGACCAGAATTTCTGAGCACCTTAGAGCTATTAGAAACAATAACCTCAGATATCCCTCATCAGTACATGTGATTACAGATCATCAAGACTTCACCATAGAGGACCTTAAAGTATTTGGCCTGGAAAAAGTGAAGCGGCTACCCAAGAGGAGGAAACAAAGAGCTCCTTGTTCGACAAAAGGAATCTAAATGGATTTGTACTGTGGCGATGTGCATTTCCGGCTTAAACTGTGACTCAGAGATGTATAACTGGCTATAAATGAAAATGTATAAACAACATGTAGCCAGACACATGTACTAAGCTGCTCTTATCTGTTCAGCCAGACTACCGTTCTATCTCTTTTTGGATGGGCTCACTTAATGTGTGTTCTTTAATACTCCTTTTATCTTCTTTGTCCCTTTTTTTTATCCATTATTCCCTCTCTTTGTATCTTTATATCTTTTTAACCTTACACCATTTTTTCATACCCCTACTAATTGCTATTGTTTGTTTATTTTATTTGTATGGTGATCCAAACCCAGAGGTAGAAGGGCGCTTAAGAATTTGGTTACAGAGTTGAGAAGTATCTGTGTGTTGTATACTTCGTACAGGTTTATAATATATACAAATATATACTAAATTCAATGTTATGATATAAACACACTTCCACTAGTTTTCTGAGCAAGCTCAACATTGCTGGGCAAGAAGCAGACTTAAGTTAATGGCTTGTACTACCGCATTGTTGTCGGACCAAAAACGTACCCTCTTGTTGGCCAGAATCGTAGGCCAGAACAACAATGCTATCATTATCTTTTCACCTTAAACTTGCTTCCGAGTAAACTGTCAACAAACCGATACATTTACACTTTTAAATCACAGCCATAAGTTCACTACACAACTTTATTATAATCAAAAGCACCTTTCCAACAAGAAATGGCAAAAAAAGACCGGCCCATTTTGACAAAATGGGCACCCATGGGTGCTATACTGCAGCTGCGAACGCAGCCCACAGTAAAAACGCACAATGGTAGTAAAAAGTAAACCACTGCCACCAGCCATTAATTGTAGAACGGATAACATAAAAATGTTACATGAGAAACTAGACAAGGGCGGGGTCTAGAAGTCAATTTCACTTCACTGCCCTTGGAAACAGTAGTTTTGCGGAGAGAAGGGCCCAGGGCACAGTATCGTGTGAGGTACAATTATTTACAATAGGGCACGATTCTTAAGTAGGTACAAGAAGATGCAAAGTTACACAGTGCACTAATTGCAGATGTACAGTGAGGCGCGATATTAGCAGAATGCTGTGTAATGAGAGAGAGGAGAGATACTGGAGATGCAGAGGGGAAGAGAGAATAGGAGAGGTGGCAAACGGGGGGAGAAACATGAAGATTAACCTTCTTAGTATAGATGGAGAGGGTTTACACGCAAGATGTCAAACAGTCCTGCTCAGATGGCCATGATTTAACTTTGTTCTTAAAGGAGTGGTAAGATGGTTCAGATCTGTGTGAGGGAAAGTGTGTTACACAATTTGGCTGCAAGGACTGGGAAGCTGGATCCCCGCCTTCTGAAGCTTGAATCTGGGTGTCGATAGTGAGTGGGCTTGTGGAATTCTTGGTGGTCTGCTAGAGGTGTGGGCAGTGAATCGGTTGGCAAAGTAGACGGGGGCCTGGTTAGCATGGGGCTTGCGAGTTAGAGCAAGGGTTTTGAATGATAGTCTGTGGGCAACAGGGAGCCAGTGTAGGCTTCGTCGAGTGTCCGAAATATTAAGTTTCCTAGGAATGCTAAGGGCAGCCCTAATGGCATTGTTCTGGGTAACCTGGAGCTTGTTGATGTTTTTTGGCAAGTCCCTACGTAGAGGGCGTTGCAGTAGTCAATTGTAGCCATAACATGGGTTTTAGTGAGGATGATGTAGTTGGAGGCCGTTAGAAAGGGTCTACATGCTGTTATGAGCTTACATGTGTAGGCCGACACTGATACCACAGCGGTAGTCTGTCTTGTGAGTGACAAGGTGGAATCCAGGTAAATGCCTAATATTGTGTCCTTGGAAACCTTAATGATGATCCCATCAATAGTAAAGGATTTAAAGGCAGGGTCCAATTTATTAAGTCTGATATGCGAGCTTAGGTGAGTAACTCGTTTTTTTTCATCATTAAGGCAGAGCAGATGATGCGCCATCCAAGCCTGGATGATGGAGTAAACATCGAGTGCTTTTGAATCAGTTACGTGATCACCGGTGATGGGGATGAGTATTATTATTTTTTTTTTTACTCCTTGCTCCACACTCTTGTTCCCCCTTCCATGCACTTCTCCCTCTCCCCCTCTACCATGCACTCGCGCGTTCTCAATGTCACTGGGCCTAGTAAGATCGTTGTTTTTGTTTCTCCTCTGTTCCCCTTCCCTTGTCACGCTCTGAAACACTTGTGTATGAGCGCGATAGAAATAAAATATCAATATATCAATATTTGGGTGTCATCTGGTGTAGATGACATCCAGATAGTCTAATATCGAAGATGGGCTTCGTAAACACATAGTGTCGGGGAGACACAAGACCCTTGTGGGACCCCACACTGGACTGGTGACAGCTCAGCATAAGCAGAGGGTGAAAAGACCTGCATGGTTCTGTTTGCCAGGAAGGATCAGATCCACGAAGTAGCTTTGTCTGAGAAGTGGGCGGCTGATTTAAGATGCTGGCAAAGAATTTGGTGATTGGCCAGATCAGAAGCTGCTGATAGGTCAAGCAGAAGTAAAAGGGCCAGTTTACCCTTGTCTTTTAGATCCTCAATTTGTGTTTTTAGGTCAATAAGAGCAGTTTCTGTTCCGTGTCTGGGAAGGAAGCCTGATTGTCGACCTAAGAGTTTGTTAGATTCAAGGTATGCTTGAATTTGTAGCTAGGCTGCCCTATCCAGAATTTTTAGTAGGAAGGGCACCGTGGTTATAGGTCTGTAGTTAGCAGGGTCACTAGGATCAAGGGTGGGTTTTTGATTGACTGGATAACCCAAGCATCCTTGAGATTGTCCTGGACAGTCCCAGATTTAAAGGAAGCGTTTATAAAGGTGGTGATGAATGGAACAAGGTCGTGAGCGTCCTCCTTGATTACAGATGCCGGGCAAGAGTCACCTTGACAGTAGCTTGGTTTAAGCTTTCTGATAATGTTTTCCACTTCCCATGTAGAGAGCGGTGAAAAGTGAAAAGGTTTAAAAGGATATGATGATGCAGTGGCGTTATACGCGGACGAGTTAGGCGCTAGCTCTGGTAGTGGGTACATTTTCTAGTATTGATTTTAGTTTGCAATAAGGAGATTTTGTCGGATTGCTTTTTGGATGTTAGTGCTCCATAAGGTGTCTGTTACACTGGTCCAAAGGGGCTATCGGAGACCCAAGTTCTTTGAGAATCTTGACGAGCTCTTTGGTGTTGGATTCAGCTTTTAGGACACAATTGTTGTAAGCATCTTTTTTAGCTTGGAATATTGCTGCATTGTAGTTGGATGCAGTAGTCGGGGCGCTTTTCGTAGCGTCAGATGGGGTGCTTTTCCAGTGCATTTGTGCATTTCTTTTAGCTTTGCAGAGATCTCTAAGATGTGGTGTAAACCAAGAGTTAAGATGAGGACGTGGTAGGTTTGCGCAGTTTTAGCGGGGCTATTAAGTTTAGAGCTTTTAGGATAGTGTGATTGTAACTGTCCACTAGGACTGTGGGGTCGGAACTCAAGGAAGAGGTGTTAAGAAGGGGAAGGATTAAAGGTAGAAGCTTCTCCTCTGTGATGTCCTCCTTATTGCGGATGTGGATGGCAGGAGCGGTGTTTGTTTTAGTACTTAGAGGGGTGGCTTTAATTGTGAAGGTTATTTTGTGATGATCAGACCAAATGCACGGTGTGACGGACGTCGGGTTAATTGTGCAATTCAAGTCAGCAAGCCAGTCAAGGGTTCTCACCTTGATGTGAAGCGGGTTTCTGGATGTTGTGTGTGAAACCTAGATCCGGTAGAAAGCTGGCTATGTCAAGGGCTTTGGAATCATTTGAATCATGTAGGCCAAGATTGAAATCTCCAAGTAATATCATTTGTGACTTTGGCTTGGTGTTGTAGGCAAGGAGGGTAGAAAGATCCTCAGAGAAGGAGGCGATGGGTCCTGGAGGCCGGTAGATGAGGTGCAGAGTGGTGGTTTGGTTGGGTGAGATAGGCACTTTGATAGTTCAGCAGAAGGGATCTGGAGGAGTGGAGTGGGTCTGAGCTCAAGGGAGCTCTTGAAGATGATGGCAATGCCACCACCTTTTGATTGATTTTGTACTCCTATCACATCTAATGATGGTGTAGTTATCTGGTATCGCCAAAGCACAGTGCAGGGCCAGCTGCAGCGTGTAGCCATGTTTCCGTAATGGCGAGGAAGTCAAGGTCTTGAGTTATGATGCAGTCTACAATGTCAACGGCATGAGCTGGGAGGGATCTGGCATGGACTAATGCACCTTTTGATTGAAGAGCCTATAGTACTAGGGGGGGGGGGCTATTGTCCTATATGGTCATTATTAGTGTGAATAAGAAATGCGCTAATTCCCTCCACCTTAAAGACCCTGGCAACTTTGCCATATTTTGAGGACTTGATTTTTTTTATCTGGAGAGAGTGAGACCCTTTTTCCCCACTCTCTCGTGTTTTTTAATGTGATTTCTGAGCTTTTTGTTTATTTTGGTAATGGAGTCTGACAAATTCCATTGGCATCATCTATTACATTGTCACACAGCACCTTCAGTGCAATGGCACGAAAAGTCTTTCAGATTTCCCAAAGTTTTAAATACCTTCTCTGGGATAAACTACTGTTTCCCAGAGCAGTAAAGTGAAATTGACTTTACTTACCTTTGTAACTATCTAGACCCAGCACACACTATGTTAAAATAGGATGCTGGAGGGGTTACCTAGTATCCCCTTTGTCTTGCTTCTCATGTAACATGTTACCCTTTCCTCACTGAATGGCTGGTGGCAGTGGTTTTGTTTTAACTACTGTGGTGTGAATTTACTGCGGGCTGCGTTCGCAGCTGCAGTAAAGCACCCATGGGTCAAAGCACCCAACCAATTTGTCAAAAATGGCCCCGGTCTTCTGTTTTCACCATTTCTTTGTGGCACGGTCCTTCTTGAGATTTACTCTGCGCGCCACACCAAGTTTGGTCCCATTGTTCGTTTTGTCTTTGGCGGGATTCACGAGTGAAGCCTGCCTCTGGCTCCAGGTTGTCTGGGGTAGGCAGGAAGTGAGGGAGGGGACTGACACTCCCTGTGCCTAGTCTCCTAGGAGACCCGAATGTACTATGTGATTGGCTGGCTGACTGTCCAGCAAGGACAGTCATCCTGCTGGGTGAGTGACAGGCTGGAATGAATGGGAGAGAACTGAATAAAAGGCAATGCTTTTGGCTTGGAAGGCAGAGTCGACCACTGGACGAAGAAACCGAAGAACTTGAAGAGGATGCCTGCTGAAACTCCTGGACTGTTGGTTTGCCCGGTGAAGCCCTGGTGCAGTGACGAATGCCAAATTAGTATCGACAGAAGCCTCTGCAAGGACGACTTCCCCAACTTGAGTTGGTGGGTCCAATCAACTCCAAAGTAAGCCACCTGGACATCCATCTCGGAGGTTGAATCTCCACAGAGTTGCTGCTGGAAACCGTAGGGCCAGGGAGAGGTACACCAGTTTGTGTGCGTTGCTTTTAAGTTGGCTAAGAGGAAGATCCCCCGGATTCCCAGGAAGCAGGACTGAGAGAGCCTGAGCCCCTCTCAACAGAGTGAAAGACCCCATAAGCAAGGAAAGTCCATCTCGACTGCCAGAAACAGTAGTGTTGCTATTTGCGGTAGACTCGAAGCTGAAACACTGAACAACCACTGATTTGAAGATTGCTGGTTGCGAGCGGTGACCGTCCCATTGCAGTGCAGGAGTCCCCAGAAGTCCTCCCTCTTGTCCCCACGACGGAGGTCCAGGAACAGTGAGATTGGCAGAGCTTCACAGGAACAGAAGTCATCTGCTGCACTTTTTCTTCAATTCAAAAGTACTGTACAAAGTCTGAGAGAACTTGCCTCTTACTGTAGAGTTGCTTGCATCTTGTACCACTCACAAGTCTAACGGCTTGTGGCCCTACATTTGATTCTTTTTTTCTTCAAATACTTCTAAAACATTGTGCAAAGACTTTTTTACTTACCTACCAGAAGTGCTTCATCCTATATAAGACTTTTGGCCTTTGACTTTGGCCTAGCCTGTTATACTGAATGACTCTGCTGTGGAGATCCAAACGTATTTGCCTGCTTAAGAATAATTGTGGTCTCTTGTTGTCCTAATAACCTTTTCCTTTTACCAATTTATAACAGTGTTCTAAATGCATGCAGTAAGATATTAGTGTCCCCAGCAGCCTAGCTATTGAAGTCACCTGAGGGTGTATGCTGTGTCTGTGGGCCATCCCAAAAGGGTCTTTACTGATTTAGAAACTGAGTGTACAGTATTGAATTTGTTACTATTATATTGCTCCCTTCTGAAGAAGGCTTATTCTAACTTGACTGATACATTAATAATTGATGATTCAAGAAACCTTGGGTCTAAGTGTTTATTTGAATACTTGTCACTGTGAATCTCTGTGTGACTCGCCTACAGCTCACGTTGACCCCTCTTGAGATAAGCCTGGCTGCTCAACCCGCTACCAAAACTGTGTAGTACAAGCTTATACCAAAGGTTGGGTTTCCTATACCTGTAGTCAGTTGTTTGTAGTGTTCCCAGAGGCTGCTGCATACAAACTTTGCCTAACAGTCAGTCCTGCGCCATGAGAGTCTGGAAGATCTTCCTGGGGCTCGGGTCTTACTTAAAGACGACACACTTGATTCTGGTGTTCCTCTCCTTGTCAATCGGTTCCTGCAGCAGCAATGGAAGTACAGCCAGCTCTGCAAGGATTTCCAGATGAGTTTGTCTTGGGGTTGATTGGTCCCACCAACCCAAGGGGAGAAGTCGTCCTTTGCAGGGATTCTCTAGTTGAGGTGAATTTGGAGATGCAGCACTGAAGCCTCTCTTCCAAGTTCTTTTTCGGATTCCTTTGCCCAGTGGTCGACTCTGCCTTCCAAGCAAAAAGTCTTGCCTTGGTCTCTCCCATTCATTCGCAGCCTAGCTGTCAATCACACAGCAAGGTGGCTGTCCTCCAAGAACAGCCAGCCGGTCAATCACCTTTGGGTGCATTCCTCTAACCAAGGGGATTAAGCAAAGGGAGTTTCGGGCACCTCCCTCACTTCCTGCCCCTGCCAGACACGCTGGAGCCAGAGGAGGCTTCACCAATGAATCCAGCTAAAGACAAAACAAACTAAGGGTACCAAATCTTGTTTGGTGCAGAGTAAATCTCAAGAAGGACCTTTCCAACAAGAAATGGCGACAAAAAGACCAGGTTATTTTGACAAAATGATCACCCATGGGTGCTTTACTGCAGCTGCAATTGCAGCCGGCGATAGAAACACACAATGGTAGGAAAAGGTAAACCACTGCCACCAGCCATTAATTGTAGAAAGGGTAACATAAAAATGTTACATGAGAAACTAGGCAAAGGGGATACTAAGTAACCCCTCCAGCACACTATTGTAAGATAGTGTGTGCCTGTGTGTATAAATTTACAAAATGTAAGTAAAGTAAATTTCATGTCACCACTCTTGGAAACAGTAGTTTCACCTAGAGAAGGTATTTAAACCTTTGGGAAATCTAAGAGGCTTCCCTGTGCCACTACACTGAAGGTTATGTGTGTCACAATGTAAAGATGATGCCTATGGAGTTTCAGACTCCAAAGTCAAAAGAAACGGTTCAAATCACAGAAAAATACGAGAGTGGGGAAAAAGGTCTCACTCCCTCCAGGTCAGAAATTCAAATTCGTAAAGTCCAGCAAAAGAGCTCGGGGGTCTCTAAGGCAGAAGGGAATTGGCACATTTTTGAGAATTCTCCCTAACAAGAGTGCTCAAGAGTCCCAGAACAATGCAGAGTGTATGCAGCAGGAAGCGAGACTGAGCGAAGCTGGAGGCCTGCAGCGAACTACGGAACAGGAACCAGCGTGACCAGGCGAAGCTGAAATTTGAGGCACGTGCTGAGAGACTCCTCAGTGGCAGGAGCAAACCCCTAGAGAGCTGCTATTGAGACTGAGCAAGGTACCGCAAAAGAGAACTTGTGGCAGCCGGAGACCTCGCTGGAATGCCATAAGCACTGACCAGTGAGTGCACCTATGAAAGGGGACACCGGGGCGGCAGGCACATGTTAGTTATGGAACTTCAATGAATGCCTAACCAATGGAAGCAAACCTTTTTCCATACTGCTTTGAATGGAAGCACATACTGTTTATTGAGCAGAATGAAAGCAGTGTTGTGGAATATTATTCTGTGAAAGGCCTGTGTAACTTGAGCGAGCAAGCATTGGCAGGAGCTGGAAGAATATATGAAAGTGCAGCAGGTGAATAGTGGCAAAGCAACATGAGTATGTGAAATGAGATTGCACCAAGTACCACTGTAGAGCTGAAACAGTGGCAAAGTGCATACAAGGAAGTAGAGGCAAGACGGGTGACTTGGTTGTGTGGCCTGTAATGGGTGGACTGTGTGGTCCGTGAACTGTGCCTAGACCGAGGACACCCACTTATGAAATCCGCTTGTGATTGGATATAAAGGAAAGTTGGTGTGAGCTGAAAATAAGGAACTGTACTTTGTGAACTTGGGTGAAAGATAACCAAACGAAAAGATGGAAAGTATCACAAAACTGTGTTTTGAAACAGATGAGACTTGAAAGCTTGCGGAAGATAACCCCTTTGCATTGTGAATTATCCTGCACTTTGTGGGGAGGGAAACCCTTTACAAACTAAGAGCAGGAAGAAGCTGTTTTATTGAAACTGACATCCCATTGTATACAAATAGATGTGAGGGCACACATAGGTTTTGGACACAGACCGGCTATTACTTTTGACTTCCTGACAGACACTCCTTAGTTTATTAAGTAGGGAAATCCCACCCTAGCATAGGGCAAGCTAGGCCTTTTCCCAACCCTTTTTTCTGTTAATAAAAGTTTTTAAGTTCAACTTTAAGTTGTCTGTGTCTACTTCCTGATGCCTCCAAAAGGTGGTGGTCCAGTAGTTGTGGTGTCCAGTGTCAAGAACCCATCCATAGTAGCACGGAACAGTGATGGAGCCAGGCCCAAAAACTCAACACCTGAAGTAACAGCTGCATCCAAGGTCCCTCGACTTCCTTCAGAGGAACCATGGCACAAATAAATCCAAAAGTGCCAGTGAAATCAGGAACTCCCATCGTAGTCTCTAAATGAATGGGAGTACAGGGCACCTGTACCTTGCCTAGCCTTGAATCGTGGTGTTCTGGTCGGGTATTCTCCCCTGGTGCAGTTGGTGTGGGAGGGGTCTGTAAGAGCTTTCTTTCTATTCTTATTGTACTTTGGTACACTTACAAACTAACTACCTGTTCGCTGAAGCCAGCACTTGTTCAACTTTGTTCAGAGACTCATAACCTCCTGAAAAGACTTACTTGAGACCTGTGACTCGAATGGCACTAGTCCCCTTCTTTCCTTGCTAGGTAAGGACTAGCACCCGAGTATTCCAGGTGTTGTATGGTATTTCTAACTTTTATTTTCGTCCTATTAGTTCTCTAACTCTTGGTTACTTACCTGGCTCTATCTTTTATTAATTTGCATTGCTACGTTTTCAGTATTCCAAATACTGCTACGGACTGTATTTTAGAAGTGAAGTGTTAATGCTTTTAGCAAATCACACCAAGGTGAAAAGGTATATTATAGTAGTAAATGTTAGTGTGTTACTTACCTGTGGGTTTTCATTGCTAAGAGTTGGTCTAAGGCCTAAACAAATAACTGTTTTTTTGCACATTCTGCCTAACTGGTTTTATTAAGTGTCCTCTGTCTGTTGTTTCCTGAACCTGTCGCCATTCTCATGCTTTGCTGAGTCTAAGGCTTGTTGCTCATTTACAACTCCAATAGTTTGGCTAGACCTTTAGTGTTTTTCCCTGTTCATCAGAGTAGGATGGCTTCGAAGAATCTGTCCACTGGGTTGATTCTGAAAATCCATGTTAACGTACTGTGTACTACCCCTTTTTGATTTCTATAAAGTATTGATTTTTTTCTGTTCAGTATGTTTACTGTATTTTCTAGACAGTCTACTAATTGCACCTTTGTGTCAACCTACAACCCCTACCTGAGATTTTTAAGCCATGTTGCGCTGTCCACGTTTCTTACCTTAAGAGAGGTTTGTCTTTCGTTTGTCAGGTGTGCTAACCCAGTTAGGGTTGGTGGTTGTAATGCTCTGAACAGAGTGTGGTACAAAAACTGCCTAAATAGCTGCAGTATAAATACAAATGACAAATGAAAACACAAGAAGCTCCCACTGCGCTGGGAGTCTGCACTTCAAGCAGTATGGGTGGGGCTAATAAAAACATCTGACCCCAAAATCAGTCCGCTGAAATACATTTAGTATTTTCAGAGGGGAGAGGGGGGTTCCATTGATGTTATTTGGGGAAATGTGCAGAATGAAAAACATGGCCTAACACAAGCTTATTTGGAGGCGGTTCTATGAAGTACCTTACATTATATTCTTAACACAGAACAAAGACTTCAAATGCGTTGCTCTTTTTAGACCTCTACAACACAAATGCATGTTGAGTTGATAGTCTGTTCATAAAGTATAATAATTGTATCTTTTACAGATTGTTCCCAAGCGAAGAAGTTAAAGAACGCTGAAAGATCTCTGAAACTCTATATTTCTTATCCCAACAGGGACCCGCTGATTGGTATGTTTTTTGTTGATATGGGGAAGTAGAAGAAAAAAAGTGGATGCCTTAATTATAAAAGGTTTACATGAGGCTGCACATCTCAAGATATTGTTTTGGTCTTTGCAATAGTTGTATATTCACCAAGTTTAAAAATGTAATGTCAATGCAATTTGATATTTAATTAAGGTATGCATTCCATATTTGACCCATCAGCTTCTTCAAACCCCGTACCTGTCTTTGGCACATTATAATCACTAGTTTCATTTGTCTGTTGAGGTAGGGAGACGAGTAAGAGCACAGATGGACCCATGGTGAAGGCTAATGCACACAATTCTAAAAGGTCTGATTCCCAAGTGGATGCATGACCTTTTTGTTCCAATTTCCATCAGGGATAAGACCTCTCCTACAGCAGCTAAACTCAAATTGGTGTACCTAGAGTGTTCATTGTCCATTGGAGTGGTGTGATTTTTTTTTTTAAATATATATTTTTTTCATTTTTTTTTTTATTTATTCATTTATGTATCTATTTTTTGGTGAGCATTGTGTGCTAATCTGGTGCCTGTCTAGTGGTGCCTGTCTAGTGTTTCTTTTGGCTTCTGAGCCTGTTGCTTCTGTTTCTGGGCTGCATACAAGGGGTGCAGTCTGTGGGGTGTAGTCCTTTGTTTATGTCTGGCCTTTTCCCAGTCCCACCCTCCCCTCTTGCGATTGGTTAGAAAAGTCAGGTGTGTTTGTGGCTTGGCTCTAGCAGCCATTTTCCATTTGATTTGAGGACTGCCATGAGGAAGGATATGGGAGGAGAAACCAGTGTGGAAGCACCTTTAGGGGCTGGTTGATTCTGAGTGAGTAGTTTCACAATGATTGTAATCCGTTTTTGGCGGGCTTTATGCACTCTTTTGGAGTGGTGTTTTTTTTATATTTTGTTTACAGTTTTTATTTATTCAGTTATGTATCTATATTTTTTGGTGAGCATTGTGTGCTAATCTGGCTTCTGAGCCTGTTTCTGTTTCTGGGCTGCATCCAAAGGGTGCAGTCTGTGGGGTGTAGTCCTTTGTTTATGTCTGGCCTTTTCACAGTCCCACCCTCCCCCTCCAACCCGTCCACCTCCCCTGATTGGTGCGTCCACCTGGTCATAACAGACCTTCCCAGGGCAGCCCCCTCGGCTAAGGGCCCCAAGGCAAAGGGCGGCTCCTACAGTAGCGGCTCCAAGGCTTGTCTACAGGTGTCCGCAGGGGAAGCAAAGGAAGCCAGCAGCCAACAGACAGCAACAAAATTGTAAGTGTGGCATGGGTGGGGTGTAGAGCAATTACTCTACTCCAGAAAGCCCTTGCCACTCTACCTCACCTCTCCATAACGTAGACTGCAATAGAATTACGCCATGCATTCATAGAGAGATTTGTGACCACAAGCCTAATTCCATTCTTGGCCTGACTGTAAATGTTGCATTGCATTACGCACTAACACACTAGCCAATCTTAACTAGTGCCACACCTATACAGAAATGTTAAGATTAGCCTGCGTCATCTTTAGACAGGGGTAACAATGTTAGCATGCGCCACACTAAAATGGAATTCTTAACTTTAGCTTACGTCGCATCTAGACGGGATTATGAATATTAGCATGTACCACACTTAGATGGAATTCTTAACTTTAGCTTACGTCGCATCTAGACGGGATTATGAATATTAGCATGTACCACATTTAGATGGAATTCTTAACTTTAGTTTACGTCGCATCTAGATTGAAATGTGAATGTTAGCTTGCGCCACTTAGATGGAATTCTTAACCTTAGCCTGCATTGCATCTAGACGGGATTATGAATATTAGTATGTACCACACTTAGATGGAATTCTTAACTTTAGCTTGCGCCGCATCTGGATAGAAATGTGAATCTTAACATGCACCACACTTAGACTTCTGAACCCTAGCTTGCGTCGCACCTAGATGGAAATGTGACTGTTAGCATGTGCCACACCTAGATGGAATCCCATAATTGCAATGGACAGCAATGCCAACTAACCAACCAACTAACAATTCCATCCCTCTACATACATCTCTCAAACTCTAACTGAACACAACCACAAGCCTGAAACGCAGCAATCCGCACAAACTTCACAACAATGCAAAAAAAACCACACATGGACTTGCACAACAGCACACGACGACTACGGACCGTAAAACACCCCAAGCCCAGCCAACGGACCCACCGGGCTGAGGCGGCCAACAGCATATCACTGCTCTCTTGCACTTTTCCAGCTTATTCCCACTAACCCACCCCCTCTCATCCCCTTTTCAGAGCGCCCGGGGACCACTTCGGTGGTGATAGTGCGCGGTACAAATGTCCTTTAACATGAACATTGTGAGGCTCACATCTATAATTGCTAGAGCACCGTCGGTGTGTCTATTGCCTCTACCACTCTAACCCACTCTGCATTATACATTCCACAATACATGCCCCTCACACAGAGCAGTTGAACTGTTAGGTCAGAAAGTCCCTTTTACTCAATTAGTTAAGATTTTAATTTCAGAAATGAATCTTCCTTAACTGTTTCAACCCCAGGACTTTTTTTGCTGGACTTGGTGACCTGTTTAGGGCTCTCCATAATGTGTGATTGGAGTTCTAGTTTCCTATAACCTTTGGACTTCGGGTAAATTGCCGCTTGGGGCATCCCTTTTTAATTTCTCTTATTACCTTGGGCAAACTACTGTTCCCAAAAAGTAAAGTGGGATTCCCATCTCCTTTACATGTTGTATAGTGAGCCAGCACACACCCCACATTATGTGTAGAGTGCTGGGCGATACATTGCATCACATTGTTTACTTACCTGGTAAAATGTTAAGTTAACTTGAATGGCTGGTAGCATTGCAACTACATTTATGACTTTCATTATAGGCGGGAACAACCTCGGTTGAAGCTTTTGTAACCAGAGCCTGGTGCAACGCTTCATTCCAATCGACCTGGGGGTCTGTTTCAGGACAGTTTTTCTGAAGTCCATCTAAGGGCTTAGTAAAACCATTCAGCTGAGGCAGTACAAGACTTCACTCTTAGTATAAGGCTGTACCACCTGAGTTCATGCTAGTGTAGAGAGAGCAGCCAGGCTTATCTTAGGAGGGAGAGAGGGCTGTAGAATCAGTACAAAGAAACAAGAACACTATGTATTGTAAAAAATAAATGTTTTATTTAAAGACAAGTAGGCCTAGATATAAGTACGATCACATATCATATAAAAACACACTATGCTTGAAGGTACACATACCAAAGCATATAACCTTATTTGGGACTCCTAATAGGAGTTCTAGGAAAGTCAAACCAATAGTTGCTTTTTACATTACTTTCAGTAATATAAGGGTAGTAGATCCTAGCAGTTGTACCATGACACACACCAAGAAATCACAAGAAATCACATAGTAACCCAATTGGACAATATACTTTTTGTGAATAGTGGAACGCTTATTCTAGGAACAGTAAAACACGGATACCTCTGATTCAGGATAGGTTATTCTAGGGGAGTTGGACCTTGGGGTGTTATGCTCCAGGTAAATAAACCCTATTCACTTTTTACAGGAGCGATCAGCAACTTAAAGGCAGGTATAAACCGAAGACTGTTTTTGTGTCCGTCTACAACAGACCAAGGAAAGCAAAACCCAGTGCTACACTTTTATGAATGACTCAGTTATTCCAGGTAGGTAAAATCTAAGACAGACTTATTCTGGACAGGCTAACGGCGAGTCAGGGGAAGCAACACCCACTTGGGAACACTCATACATTTGCCCTAACAAGATTAAGTGAAACCAACAGCATTACTTTTGATAAAGGGGCACAACCAAATCACATGTGAATAATATAACCTTAGATCTACTTTCTGTTAGAATAGCGAGACAGTTTCTAAGGAAAGAACGATGTTACATATACTTTGAGTGGCAGAACATTTCTAAGTTAAGTAGTAACTTTTGTAAATGTTCACTCTCAGCGTTAGTTACCAACCAACGTAACCTTTTTTTTCTAGGAGAAAGGCCCAATCCCTAAAGTCTTTCCTTTCTCCTTTTAGCTTGAGTGTTCGCAGTGGCAGAACAGGGTGCAGGGGTCACTAGGGTCTAGTGTCGCAAAAGGCAGGTCAGGATAGATTCTTAAGTAGCAAATGTCAGAGTTCCTGAAGACTGTTAGAACAAGTTAGAACTTCACTTTAGAGTTAGTTGAGGGTCCAGGGGCTTCATAGAAGACACCTTAGGAGGATTCCAGTAGGGTCCTAGCTGCACTAGACGAGAGGACTCCCAAACACAGAAAATAACCCAAAACTACACAGGAATCACAAGAGACTTAGGGTAAGTAAATACCCAAGCCAGTACCTCAGCACACAAGAAGATTTTGCAACAGGAGGACTTCAGAATCTGCAGCCAAAAACCTGGACATTGAGTTCCTTCATCAAGAAGTCAGAAGATAAGACACTGGAAGGACTTTTGCAGCAAGGATCGCTGGGAAGGCTCTAGGCAAGGTTGCCTCACGGCTGGATGAAGAAGACAAAATATCACTGGTCTGATTCTCGTTGTTTGCAACGTCCAGCACTCTGGTGAGGGCACTCAGACTGGAATCGTGCGTCTGGAGAACCAGACGGTTTCCCACAAAGTTTCAGCAAGATGTGGAATTCAGCAGACTGGGCACCGCACAATGGCCCGAGGTCCCAGGGTATTGCAGCCCTGCAAGGTCGTGGGATGGCTCAAAATGCAGGTCTTCCCGAGTTTAGTGGGTCTCACCAGGCTCTGGCTTGGGGTCGGAAGTCATCGTTTTCGGAGTCCCCAGGTCGATTGGAAGGATGGACAGACTACAGCAGGCTCCAGTTACGTTAGGCAAGACCCTATGTAGTAATCCTGTGGGAGACTACACCAGCCTTGTCCTCTTGGTAATTGGTAACCCACCTATGGTATAGGTCTGTACTACACAAGTTAGTAGTGACTGAGCAGCCAGACCTATCTCAAGAGGGGTAAATGTGTGCTGTAGAGATGTAACATTGAGATTCACAATTACATGAATTCAAATAACACTTATACTCAAGGTTTTCTAAACGGTCATTTTTAAATAAGCCTTCTTTAGAAGGGGCAATATGCAACAATAAAAATACATTTAATAACACTTCCTCAGATTTAAGTTAAGCGGGTAGATGCCCTTTTGGGCTACCACACAATTGCTTCCTACACCCTGGGGTGACTTCAATTACTAGGACAATGTGGACATTGATACATCACTTTATAAACTTAATGCAATATTGAGGTTGTGGAAAAGGTTCGGGAAGGAAAAAGGTTAACAGGTTCTCAAAACATGTGAATACTTTACAATCTTCCAATGAAGGCTAGATCTTTCCCAGCAATAAAAGTTACATTTATGCACCACCTATGAGGGATAGTTAAAATCAAAGTCAATGGGTCAGAAGAGTCTGCAGGGAGCCAGGACAGCCAAAGTCAATTCGAACAGTATCTAGAGAGCTGAGGCACTTCTTCAGATAGCACAAAAGTCTTGCACCATGTTATTTGAGAGTTTTTAGCAAAAGAATCACTGTTGGGCCACAAGCTATAAGGGTTGTGATGGGCAACTCTGCAAAAAGCAGCAACTGCAAGTCTCCAGTGAGAAAAAGCAAGCTACAGACAAGTGGTAAGTACCTCTTCAGTCAAGACGGTACCTTAGGTTTGAAGCAGAGGATCCAGCTAGCTTCTGTTCTGTTTGCAGTCCTGCAATTCCTGGGCCTCAGTCGTGGGAACAAGAGGGAGGACATCTGGAGGACTCCTGCACTGCAGTTTGAAGGTCGTCGGCAGCTACGGGCTCTTTCCAAATCAGCGGCACTTCGCAATTTCAGCTACCGGTCAATAGCACCACCACGGTTCTTGGACACTTGATGGGCTTCCCTTGCTTCTGGGTCCAGCACTCTGTTGAGGTTACTCAGGCTTGGGTCGTCCTGTTTTGGGAGGGTCCTCGGTATCTTACTGATGCTCCAGTCTGGCTTAAAAATGATGCACTTGTTTCTGATGTTCCTGACCCCTGGCACTCGATTCCAGCAGCAGCAAAGTACAGCCAGCAGAGAGATGGTTTCCAGGAAAGTTCGTCTTGGGGTCAGTTGGTCCTACCAACCCAAGTTAAGAAGTTGTCAGTTCCAGGATTCTCTAGTCGATACGAAGTTGGCGCTTCGGCACTGCAGCAGGGCTTCACCAGGCAGTTCAACGGTCCAGGAGGGTACAGCAAGCTTCTCTTCCAAGTTCTTTCGTCGGATGTTTCTTCCAGTGGTCGACTCTTCCTTCTGTTCAAGAGACCTCGCCTTTTATGCAGGTTTCTCTCATTCATGCACAGCCAAGCTGTCACTCACACAGCAGGGTGGTTGTCCTGCAATGACAGCCAGCCAATCAGCACTGGGTGCATGCAGGTAACCAAGGATACTAAGGGCAGGGCGTTTCGGGCATCTCCCTCGCTTCCTGCCCTGCCAGACACACTAGCGGTGGAGGCGGGTTTCAGCACTTTGAACAAAATGGTTAAACCTGGGTTGGCGCGCAGAGTAAACCCCAAGAAAGACCTCACAAGCAAGAAATTGCAAAAAAAAGACTGGGGCCATTTTGACAAAATGGGCACCCATGGGTGCAATACTGCAGCTGGTGATTCAACCTGCGGTAAAAACGCACAATGGTAGGAAAATTAAACCACTGCCACCAGCCATTTAAAAGTAGAGAGGGTAACATAACAAATTAAATATTAGTAAGTAGGAACAGGGGCTACTCAGTAACCCCCCAGTACTTCCACATAAGATGGGGTGTACTAGACCTAGATAGAGAAAAATGGCAAGTAAAGTCAATTTCACTTCACTACTTTGGGAACAGTATTTTACACAAGAGAAGGTATTCAAACCTTATGAGAAATCCAAAGGACCTCTCTGTGACACTGCACTGAAGGTGCTGTGTGTCACAATACAAACGTTAAATGCCTATGGAGTTGTCAGACTCCAAAACCACAGAGAAACAGAGTCCAAATCAGATCAAAAATACATGAGTGAGAAAAAGTTCCCACTCACTCCAGGATTAAAATTAAGTCCTGAAGTCCAGCAAACACGCTCGGTGTCTCGAAGAGAATTGGCACAGAAATGAGAATTCTCCCTAACACAGCAGGCTCTCGGTTCCAGTGGTCGACCTCTTCATCTTCCAGGATCAGACATTTATGCAGGAATCCAGCCAATCAAACAGCCTTGCAACATTCAAACTTATGGGGGTTGGCAATCCTTTCAGGACAGCTTGCCTCCCAGTTTGAACTGCAATCTCTCACTCTGGCTGGAAGACAAAGGGCTGCAGAGTTTTGGACTCCTCCCTCGCATCCTACCTTCACAGATACTCTGGAGCCTGGGCGTTCAGTCCAGAGGACTCCCGCTTAAGATAAAAATCACACAAAGGCATTTCCTGCCCTGGATGTCGGGGAAAGGAACAAGAAAGGACAAGGAACATGAAAAGGGTGAAAAAACAAGACCCTGGCCATTTTGGTAAAATGAGCACCCATGCACTGCCACCAGCCATTAAATGTAAGTTTCTCCTTGTAACATACATTTTATATTTGAAATTAGAAAGGAGATACTCAGTATCTCCCCAGCACTCGACGTAAGGTGGGGGGGGGGTGGGGGCTGCTGGTTTCAACTAATAAAATGGAAACGGGTCCAAAGATCCTTTCTACTCTTGGGACCTGTAGTTCTCACAAGGTTAGCTAGAGAAAGTTAAAAGGGGAGCCCCTAGGGCAACCCAGCAACAATAGGCACTTATTGCCAAAAAGTTGTCAAATAGGATAACTTTTAAAAGACACTATGGAGAGTCTTAAAAATGACACCCATGAAAAGAGTAAAAGTTTCTGGGAGTGTGGAAAAAGTTTCCACTCAGAGGTGTAAGGAAGAATCCACCAGTAAAATCAAACATTCTGGGGCTGACACGGTCAGGAAGATTTAACATTACTATGAAAATGTACCTAAAAATCCTGAATGCAATAAGTCTTACCCAGAAGTTTGTGTGATCCACCAGCCTTGAGAAGACCTGCAAAACGAGCCATCCCTCGATGTGGTGTGACATTGCTGGGCTGCAAACCGCCAATACGCAGGTCCTCAAGCTTGAGTGGTATGCAAACCAAGGTATAACCTTATTTAGAGGAGCAAGAAGCAAGTCATGATGAGTCAAACCTAAGGTTGTCCATAATGTAAAACCTTAGGTTTGACTCACCTTGACTTGCTTCTTGCTCCTCTAAGGTTATACCTTAGTTTGCATACCACAGGTATTGAGTTGGATTTAATAATTGTGTTTATAAGATGTTATAGTACGTACTTAACCAAGAATTATGTTGTTCCACTATTATTTAAATAAACCCTTTATTTTTGTACAATACAAAATGTTTGTTTCTTTGGACCATATGTTTGCTACAATTTCTCTAGCATGGGGTCTGGCATGGATTCACATGCTCATGAATATTCCCCATCGTCAGGCCGGGAATCCTCAGTAAAAGGAAAGTTTCACTTTTACTTACTATATTTCTCCTCTAAACCAATCAATGACTGCCCTCTCCCTAAGCTGCTCTGCTGCAGCCATGTTCAGATTTTTACAGCACGTTCAAGTGCTGGGAGTCCTCATGTTTTGCTCCATGAGCTATTATGTTTTTCACGCTTTTTTGATTAAAAAGTCCTATTTTTGTCAAACAGAGCCTGTGTGCCCCTTCTCTCCATCGGCTGACAAGCGTGGATCGATTTGGCAGTGAATTTCAGCGCCCTTCAAGGGCAAGAATCAAAGTTTCATTGAAGATTCCAGAAGGCCATCAGGCCAACTCTGCACTCCGGACCATGTCGGAAGAGATGAGGGAAGCTCCCTTTTCAAGCTGTGCTCCAGCTACAGACTGCGGAACGTGTTTGTAGAAGACAAACACCTTGAGTGCCTCTATTTCCATCCGGATCACAGGGAAGTGGATTGTGGAATCTGCCTCGGGTTCTCCAAGCGAACCATGAAGGATCGTCACAGTAGACAGGCGGCATCGCTCAGCTCCAAGGCCTCTACCCTGTGCGGCAAGCAGGGGCATGCCTCACACAGGAATGGCCTGTCCGAGGAACGGGCTTCTAAGTCCTTTGAGGGGCGCTCCATCCGTTGGGGCCCAAGCACTGCAAGTCGGTTTCCGTCGGGGTGCTGCGCAGGCAAGACGGTCTCAGCTTCACAATTTGCCTCCATCTCCAGCCATCGCTCCAGCTAATCCTTGAAGATGAAATCGGCTAACACGGCAAAGCTGCAGGAAAAGCCTGAGAAGAGAAAGGCACAGGAAAACGTGACCAACCTGTCCCAGAAGGCCCAGGTAGTCCAGGTGAAGTCGTCCTCGACGATAGAGTTGGTGGCTTCCGCCCTCTCTAAGGCCAAAGGGGCTGACCCACTCAAGGTATACCCGGCGGGGCCCAGAGTATCCCTGCCCCTGAGGCGGGAGATCTCGGCCAGGCCAGTGGAGAAGACACCAGAGAAGGGGATGCCATCCCTAAACCCGAAACCACCCCTCAAGATGCAAAAAAAGGGGCGGTGGAGAGGAGGCCTCAGG
The DNA here is from genome assembly GCF_040938575.1 of Ambystoma mexicanum. Taxonomy (NCBI): domain Eukaryota; kingdom Metazoa; phylum Chordata; class Amphibia; order Caudata; family Ambystomatidae; genus Ambystoma; species Ambystoma mexicanum. Next base: position 61,325,170 of record NC_090933.1, read on the forward strand.
GTAGACCATACTCCAGGGCATGGATATTTCTTCCTCGGACGAGGAGGCCCAGTCCATACACACGATCCAGGAGGACGTGGGGGACAACAGCGGAAATGCTGAGGAGGATGACGACGATGGCGGAAATGCAGACGGAGACAATGTTGGTGATGATGGCGAGGGACCTAGTAGGCCTACTGCTCGGTCTCCGAGAGATGTATCGATGGACACCCTTTGACCCTGCACACCCTGGTGTCAGGAATTCAGAAGAGGATGCTGACAGTTGTTGGGGAGAATTTTCAAAATGTGCTAATTCCTCTTTACCTTAGAGACCCCCAGCTCTTTTTCTGAACTTTGGGACTCTGTACTTATTCATTTTGTTCGTTTTTTTCATGTGTGTTACTACACAGCACCCTCAGTGCAGTAACACAGGGATGTCTTATTAGACTTCCAAAAGGTTGAAATACATTCTCTGGGATAAACTATTGTTTCCCAGAGAATGTAAGGTCAAATTTACTTTACTAGTCCTTTTAAATTCCTAGACCCAGCACACACTATCTTCCTGTATAGTGCTGGAGGGGCTACCTAGTATCCCCTGTGTCTAGAAACTCATGTAGCAGTCAAATGCTACCCTTTTCTATCAGTGGCTGGTGGCAGTGGTTTTACAACGAACTATGATTTTTCACAACCGTGAACATCGGTAGCTAAAAATCGCGGTAACCATGTTTTTCAAGATGGCGCCTTAAGCCCCTTTGTTTAAACAGGTCCCGGTCTCCTTTTTTCACCATTTCTCATTTCTTTTTGGAAAGGTTCTTCTAGAGTTTGTCTCTGTGCGCCTAACTAGGTTTGGTCCCTTTATTTCTATGCCTTTTGGTGGGCTTCAAGACTGAAGACCGCCTCTGGTGCCTCAGTGTCTAGGGTGGGCAGGAAGTGAGGGAGTTGCCCGAAACTCCCTGTGCTTAATCTCCTAGGAGCCCTAAATGTACTCTGGCGTGATTGGCTGGCTGGCTGGCTGACTTGGCGTTTTCGGCACTGCAGCAGGGCTTCCACGGGCAAACCAACGCTCCAGGAGTTGTAGCAGGCGTCCTCTTCAAGTTCTTCTTCTGTTCCTTCGTTCAGTGGTCGACTCTGCCTCCAAGCCAAAAGCCTTGCCTATTATTCAGTGCTCTCCCATTCATTCCAGCCTAGCTGCCACTCACCCAGCAGGGTGGCTGCCCTTGCCGGACAGTCAGCCGGCCAATCACCACAGAGTGCATTTGGGCCTCCTTGGAGACTAAGCACAGGGAGTTTCGGGCACCTCCCTCACTTCCTGCCTACCCCAGACACCATGGAGCCAGAGTCCAGCTTCACTCGTGAATCCGTCCAAAGGCAAATCGAACAAACGGACCACACCTGGTTTGGAGTGCAGAGTAAATCTCAAGAAGGACCGTTCCACAAAGAAATGGGGGGGGGGGGGAGAAGAAATGCACACTACGGTAGTTAAAACAAAACCACTGCCACCAGCCATTCAGTGAGGAAAGGGTAACATAAAAAATGTTACATGAGAAGCTAGACAAAGGGGATACTAGGTAACCCCTCCACCACTCTATTGTAAGATTGTGTTTGCTGGGTCTACAAAGTTACAAAATGTAAGTGAAGTCAATTTCACTTCACTGCTCTTAAACGGTAGTTTCACCAAGAGAAGGTATTTAAACCTTTGGCAAATCTAAGACTTCCCTGTGCCACAACACTTGAAGGTGCTGTGTGTCACAATGTAAAGATGATGCCTATGGAGTTTGTCAGACTCCAAAGTCAGATGAAACAGAGTCCAAACCACAGAAAAATACATGAGAGAGTGGGGGAAAAGGTCTCCAGGTTAGAAATTAAAAGTCCTAAAGTCCAGCAAAAAGAGCTCGGGCTCTCTAAGGTAGAAGGGAATTAGCACATTTCTAAGATTTCTCCCTAACACTGACACGCTGGATCCTGGGCAGGCTTCAGGGCTGAAGCCCGCCAAAGGCAAAAGCTCACAAATAACTCAAATCCATTCTATAGCATAGAGTAAAAGCCCAGAAGGAACTGACCAACGGAAAATTGTGAAATAAGACCGGGGCCATTTTTAGAAAATGGTCACACGGGTGCTCAGCCTGCTAGTAACCTGCACAAAAGGTAGTAAAAATGTAACCACTGCCACCAGCCATTTAAGTTAGTCAGTGTAACAAGAAGTTGCATGAGAAGTGGAATAAGAAGTTACTATGCAACCCCACACAAGGTGGTGTGTGCTGGACCCACAAAAGAAAAAAAAGGTAAGTAAGATGCAAGTTATCTTTCTGTGCTTGGGAACTGAAGTTCCCACAAGAAAATGTATTCAAACAGTAAGACAAGTCCAAGGGACTCCTCAGTGACAATGCAGAGTGCTGTGTGTCACTAAGCAAAAAGCAGATGCCTTTGAAGTTTACCAAACTCCATTAAAAGGTAAGAATCAAAAATCCCAGTCCGAGAAAAAGAATAAGTGAGTGGTAAAAAGTTCCACTCAATTAGGAGATTAAAATCCAAAAAGTCCCGAGTCCAGCAAAAGTGCTGTGGGTCTCTCTGGTTAAAGGGGAATTGGCACGGAAACTGAAAATTCTCTAACAAGAGCTTTGGCTTCCCTTTCGTGTCGGGTATGTTAGGCCCCCATTAATGTCTGTGGATGTAGGACCCTCACTCAAGGATTGTACAAAAACTTTCTGGGCAGCGGAAAAATTCAGTGTTCATGAATTCAGTAAATATATACAGGATGAACTGTATGCACATGTAAGTATTCCTTTTGTAGTACTTACTGCATGTGCAATCCATTGCTTAGCAGCTTCTCCCTCAACTGTCCAGCACACCAATCCTCACTCTTTCTGAAAACCTTGACTTGGAAGGTTTGGTCTAACTTGGCGACATCTTATAGTGGTGAACAAGGAAAGTAGTTGGTACAACAATACATTTGTTCTATGGAGTCGCATCTCACCAGGTCTGGGGTTTAGCCAAGTACAAGACCCCTTGCAAAATAGTGTAAGGTATGACGTAACCTGGAAAGAGACTGCGCCTAATTTTTGCAAATTAGTTTTATTTCTACCTTACTCACACTTTCTGAGCCACACTACCAAGTGAGAGTTTGGTTTCTCTTTGTGTTTTTACCTGTCCGGCCCACTAAGATTCACTTCCTAGAACCACACAGCAGTGGTGGTTCTGAAAAACCCTATGATAAACTGATTTCTCCACAGCATCTTTTTTGAGGGTTGTGAAATATGTATCGTAAGTGGAAGACATGGTTCCAATCAAAGGATATACCCAACTCTTTCTAGGAGTAGCTATGCTGAGCAGTGATTTTTCATTCAAGGGAGGGGAGAAGGCAGATGTATAGATACAGTTTGCTGCAAGAGACTACTGCACAAATATAATTAAAAACCTACTCTTTATTGTATGATTACGCACAAACTCATACTACTGGAGAAGTACTTGGAAGTAGGCACAGCACACATGTGTATAGAAATCATAAAGGGCCTTTGAGGTCAGAGACTTCCCACTCGGATAAATTGTATAAATAATATATGGCCTGTGCCTGGTGGAATACCTACGTTAGTCCACACAAAATGTGGCATTGTTGTCTTTGTCATAAACAAAAAAATACTTTGAATGGATTCTGTCCTCCAACGTATTCCACATCTTTGGCATGTAATGTCCACAGCCGTGTACTTCGGAAACTTTTTCAGCAGAGGGCGTCCTGTGTCGATGTCTATCAAAGGCCTCCGGATGTTATAAATAGGATGCATGGCGCCCGTAGCCTCGGTTCTGTTTTTTCCAGAAACGTGTTTGCTTTGGAGACTCGGCACACCTCGTATGTGCCTCGTGAATGTCTTCTTCTTCGACCCCTCCGACACTGCGGTCTGGCTTCAAGACTTGCCGGGACTGCAAGTCTAAAATATCAATTACCGACCTGCATTGCATTTGTTTGTGGTGCTTGGGCAAGAGTCACGACACAGACGACTGTTCCAAAGGCCAGTCGCTGACTGCTAAGGCCTTGCGGTAGCGTAAGGGGAAGATTCAGGTAGATAGGGAGGTTCTAAACCCAGTAAATCCTGTAAATCTTAAGTCGAAGGGGATGTCCACCGACGAGTCGAGGGGTGACTCTCCGCGTCGGAAGGAAGGAATCGCGGGGTTCTCGGTCCCGGAGTGGGTCCTGCCATTCGTCGTCCTCGTCTCGGCATTCTAGGAAGCGCCGTCACTGATCGCCTTCCCCGTCCTCCGCGGAGGATGGAGCCGTGAGGAAAGTGGCTTGTCCAACAAAGTCCTCCAGAGGAATGGGCTTCCTTCAGGGAGCAGAAGTTAGCGATTTTTTAATCGAAGGGCACAGTTCCGTCCGTGCCTTTTTGATGAAGCAGGCAAGGAACAGTCTAGATCCGGGCTCGGGTCCTCTGCGCAATCCTCATCGGGAACCTTCGAGGTCCTGTTCGGGGAGGCTCAGGGTGGACGCAAAAGATGTGCTTCCAGGTCTCGGTCCTTGTCCCCGGCGAGACCGCAGAAACCTGGTAAGGGTTCGAGGTCGGCGTCTACTCCGTCGGCGCCGTGTCCATCGGATACGGACGTCGAAGCTTTGCCTTTGTACCAGCCGTTGTCGCCGGTGAATCCGTCTGCGCTCTCAACGCCGAAGCCCTAAACGCCCTCGATGCCTTCAGGGCCTTTTTGCAGGGATTTGCCATCGGAGGTCCCTGGTACGGTGGATCCTGCAAGCAAGGCTACTTCCAAGTCTGTTAGGCCTGTTAAGGACTCCAGACCCTCGGCAGTCCCAAGACAGGACTTTTACCTCCCTCTAGATGACATCTATGAGGAGGAGGAGGAGGAGGAGAAGGAGGTGTCAGATTTAGATTTTAACCCTGATGTGGCTCCTGTCTTTTTAGGGGATAGTCAATTGGAAGAGTTAAGGCAATCGCTTCATGATGCTTAGTTGCTTAGACACTTCTCCTGAGGTGGAGTTTGGCAGGCCTGAGCCTGGGGCTCATGACGAGTCGTCCTACAGGACTGAGGGGGTAGAGTCATGGAATATCTTGGTTGGTCAACTCCTCCTGAAGCTTTTGTTCAGGATGACTTGACAGATATTTTAGATCGAGGTCCGTCCTCTGATCCGGTATTACCTTTTCATCTGACCTTGCAGAAAAGGGTGGCGGCTGCTTGGCAGACCCCGGAATCTCTTCGGCAGTACAAGTCGTTAACTAAAAAATATCCCCATGTAGCGACCCCAGCTATCTTTCATCTCACCCCACTCCCGAGAGTTTGGTGGTTTAGCCGGCTACAGCCACCTCGAGTCAGGTGGCGTAACCGACCATTCCTCCTGATGGGAAAGACGAGCGCTTCAACGGTTGGGCACGAAAGGTGTTTTCTGCAGGGAGTATGGCGCTGAAATCGGCCAACTCCATTTGTGCCTTGGAAGATTTTCACACACACTGTGGAGTTGTTTCTCTTGCGGCTGAGCATATTCCCGAAGGGGGTGGGGGTCCTTGCTCTTGTGCAAGATGGCAAGGATGCCATGTGTGAATCCCTTCAGCCGGGTTTGGATACGGCTGACAGTGTTAGCCGGTCCATGGATGCGAGCACCGTTATACGCAGATTTGCGTGGTTGCGGAAGTCTGGTTTTGCTCCGGATGTGCAAGCCTGTCTTTTCAACATGCCCTTGGATGGCACGCATTTGTTTAGCAGCAAGGCTGACGAGAGTCTTGAGAGGTTGCAGACCTCAAAAGCTGCGGCGAAAATCTTTAAGCGCAGCTGTGTGTCAACCTCTGCCTTTTCGTTCTAGGGGACAGCAGTGGAAGGGAGGTTCTTTTCGTTACTACTCCTATGGTAGAAGGAGAGGGGCCGCCAGTCAAAGGGGTCAGTGTAAAAGTACACGTGGTGGTCGGGGAAATAGAGGTGCCAAAACCGCTCAGGCAGCTACCTCTTTGCCTTCAGGTGCTGCCGCAGCCACTTCAGTACAATCATGAGGCCATGTCCCATGGTTCGCTGGTAAGGGGGGTGAGAGGGGTAGGCTGTCTCAGCATCTGGAAGAATGGCAGGCTATTACTTCGGATGCATGGGTTCTGGATACAATAGCTCATGGCTACTGCCCTATCTTGCCTTCATACAGCGGCCTTACGACAATCCACGGGGAATCTTTGAAGCTTCCAGATCCACTCCTTGTGCAGGAAATCTTGACCCTGCTAGAGAAAGGCGCTATAGAACTGGTGCCTGTAGCGGAGAGGAACAAGTGATGGTATTCCCCATATTTTTTGATTCCAAAGAAAGGCTGGGGATTGAGGATTTGCCTTGGTTGAACACACTTCTCAGGAAGGACAAGTCACTCTTTCTCAAGTCCAACTTCAGGATTGGTTGGTGTCTCTGGACCTGCAGGATGCTTAATTTCATGTGTCAAAGCATCTGAGTTTTGTGGCTGGTGACTTGCACTTTGTTTCGGGTCCTGCCATTCGTATTTACTTCCGCTAATGGTGGTGGTGGCAGCGTATCTCATGCAAGGGGGGGGGGGATTCACGTCTACCTGGACGACTGACTGATTGGCGCGCGTTCTCCTGCGCAAGCATTGGATCACCTCTGTCTCACCTGCCGCTCCCTCCACAAGCTAGCCTTCTCCCTCAACTCCAAGAAGTTGCATCCAACACCTTCCCAACAACTCCGGTACATTGGGGCTGTGTTGGACATGTCCTTGGGGAAGTGCTCGCCTCCCAAGCTAAGGGCTCATCACATTGTGCAGATGATAGACAAGTTTCAACATGCCCAGAGTCTCCCGGGTTTCGAATTCTTAAGGTTGCTCGGCCTGGTGGCTTCCTACATTTTTCTGGTACCAGAGGCCAGGCTGAGGTTGAGATCCCTGCAATGGGTCCTCAAGATGCAGTGGTCGCAGTTCTCCGGCAAGATGTCGGATCCTGTTAAGATTCCAATCTCGGTCTCCCAGGATCTTCTGGGGTGGGCCAATGAGGGGAGCCTGATGAAGGGGGAGCTGTTTTGGCAACCGTGGCTAGAGGTGACTGTAGTGAAGGACGCTTCCCTCATTGGATGGGGAGCTCATGCCGAAGACGAGACCGCTAGCGGTCGTTGGTCTCCGTCGGAGTCCAAACTCCACATCAACCTGTTGGAGCTGAAGGCCATCAGGCTGGCCCTGAAGACTTTTCTGCCATCTGTGCTGGGGAAGTGTGTCCCGATTATGAAGGACAACACAGTGGCCATGTATTACCTCAACAAAAAAGGGGGTTGGGGGGGGTCACTCCCATTGTGCAGAGAGGCAATACAGCTCTGGTTCTGGGCAATCCAACACAGAATTCCGCTCTCAGCAGTTCATCCGACTGGAGAGAGCAATGCGGCGGCAGACACTCTGAGCAGCAGGGCATGATCGCTCACGAGTGAGTGTTGGCTCAGGAAGTCCTTCTGCAGATCTTCGCCCTTTGGGGAACCCCACAAGTGGATCTCTTCGCCACCAGTGACAACCGGAAGTGCGAGAGATTCTGCTCAAGGGAATTTCCCCCGAGAGGAGCCTTAAGACACATTCGTAGTGGAATAGTAATTCCCACTGCTGTACGCGTTTCCTTCAGTCCCTGTCATTCCTCAAGTGTTAAGGAGGTTCGGTTCCCACATGATCCTCATTGCTCTGGATTCAGCCAGGAGAGTTGTACCCGGACCTTCTAGAAATGTCCATCTGCCCTCCGTGCCGTCTTCCCTACCAAGAGGATCTGCTGAGGGGTTCAGGTTCTCCATCCAGAGGTCAGGACTCTCAACCTTCACGCTTGGTATCTGAAAGGTTGAGATATAAGGATTGAGACCTCCTGGATGACGTGATGGAGATGTTGCTTTCGGGCAGAAGACCAGCAACAAAATCCCTGTACCGTTGCCGTATGTTTTGCGACTGGTGCAGAGGACAAAATGTTGATCCTTTTCGGTGTTCCATTCCTGTGGTTTTGTCTTTCTTGCTTTCTTTGACCCACCTTCAAGTGGATATAGGGTTACCTGGCAATGCTGTCTATCTTAAAGCGCTCGTCTGAAGAATGTTCTTACTTTAAGATTCCTTTGATTTCCCAATTTCTTAAAGGGCTCACTAATGTATTCCCGCCATCCCCTTTCCAGGTACAGGTTTGGGATCTGAATTTGGTTTTGAAATTCCTCGTGGGTGCTCCGTTTGAACCTTTGCACTCTCGTCCTTTGAGATTGTCTTTCAAGACGATGTTCTTGGTTTCAGTTACTTCCGCTTGCAGAATGAGTGAATCGCAGGCACTTTCATCAAAGCCGCCCTTTACTGTGTCCCACAAGGATAGGGTGGTTCTGAGGGTTCGTCCTTCCTTTCTACTTAAGGTAGCGTCTGAATTTCATTTAAGCCAGAAAGTGGTTCTTCAGTCTTTCTATCGTCGTCCTCATCCTGGTAAGGAAGAGGAGTGACTCCATAGATTGGATCCTAGTAGAGCTCTGAGGTTTTATATTTCTAGGATGTCCCGGGTCAGAGTGGACTATCGACTCTTTGTGGGGTATGCTGGTCACCGATTGGGCCAGGCTGTTACCAAACAGACCTTGTCCATGTGGATTATCCTCACAATTACTGAATGTTAACGTTTGGCGGGCAAGGACCCTTCTGAAGGGTTGCAATCTCATTCCACTAGGGGCGTGGCTACTTCCACAGCCCTGCAGCGGGGAGTTCCTATTAGGAATATTTGTGTTGCAGCCACTTAGGCTTCTATCCACACCTTTGTTAAACATTACTCCCTGAATACACTCCATGGTCAAGATATGGCCTTTGGTAAGTCGGTTCTTTATTCTGCCATATGTTTGAGTACTCTAAATTATTTTCCCTCCTCCATTTTCTGGTACTGCTTTGGGAGTCTGTCAAAGATGTGGAATACGTTTGAGGACACAATCCATTTGAAGAACAAGTTACTTACCAACTGGTAATGTTCTTTCGATTGGGTGTTCCTCCAAAGTTTTCCACATCGCCCTCCCAACCTGCCCCTCTGGAGAATTTCATATGCGAATGCAGCTTATGTTTCCGCAAGGCTATGTGCAGCCATTGGATGTGTGCATGTAACACGTTATTGGGGGGGGGACACAAACTGAGGCTACGGGCGCCGTGTGTCCCCTTTATAACATCTGGTGACGTCGCCCTCGCCGGAGGCCTTCGAGGGACATCGACCCGACGCCATCGACGCAGGGCGCCCTCTGTTGAAAAAGTTTCCGAAATACACAGCTATGGACATTACATGTCAAAGATGTGGCATACGTTAGAGGCACATCCAATCGAAAGAAGGTTACCAGTTGGTAAGTAACTTGTTCTACTAAAACGGACCCTTTGACGTTAGCACCAATACTTTTAAGGAATATTATACTAATTATTCTGTTAACATTAGTACAATAGTGTGCAACCTAGACCCACTCTTTTTTTGCTTTGTTTTCTCTGTTGACATGATTGTGACTTAATGTGGATAGAGAATATTCAAAACTAAAAGGTTCAACTCTATACTGTGTGTTTGCCATGCTTTTGCAGTTCAAACTGTTTTTCTGCTTATTTGGGTTCAATAGGATTACAGCATGTGATTGAAAACACTTCACCAGAAAGCACAGATCCACGTTTCACCTGTGAACTTTGTGAATATCGTTCAGACTTGGACTCATTGATAGAACACCTGAACAGTTTTGAGCACAGAAAGTCCTATATTGTAAGTTTGTTTCGTGATGGTTTTGTGAATTGTCTGGGGTGTAGTTATGAGTGAAATCTACCTTCATGTTCTTGCTTGACTACCAATGTTTCATTTGTAGGTATGCAGATTGTTGCCTCTGCCAGGAATGTTTTGTTGAGTAATATAGAAGTGGTGCAGGGTTTTTTGTTTTCTTAGTTGTGCATTTTGCCCCATGTGGTCTTTGAAACAAAAGAGAAGCACACTATGATCTATTTTATTTATACTGTGCCCCTGTGTTAAGACGGATTTCTGAACTCTGTCCTGGTGGCGCAGAAGTTCAGAAGGCCAACCTAATTACTTGGAACAGGGTAACCTCTGGACAAGCCAGACCAATCAAGGTAGCGATCGCGGCGGTCAAGACTAGGTCTCAAGAGGGGTGAGGGTGACTGAAAGCCCGCAATGAGCACACAAAGCAAGAGCGCTTACAAACTACTCCAAACAGTTGTTATATCAAAAATAGATACACATTTATTTTAAGGCCTTTAAAATAATGACCGTAGCGAGAAAATCACAATATCACAATATTAAACCAACACATACCATATCAACACAATATATATACAAATACACAGTCGCAAGCGTTTAAAGCACGAAATATGTAGTCCACCTGAAAGGAAAGGAAAACAGGCAGTGCGATAACGCTTTAGACTCAGTTCGCCTTCAGAGGCACCTAACTAGATAGAAGTCCGAGCCCTGCGAAGAGTGGAGCCTTGTGCTCAAAGTACCTGCCACGCCGGTGCCAACGGGCAAAAGGGGAAGCTCTTCGGAGGAAGTCAGGCAGTTCGGGTTAGTGCACAGCAGAAGGAGAACAGGTTCCGCAACTCAAGCGCAGCCTCCACAGCGGGCAGAAGCAGAGCGCGAGTACGGCCATAAGGGTGCTGTTTTTACACAGCAGGGAAAAGCAATGGGATACTGCAGGAGGGCGACCAGATCCTAGCTAAACTACTCACCGGTCCCCGAAGCAAGCAGACCCAGGCTTCTCCACGTTAGTTTCAGCAGCTGGCAGGTTCAGAAGAGCAGGGAACGCCTCGTAGTCGTGTAGAGCAAAAAGACGTCCCAATCGACGAAACCAGCACAGTTTGTTGCCGCAGCAGGACAACGGAGCGGCTGTGTGTATTCAAGCCAAATGTACACTCCTCCCTTCAGACTTGGGAACGCCAAGCGTGGGAGAGTGACAAGGACTCGAAATACAACACAACCTGGCGGCAGTTACAGAGCAGGACTCCCTTGTAAGCTGGTCAGTCAACTGGATGGCCCAGAGACACTTCCGAAGGCTTACTTGGCAGGAGATGATGAAGTCGCCGGGAATAGCTGTTCCTGCTATTCCAAAGGTCGAAGCACCAGTACAGGCCTTCTGGTTCGATCCAAGGAGGAAAGGGCTTCACAGGACGACAGCAGTGCAAAGGAAGATTCCTTCAGCGGGTCACCAGCGATTCCTCGGTCCAGCCTCTTGGTTGCAGGATACTTGGCTCCTGTATTCCTTCGTTCGTGAGAACTCAGGAGATCGACATGGTAGTGGTGTTTCCAGCCCCCTCTTATCCACGGTTCCCTTCGCGCCAAAACGGAGGGGAGCCAATGGGAGATCCGCTCATCAACACACATACCATAAGTGGACCAATCCCGGACCACGGTGGTCCCAGGCATTCACACCACCCCAGACTCTCTGGCACCCAGGATGTGTATTGGGACCAGACATCCCAGCCCACACCCTGGAGGCACACAAACGACATGTAGAAGCCCGCGAAAGCAAGCACGTTTCGCGGGAAAGTACATGCCCAAATAAGGAAGGCCCCGGGTCGCCCGACCTGGGGAAGGTGAAGGGAGCAAGACGGTCAGTGGACAGGACAAAGGAGCCTCGTGGTCTGGCCATTTTGGGAGCCAGGCCACCATTTTGGGTTCAGTGCGAAAAACGTGCTCAGAACGCCAAAAGGAGCTCAAAATAAACAAAACGATCGCTGCCACCATTCCAGTCCCTGAATGACTTGCACCGATCAAATACCATCCTAAAAGAGTATCTAGGGCCTGTAGAAGGCTAGAGTCCCAAGAGAGCTGTAACTTAGCTTACAGTGCCCTCTTGTGTCATGTTGCACTAAAGCCGCAACACGATAAAAGAAACTACGGGAAACAGCGTTCCCCGGTACTGACTGTCTTAAGGGCATGTCAGTTTCCCCATAAGAAAAGAGCGAAAGCCCAGAGGAGTGCGGCAGAAGGCTGCACTTCTCTGGCAAAGTCAAGAACAAGGTGAAAAACAACAGCAAAAAGTTTAGGGGTTGCCACATGGAAGGAAAATTACTTACAATTACGAAATCTTTCCTAACACCCTGCACAAGTGTTTCAGTGTGCGACGAGGCAAGGGCGGACAAAAACAACAATCTTATTAGGCCCAGTGACATTGAGAATGTGCAAGTGCAGGGGAGAGGGGAAAGTGTGAGGGGCATGAGAGGAGTGGAAAGTGCTGAACACATGATCAAAACAAGTAGTTCGGCCAGCAGGTGGCAAGTGCAAGAATGAGGCGCAGACAACGGGTGTTAGGCAAGATTGGATGCAGTAACCTGTGGGAGAGTACACCAGCCCTGTCCACTTGGCAATAGTTAACCCAGCCTTTGGTATAAGCATGTACTACACAAGTTGGTAGAGTGACTGAGCAGCCAGGCTTCTCTCAAGATGGGTCAATATGAGTGTTGGGGAGAATTCTCAGAAATGTGCGAATTCCCTTCTATCTTAGAAACCCCCAGCACTTTTGCTGGACTTTAGGACTTTTTAATTTCGAACCTGGAGAGTGAGTCCTTTTTCTCACCCTCATGTTTTTTTTTTGTGATTTGGACTCTGTTTCTTTTGACTTTGGAGTCAGACACGGGGAAGTCTCTTAGATTTCCCAAAGGTTTAAATACCTTCTCTTGGTGAAACTACTGTTTCCAAGAGCAGTAAAGTGAAATTGACTTTACTTACATTGGTAACTTTCAAGACCCAGCACACACTATCTTACCATAGGGTGCTGGAGAGGTTACTTAGCATCCCCTTTGTCTAGTTTCTCATGTAACATTTTTGATACCCTTTCTACAATTAATGGCTGTTTGCAGTGGTTTACTTTTTACTACCATTGTGTTTTTCCGCGGGCTGCGTTCGCAGCTGCAGTAAAGCGCACATGGGTGGCCATTTTATAAAAATGGCCCGGTCTTCTTTTTCGCCATTTCTTGTTGGAAAGGTCCTTCTTGTGATTTACTCTGCACGCCAAACCAGATTTGGTCCCTGTTAGGCAAGATTGCATGCAGTACACTTTGGATGCACTACAACAGACCTGACCATAGGAACCCAACCTTTGGTAGAAGTCTGTACTACACAGTTTGGTAGTATGATGAGCAGCCAGGCTTATCTCAAGAGGGGTTAATGTAAGCAGCAGGGAAGTTGGACAGAGATTAAAGTATTCAAATAAACTCTTAGACACAATGTTTCTTGATTAAACCGTTATTAATTTGTCAGTTTGAGTAAGCCTTCTTCAGAAGGGGCAGTATAATAGTAACGCACAAATATACTCCAAAATACACATTAGTTTCTCTAAATTAGCAAATAACCATTTGGGTATGGCACACAGACAGTTCCTACACCCTCAGGCGACTTAAATTGCTAGGACACTGTGGACATTAATATATCACTGTTGCACTCTCAAACTTAGCTGTTTTAAAAATAATTGCACTGGAAAGTTTTTTTAAAATGTGTATTGTGAACCTAGGCCTTTTCCCCCTCCTATAAGTGTTACGGAGAATTCTCAAAAATGTGCTAATTCTCTCCACCTTGGTGAACCCCAGCAACTTTGCTGGATTTTGAGGACTTGATTTTTTAACCTGGAGAGAGTGAGACCCTTTTTCCTACTCTCTCATGTATTGTAATGTGATTTTATACCCTTTTTTCCCTTTTGGTTATGGAGTCTAACCAACTCCATAGTGACATCTTTTACAATTGTGTCACACAGCATCTTCAGTGCAGCGGCACAGGGAAGTCTTAGATTTCCCAAGGTTTAAATACCTTCTCTGGGATCAACTACTGTTTCCCAGAGCAGTAAAGTGAAATTGACTTTACTTGGCGTTGTACTTGCTAGACCCAGCACACCCTATTTTACAAAAGCGTGCTGGAGCGGTTACTTAGGGTCTAAATGCTCATGTAACTTTTTTTGTTACCCTTTCCTCAGTTGACTGGCTGGTGGCTGTGGTTTCGTTTTGAACTACCTTGGTTTGCATTTACTGCGACAGTTCGCGGCTCCGGTAAAGTAACCGCGGGAGCCATCTTTTACAAAATGGCATCCAGCCATCTTTGCTAAAATGGTGCCCGGTTTTCTTTTTTCGCCAGGTCTTTGTAGAAAGGTCCTTCTAGAGTTTCTCTGCTCGCCAAACCAGGTTTGGTCTCTTTGTTCATTTCACCTTTGTCAGGGTTTCTGAGAGAAACCCGCCTCTGGCTCCAGAGTGTCTGAGGTAGGCAGGAAATGAGGGAGGTGCCTTAAATTCCCTGTGCTTAGTCTCCTATAAGACCCAAATGCACTCCGTGGTGATTGGCTGGCTGACTGTCCCTCAAGGGCAGCCACCCTGCTGGGTGAGGGATAGCTAGGCTGGAATGAATGGGAGAGAACTGAATAAAAGGCGAGTCTTTTGACTTGGAAGGCAGAGTCTACCACTGGACGAAGGAACTGTTAGGAAGAGCTTGTATGCAGTTCCCTTTGGGACCACTACACACAACTATAACTACAGGTGTAAGCAAAACCAACCTTTGGTATAAGTCTGTAGTACAGTTTATTTTTTTTGGTAGTGGAGTTGGGCAGTCAGGCTTTATCGCAGGAGGGAATGTGAGCTTTAGGGATGTTACACAGGTCTACAATCACAGGTGGTCAAATAAACTTACACTCAAGGTTTCTTGGTTAAACACTTATTAATTTATTCAACAGTCAGTTATAAAACATTCACTAGAAGGAGGCAGTTAGATATCGTACACAAATATACTTCAATACTATACTCATTAAGTTTCTGAGGCATTCAGACTACTTTAAAGGAGGAGCAAAATGGCATTCAGCATACATTGGAGGAGCAAAAAGGAATAGGTTTAGAGCATAAAAGAATTACAAGTTTCTTCAATAGTGCAGATAATTTGAGTTCACCAGAAGAGCCAAATCAATTCAATAGGCTAGGCCAAATTCAATGGGCTAATGTCTTGGATAGGATAAAACTGTTCTGGTAAAGTCTCTGTAGAAGTTGATTCATTTATTTATAGAGCGCTTTACACCAAGGCGCTGTACAATGGAACGACAAAATACAGATTAATAACAAATAATGTGAGCAAAGTGGCAACTTGAATCATTCAAGAACAGAACAGTGCAAAGAGCAATTAACTGAGCGGGTGGAGAAGTGGAGTGCGAACAGGAGAGTGAAGGGAGGGGCGGGGAAGGATTGAGTGAGTAGAAGGAAGGAAGGGAGAGAGAGTGTAAAATAGAAAAGGGAAGATGGAAAGGGAGGGGAGGGATTAGAAGAGGGGAAAGACGGGGGAATAGAGAGGGCAGGGGGGCTTCAAGGTGGGGAATGGAGGAGGAAGGATTTAAGGGAAGTGCGAAATGAGATGAGGGTAGTGGAAAGAGCGGAACCGGGAGGAAGCGCAAGGAGGTACAGAGAGCAGGAAGTGGTCAGCAGACCGAAGGGGGGGGGTAGAAGGAGAGAAGGGAGGAGAGATAAGGAGGGGCAAGACCATGAAGGGATTTGAAAACAAGGCAGAGAAAGTGGAATTTTAGTTGTAGGTGGAAAGGTAGCCAGCCTAGTCGAGAGAGCGAAGAGGAAATGGAGTCACGGGAGGTAAGGAGACAGAGGGTTCAAATGGCAGAGTGGTATATAGATTTAAGAGGGGCAAGCTGAGATGAGGGAAGACTGAAAATTATAGAGGAGCAGTAGAAGAGGCAGGAAAAGATGAATGAGGCGATTAGGAGCTTGGTAGCATGGAATGTGAGGGAGGGAGGGATTTTGCGAATATTGTAAAGGTGGTATCTGCAGGAGCGGGAGGTGAGTGAAATGTGTTGCGAGAAGGTGAGAGAAGAGTCAAAAAGAACACCAAGGTTGCGAGCATGAGTGGAGATGGGAAGGCGGAAAGTGGATGAACGGGGAGGAGAAGGAGGGGGAAGAGAGTTGGCGGGGAAGAAAAGGACTTCAGTTTTATCCGTGTTAAGTGAGAGAAAGCGTGAGGACATCCAGCTCTTGATGGCTGTGAGACAAGAGGAGAGTTTAAGGTGGAGGTCAGGTGTGAAGGAGGAGAAAGAGAGAACGAGTTGGGTGTCGTCCGCATAGAAATGATGGGAGGAGATGACGGGGGCAATGAGGGAGGTATAGAGAGAGAAGAGGAAAGGGCCAAGTACAGAGCCTTGAGGAACACCGTAAATCAGAGGGAAGAAAGGAGAGGTCTGGCCTCCCCATGAAACAGCAAAGGAACGAGAGGAAAGGTGAGAGGAGAGCCATTTTAGAACAGGGCCTTTGAACCCGAAGGAGGAGCGTGTGGAATAGGAGAGGATGATCGACAGTGTCAAAAGCGGCAGAGATATCAAGGAGAATAAGTATGGAGGATTGCTTCGCATGGCGAGCAGAGAGTGAGTTGAGAATCGAGGTGAGAGCAGTTTCAGTGGAATGTTTGGGACGGAAGCCAGATTGGAAAGGAGGAAGGGGAGAGGAAGACGAGACAAAGGAAGAGATCTGAGAGTAGGCGAGGCGTTCAAGGAGTTTAGAAAGGAAAGGCAGAAGAGAGATGGGTCTGTAGCTGGCAGTGAGCAGTCAATCAGCAGAGGGTTTCTTAAGAATAGGAATGATCGTTGCATGTTTGAAAGCAGAGGGAAAGATAGATGAGGAGAGGCATGAGTTGAAGAAAGTGGTAAGGTAAGGGATAAGAAGAGGGTACGTTTTTGGGATGAGAACGGAGGGGAGAGGGTCAGAGGAGGCGGCTGTGGGGTGGGCTTTGGATAGAAGGGAGGATACTTCGGAAGGGGAAACAGATGAGAAAACAGACATGCTGGAAGGAGGAGGAGAGGGGGGAGGAGAAGAGAGGGAGTCAGAGAGGGAGTTAATTTTTTGTCTGAGTGTGATGATTTTGGAGGAAAAGTAGTTGGCGAAGTCAGAGGGAGAAAGTGTGGAATTAGATGAGGTGTCAGGAGAGGGAGGAGAGAGGAGGCGGGAAAGAGTTTGAAAAATCTGACGAGGTTGTGAGGCTTGAGACTGTAGAAGATTAGAGTAGTAGGTGGATTTGGCCGTAGCAAGGCAAGAGTTGTAAAGTGCATGGTAGGAGAAGTAGGAGGTTTGATTAGAGAGCGAGGGAGTTTTGAGCCAAAGTCTTTCAAGGCGCCTGAGAAGGCGCTGCATAGAACGAAGATGGGAGGTAAGCCAGGGTTGAGGAGGTTTCTGAGTGGGGCGGAAGAGAGAAAGGGGATAGAGATGGTCAAGGGCAGTGGAGATGGAAGATGAGAGGGAAGAGAGCATCATCAGGAGAGAGTAGTGCAAAGTCATGGTAAGATGGAAGAGACGAAGAGCAGGTGTCCGAGAAGAGGGTAGTGTCGAAATCACGCAGGTCACGACGTGAGTAGATTGGAGCTGAGGGATTATTAATAGTGGAAGAAGAGCGAGGTGAAAGGGAGAACGAGAGTAATGCGTGGTCAGAGAGAGACAGGGAGAGAGGAGACAGGGAAGGAGGGATAGGAGGAGTTGAAGATGAGGTCAAGAGTGGATCTAGAGGAGTGAGTAGGGGAGGAAGGAAGGGGGAGAGGAGGTAGGAGTCAAGGATAGGGAGGAGGGGAGAAGATTGGGGGGGGGGGAAGGAAGATGGATGTTAAAGTCGCCAAGCACAGTTAGAGGGGAGGGAGAAATAAGTGAGAGGAGGTGATCTAGGTCTTCGAAGAAGGAGGAGAGAGGGCCAGGGGGACGATGGATGATCAGGAAGGAAATAGGTTGGGGAGAATAGAATGATTTGTAGAGGAATTCAAAGGAAGGGAAGGGAAGGGAAGAGATGGAGATGGAGATGGGGATGAGGAGGAGGAGGTGGTGTATTTGGGGTTATACAGGAGAGCGACACCTCCACTGCGGCCAGAGGGGCGTGGAGTATGGAGGAAAGAGGAGGAGGAGGAAGAAGAAGTTAGGGAAGCTGGGACAGAGGTATTATGAGGGGGAATCCAGGTTTCAGTTAGGCGGAGGAAATTGAGACGAAAGAATAGATCGAGTGTCGCTGCGATTTTATTACAGATGGATCTGGCGTTCCAGAGAGCAGTATTGATGAGGGCAGCATGGTTGGAAGTGGGAGGATAGAGAAGGTGAGGGCGGTGAGAAAGGGAAGGAGGGTGGCTAGGAGAGCGGGGGAGAGGATAGTGGAGGGGGCTAGGCATCAGGAGGAGCGAGGAGAAGGGAGAGTAGAGAGGGCAAGGGGGGGAGGGGGAGAGGCAGAAGGAAGAAATGACGGATCGCATAGGGTCAGGGGGAGTAGGTAATGGGTAAACACGTTGGGGAGTCCAAGTGAAGATGGCACAAAGGTGGACTCAAGTCAGTGGTGTGAGACAGCCGGGAAGGGCTAAAAGAGTCAGAAGGTGCAAGTTCGCTTGACTGAGATTGGAGGAGACCAGGTGTTTGAGGCAGGAAGATGGGGAGGAAGTTCTGAATTGTAGCAGGAGGTCACGGGTCTAGTGCTGAAAGTTTACCGGCAGGACCCAATTTGGTCAAAAGGAGTAAGCACTCAAGGGCGTGGTTGTAGAAGAACTGCTGTCTGAGGCGAGAAGGAAAGTAGCAGTTTAGGGCCGACAGGTTATAAGGTGGAAAAAGGGCCGATGCAGAGAGAAGTCCAGCCAGCGCCCAGAGATGTATAGGAGTAGGTATGCGAAGTGATGATAGGGGGAGACCCGCAGACTGCTGTGGGTGGTATGAGAGCAGAATGAAGGAGGTTACCACAACGCAGGGCTGCAGTTCATTCCACCACTCGGGAGGACCGGCGGCTGGAGTTTCGCCAGAGCTCAGTGCAGTGGAGAAGGGACTGTTGAGGAGGCGCCTCCGAATCGCAGTGGGGTTGGAAGGTGGAGGACTCAGGAGGAGATGCAGGGGGAGGTCCCAGGGGATCCAAAGACTGATCCACGGAGTACTTCAGAGCTGCGGAAGGGATGCACAGTGCTGCCTCGTCTCAGCCCAGGAATAGGGGCGGAGACAGGTGGAGATTCCAGGCGGATCCAACTCTGGCACAGTGGGCAAGAGGGGCTGGTGAATGGACGGAGTGCACCGAAGCCGCAGAATGGACACACAGATTTGCCTCGATGATATCCGGACTGGAGCCAGCACAGCGGATGGATACAGGCTTGGCCAGATCCTGTGTGGTGCTGAAGAGGCTCACAAAGCGGCGATGTTGGTTAGTCACCCGGATTCCTTGTATGGAAGAGGGGGGATCAGGAACCCGTGTGCTGAAGAGGAGCCCGGTGGTCGGGAGAGATCACAAGTTGGATTAGGTGCTGGCTAGGTAGGTGGCTGTGACCCAGGAGAGGTGCTCCGATGGCTGCAGAAGGCAGATGGAGGGTCAAGGGGATAGTCCCTGGCGTCAGGTGTGCAGTGGTGGTGCTCCGGTGGCTGCAGGGGAGATGGAGGGTCAAGGGGATTGTCCCTGGCGTCAGGTATGCAATGGTGAGCAGGGAGGACTGCCGCCTAAGAAGAGAGCGAGGCAGGAGGGGTCCCGCAGGGCCTGCCTGACAAAGCGGGAGAAAGCCGAACCGGAGCTCATGCTGAAGCCGCTGACCCTCGCCGTCCGCTGGGGGCTCTGAGTGAGGAAGCAGTGGGCCCAGACCCGGAACTGCAGCCGCGCCAGAATCCGTGGCAGCTGCTCCTGGACCTCCGACCAGGGAGAGGTGCGCCGGGGCAGCACAGAGCGCGTGGAGAACCCGGGGGTTGCCGCCGGTACCTGGTGCGCAGTGGTGGGCGGGGGCGACCGCAGCCCCGTAGCCTGCAAAGCCGGTCGGATGAAGGAGCGGAGGAAGGCCGTCAAGGGGCTCAAGTTAATGCTGATCCAGACGGTCCCAGTCCATGTCGTCCGCCAGGGCTCCGTGCGTAGAAGAGGAGGGACCGGGCCGCGTGGAGGCTGGTGGAGGGAGAGACCCTGATGCCGGTCCGATGCTGGCTCCGTGGACGGCTGTTTGCACAGGCGGGTGGAGGATCCAGGGGTTGCTACTGGCCCTGGAGCGCGAGGCTGGAGGGAATGACTGCCGCCCAAAAAGTCCAAGAAGTCTTCAAGGCGGGAAGGGTCCCTCAGGGCCGGCTTGGTGGAAGAGCAGGAGGAGGTTGTCCCGAGGATCGAGCCGATGTCGAAGAAAGCGGGTCCGATTTTCGCTGGGAATGCAGCCATAGGGGCCCCAGAAGGTAAGAAACGGGAACGGAAGGGGGAAGACTGCAGTTGCAATTTAAACTGCTTTATCTTTAAAAATATTCAGCCCGATTGAGGAGACGTAGGCTCAGGCAGCCTTGCTCACGTGCCCCCTGGTGGTAAAAGTTCGTAGAAGTTGTTTGTAACGAGAAGAATTATATGCTGGGTCACAAGCTGATTAGGCCTGTGAGTTGGGAAAGTTTCAAGCACTTTCACTGCGAGAGGCAAGTACTTTCAGTCTGATTTTACAGCACCTTTACAAATGAAGAAAAAGATGCAGCTGGTGACTTCTGTTCCTGGGGCTACGTTGGGGGGACTACTGCACTGCACTGGGACTGGTCAAAAAGCTGTCAACTGGCAAATCTTCAATTCCGGTACCTGTCGTCAAGCACACAAACTGGTGTCCCTCTCCCTGGTTATTCGGTTTCCTGGAGCACTGTGAGGAAAATGCAACCAGCTCCGAGAACGGTATCCAGGTGGCTTAGTGTCGAGTTGGTTGGTCCCACCAACTCAAAGGTTGAAGTCGTCCTTGCAGGGCTCCTCTGTCAAGATGAATTTAGCGATTCGGACCTGCAGTAGGGCTTCACGGTTAAACCGACGGTCCAGGAGTTGCAGCAGCCGCCCTCTTCAAGCTCGTCTTTGGTTCTTTCGTTCCAGTGGTCGACTCTGCTTTCCAGTCCAAGAGACTTGCTTTTTATCCCGTTTCCTCCCATTCATTCCAGCCTAGCTGCCACTCGCCCAGCAGGGTGGCTGTCCTTGTCGGACAGTCAGCCAGCCAATCACGCCAGAGTGCATTTGGGTCTCCTAGGAGACTAAGCACAGGGAGTTTCGGGCACCTCCTTCGCTGCCTGGCCACCCCAGACACTCTGGCGCCAGTGACGGTCTTCAGTCCTGACGCACGCCAAAGACGAATGAACATGGGAACCAAACCTAGTTTGGCGCGCAGAGGAAAACTCTAGAAGGACCTTTCCACAAAGAAACAGCGAAAAAAGAAGATTCGGACCTGTTTTTACAGAGGAGGTTCAGACGCCATCTTGAAAAACATGGCTCCTGCGATTTAACACTACCAGTGTTCGCAGTCGTGAAAATAGGGTGTGCTGGGTAGGAATTTAAAAAGACTAGTAAAGTCAATTTCACTTTACTTAATCTGGGAACCAGTAGTTTATCCCAGAGAAGGTATTTAAACTTTGGGAAGCCTGAAAAGGTTTCCCTGTGCCACCGCACTGAAGGTTGTGTGTGACACACGAGAAAAGATGAGGCCTATGGAGTTGTCTAAAACTCCATAACTAAAGAAAACACATTTCAAAACACATTAGAGAGTGAGAAAAAGGGTCACACGCTCTCCAGGTAAAAAATCAAGTCCTCAAAATCCAGAAAAGTTGCTGGGGGTCTCTAAGGTGAAGGGAATTAGCACGTTTTTGAGGTTTCTCCCTAACAGGAACCGAAGAAGAACTTTGTTGCACTGTTGATGGGCTGTCCCGTATGAAGAACCTGTCCTTGGCCCTGGCGAAGAGGGACCGGTATGAAAAGTATAGGGTGCCGGACTCTGCATCCAAGTTTTTGAGGTCCTAGCCTTCCCCGGATTCAGTAGTCTCTGCGGCGGCGAGGAAGAAATCCTCTGGCTCAGCAGCATCAACGGCCTTCTCCTCTCCCCCCAACCGCCCCCGGACAGAGAGGGGAAGATGTTGGACGCTGAGTCATCACATCGGCAGCAGCGACCATCAAGGCGGCCCTCGCCATCGTGGCGTGGCTCTGCTTTAAAATCGCTACCCTCCTGGACTTCCTTCCCGATGAAAAGAGAGCGGAAGCATTGCAGATCCTGCAGGAGGGCGAGGTGGCATCGGACCATGCCATTACAGTGGCCACTGTTAGGCAGAGTTTGAATGCAGTACCCTTTGGGACCACTACAAGCAACTATGACTACAGGTATAAGCAAACCAACCTTTGGTATATGTCTGTACTACACAGTTTTGGTAGCGGAGCTGAGCAGCCAGGCTGATCTCAAGAGGGGAATGTAAGCAGTAATGTTACACAGAGGTCTACAATCAAAGGTGTTCAAATAAACTTACACTCGAGGTTTCTTTGATAAATACTTGTATATGTATTTATCTGTCAGTTATAAATCCTTCATAAGTAGGCAATTATATAAAACACACTAATATACTTCAATACTATTTCAGAATACTTTTCAAGAGGAGTAAAAGGCAAAGGTTATTAGAACATGAAAGGTTAAAATTATTCACCAGAAGAGTCAATTCAGTAGGCTAGGCCAAAGTCAATGGGCTAAAGTCTTGGATAGGATAAAGCGCTTCTGGTAGTTCAACGGAAAAGTCTGTGCACAAGTTCTCAGAAGTAGTTTATAAAAAGGAGAATCCTATATTGGGTCACAAGCTGATTAGGCCTGCAAGTTGCAAAAGTTTCAAGCGCTTTCACACAAGAGGTACACTCTGTCTGATTTCACAGTACCTTACAATGAAGAAAAAGATGCAGCTGATGACTTCTGTTCCTGGCAGTTCCTGCAGATCTTGCAGTTCCTGCGCCTCAGTCGTGGGGACAAAGGGGAGGACGTTGGGTGACTCCTGCACTGGAACTGGTCAAAAATCTCGCAACTGGCAAACTTCAATTCTCCAGCATGGGGTCTGGCATGGATTCACATGCTCATGAATATTCCCCGTCGTCAGGCTGGGAATCCTCGGTAAAGAAAAAATCAGTATTGGTTTCATTTCTGATCTCTTTCCTAGTAGTAACCAATCCCTGATCTCTGCCTCATACTGACCACAGCCAATGACTGCCCTCTACCTAAGCCCCTCCTCTGGCAGCCATCTTCAGATTTTTACCGCACGTTCAAGTGTTGGGAGTCCTCTTGCTTAGCTCTCAAGCTTTTACTGCGTGTTTCGCGCTTTTTCAGGTGAATTTTCACTTTTTTTCAGTTAATCGAGCCTCAAGCTCCACCGTTCCTACTCCCGTTAACGGCAACCCGTTGCAGGATTTTCCTACGCCCCTCAAGGATGAAGATTTCGTCAAAACAACTTCTTGGAGGATTCCAGAAGATTCGCGGCCTACTTCGAGATGGCCCAGGATGCGAGTTTGTTGCCTGGACCCAAGCTGTTTCGCAGCTGCCCCGGATGCGGGCTGCAGAATGTGTTTAAGGAAGACGAACATTTGCGATGCCTCTACTGTCTTCATGGGGACAAGACTCATGTAGAGAAGGACTGCCAGTTCTGCAAGAACTTGTCGGAGCGGACCATGAGGGACCGTCGATCCCGTCTCGCAAGCTGGTTGGAGAAGGGCTCGATGGGTGAGAAGGGGGCCCAACACCAGGCCAAGCGCCGCGAGTCCGCTGGCTCCGGGAGCGCCGAAAGGTCGGGCTCTTCGGTCACCAGGCAGGGCGCACCTTCGCCGGCACAGTCAACCACGAGCCAACGCTCCGGTTCGGGGAAGAGAAAGTCCGAGACCCTGGGTAAGCTTTGGGAGAAGCCCCGTCCGATCTCGGAAGAGGGGGAGCGAGGCGTCGCCCCTCCCACGAAGGAGAAGGCCCGGGATGCACCTAAGGTGGTGAAGGCCCCTACCCAGCAGGCGAAGGCTTCGATCAAGGCTATCGCAGCGACTCTTGCCAAGCCGGCAGAGATACCGCCAGCGGAGACTGCCTCCGGGACTAGAGTTTCCCTGCCGCCAATCCTCTTTTCAGCCCATCGTCGTGGCCGCCATGATGGAAGAAGCGAGGGGGGGGGGGCACGGTGCCCTCCTCGAGCTCGGAGTCAGCCTCGGAGGAGGAACTGACCGAGGCCGTGAGGAACCGACCGAGGCCGTGAGGAACCTCGGAGTCCAATTCGAGAAGGTTCGATCCCGTCAGGAAGATCCTAGGGAGATAACGGAGGAAGACGACGATGTTGATGAAGAGCGGACTTCCCTTCCGGCGTAGCTCGATCCTAGGCCTCCGGATGGCTCGGTGTCCATTTTGTTTTCCATCTAGTCCTTATGCTCTGAGATAAGGACGAGATTCCCACGGCCCAGGCCGGAGGACCCGCAACCTGGCCCGTCGGGAAGTCCTCAGAACAAATGACGGAGGACCCAACCCTCTCCTCCGCTCGCCCCCGTAAGGCCTACAGTTCCCTCCTCATCCTCCCACGAGTCGGGAGATGACGGTGCGTTGGGCTCGACGACGGGTTCTGAGGGCGACGACGACAGAACGGGTCTCCCGGGCCTCGCCGCCCGACGAGATTGGCTCATTCCACGCCATGATCGCCAGGGCGTCCGAATTGTTCCAGCTCTGCCCGGAGGAGCAGAAAAAGGAAGGTTTCCTCTATCAGCGCCGGGAGGCCAAGAGGAAGACTGTCATCGCGGTGCCCCTAATCGATGACATCTGGGAGGAGGGCCTGTCGGTTCTCAAAAACCCCTCCGGCACCAGCCAAATGGGACCGATACGAGAAGTACCGGGTCCCCGATACCACTCCCCTGTGCCTCAGGGCCCAGCCAACACCAGACTCGGTCGTCTCGGCGGCGGCGAAGAAGAAAGCGGCGGGGTCAGGAGCCTCGACGTCTAATTCCCCGCCGGATGGCGAGGGAAAGAAGTTGGACGCCATGGGGCGGCGGGTCATTTCGTCGGCGACGACGATCAAAGCGGCCAACGCCCTGGCGATCGTGGCCCGTTACGACAGGGAGCTCTGGTTTAAGCTGTCCCCCATATTGGACTTCCCACCGGACGATAAGAGGTCCGAGGCCCTGGAAATACTGCAAGAGGGCGAGGTGGCGTCGGACCACGCCATAACGGTGGCAACCGATATTGCTGATACCGGGTTCTGCCAGCTGGGCAACAGTGTTTGCCTACGACGACGGGGTTGGCTCCGGGCGACCGACTTCCGTCAGGACGTCCAGACCAGGGTGTTGGACATGCCGTTCGACGGCAGCAACTTGTACGGTAAGGCGGTGGACGAGTCCCTCCAAGCCATAAAAACGGACACGGAGACGGCCTGCGCCCTAGGAGCCCTTCAGCAACGACGGCCCTTTCGGAGCTCCGGAGGCAGACAGGGTGCCTCCAAGGGATCCAGCGGTGGCTCGTCCTACCGCCAGGCGGCACACTCCTCGTCTCACGAGGCCTACAGGGGTTGCGGCAAGCAGGGAGCGCCTCGCCGCCGTCGGCAAGGTGGCCAGGGCGGCAAGGCCACCACCTCCAAGCAGGACTGAACCGGCCGTGGTCTCGGGGTCCCCACCGAAGCACCCCGGTGGGAGGCCGGCTGACGAATTTCGCCGGCGTGTGGAAGTCCATCTCCACCGACCGTTGGGTGCTGGATACCCTGGCAAGAGGACACTCTTATCGAATTCCTGAAGAAGTGCCCTCACGTTCCACCTGTGGCCAGGAAAGAAAATCACATCCCGCAACTGCTGTTGGAAGTACGGGCGATGCTCAGGAAAGGCGCCATCGAGCTTGTCCCGAAGAGGCTCCGGGGTGTACTCAAGGTACTTCCTCGTCAGTAAGAAGACGGGCGGCTGGCGCCCCATCCTGGACCTTTGTCGTTTGAACAAATACATCAGATCACAAAAGTTCAGGATGGTCACCCTCCAGCACGTACTGGGACAGCTGGAGGAAGGCGACTTCCTATCGTTGTTGGACCTGGAGGATGCATACTTCCACGTTCCCATCCTCAAAAGTCACAAAGTTCCTCAGGTTCGTCGTCCAGGGACGCCACTACCAATTCAGAGCACTGCCGTTCGGATGGAAGTCGGCCCCCAGGGTTTTTACCAAGTTCCTAGCACCAGTGGCGGCGCGGCTGCGCCTACAGGGGATTCACGTCTACCCCTACCCGGACGACTGGCTCATCCGCTCAAGGACGAGGGATCTCGCCGTCGAACACATTGCGAAGACCGTCCAGCTACTCACAAACCTGGGATTCGCCATAAACTACCCGAAGTCCCACCTGGTGCCATCGCAGGTGGCCCTGTTTCTGGGAGCGAAGCTAGATACAGTGAGGCGCCTGCCGGCCCCATTGGAAGAACGGACGAAGACCATTCTAGGCAAAGTGCAGCGCCTCCTAGCCACGGACGTGGCCAGGGTGAGGTCCATCAAGTCCCTACTGGGGATGATGTCCTCTTGCATCTACCTGGTGCGCCTCTGCAGACTGCGGATTTGCCCTCTTCAAGAATTTCTCAACGCCCGTTGGATACAGGCGACGGGCACCTTCGAAGACAGGGTCCCCCTCAACGAGGTGTTCCGGCGGGCGATTCAGTGGTGGGGCGTTCGAGCGCACCTCACGGCGGGCAAGGACTTTTAGACGCCGGCGTACCAGGAGACGGTGACGACGGACGCCTCCCTGGAAGGTTGGGGCGCCCACACTGGAGATCTCCACGCAAGAGGCCTCTGGCTCCCGGAGGAGAGGCTCCTGCACATCAACGTCCTGGAACTCCGAGCCGTGTTCTGGGCTCTCAAATCGTTCCTCCCGTCGCTCAAGGGCAAGGTGGTGCGGATCTTCACGGACAACACCACGACAATGTTTTACATACGGAAGCAGGGAGGCACCAGATCCCCAGCCCTATCCAAGGAGGCACAGGATCTGTGGCACTGGGCGGTCGCCCAGGGGAGGTTCCTGGTTCCCTTCCACCTGGCAGGAGAAAGCAACACCATCGCCGACTCGCTCAGCAGGGAGCTGCACGCGTGTCACGAGTAGAAACAAAGGGCCCAAACCTAGTTTGGCGCGCAGAGATAAACACTAGGACCTTTCGAAAAAGAAATGGCGAAAAAAGACAGGGACCCGTTTAAACAAAGGGGTTTAAGGCGCCATCTTGAAAAACATGGCTCCCGCGATTTTTAGCTTCTGGTGTTCGCGGTCGGGAAAAATCATGATAGTTTGTTGTAAAACCACTCCCACCTGCCATTTAGATAGAAAAGGGTAGCATTTGACTGCTACATGAGTTTCTGGACACAGGGGATACTAGTTAACCCCTCCAGAACTCTATAGGAAGATAGTGTGTGCTGGGTCTAGAAATTTAAAAAAGATTAGTAACGTAAATTTAACCTTACATTCTCTGGGAAACCGTAGTTTATCCCAGACAAGGTATTTCAACCTTTTGGAAGTCTAAAAAGACATCCCTGTGTCACTGCACTAAGGGTGCTGTGTAACACACATGAAAAGATGCCTGTGGAGTTATCTAAAACTCCATAACCAAAAGAAATAAACAGGGAAAACAAACAGAATGAAAAAGTACAAAGTCACAAAGTTCAGCAAAAGAGCTGGGGGTCTCTAAGGTATCTAAAACCCTCTGCATTGTCCACAAGGCCTTCTGGTGCCTCAATACCTTCAACTCTCTCTTTCTAAATATCTTCCTTCTCGAGCTCTTCGCTCATCCGCCTCCAACTCTCTCAGGGTCAGTTGCTTCTCCAAGCAACAAGTTGGTGGTAGATCACTTTCTTCGGCTGGGGCCTCCCTCTGGAACAACCTCCCTGCCCCCCCCCACCCCCCCCCTGAAACTTGAGGACAACCATCTCCGGTTCCAGAAACGCCTCAAAACCTTTCTTTGCTTCTGTTTCTCTCCTCCTCTCCCCTGCTGATTACCTGGCTGATACTGAAACTGCACTGGTTTACCTGGCCACCCTCTGATCTCGGGTCCAGGTCCACTCCTCCGACAGTCGCACACCTGCACTGCCCTCCTGGCAACCCCCACACTTGGGGACTGTTTTCTGTATCCCTACAGTCCCACTACCGGCACTTGACACCTGATGCCTGCACTTACCCTTTACTCTTGCACTTGCTACCTGCTGGCCGTACTTTACTATTGTTATTTATTCTATTATCTCATGTACTGCACTGTCTCCTCCCACTTTCCCCTCCCCTTTTCCCCCCTGCACTTTCCCCCTTCCGAGGCACTTACGCCATCTGAATGACACCTGGCATAGTTGGATCGTTGTCGGTCTTCCCTGTGTTCCCCTCCCCTCCCTTTCCTCGTCGCACCTCGAAACAGTTGTGTATAGGCGCGTTATAAATGCCATATCATTTAGAGCAATACTTAGGAGTATGTTAAAAAAAAACGGGTTATTAGAATAAAACAAGAGGTCTGACAAATATTCTGAAGCAGGTTCTTTGGTAACAGCTAATGGAAAGTAAGTTAACCTCTTCCTGGAAGGAAGAGCAAACACAAAGTCAGAGCGAAGAAGAGCCATTCAGGGAGCCAGGCCAGGCCAAAATCAATTGGACAAAAGTCTATAAGTGAGGTGAAGTAATTCTTGCAGGTAGGTAAAGGTCTTGCACAATGTTTTAGAAGTCTTTGTAGAAAAGAGGACATCAAAGTAGGGCCACAAGCTGATTAGGCTTGTGAGGTAAAGAAGCTGATAGCAACTCTATAGGAGCAACCAAGACAAATCTCCACTGAGAACAAGTCAGGCTACACAACAAGAGGGTAAGTTCTCTTAGACTGTACAGTACCTTTGGTTCGAAGAAATGGTTCCAGCTGGCTTCTGTTCCTCTGCAGTTCTGCAGATCCTGTGTTTCTGGGCCTCAGTCATGGGGACAAGAGGGAGGACGTCTGGGGACTCTTGCTCTGCAATGGGACAATCAGATGCAGCAATGGGCAAACTTCAATTCAGCAGTTCTTCAGTGTTTCAGCTCCTCGTGCCTGACAGCAAATCGCAACATCGCTATTCTTGGATACCACTTCAGACTTTCCCTGCATCTGGGGTCCAGCACTCTGTTGAGGTGGCTCAGGCTTGGTCATTCCTGAATCAGGGAAGTCCAGCGGATCTTCCTAGCACTCAGGTCTGACTTAAAAGCAATGCACACAATCTGGTGTTCCTCTCCATGGCTCTTCGGTTCCAGCAGCAACAGCAGTGGAAATGCAACCAGCTTCGAGAGGATGTCCAGACAGGCTTACTTTAGAGTTGATCGGTCCCACAAACTCAAAGGGAGAAGTCTTCCTTGCAAGGCTTTTCTAGTCGATGCGAATTTGGAGCTTCAGCACAGCAGCAGGGCTTCACCGGGCAAACCAACGGTCCAGTAGTTGCAGCAGGCGTCTCTTACAAGTTCTTCTTCGGATTCCTTCGTCCAGTGGTCGACTCTGCCTTCCAAACCAAAAAGCCTAGCCTTTTATGCACGTTTCTCCCATTCATTCCAGCCTAGCTGGCAGTCAAACAGCAGGCTGGCTGTCCTTGCCGGACAACCAGCCAGCCAATCACCTTTTGGGTGCATTCCTGTAACCAAGGGGATTAAGGTCAGGGAGTTTTGGTCTCCGCCCCCGTCCGACTCCCTGCAGCCAGAGGCGGGTTTCACTCATGAACCTCCGACAAAGACAAGACAAAACCAACAAAGGGACCAAAACTGGTTTGGCACGCAGAATAAATCTCAAGAAGGACCTTTCCAACAAGAAATGGCAAATTAAACAAAAATGCATGAGCAAGTGGAAAAAAGGTCTCTCTCCAGGATAGAAATTAAAAGTCCTAAGGTCCAGCAAAAAGAGCTGGGGGTCTATAAGGTAGAAGGGAATTTAGCAAAACGAACAAAGGGCTCAAGCCTGGCTTGGCACGCAGAGTAAAACCCAAGAAAGACCTCACAAACGGAAAATGGCGAAATAGACCCAGCCATTGTGACAACATGGTCACTGATGGGTGATATACTGCAGCTGAGGGTTCAGCCTGTGTTAGAGAAGCACAATGGTAAGAAAATTAAACCACTGCCACCAGCCATTTAAAGTAGTGAGGGCACATCAAAATGTTATGAGAATGGGGCTACTTGATAAACTCCCAGCACTCCACATAAAATGGTGTGTGCTGGACCTACAAATAGAAAAGTAAAGTCAATTTCACTTTACTATTTTTGGGAACAGTAGTTCGCACAAGATAAGGTATTTAAACACTATGAGAAAACGAAATAATTTCTCTGACACTGCACTGAAGGTGCTGTGTGTCACCATGCAAAAAGTAGATGCCTATGGAGTTTGTCGGACTCCAAAAACAGACGAAACACATAATCCAAATCAGGTCAAAACACATGAAAAAGGGCTCACTCACTCCAGGGTTAAAATTAAAAAGTCCTAAAGTCCAGCGAAAGAGCTGGGGGTGTTTAAGGTGGGAGGAATTAAACACTAGAATGTAAATTCTCTGTAACAACTGGGAATATTCATGAGCATGAGAGTCCAGGCCAGACCCATGCTGGAGAACAATCGTTGTAAGTAAGCAACTTCCTTTTTATACACTTCCCGCACTCGCTCCTCTGAAATCTTCCTCAGCAGTTTACCGAAAGGGGCGTATGGCTGTCCAATCAGGACAGGCAGACTTCCAGTGGGAGTTGGTCCAATTAAGACACTCTGGCAGGCAAAGGACAGAGGGGTGTGGGTGGGGGGAGGGGGTCTCCTCTCCCACTTCCTGCCAGCCCAGACATCCTGGAGCCAAGGCAGGGACACCCAAGGGTTACCACCAAAGGAAAAACACACACACACAGGCCTACCCCTCCCAGAATGGTAGGAGAAGGGCTGACAAAGAAAAAAACATGCTAGTAATGGCAAAAACAGAAGGAAGGCCCTTGGGTGCCCCTATTGTGCACTACCTGCATAGCCTGCGGTAGAAACATCACACAGTAGTTGGTAGGACATGCCCACTGCCACTAGGCATACTTAGGTTGTCTATATATAGTACGACAGTCGCCCCTCTGTTTCCATTTCCTTCCCACTCTCTCCCCCTCCCTTCCTTATCTATGTCTTAGCTCTTGCACTATCTGAAATGTCGTCAGGCCGAGTACAATAGTTCATTTCACATCCTTACTGTTCATGGCCTGTAAGAATGTCATTGTATTTTCTCTTGTTCCCTCCCTGGCCTTGAAGCGCTTTGAACACATTGTGTGTAGGTGCTATATAAATAAACTATCATATCATATATGACTAAAAAGTCACAGGAGCAAAGAGAAGGGGGATACAAATTATCCCCTTGGCACTCCACATACAGTGGTGTGTGCCAATCTCTCGGACTATGTTTTAGGAGAGCTACTAAGTATCTCTCTATCCTAACTGTAGTAGTTACTCCAGGATATAAAAAAATAATCTCAAAGGAGGACCTTAAGGGCCCCAGCAACACTGCCAATAAGCAGTTGTTTGCTGCAATAGTAAAATACAGATACCTTTAAGAGCTATGGAGGAAAGTAGGCTCCATAGGAAATGTAGAATACAACGAATAGAGTTCTAAAAGACAGATCCCATAAGAATGAATGAGTGGAAAAAGGCTCCACACATTCAGGATTTACGAAGGTCCAAGTCCAGCAAAAAGTCCTGGGATCACACTGGAAGAGGCGATGAAGCACAACAGCAATACATCTCACTAGCATTTTACATTCTTGATTTGCCTATAGCAAAGTATTGCTGAGTTATTTCAAAATGTTATTTTACTTAAAGGAAGTCATTTATGTGTTACAAGAGTACATTGTAATTTACACACCTGCTTTATTTCTTCTTAGCCTGATTTACATTTGATGGTATTAATTGATACAGCCATTCTTAAATTACTTCTTACCTTGTGTGTATTTATACAATTAATATTTTTTTTTATAACTTTGTGTTTGGGTTTCTTTGGATCTACGCATGTTCTGATTTCTTTGTAGTGATTTGCAGCTCACATTCCTCCTCTTAAAATGAGCTTGGCTACTTTGGCATTGTCCCAACCTTAGGTGGTAAAGGCCTGTATTAGTTGTGGTCGTGAAACCAAGAGTCCAACCCTAATTGGACTTTAGAAAAAAGGTACCCAACTCTGGCTACCAACTCTGGAACCCCCAAGCATTCAGGCAGGTTTTAACACACAAAGGACCGAATCTACTCTCTCACCAGATAGGCGCCTACTTATGCCATACATAACTGGCATAAGCTACTACAGATGTGCTCCATATATAGTCATGGGGACCCATAGGACTTCGAGGTGAACAAAGACAGCCCCCTATTTAAGGAATCTCGACCAGTGGGTCAAAAAATACCCCAGTTAGACAAAATGGTGCGGCTTGCAAAGGTAGCGGGCGCCCCTCTCTCGATAGAACAAGGCGTGATAACCTGTACAGTGGTTATTAACCACTTGAGAGTTCGCAGCCACTGCTTTTTCTCACTGTGCCTTTCACAGATGGGAAATATCCATTTGCATATCAGTCTTTGTCCTGCGGCATTGGTGAAGACCATTTTGCACAAAGGACAGCTGCTATCCTAGCCACATGACTAAAGGATTGGAGAAATTCACTGTAGGATTCTGCAGCAACATTGGTGTGTGCCTGCCTTAGGGTAGAGCACTAAAATGTACAGCCACTCTTCCAGAGACTGTTTAGTTAATGCATGTCTTGGAGTAAAAATTGAGTGTTTAAAGCAAAGCATCCAACAAAAATTCCAGGGTCGTCCACAGTCAATAAAAGGAAACACGAGTTGAGTCCTCTTTACTCTATACAACCTACTAGCCAGCCCTGCTAAAACTAGCTGTCAGTTCTATTCTGGCCAGAAAGGGAGTTCTAGTGGCTAAAACCGAGGGGGGGGGGTTACAGTGAGGATCCGGGCCGGATGGAGATGCTACTATGCATTCCTGTGGCTCTGCCAATGAAATTTGAGATTTTTGCTGTGCAGAACAGCTCTGTTCCCATCTATGAAGAGATGACGGATCACACATTTATGCAGGAAAGTGGAATATGAATTATGGGTTCATTGGCTACTACATTGGGCACTTGTTTCAGTGTATTCCAGTGAGAGTGGTGTATTTGTACATGTATTGCTTTTTGTTTCACTACACTGTACAATCGCATATATTTCTGATGCAGTATGTGTAACACCAGGATTGATTGTATGCTCTTTTTGTTTAAACAGGCTAAGGAATACCCATTCCTGCTGAGAGTTCCACCTGCTCAAAATGAAGACAGGGTAACATTTCTGAGACGGATGGCCCTGGATATTGAGCGTGATGAGGGTGTGAAAATGTACAGAGTAAGTGGAATTGATCAGAGCGCATATAGTGGGATATTGTTTTTTGGTTAATGACGTTTCAGCATTGTTAGGCAAGATTGTATGCAGTACCCTTTGAGTGCACTGCAATAACCTGGACCTCCTGGCAATAGGGACCCAACCTTTGGTATAAGTCTGAACTACACAGGTTGGTAGTGTGGCTGAGCAGCTAGGCTTCTCTCAAGAGGGGTCAATGGGAGCAGTAATGTTGTAACAGAGTTTCACCGTACGGTTATTCAAATAAACAGTTGCACTCAAGGTGCTTGATAAAACAATTATTAATTTATTTCACAGTCAGTTGTATAAGCCTTCTTTAGAAGGGAGCAATATATGTAACACTTAATAATACACTTCAAAACACACTCTGTATCTCTAAAACAGATGATACCCATTGGGGATGGCACACAGACGCTTCCTACACCCTCATGTGACTTGAATCAATGTCCAGTGTCCTAGATATTTATCACTGGTACATTTATAGCAATACTGAGTTTGCTGTAAAAGATAGAACAGAGGAATAAAACAAAGGTTAACAAATAATTCATAAACGGGCAAGTACTTTTGAAACCTTCCAATGTTCAGTGAATTAACCCTTTCCTCGTGAAAAGATAAAGCACAGAGTCGGAGGTAAGAATGAGTCTCTAAGGGAGCTAGGACGGCCAATGTTAATTGCACAATGTCAAGGGAAGCCGAATATCTTCTTTGCAGGTAGGTAAGAAAGTCTTGCACAATGTTTTTAGAAATGTTTGTTGAAAATGGAACACTTGAAGGGCCACAAGCTGGGAAGCTTGTGAGGGGCAAAGCTTTAGCAACTCTGCAAGGTAACCCAGACAGGTCTCAACTGAGAGCAAGTAAGGCTACACAACAAGAGGTTAAGTTCTTAGACTTTACAGTACCTCGGGTTAGAAGAAATGGCTTCTGTTCCGGTGCAGCTCTGCAGATCCTGTTGTTCCTAAACCTCAGTCATGGAGACAAGAGGGGGGGGGATGTCTGGGGACCCCTAGTCTGCAATGGGACGGTCAGCGGCAGTGGCAAACTCCAATTCAGCAGTCTTTCCGTGTTTCAGCTCCTCGCGTCTGACGACAAATAGCAACACAGCGGTTCTCAGATACTACTTCAGACTTACCTTGCTTCTGGGGTTCAGCACTCTGTTGAGGTGGCTCAGGCTGGGTCAGTCCTGCATCAGGGAAGTCTGGCAGATGTTCCTAGTGCTCGGATCTGACTTACAAGCAATACACACAATCTGGTGTTCCTCTCCCTGGCACTTCGGTTCCAGCAGCAGTGGACATACAGCAAGCCCCGTGAGGATGTCCAGACGGGCTTAGTTTGGAGTTGATTGGTCCCACCAACTCAAAGGGAAAAGTCGTCCTTGCAGGGCTTCTCTAATCGAGGCGGATTCTGAGCTTCAGCACATCAGCAGGACTTCAAACCAACGGTCCAGGAGTTGCAGCAGGCGTCTCTTCCAAGTTCTTTTTCGGATTCCTTTGTCCAATGGTCGACTCAGCCTTCCAAGCCTAAAATATTTGCCTTTTATGCAGATTTCTCCCATTCATTCCAGCCTCGCTAGGAGCCATTAATTGTAGAAAGGGTAGCATAAAAATGTTGCATGAGAAACTAGACAAAGGAGGATACTAAGTAACTCCTCCAGCACCCTATTGTAAGATAGTGTGTGCAGGGTCTAGAAAGTTACAAATGTAAGTAAAGTCAGTTTCACTTCAATGCTCTTGGAAACACTTTCATTAAGGGAAGGTATTTAAACATTTGGGAAATCTGAAAGACCTCCCTGTGCCACTGCACTGAAGGGGCTGTGTCTCACAATGTAAAAGATGCCTATGGAGTTTGTCAGACTCCAAAGTTAAAAGAAACAGAGTTTAAATCACAATAAACAAATACATTAGAAAGTCAGAAAAGGGGCTTTGTTTAAGCAACCTTTGTATGCAGTCCCCTTTGGGACCACTACACACAACTGTGACTACAGCCGTAAGCAAAACCAACCTTTGGTATAAGTCTGTACTACAGTTTTTGGTAGCGGAGCTTAGCAATGGATTTTGCAAATGCAAGTAGCCAAGTAACACTTATAGTCAAGGTTTTAGTTAAAAATAATTATTTATTTTGACATCAGTTTTTAAATAAGCATTCTTTAAAAAGGGCACGATATATAACAATCAAATATACTTTTCCAGAATCATCCTAAGTTTAGTAGATACTCGTTAGAGATGCTTTTTACACGCTTCCTACACTCGGAGGTGACTTCATCCACAAGGACAGTTGGGTTATTTTTGTATCGCTAGTGCACTTTGCAGATCCTGAGGTTGCAGGAAGGAAAAGGGTTAAACCGGTTCTCAGGACATGTGAGTATACTTAAATCTTCCAAGGAAGTCTAGACAAAACCTTTCCCAGCAATAACACTCTAAAACAAGTTATTACCTCTGAGGGACAGAAAATTCAAGTCAATGGTTTAG
Source organism: Ambystoma mexicanum (assembly GCF_040938575.1). Classification (NCBI taxonomy): domain Eukaryota; kingdom Metazoa; phylum Chordata; class Amphibia; order Caudata; family Ambystomatidae; genus Ambystoma; species Ambystoma mexicanum. The sequence goes on from NC_090933.1 coordinate 61,360,646, forward strand.
AAGAGTCTCCAGGGAGGCAGGACAACAAAGTCAATTTGAGCACGTTCTACAGAGCTGAGGCACTTATTAGTTTAAAAAAAAAGTCTTGCACAAAGTTAGAGATTTTTGTAGGAAATCACTGTAGGGTCACAGGCTGTTTAAACTTGTGGAGAGCAGAGCTGAAATCAACTCTAACAAAATTAGCTACTGCAAGTCTCATCTGAGAATAGAAAAGCTAAAGACACTGAGGGAAGTACCCCAAGTATGAACAGTACATCTGGTTTGAGGAAGAGTGGTCCAGCTGGCTTATGTCATGTTGCAGCGGTGGAGATCCTGGGTCCCTGAGCCTCAGTCATGGGAACAAAGAGGGAGGACGTTTGGAGGACTCCTGCGGCAGCAATTTGGATGTCGGCGGCAGCTTTAGGCACTTTTCAGATCAGCGGCACTTCGTGGTTTCAGCGCACGGTAAACGGCACCACCGCAGATCTTTGATACTGGTTGTGCTTCCTTCACTCTGGTGAGGGGACTCGAGCTGTGGTCGTCCTGCTTCTGGAGGGTCCTTGGTAGGCTCCTGGAGCGTCTGGCTGGATTGCACACGTTGCACTCGACTACAGATTTCTCAACCCCTGGCAAAGAAGTCCGGCCAGTCGGGGGAGATGGTCCAGTGGAGTTTGTCTCGGGGTTAGTTGGTCCCACTAACATAAGGGAAGTAGCAGTCCCTTCCGGAGAGTCTCTTGTCGATCAGAAAAAGGAGTTTCAGCAGAGCAGCAGGGCTTCACCAGGCATTTCAAAGGTCCAGGAGGATGCAGCAAGCTTTGTTCATAGTTTCTTCGTCAGATGTTCTTTCCAGTGGTCGACTGCCTCTAGTCCCAAAACCCTAGCCATTTAAGCAGGTTTCCCCCATTCATGCACAGCCTAGGCTGTCGCACAAACAGCAGGGTGGCTGTCCTAGAAGGACAACCAGCCAATCAGGACTGGGTGCATTCAGGCATTCCTAGAGACCAAGGACAGGAGTTTCGGGAACCTCTCACTTCCTACCCTTCCAGACACACTGGAGCCAGATGTGGGTTTCAGGACTGAAGCCCGCCAAAGGCAAAGCGAACAAGGGGCTCAAACCTGGCTTGGTGTGCAGAGTAAAACCCAAGAAAGACCTCATAGCTAAAAAATGGCGAAAAAAGAAGACCGGGGCCATTTTGACAAAATGGTCACCCATGGGTGCTATACTGCATATGAGGATTCAGCCTGCGGTAGAAAAGCACTATGGTAGGAAAATTAAACCACTGCCACCAGCCATTTAAAGAAGTGAGGGTAATATAAAAAATGTTACAAGAGTAGGTAGGATAAGGAGCTACTAGGTCTACTACTCGCTCAAAATTAAAAAGTGCTAAAGTCCAGCAAAAGAGCTGGGGGTATCTAAGGTTGAAGGGAATTAGCACAGAAATGAGACTTCTACCGAAGTGTGTACTACTTTGATAGCCTCGTGGCAAAATAAAGTTAAGGTGACGATGATGAATATCAGTCCTAACAGTGCTGAGCAGGGTATTTATTTTCGTAGGGTCTCCCTTGTAACCGAATCAAATTCAGAAAATGCTGGCATTTGGCATGGTGCCAAGTTGATTCACCCGAGAAGCCGTTCAATTGTCCCTTAATAGAGAAACGACGCACACAATATTGCATTCCCTCTTGCCGTCTATTGTTCAAAAAAACTGAAATTGAACCACAAGAGCCCAGAGTTGGCAATTATGTATTGACCTAGCATGTGGTAATGTCTTACCTGCATGTATTTAAACTGCCCTTCTTTTATGTGTTTGTAATCTCTAGCTTGTGGGGGAAAAGTGCCAATTTGTTTTTTTCTTTCTTTACAGAGCGAAGTGTTGAAAGAGGATGCTCTGCAGTTCCTGGTATGTGGCAGCCTAATGGCATTTTCATTTTTAATGTTAATAGTTGATGATTCAGACTATAAGTAACGCTGCACAAAATGGTATACATCGAGGTAAAGTGCATTTTATTATTACGTTGCTTTAATTATATTTTGTTGTGTATTTGTTTTGTACTGAAGCTGATGTTTTTATGGAAATGTCCTGTTTCGAAATAAGCATATGGATGTTAATATTTGCTGTGTTTTTGTCTTGCTGCATTTACTTGTAATATTACTGAACTAGGTGCCTGACAGGTTTACTAACTTTTGCCCGAGTCTTCCTAATTGAAGGGCTCATCAGAGATGCAGCTACAGAATGTACACTACTCTGAGGGACCTTAAGTTTCTTGATGAGGGTGCTCAATCTGTTATTTTTATTATGCCAGTCATCTTGCACAGCTAGTTGTGGGGGCTGTACTGGTTGGTGGAGGCCCTTACCTCATGTCTGGGATACTGTTCCCGGGGTGGGGTGAGCCTGTGTAAAATATACTGCACAATCTGGCAGCCACACGTCGTTATGGACCAGATATTGATTTGGGTGTGGCCTCATCTGGACATAGCCCTTCCAGTTTATGGTTTCAAATGCCGCACAGCTATTTACAGCTGTTATTTGAATAGTGTCTGATCTTAATCCACATCTGAGTGCGAATTCCCAGGGAGTCCCGTTTGAATCTGGTGTCACATAATGTATGCATCGTCGTGTGCTGAACAGTTTACAAATCAAGATAATCCATCTAACTTGAACATAAATTAATTACTTTCTATGGAGTGTGGTTCAAAGTTAATTTTCAGAAGTTTAGCTTAATTTGTTACCATAGGGTTTGATACAAGCTTTAGCTGCAAAATATTAACACCTGTGAAAGCGTTGTTCTTTACATTTGACACTTGAAATTCATGTCAGTTTCAAGACACGTATATGTATTGACAAAGTACTGGTAGGTTTAAAATGCATTTTTTTTACACAAGCTTCCCTGAAAACACACTGTGCTTTAGACAATTTAATTTACATAATACTGCCAGAAATAAATGTGTGCTAAACTATATTATCTGCTGTAAGGAAAGATTTTCTTTTTATTGCTTTCTCCCATATAATTCATTATAACTCCCTTCCTTTTTGTGGGTTTTGAACCCTGCCCTGTTTGTAGGTCAGTAAATGTTGGGAAAGTTTGGTCTTATAGCAACTTTCTCTCCATATTCAATGGACCCCCAAACCAGTTGCTTTAGTTTTTACACCATGTCCTGATTTACAGTGACGTCAACTGTCCTTTTTGTTAACTTGTTATAGTTAAAGTGGCCAGTCGTTCAGACTGTCAGTACTGGAAAAATGTTCTCCTTTTTCGTTGTACATGTTATTTGTTTTGGGTAACATTTTTCATATTGCACAATGCAGTGCAATCAGGATACATTTGTATCTGTTAGGGAGAATTCTCAATTCTGTGCTAATTTCCTTCAACCTTAGAGATCCCCCACCTCTTTTGCTGGATTTTAGGACTTTTAATTTTTATCCTGGACTGAGTGTGACATTTTTTCTCACACCCTCATGTATTTTTAATCTGATTTGGATTCTGTTTTTTCGTTATTGTCGGAGTCTGACAAACTCAATAGGCATCTACTTTTTGTATGGTGACACAGGACACCTTCAGTGCGGTGTCAGAGAAATCCTTTAGATTTCTCTATAAACGCCCTCTCTTGGGTGAACTACTGTTCCCAAGAGTAGTAAAGTGAAACTGACTTTGCTTACCTTTTCTCTCTGTAGATCCAGCTCACACCATCTTATGAGTGCTGGGGGGCAGGAGGGGTTTACTTTGTAGCCCGTTGTTATGGAGAATTCTCAGAAATGTGCCAATTCCCCAGCAACTTTGCTGGATTTTGAGGACTTGATTTTTTTTAACCTGGAGAGAGACCTTTTTTCCCCACTCTCATATGTTTTAATTTGATTTTGTACTGTTTCTTTTGGTTGTGGAGTCTGACAAACTCCATGGGTATCATCGTTTACATTGTGTCACACAGCACCTTCTGTGCAGTGACACAGGGAAGTCTTCCAGATCGCCCAAAGGTTTGAATACCTCCTCTGGGATAAACTACAGTTTCCCAGAGCAGTAAAGTGAAATTGACTTTACTTAAATTTGTAACTTTCTAGACCCAGCACACACCATCTTACCATAGGGTGCTGGAGGGGTTACTTAGTATCCCCTTTGTCTAGCTTCTCATGTAACATTTTTCTTACCCTTTCCTCACTGAACAGCTGGTGTCAGTGGTTTACTTTTTACTACCATTATCGGATTTTACCGCAGGCTGTTTTCCCAGCCACGGTAAAGCACCCATGGGTGCCATTTTATGTCAACATGAGCCGGTCGTCTTTTTTTGCAATTTCTTTGTGGAAAGGTCCTTCTTGCGTTTTACCCTGCGTGTCTAACCAGGTTTGGTCCCTTTGCTCATTTTGCCTTTAGCAGGATTCACAAGTGAAGCCTGGCTCTTGTTCCAGGGTGTCTGGCGGGGGCAGGAAGCAAGGGAGATGCCGGAAACTCCCTGTGCTTGGTGTCCTAAAACAGGAATCCACTCAGATGATTGGCCCGCTGGCTATCCGGCAAGTACAGACACCCTGCTGGGTGAGTGGCAGCTAGGCTGGAGTTGATGGTAGCAAGCTGCATAAAAGGAGAGTGTTAGGCAAGATTGTATGCAGTACCCTTTGGGTACACTACAACAACCCTGTCCTCCTGGCCATAGAAACCCAACCTTTGGTATAAGTCTGCACTACCCAGGTTGGTAGCGTGTGGAGCAGACAGGCTTTATCTCGAGAGGGGGGGGTCAATGAGCGCTGTAGGGGAGTTGCACAGAGATCCACAGTGACAAGTATTCAAATAAACTCTTACACACAAGGGTTCTTAATAAAACAATTATTAATTTATCAATCAGTTAGAATAAGCCTTCAGAAGGGGGCAATATAAACCACCACACAAATATATTTCAAATGCACACTCTAGTTTCTAAATCAGTAAGTACCCTTTTGGTATGGACCACAGCCAACCTACACCCTCAGGTGACTTCAATAGCTAGGGTGCTGGGGACATTGATATATCACTGTTGTATTTAGAAGAGCTTAGGGACTAGGTTAAAGAAAAATGTTATTACAACATTGTTAGGGAGAATTCTCAAAATGTGCCAATTCCTCTCTACCATAGAGACCTCCAGCTCTTTTGCTGAACTTTGGTACTTTGAACATTTAATTCAATTTGTTTTCTGTGTTTGTTTCTTTTTGGTTGTGGAGTCTAACCAACCCCATAGGTATCACCTTTTACAATTGTCACAAAGCACCTTCAGTGCAGTGCCACAGGGAAGTCTTCCAGATTTTCAAAGGTTTAAATACCTTCTCTGGGATCAACTGTTTCCAAGAGCACTAGAGTGAAATTGACTTCACTTAGTCTTGTAAAATTCTAGACCCAGCACACCCTATCTTACAATAGAGTGCTGGAGCGGTTACTTAGTAACCCCTGTGTCTAGTTACTCATGTAGCATTTGTTACCCTTTCCTCTCAGAATGGCTGGTGGCAGTAGTTTTTGTATGAACTACCATGATTTACTCCGACCATGAACTGTTTGCTGCTCCGGTAACGTTAAATCGCGAGAGCCAGGTTTTTCAAAATGGCACTGGGCCTCCTTTCTTAAAATGGTCCCCGGTCTTCTTTTTTCACCATTTCTTTGTGGCAAGGTCCTTCTCGAGTTTTTCTCTGCGCGCCAAACCAGGTTTGGTCTTGGTTCATTCACCTTTGGCGGGCTTCAGGGGTGAAACCCGCCTGTGACTCCAGAGTGTCTGGGGCTAGGCAGAAAGTGAGATAGGTGCCTGAAACTCCCAGTGTTTAGTCTCCTAGGAGACCCAAATGCACTCTGTGGTGATTGGCTGGCTGACTGTCCGGCAAGGGCAGCCACACTTATGGGTGAGTGGCAGCTTGGCTGGAACGAATGGGAGGAAACTTGATAAAAGGCGAGTCTCTTGGCTTGGAAGGCAGAGTCGACCACTGGAGCGAAAGAACCGAGGACGAGCTGGAAGAGGACGGCTGCTGCAACTCCTGGACCATTGGTTTGCCCGGTGAAGCCCTGCTGCAGGTCTGAATCGCCAAGTTCATCTCGACAGAGAAGCACTACTTCTCCCTATGAGTTGGTGGGACCAATCAACTCGTAAGTCACCTGGATAACATTCTGAGCTGGTTGTATTTTCCTCCGAGTGCTGAGGAAAACCGAATAGCCAGGGAGGAGGACACCAGTTTGTATGCTTGTCTACAGCTACCGGAATTGAAGATTTGCCAAGTGCCAGCTTTGACAAGTCCCAGTGCAGTGCAGGAGTCCTCCAACGTCCTCCCTCTTGTCCCCATGACTGAGGCTCAGGAACAGCGAGATCTGCAGGAACTGCCAGGAACAGAAGTCTTCAGTTGCATGTTTCTTCATTGTAAGGTACTGTGAAAACCTGACCAAGTGAACTTAACTCTCACTGCGAAAGTGCTTGAAACTTTGGCAACTTGCAGGCCTAGTCAGCGTGTGACCAAACATATGAACCTTTCTTTTACGAACTACTTCTGAGAACTTTGGCAAAGACATTTCCGTTTAACTACCAGAACTGCTTTATCCTATACAAGACATTAACCCATTGACCTTGGCCTAACCTATTGCATTCAATTAACTTCTCTGGTGAGCTCAAACTATTTGCACTGTCGAAGAGTAACTGGAATATTCGTTTTATTAACTTATGCCTTTTTGCTCCTACTTCAACGTACTCTCCCATTTTGCTCCTCCTTCAAAGTAGTTTAAATGTCTCAGACCTGTACCGTGTAAAGTATTGAAGTATATTTTTGTGTGATATAGATTGCCTCGTTCTAGTGAATGTTTTGTAAGACTTTATTTGAATACTTGCGATTGTAGACCTCTGTGTAACACCCTTACAGCTCACACTCCCTCTTGAGATCAGCCTGGCTGCTCAGCTCCGCTACCAGACTTCTACCAAAGGTTGGTTTTGCTTACACCTGTAGTCCTAGTTGTGTGTAGTGGTCCCCAAGGGTACTCCATACAAGCTCTGCCTAACGGGGCCATCCCAAAAGGGTCTTCTCTGATTCAGAAACTCAAAGTGTACAGTATTGAAATATATTTGTGTTACTATTCTATTTCTCCCTTCTAAAGAAGGCGTTATAACTGATGGATCAATACATTAATTGTTTATGTAAGAAACCTTGAGTGTAAGAGTTTATTTGAATACCTTTAACTGTGAATCTTTCTGTAACTCCACTACAGCTCACATTTTCCCTCTTGAGATAAGCCTGGCTGCTCAACACGCTACCAAAACTGTGTAATACAAGCTTATACCAAAGGTTTGTTTATTTATAATGCACGCCAGACCCGACAGGTATCGGGGCGCAGAAACAAGAGTATTTTCAGCTACAGAGTTACAAAATGCAGTACAAGATGCAATGCGATATACAGTTAGATTGCAACAATAGGCAAAATAATATACAATGCATGTGTTACACGATGGTTACCAAATACATGGTCATAAGGTGACAGTTAAATTACAATAGTGAATTAGCTATGGGTTGCCTATACCTGTAGTCATATTTGTTTGTAGTGTTCCCAGAGGGTACCACATTCAAACTTTGCCTAACAAACATACAAGAGATCACACATATTCTCAACCAGGCAAATACTTTTGGATCCCCAAACAAGACTCATTCAGTGGAACAGGCTAAGCCAAAGTCAATGGGCAAAAGTCTATGAGCTGAAGCACTTCTTTGCAGCTAAGTAAGAAAAGTCTTTGCATAATGTTTTTAGAAGTCTTTGAAGAAAAAGAAGAATCAATGTAGGGTCACAAGCTGTTACTACTTGCAAGTCTTTTCAAAGACTTTAGATTGAAGAAAATGTGCAGCAGATGACGTCTGTTCCTGTGCAGCTCTGCAGATCTCACTGTTCCTGGGCCTCAGTCGTGGGGACAACAGACTGTCACCGCTTGCAACCCGCAAACTTCAAACAAGTAGCAATTCGGTGTTTTAGCTCCTCGCGACTAACGCAAATAGCAACACTGCGATTCCTGTCTGTCGAGATGGACTTTCCTTGCTTCTGTGGTCCCGCACTCTGTTAAGGGGACTCGGGCTCGGTCAGTCCTGCTTCCTGGAAGTCCTGAGGATTTTGCTGGATTGCTCGTCTAGCATAAAAGCAACGCACACAAACTGCTGTTCCTTTCCCTGGCTATTAAGTTTCCAACAGCACCTCTGTGGAAATTCAACCAGCTCTGAGAGGATGTCCAGGTGGCTTACTTTGGAGTCGATTGGTCCCACCAACTCAAAGGGAGAAGTCGTTCTTGCAGGGGCTTCTCTGTCGATACGAAAGTGGAGTTTCAGCACAGCAGCAGGGCTTCACCAGGCAAACCAATGGTCCTGGACTTGCAGCAGGCGTCGTCTTCAAATTATCTTCGGATTCCTTCGTCCAGTGATGGACTCTGCCTTCCAAGCCAAAAAGCCTCACCTTTTATGCAGCTTGCTCCCATTCATTCCAGCCTAGCTGTCAGTCACCCAGCGGGGTGGTTGTCCTTGCCGGAAAGTCAGCCGGCCAATCACCACAGAGTGCATTCCTGTCTCCTAGGACACTAAGCATAGGGAGTTTCGGGCACCGCCTTTGCTTCCTGCCCCTGCCAGATACCCTGGAGCCAGAGACGGGCTTCACTCATGAATCCCGCCAACGGCAAAATGAACAAAGGGACCAAACCTGGTTTGGCGCGCATAGTAAATCTCAAGAAGGACCTTTCCACAAAGAAATGGCAAAAAAGAAGACTGGGGCCATTTTGACAAAAATGGCACCCATGGGTGCTTTACCGTGGCTGCGAACACAGCCCGCGGTGAAATCCCATAATGGTAGTAAAAAGTAAACCACTGCCACCAGCCATTCAGTGAGGAAAGGGTAACATAAAAATGTTACATGAGAAGCTAGACATAGGGGATACTAAGTAACCCCTCCAGCAACCTATTGTAAGATGGTGTGTGCTGGGTCTAGAAAGTTACAAATGTAAGAAAAGAATTTCACTTTTCTATTCTGGGAAACCATAGTTTATCCAGGAGGAGGTATATAAACCTCTGGGAAATCTGGAAGACTTCCCTGTGTTACTACACTGAAGGTGCTGTGTGACACAATGTAAAAGAGGATGCCTTTTGGAGTTTGTCGGACTCCACAACCAAAAGAAACACACAGTACAAAAACGCACAAGTGTTTGTGTGTGGGGGAGGGGGAGGGTGGGGAAGGTCTCACTCTCTCCAGGTAAAAAAAAAATAGTCCTCAAAATCCGGCAAAGTTGCTGGGGGTCTCTAAGGTAGAGGGAATTGGCACATTTCTGAGATTTCTCCCTAACAGCAAGGCTTTTTGGCTTGAAAGGCAGAGTCGACCACTGGACAAAGGAATCCGAAGAAGAACTTGGAGGATGCGTTCTGCAACTCCTGGACCGTTGGTTTGCCCGGTGAAGGCCTGCTGCTGTGTTGAAACTCCATATTCGTATCGACAGAGAAGTCCCTGCAAGGACAACTTCTGCCTTTGAGTTGGTGGGACCAATAAATGCCAAAGTAAGCCACCTGGACAGCCTCTCAAAGTTGGTTGAGTATCCACTGCAGTCGCTGCTGGAACCGGATAGCCAGGGAGAGGAACACCAGTTTGTGTGCATTGCTTTTAAGATGGGGAAGAGCTCCAGGAAGATCCTCTGGATTCCCTGGAAGCAGGACTGACGAGCCTGAGCCCCCTCAACAGAGTGCGGGTCCCCAGATTCAAGGAAATCCCATCTCGACAGCCAGGAACCATGATGTTGCTATTTGCAATAGACGTGAGGAGCCACTTGTTTGAAGTTTGCCGGTTGCGAGCGGTGACCATCCCATTGCAGTGCAGGAGTCCCCAGAAGTCCCTGAGGCCCAGGAATGGCGAGATATGCAGAGCTGCACAGGAACAGAGGTGATCTGCTGCACTTTCTCTTCAGCCTAAAGGTACTGTAAAGTCTAAGAGAACTTACCTCTTGTTGTGTAGCCACTCCTCCTCGTTGAAGACTTGCTTGGTTTCATGTGTAGAGTTGCTTGCCGCTTCTTTACTTCACAAGCCTAATCAGCTTGTGACCCTACTTTGATTTTCTTATATTTCTACAAAGACTTTTTAAACATTGGAAAATACTTTCTACTTACCTGCAAGAAGTGCTTCAGTTCACCTTGACTTTTGCTAACTTAACATTGGCTGGCCTGGCTCCCTGAATGACCCATCTCTTCTGTTCCTGTTTTGCCTTCCTTCCAGGAAAGGGGTAGATGACTTTGCATTGGGGGGTTGTATTGAAAGTACTTACCTACTTAAGAATAACTATGTGAATACTTGTTTTATTCTGAACTCTCTTCTCTTTAACACTACTCCCAAGAATATTCTAAATGCAACAGTGATCTATTAATGCCAACAGCACCCTAGCTATTGAAGTCACCTGAGGGTGTAGGTAGTGCCTGTGTGTCATCCCAAATGGGTATTTGCTGATTTAGAGAACTAAGAGTGTGTATTTTTGGAATGTATTTGTGTGTTGCTTTATATTGATCCCTTCTGAAGAAGGCTTATTCTAACTGACTGTTAATAATGGTTTAATCAAGAAACCTTGTGTGTAAGAGTTTATTTGAATACTTGTCACTGTGAATCTGTTTAGCTCCCCTACAGCTCACATTGACCCCTCTTGAGATGAGTCTGGCTGCTCAACACGCTAACAACCTGTGTAGTACAGACTTATACCAAAGGTTGGGTTCCTATTGCCAGGAGATTAGGGTTGTTGTAGTGCACCCAAAGGGTACTGCATACAATCTTGCCTAACACCAGTTTACTACTTACTCATGTAACATTTTTTGTTACCTTCACTACTTTTAATGGCTGGTGGCAGTGGTTTAATTTTCCTACCATTGTGCTTTAATACCGCAGGCTGAACCCTCAGTTGCAGTATAGCACGCATGGGTGACCATTGTGTAAGAATGTCCCGGTCTTCTTTTTATGCCTTGCTAGTGATGTCTTTCTTGGGTATTACTCTGTGCGCCAAACCAGGTTTAACCCTTTTGTTTGTTTTGCCTTTGGCTGGCTTTTGGCCAGCTTCAGTGCTAAAACACACCTCTGGCTCTGGTGTGTCTGGCATGGCACGAAGCGAGGGAGGTGCCCGAAACTCCCTGTCCTTAGTCTCCTTGGTAACCTGAATGCTCCCAGTGCTGATTGGCTGGCTGACCTTTCAGGGCAGCCAACCCTGCTGTGTTAGTAGACAAATAGTATGTGCATGAATAAGCAAAACCTGCATAAAAGGCGAGGCTTTTTGAACAGAAGACTGAGTCGACCACTGGACAAAACATCTGACAAGGGAATCGTGACGAGAAGCTTGCTGCATCCTCCTGGACCCTTGAAGTGCCCGGTGAATGTTAGGCAAGATTGTATGCAGTAACCCTCAGGGTGACTACACCAGTGTTGTCCTCTTGGTTTTAGCTAACCCAACTATTGGTATAGGTCTGTACTACACAAGTTGATGGTGACTGACCAGTCAGACTTAATGTGAGCTGTAGAGTTGTAGCATTGAAATCCACAAATACAAGTATGCAAATACTCTTGAGGTTTTCTAGTAAAATATTTAACAGTGAGTTTTAAATAAGCCTTCTTTAAAAAGGGCAAGATGCAACAATCAAAATAAACTTCATAACACTTTCACAGAATCCATATAAGCAAGTAGATATTTGTTCGAGATGCTTCATACACACTTCCTAAACCCGGGGAAAATTCAATTGCTAGGTCAGTATTGGCATTTATGTATCCCTTTTTGTACTTGGTAACATTCTGAGGTTGTGGAAAAGGTTAACAGGTTCTCAGACCATGTGAGTACTTTTCATTCTCACAATGCAGTCTAGATTAGATCTTTCCAAGCAATACAAATTAAATGTATGCACCACCTACCAAAAAAGACCAGGGCCATTTTGATAAAATGGGCACCCATGGGTGCTATACGGTGTCACGGTTTTTAAAACACTGCACACTCCCGCCAGGAAATCCTTCCCCTGACAATGTGGCGTACACTAAAAATGCTTTTTATCTTTAATAAACCACAGGTTCTTTATTTGAGTAGGCCCCCAACCTGTCTCGCACCCACCTTTTTACAAACACCCTGTGTCACAATGGATTAGGATCAATAAGATATTTATTAATGTATTATTTAATGGAAAAAGGAGAACATTCAAAATACAATTTTGGAACAACCACCAATGTTGGGGCAACACAAATGCAATGATTTCTACAGAACAATGGGTTCAAACGCCTACACAGTTCACATGGATCTTTAATGGCAAAACAGGAAAAACAGTTTTAAAGGTTAAGCACTTCCCCTGCAACATTCACCCCCAAACATCAGCTAACTTCACTTTGAATAGAAGGCAGTGGTAAGGATTAAGGATAAAGGGAAAAAAATTGGATTTAGAATACAGCCTATCACCCCAAGATAGGAAGTCAGAAACCCGTTTTAGAGCAAGATGGCATAATCGGATTTGGATGATTAGTCGCGCAGCAGCTCACAACCGCGATGGGACAGCTAGAAAGGAAATTCGTGTTGCTACATTTGAGGAGATAGGGAAGCTTAGCGACTACTAATCAGCACACCAGGGCAACGTGAAAACAAGGTAGGAAAATCGATTTTGGGGAAGAAGCAAATGCAAAAGAAAAATACACACAGCAAAATGGAAATTCGTTTTACACGGGATTTGTAATGACTGGTAGCTAAGGAAAGATATGACCTGTCAAAATTGGAAATCTGGACAAGGACAAGGGCACATAACAGGATTCTAACAGGGATTGCTCTCCATGGGACTATGGTTTGGGTTTTTTCAATGGGACAGATGCAAAATAGGAATTTGTAGGGAATGCACACAATACATGGAAAAAATTGGTTTTAATGACTATAGTTATTAAAGACACTAAGCAAGGGGGTTAATTTCGAATTTCAACCAACTTGCACTATGAATTTCCTTTATAGGGGAATTAATTGATTAGCATTAAAAATAATGCTAAGGATTTAAACAGACAAGAGATTTATCAAAGGAATATGCTAACATACACAGGCTAATAGAGATTATACTATGGGAAGGTGAATGAATTATACTGGAAATTTGGGACTGTCCATGGGATTTTCTATGGGACTTATGTTACAAAAGAGAGGGGTATGCAATTTGTGCCATAGTGTGGTGCATGGTCTTCCGAATTCCGAACCGAGCTGCAACTTTGGTGGCAACTTGCTGGACTTCCAGAGACGTGAAGAGTCTGAAAAGTTCCCTCACCAGATTGCTAGACCTGGCTGATGAGAATCCGACCAGCGATATTCAGTCTTCTTCTGTTGCCCTGAAAAGGGTGCCAAAACCACAGAGCCGCATCCAGCCACAAAGAAACTCTTGCCTGAATCCTTCTCTGTTGATCCCTGCTGCAAAAGCCCTTCCAGTGTCCTGTCTTCATGATAAAGGAATTCTACGACTGGGTTTTTGGTTTTGGGCTGCAGATCCTGAAGTCTTCTTGCTGAAACTCTTCTGTACTAAGGTACTTGGTTGGCTGGGGTATTTACTTGGCATAAGTGTGTGTGATTTCTGTAAAGCTTTAGGTTGTGCTTGTGATTGGGGAGTCGTCCACATCCAGTTCACCCAGACCCACTGCTGCAATCCTCCTAGGGTGTCTTCTGAGAAGTCCCTGGAACCTCAACTAACTCTAAAGTGAAATACTTGTTTGACCAGCCTTCCTTAGGAACTCTGACCTATGCTACTTCTGTGCCTTACTAAACTGTTTGGATCTAGTGCCCACATTCTTCCACTGAGAACACTCGTGCTCCAAGAATAAGGGAACTACTTTCTATGGATTGGGCCTGACGCCTAGAAAAGAGAAAAAGTGTTTAAAAGTTTACTTATTTGTAAATTAGTTGGTCGGTAACTGTAACTCATAGAGTGCACAGTTAGAGAAGTTCTCACTTGAATGTGTGTTGTGCCATTCTGAAAAGTATATTTACTTGCCTGTTAATTGGTTTTTCTTCTTCCCCAAAAGTAATGTTTTGGTTTCACTTTACTATTCCTGTAAGGACATCAATGTAGGAGTGTAACTGACCTTGGTCTGCCTGGTGCAGTCATAAATGAGTGTCGAGTTCTGTGCTACACTGAGCTGAAAAGCAACTGTAATTGAATATTACACCAAAAAGTCTTACTCACTTAGTATAGATGTGTTATAAAGTTTTCTACTGTTCCTTGAATCTCTGTTCGACTATTCAAAAAAGTATCCTCATAACAGGGTTAGTGTACTATTTGATTTATGTGCGGAGTGTAACTGCATAACTGACAGGGTCTACTACCCGTGTATTACTGTAAGTGAACAGAAAGTAACATATGTACTCGCGTCCCGTCCCCTTTCCTCCATACTACATGGGCGTCCCTTCCTAGGGACGGGAGACAGAACCTTTTTCCACCTGAAAAACCTTCTTCCCCTTTAAATTTGGAGGGGTGCAGTCCTGGGAGCATGTGCTACCCAGACTCCGTCTACCAGCACCACACCTCAGTCCCCTTTTCCGCTTCGACGGGAACGGGCAATTTTCACCCGCGCTCCTGGGTTTGGCTTCTAAACTTTTTGGTCGTCTTTTTGTCATCCAGGTACCCGGTCCTTTGGCGTCCCGCTCCCCTCCTGCGCATGTCGACCTCAGCAGGTGTCCAGCCTGCAAGGGGCTCTTTCCTACGTCCGTCCCCCACGTTCTTTGCCTCTGCTGCCTTGGCCCTGGCCACGGTTGGGAAGGTGGTACTGCGTGCGACGCTCAATGACTCCACGCGCGCTGGTGAACAGGCTAGCTAGGTGGAGGGAGCTCTTCGAAAGATCGCCTCCAGAGGACTTGAAGGACTTTGTCAGACAGAGATCGAGGCCCAAGGGGGGGCTGCTATTTTCCGTTGCACCCTGTAAGAGCGACTTCTTCCCAAGGAAACGCCTGAGCGGGAGGAACCTTTCAGGTTCTCGCCCCAGCACACGTACCTTGGCTAGTCCAGCTATAGGCCTCACGGCCAAGGGGTCATTGGATCCTTCCAGAAGCAGTGCTGAGGGACCACAAGGTTCTTTTACTGGGTGTACACCCGAGGGTCAACGCCTTAGGGTTTATAGTGATAATATCGAAAACATAATGCCGAAAAACAAAAATGTTGGAAAAAAGTTGAATGTAAATATGTCAATCATATACATAGAATAGAAAAATACACTTATTCGAAAATGTTGAAAAAAAAAACTTGACAAGGCAATGCTAACACACCAATGGAAAATGTCAGAAATAGTAACGTTTTTACGGGAGGGGGAACCCCCCCCACAGAACCGTGTCGCCATCTGTGAATATAATACATTAAGAATAACGAAAAACCCACAAAATGAAGATTAGTAAGGGTTAAACTAACAAATGAAAACCAAGAGTAAAGAACCTTAACTAGATCCCAAGGAACAGATGACGGTTGTGACAAACCGTCATTACCTGACAGAACCTAACGTCAGAGCAGACTAAAGGACGATCAGTGCAACTACTTCAGGCAAATACAGGTGATATTACCATAACACATATGTAACTAAATAGTCCATTCGAAAAGTATACTACCCGTAATGTGTGACAGAATTAGTGAAACTTTTTTTCGTTATTTTAGATTTACAATGACAGAAAACGTGGAATATATAACTTCGCAGAAGGGAGGACAACAACTAGTTTGATGGATACGTTTATAATAAGGAATCCCACAAAAAATGAACGAACATATTGGAAGTGCACAGAATATGGGAAAACAAAATGTACAGCAAGGGTGATAACAGACTTCCCAATATAAAAGTAAAAGGAGAACACAACCATCTTCCAGATAGAACCAATATAATAATTTAAACTCTGAATGAACTAAAGAGAAAGGCAATAGAAAACCCAAATCAGGCCAGCGGGTCTGTAATTGTGACAAAATGCCATTACACATCTCAGCACACATGCCTGCAGAAAAGCACATGCAGCGTACAGTGAACAGGACAAAGCAACAGAAAGAAAATCTTCCACCAGCACCCAGGATTTACAGCAATATAAACATCCCAGATGTTTCAAACACCGGAAAAGGAGAACATTTTCATCATGCAACAATAGAAATGAAAGATGAAAAATTTTAATATTTTCAAAAGCAAGCAATTTTCAACAACTTGCAAAATGTGGCAAAGTGACGCAACTTTCAAGAGATGCCCCCAGCCATTTCAACAATTATTTACAAAACATGGATCCGTAAATAACCATCTCATGCCCCTAGTTATATGTATTGATGCCCAAAAAAACTGAAGATACTTACAAAATTGTGTTTCAAAAAGTTAGACGCAGTACCAGAAACAAAACCTACAAATATCATCATGGATTTTGAAATGGCTCAAATTAAGGCATTTTCAGAAGTATATTCAGAAACCTACATACAAGGATGTTTTTTTTCTTTTCACGCAGGCCATTTGGAAAAAACTGCAAAAACTGGGTCTCCAGACAAAATACACAGAGGACAGTGCATATCAGCATAACATGAAAACTTTTCGCATTAGCATTTGTAAAGGAGGAAAACATTATACAATTTTACGAACATTTAATAGACAGTGAATATTTCAAAAATAATGAAGAGGAACATTCGGACTTGTTACACTACATGGAAAACACTTGGTTGGGACAGTTGACAAGAAGTGGCACTAGACGAAGGCCTAAATATAATATAAAATGGTGGAATTGCTACCAAGCCGTATTGGAAGGGAGACCAAAAACTAATACATTGGAGGGATGGCATAACAGAATTAACAGGACTTTTAGCACGAAAAACCCAAATTTATGGCACTTTTAAATAGAAAACATTTTAAATATGCGAACAATCCCATCAAGAATTTCGACTATCGCAGAGCATTTCGCTTGCAAACGGCCATTTAAAAAGGAAAACGTACAGAGACTATGACCCAAAAATTGAGCAAATAGTAAAACCCAGAAGGCAAAGAAAACTACTGAAGAGTCCACGATCCGGCATGGCAAATCCAAACGTAACCAAAGACACCAATCCAACAATCCCAAAATCCAAATCCCAATCCGAGGGAAAATAAAAAGTCAAAATCCATAAACAAAGTCAACGCCAACCAAGGAGAAAAAGAAAAAACACATACCCAAATCTACAGTGAAAAGTTAGATCCAGCTGAAAAAAGTGTAAAAATCCCAATAAGAAATCCACGATCCCACAGGAACAGTCCATTTGATGAAAAAAATCCATAAAGTCCAAGAAAAAAAAACATCCAAAACCAAAATATCTAGAAACACGCAGCACGGAGACCCGAACGCAACGACAACGGTTCCAAACTGGGCTTTAAAAATGGCACCCACGCCAACGTAACCTTACGCTATGTTACGTAAATAACAAACAACAAAATCTACATTACCGTTTGTAATCCAATTGCACCATGTAGCGGTGAAAACATATAATGTTTATTCAACGTTGCAAAACACTTAA
The DNA here is from genome assembly GCF_040938575.1 of Ambystoma mexicanum. Lineage (NCBI taxonomy): Eukaryota > Metazoa > Chordata > Amphibia > Caudata > Ambystomatidae > Ambystoma > Ambystoma mexicanum. The sequence continues at coordinate 61,378,090 of NC_090933.1, forward strand.
AATTATTTATAAAATTATGTATCTATTAAATATTGTAGTTATTTATGGTATTATATTTATATTTTATATTATAATATTAAAGCAATTTTAGTTATATATTATATTTATAATGTAATTATTAAACCAATATTACTGATAAATAAAATATTCAATATGTCTAAACACCTTGTAAGGACATTTATTCGAGGAAAAAAATCGGAAAAAATCAACTTTTTGTATATTCGACATTTATATTTTCGACATTGACTTTCGAAATTATTACATTCAACAATATAACTGCACACCACGCCTTAGTACTAGCCTAATGTCTACCTGCGACACTGCCGAGGGCAATACGCCTTACAGGCCTCAGCCTGAAGTGCAGCATAGGCCTCATGCTCCAACACCAAGTCTAGTGTTTCAGCAATGAGTGCTGGCATAACCATCTTGAATTTCTGAAGAGGGAGGGAGAGGTTGAGGGTGGAAAGGTCCAACACAACTCGGGCGAGCCTGGTTCATTTTTTGTATGGCGCAAATCCTGGAATAAAGCCAAATCCTCTCTGGGAAGCTGGGACTTCTTCCAATGCGACCGGATATCCTCCAACAAAGTTGCAGTCCACATCTGTGGGAGTGGAGGGGAGGAGGAATTGATTGTAGTATCCTCTGGGTACCGCTTACCAAAGAGGATCCAGGGGGCTGAAGTTCTGGTGCCAAAAGTGCACGTGAAAGGCAAGCCTGCCCCCCCCCCACTGGAGACACGTGGACCCGAAGGGACGAGTCATGCTTTCTTTCCTTCTGAGGCTGCTGCGTAGGAGGGGAGGGGGAAAACGGCCTTGTGCTCCCTGGATCTGAAGGATGCTTATCTACACGTCCCGATTTGGCAGCCACATCGCTCCTTCCTGCGCTTCAGGATCATGGGCTGCCATTTCCAATACAAGGTGCTACCCTTTGGCCTCAGCTCAGCCCACAGGGTATTAACCAGATTCATGAATGCAGTGGCGGCCCTCCTCCGGGCCACCACGTCTACCCGTACCTGGATGACTGGCTCGTCAGGGCGAGGTCTCCGGAGGGGGTTATCCACACTTCTTCCGCACTGATGAACACACTCCACAACCTGCACGCCACGACCTGGGGTTTACTATCAACCTCAAGAAGTCTCAGCTGCAGCCCACGCAGAGCCTCACCTTCCTGGGCCTCATCTGGGATACGCGCTCCGAGAGGGTCTTTCCCTCAGAGGACAATATTATGACCATCAAGAGAGCCACTACTCACTTTCTTAGCAGAGCAGGGACCTCGGCCTGGTGGTACCATCACTTCTTGGGTATCATGGCAGCAGTCCTACTGCCCGTGCCACACACGAGACTCAGGATGAGGAGGTTACAGCTGCACTTTGCTGCCTTATAGAATCGGGAGACGGGCTCCGAAACGGGGGCTGGTAAGCATCCCTCTTTCTCTCCACTCTGACCTCACATGGTGGTCCAGGGACTGCAACCTGCGCACGGACAAGCCCTTCCGGCAGCCAGCCCTGCAGGTCACCATCACTACGGACTCCTCCCTGGAGGTCTGAGGGGGCCACTCTGGACAACCACAGCGTCATGGAGTTTGGACCCAGCAGGAGTCACTTTTACCAACTGGCTGGAGCCCAGGGCAATCTGGCTAGCCCTCCGCGTGTTCCTTCCGCAAATTGGGGGCAAGACCGTCCTTATCCAGACCGACAACTTCACCAGCATGTACTAGGTCAACAAGCAGTTCCCCTCTACTGTGGAACCTAGTGGTCAGCATGTGGGAATGGGCCCTGGAGAACATCTACATCACGGCCGTCCACCTACTGGGGGAGGCCAACTTGGAAGTAGACGGGCTCAGCTGACTGGGAGCGGACAATTACAAATGGCAATTGAACGACAAGGTGCTGCTGGAGGTTTTCAGCAGATGGGGGCATACTCGGGTGAATCTGTTAGCCTCCTGGAAGAACAGGAAATGCCATCAGTCTGTGTCCTGGCAGGTCCCCGACTCCCTCTGCGACGCATTACAGATATGGTAGGACGGCATGACAGCCTATGCCTTTCCTCCCACACCCCTGATTCACAGGGTAAGATAAAGGTGTCTTGTCACCTCAGCATCATTTTGATAGCTCCATGGTGGTCGGCGAGACCATGGTTCTCAACTGCTCAGCCTCGCGGACAGACATCCATTCACCTGCCAATGGGGCCAGCCCATCTTTCCCAGCAGGGGGGGGGTGTTAAAGAGAATTCTCATAAGTGCTAATTCCCTTCACCTTAGAGTCCCCCAGCAACTTTCCTGGATTTTGAGGACTTGATTTCTTTTACCTGGAGAGCCTTTTTCCCCACTCTCATGTATTTTGATGTGTGTTTTACTCTTGTGTTCTTTGATTATGGAGTTTTAGACAACTGCATAGGTATCATCTTTTCATTTGTGTCACACAGCACCCTCAGTGCAGTGACACAGGGGAAGCCTTTCAGGCTGTCACAAGGTTTAAATACCTTCTCTGGGATAAACTACCGTATCCCAGAGAAAGTAAAAGTGAAATTGACTTTACTAGTCTTTTCAAAGTTCCTAGACCCAGCACACACTATCTTACAGTAGAGTGCTGGAGGGGTTACCTAGTATCCCCTATGTCTAGAAACTCATGTAGCAGTCAAATGCTACCCTTTCCTCTTGAAATGGCCGGTGGCAGTGGTTTTACAATGAACTACCATGATTTTGCCCGACAGCGAACCCTGGTAGCGTTAAATCGCGGGAGCCATGTTTTTCAAGATGGTGCTGAGCCTCCTTTGTTTAAACGGGTCCTGGTCTTCTTTTTTCACGATTTCTTTTTGGAAAGGCCCTTCTAGAGTTTGTCTCTGCGCGCCAAACCAGGTTTGGTCCCTTTGTTCTTATGCCTTTGGTGGGCTTCTGGACTGAAGACCGCCTCTGGCGCCTGAGTGTCTGGGGTGGGCAGGAAGTGAGGGAGGTGCCCGAAACTGCCTGTGCTTAGTCTCCTAGGAGACTTAAATGCACTCTGGCGTGATAGGCTGGCTGACTGTCCAGCAAGGACAAGCCAACCTGCTGGGTGAGTGGTAGCTAGGCTGAAATTAATGGGAGAAAACTGTTTCAAAGGCAAGTCTCTTGGCTTGGAAGGCAGAGTCGACCACTGGAACGAAAGAACCAAAGACGAGCTGGAAGAGGACGGCTGCTGCAACTCCTGGACCGTTGGTTTACCCGGTGAAGCCCTACTGCAGGTCCGAATTGCTAAATTCATATCGACAGAGAAGCCCTTGGTTATATTGAAGGTTTGAGGTTGGACATATTACTCTGGAGCCTCAGGTGACACAAGTAGCTTTACTGGGTTCATAATTTACAGACAAGTACATTAGGAGTAGGTAAGGTATATTTTAAAAAAAAGCTCTTAATGTAAGAGACATCCTCCGGTCCGGTCCCCCTCTGCTCAAGCTTCAGTTCCCAACTGACTCTCAGGAATGCCAGAGACATTAGATCATAACATTTTACACATAGCCAACACTCCATTCTCAACACTCTATGCTCACACACATCAGCAACAACCATATCAGGTAGAACATAACACTCTTCAAGGACTTCTCCCTTTGAGTTGTTGGAACCAATCAACTCGTAAACCACGTGGATACCATTCTCGGAGCTGATTGTATTTTCCTCAGAGTGCTGCAGGAAACCGAAAAGCCAGTGAGAAGGACACCAGTTTGTGTGCTTGACTACAGCTACCGGAATCGAAGATTTTGCCTTTGCAAGCTTTTTGACCAGTCCAGTGCAGTGCAGAAGTCCCCCAACGTCCTCCCTCTTGTCCCGACGACTGAGGCTCAGGAACAGACTTTTTCAGCTGCATCTTTTTCTTCATTGTAAGGTACTGTGAAAACCCGACCAAGAGAACTTAACTTTCACTGCGAAAGTGCGTGAAACTTTGGCAACTTGCAAGCCTACCCAGTTTGTGATCCGACATATGAATCTTTCTTTTACGAACTACTTCTGAGAACTTTGGCAAAGACTTTACGGTTTAACTTCCAGAACTGCTTTATCCTATACAAGACTATAGCCCATTGACATTGGTCTAACCTATTGCATTGTATCAACTGCTCTGGTGAACTCAAACTATTTGCACTATTTTAGAGCAACTGTAATATTTGTTCTATTAACTTATGCCTTTTTGCTCTTCAATGCCATTTTGCTCCTCCTTCAAAGTAGTGTAAATGTCTCAGAACCTGATCTTGTTAAGTACTGAAGTATATTGCCTCCTTCTAGGGAATGTTTTATAAATGACTGTGAAATATATTAATGTGTTTTACCAAGAAACCTTGAGTATAAGAATCTATTTGAATATTTGTAATTATAGACCTCTAACACCGTTACAGCTCATATTCTCTCTTGAGATAAGCCTGGCTGCTCCGCAGTGCTACCACAAAACTGTGTAGTACACACTTATACCAAAGGTTGGTTTTGCTTACACCTGTAGTCCTAGTTGTGTGTAGTGGTCCCAAAGGGTACTGCACACAAACTTTGCCCAACAGGGGGGCAGGGTCATCCACCCCAGCCCACAGAAGTTAGCCCTTGCAGTGTGGTACCTGAGCCTATCGCAGACTAACCTGGAGATCATTTAGGGTGCCAGGAGCAAGGCTATCGGGAGCCAATACAAGAGTAAGTGGACTGGTTGTATTTTCCTCAGAGTGTCCCTTCAGTGTAATCGGGCAGCTTCATGGAGTAGGAAGAGGGAGTGAGATGGGTTCCTGTCTTCTCCGACGACTTCGGTGCAATGAGGATTTGGAGGGCACTTAAATGATATGTTTCCAAATTCTGTGAAACTGGCATTCCCTTCCCCTTCCGCATTCCCATGGCTTGCACCCTATAAAAATGAAATTAAAAAAGAGAATATATAATTCATATTGCTAGAGGTTTTAAATGTTTGTTCATGACAATATTTAGTGTATCCCAAAAAGTTTGAGATTTATAAATAGGTAGCTATCAAATACAGTGATATATTCCTCTGAGGGGTGTTGATTGGCATTGCATAGACGAGGAGAACTTAGTTCAAGGGATCTATGAGTAGCTCAGAGCTCCATTGTGGTGGATACCCCATTGTTGAAAGCTACCAATCTATAATTATATCGCTGTCACTCCTCCTTTGGGGGTACAGAGCCTTTAATGACCTGCCAGCATGAGTGATGGCATGCCAGAGTGAAGCAAGGGCCTTGATGAAGGTTCAGGACCATTACTGGCAGGTTACACCCCCAAAGCGGGGGTGATAGATATTCACCCCATAGGGCTCCATTCGGGAGCAAATAGTTTAATTTCTTTTCGACAGGATTGTGGACTATTTTCTGTCATTGGGCAGACTCTAAGGAGTTCAACCACCTGACGTGCACGTTGGATGATGTGATCTCCTTCTCTGCACACCTGGCGTACAGGTGGACACCTGTCGCACCTATCTGGCAGCCATAGGGGCCTACAGAAATTCAGAGAAGGTCATAGTCTCCTCTTCCATCCCAATGGTCAAACACTTGCCGGGACTTTCCAGGCTCTATTCGCTCATCAAAAAGCCACACTCTGTGTGAGACCTCAATGTGGTGTTGGGTGCCTTGGCACACAAACCCTTCGAGCCAATGGCATCCGCGGACATCAGACTGGTCACCATTAAACCAGCTTTGTTAGTGGGCCTTGCAGAGTCGGCAAGATACAGGCTCTGGTGGCGTCAGAACCGTATACCACGTTCCACAGGGATGAGGTGGTCCTGCAAACTCACCCTGTGTTCCTATCTAAGGTACCCTCCGCTTTCCATCTAAACAAGGAAATAGTCTTAGCTATGTTTTTTGCTCGCCCCAAGGACGAGGCTCAGAGTCTTGCACTGTCTAGATGTCAGGCGCAATCTGAAATGCTATCTGGACAGGACCAAGAGCTTACGCCTTCTTCCTTTGTGTGATCTAAGCCTGCGTATCCAGCATCTAAGGCCTCGATTGTACGTTGGATGGTTGCGTCCATCAAGGAAGCCTTTGAGGGGCAGAACAAGCCGCTGCCAGCTAACATGCACACCAACGCTGTCGGGGACAAGGCCATGGCCATTGCATTCCTACGGCAAGTTCCGTGGCAGGTCATCAGCAGAGCGGCCACCTGGGCCTCCCATTCGGCTTTCTGTAAGAAACAACCCCAGAACCAGGATACCCCAATGACAGAGACATCAAGACACACAAAGAATATCCCGGGACAACCAGGAAAAAGACGGGAACACCCAAGAAGAATGTGGCTAGAGTCCGACCCCATCACCCCATACATCACAAGAACAGGAGGACACCCGCACCATACCGGACCTGACGAAGATCTCTTAACCAACAACCCAAACATGAACCTAACTGACCAATTCAATTAAGCCTTCATGGACCTTCACCTAACCAGCACAAACAGAAGCAACACCACTGAACAGCCAAGCTTTCAATCTAGCAGACCGCTCCAAAGAAGATGCAGTTTACACTGATCCTCATACGCCCTCCTACAATGAAGATGCCGCCTTCGCTGATACTCGTCCACCCCCAATCAACGCCAACGATACACTGCAACCAAACAACCACAAACCAAAACAAGGAACAACCAACCAACAAACAAAACCACACCAAAAGGATACACTGCAACCTCTTCAATGCAAGGTCAATGTCCAAACATGCCACCGAGATATACGATCTGCTCTGCGACGGAGGGATCGACATCTTATTTGTAACCGAAACTTGGCTTGACGACAATTACAAGATCACCCTCAACAACTGCTTGCCTGAATACTTCAAATGCGTCCAATCAAACAGAAAAACCAAAATAGGGGGAGGGTTGGCAATCATTCACAAGGAACACCTGGATATCAAACTGGAAGACCCACTAATCATCGATAAATGCAAATCCCTAATCATACGTCTAGCAGTAACACCCAAAACAAACTTGAAATTCGTACTAATAGACCACCAACCTCCTTCACAGAAGCAATCACCGTCCTAGCCATCAAACACAGTCGCCTGATAGTCCTAGGAGACTGCAACATCTGGTTTGAAGGAGAAAGCACGACCATACAAAAAATCGCTAACCAGTCCACTAGCAGCAATGAACCTACAACTACTAGTCAAAGGAGCAACCCACTCGACAGGGCATACACTTGGCGCAATCTTCGCGAACAAACTACTCCTCACCACGGCACCCCCAATCCAAATACCCTGGAGCGACCACCTCATCATCGCCTTCGTAATCAAAACAACCACGCTAACAAACAGTCCATCGGTCAAAACAACAAAAACCATGAAAAGAAATTGGAGAGCCATCAAAAACTCCATCCTCATCGAACTCCTGGAGCTAAACAAACCAGACCCAACACTCATGGAAGATGATGACCTGGACAAAAAGGTAACCCTGCTGCATTCCTGGATTATAACTACTATAGACCACATCGCCAAAGAAAAACCCTTCGCTTCTTCTAATAAACGGTCAACGGCAAAATGGTTCTCCACACTACTTAGCACCATGAAAAGAAAAAAACTGAAGACTAGAACTTGATTGGAGAAAACAAAAACGACGCGGCGAACAACCCGAAATTCCTACAACACAACTTACAAAAAGGAAATACAAAAAGTTGAGAGGAAACCCTACGACAACCAAATCTTCGAAGCACCAAACACCCAAAAAGAGCTCTTCAAAATCAAAAACCCTCCGGGATGTAACAACACACTAACTCCGTCTGCGAAACTCTGCAACGACCTTGCGGACAACTTCAAAAACAAAATCGCCAACATCCAACAAACCATACAAAGGAGACCGTCTGATCTGACCACAACCCCAACCTACACCGGGGAGGCGCACCCAAACAAACTACGAAGCTTTCCAGAAATATCAATGGAGACATTTGTCAAACTGGTGAATGAAAGCAATAACTCAGGGTCCCCCGAAGACCCCTGCCCACCAGACATATACACATCGATTCTTAAACGAGGAACGCCCATGGAATATCACGGGAATGTCCTCAACCATTCCATCGCAACTGGGAAAGTGCCACAAGCCTTCAAAAGTGCATACATCAGGCCACCACTCAAAGATACAGCGGGAAACGTAGAGGACCTTTCCAGCTACAGACCCATCTCCAAACATACCGTATACAGCCAAGCTGCTCGAAACGTAAATATACAAAACAACCCAGGAGTTTATAGAAGAGCATGGCCTACTAGACCAGGCCCAAGTTGGCTTCAGACCACTGAGAGGAACGGAATCGGCTCTAATCTCAATATGGGACGATCCAAAATTCAATGCAGACTCAGACAACAGCACTGTCTTAATACTCCTAGACCTATCGGCAGCATTTGACACAGTCGACCATGACACCCTCATAACAAGATTAGAAGGACTTGGAATAACAGACACCGCCCTACTATGGATCAAATCTTTCCTAAACAGAACGGAAACTGTATGGAAGAAACCCTTCAAATCCAGCCCAAGAGATTCCCCCTGTGGAGTACCACAAGGATCATCCTTCTCCCCGCTACTATTCAACATCTACCTGTATCTACTTATCAGAAACATCAAAAGCCACAAACTCGCCTGCTACAACTATGCCGACTATACACAATCTTCAAAATACAAGACCACACGGAAAGAAACTCAACGCTACAAAACTGCCTCCACAATGTATTCTTCTGGATGAACTCCCAACTCCCTCAAAATCAACCCAGGCAAAACTGAAATAATGATAGTCACAAAAAATGGAGGAGAAAACCAATTCATCCCTTGGCCAAGGGAACTCTGGACAACCCCAGCACCCTCGCCGATTGTAAAAAAAACCTGGGGGTTCTGATGGAGCCACAAGTAAACCCTCTCTTCAAGAAATGCTTCTTCCTCCTGCGAGCGGCAAAGAGAATCTTACCATTCCTATCGTTCTCCAACAAAACAACCACCATCATTGCACTCGTCATGTCCAAGGTAGACTACGCCAATAGCTTATACCTAAGCATGCCTGAACGACTCCTAAAAAAAAAACGCATTCAAAACGCGGCAGCCACACTACTTCTGAAACTACCCCGAAGAGAGCACACCGCACCAGCACTGAAAACACTACATTGGCTACCAATAAAACAACAAATAAAATTCAAAACAATGTGCATTACGTGCAGAGCAGTACACAACGAAGGCGCTGAGTACCTAAGAGACAAACTGCGCCTACATCAGCAAGAACGCTCAATCAAGCATGGACATCCACCTGGAACCGAAGCCCTACAACAAAAGAAAACTTGGAGGATCCTCCTTCTCTCACCAAGCCCCGAAAACATGGAACGACCTTCCAAAGTACATACGTAATACAAGAAACCACCTATTCAGGAAATTACTCAAAACCTGGCTCTTCACGTCATTACTAGAAAGACTGGTCACAGGGGCACCGAAACATCAATGAACGTAGAGCGACCGCAATACACACCGATTAATCAATGAGAAAAGCCAAGGTAAACATCCCACGACATACTAAATGACCAAACAGGAGGCAGCCGCAATACGACCAAAGACAGTTAACATAGCAAACTAAGACAGAAAGACTAGAACGAATCATCAAGAGGACCATGACCTTATGGGCTATTACCTTCCCCAACAGCCTTAAGGACAAAATACAGAGTGGGTAAGGAAGCACTGCACCACGGGCCCCAATACAATGGGTGAGAAACAGAATGTTTCGTCACTACAAACTGTCCACCAATACAAAGCAGGAAGCGCAACGCCCCACCACACAAAATAGTCCCAAGGATGTTCACCCCACAGAAACCAAAGAACCAGTCAGGATAGAAGGATACGAATGTCTGAATACACAGGCTCACCAATACGGACAACCAGGACAACACACCAACACGACTCCGACCCTCAACCATTCAAAGCCTTAACCGACCAGGGTCACACTAGATAACCTGGGAATAGTTATTACCCACCCAGTCCCACAACAGAAGATTAGGTTCAGACGCACCTAGCAATCAAAACTATACTCAATAGGATACAGTTGGATCAGCGCAACATTACCAAAGCGAGTCGGCCCACAAGGAACCAGCAACATCCCAAGCTACAGGTATACAACTGTAACAGATCCATAAGTACCTGATTCAGGATACAGACCCCACTAACCCAACACTCAATCTTCTACATACTTAAACTCGCACAAAACCACACAACCATCTCTCTCCCAGCAATTTGCACGCACTTTACCACACGGCATCAACAACACAAACTTTGCCCGATCCGATACTAGCACCAAAGCCCAGCACTCGTTGTATACCGAGCTGAAGCTGCCAACAGCACACCACCTCTCCCACTCTCCTTCTCCCCTCTTCCCGACTACCCCTACCCACCCTTCCTGTTTACAGATCCGCCAGAGCGCCTGCGGACCAATTCCATTGGTGACGTGCGCTATACAAGTACTGCTAACATAACATTACTGTTTGGACGCCGGCTCTAAGTCTGATGCGGCCAAAGGAACCTATTTGCATAAGGAGGGTCTCCCCTCCACCCTGGGGCTACTTTCAGTTGTAATCGCCCATGCGGTATGGAGGAAAGGGGCATAAGAGTAATTATAAGTTACTTAATGTTTGTTAGGCAAAGTTTATATGCAGTACCCTTTGAGACCACTACACCCAACTAGGACTACAGGTGAAAGCAAAACCAGCCTTTGGTATAAGTCTATACTACAGTTTTGTTAGCGGGGCTGAGCAGCCAGACTTATCGCAAGAGGGCAATTTGAGCAGTAATGTTACACAGAGGTCTACAATCACAAGTGTTCAAATAACCTCTTACACTCAAGGTTTCTTTGATAAACACTTATTAATTTGTCAGTTATAAAACATTCATAAGAAGGAGGCAATATAATCAAACACAGATGTACTTCAATACTATTTTACAATACTTTTCAAGAGGAGTAAGAGGCAACGGTTATTAGAACATGAAAGGTTACAATTATTCTTAAGCAGTGCAAATACTTTGTGTTCACCAGAAGATTCAATTCAATAGGCTGGGCCGAAGTTAATGGGCTAAAGTCTTGGATAGGCTACAAATGGTTCTGGTAAGTAAATGGTAAGTCTCTGCAAAAGTTCCCAGAAGTAGTTTGTAAAAAGAAGAATCATATGTTGGGTCACAAGCTGATTAGGCCTATGAGTTGCAAAAGTTTCAAGCACTTTCACCGCAAGAGGGAAGTACTCTTATTTCCACAGTACCTTACAATGAAGAAAAAGATGCAGCTGGTGACTTCTGTTCCTGGCAGTTCCTACCGATCTCGCTGTTCCTGTGCCTCAGTCGTGGGGAGAAGAGGGAGGACGTCGGGGGACTCCTGTACTGCACTGGGACTGGTCCAAATGCTAGCACTTGGAAAATTTCAATTTCGGTGGCTGTGAGTAAAGCACACAAACTGGTGTCCACCTCCCTGGTTATACCGATTCTTGCAGCACTCTGAGGAAAATGCAACCAGCTCAGAGATTGGTATCCGGGTTGCTTACTGTCGAGTTGATTGGTCCCTCCAACTCAAAGGAAGAAGTCGTCCTTGTAGGGGCTTCTCTGTCGAGATGAACCTAGCGATTTGGACCTGCAGCAGGGCTTCACCGGGCAAACCAACAGTCCAGGAGTTTGAGCAGCCGTCCTCTTCAAGCTCGTCTTCGGTTCTTTCATTCCAGTGGTCGACGCTGCCTTCCAAGCCAAGAGACTCGCATTTTAACCAGTTTCTTCCCATTCATTCCAGACTAGCTGCCACTCCCCCAGCAGGGTGGCTGTCCTTGCCGCTACTGGTGTTCGTGGTCAGGAAAAGTCATGGTAGTTCGGTGTAAAACCACTGCCCCAGCCATTTCGATAGGAAAGGGTAGCAATTGGCTGCAAAATGAGTATCTAGACACAGGGGATACTGGGTAACCCCTCCAGTACTCTATTGTAAGAAAGGGTGTGCTGGGTCTAGGAATTTAAAGACTAGTAAAGTCAATTTTACTTTACTTACTCTGGGAAACAGTAGTTTATCCCAGAGAAGGTTTTTAAACCTTGGGAAAACCTGAACAGGTTTCCCTGTGCCACTGCACTGAGGGTGCTGTGTGACACACATGAAAATATGATGCCTATGGAGTTGTCTAAAACTCAATAACCAAAGAAAACACAAGTAAAACACATTTCAAAACACATGAGAGAGTGGGAAAAAGGGTCACACCCTCTCCAGGTAAAAAAATCAAGTCCTCAAAATCCAGCAAAGTTGCTGGAGGTCTCTAAGCTGAAGGGAATTGGCACATTTTTATGAATTCTCCCTAACAAACATCTATCTAATCCAAAATCTACAGATGGGGGTAAGCTAAGACCATCGAATAATAACGCAGTGCTAGTGGTGTCTTGTCAAAATAAAAGGGCCTATACTAAAAAACGTATAGCCAATCCTTGCCTCTGAATACAACAAAATGTGAAAGGGGTATGAAATGCAAAAAGGAGCAGTGTCCAAAATAATGTCAGAATGATAGAGCAATAAAGTTCCCTTCCCCTCGTTTTCAGCACGGGGTAAGGTAGAGCACTTAGCCTCCATGGCACACTCTGGCTTCTCTTAGCACGAGGAGGCAGTCTCTAAGGCACAGCTGGACCTTCTAAATCAGTCTCTTAACAGCACAAATAGTTTCTCGCTCAAAAGTCTTGTTCAACCAAAAGTATCTAACAACTTAAAAGTTTTCATCCTTTCGCTTGTAGCACATATCGGATGGATCATCCACCCGGGGTCTCCCTCAGCTGGGTTCAGACTCCCTTCGCTTTCAAAAACATGGTAGGCCCCTATTGTTCGGGGTCCGCTTTAGTCCCATGTCTTAGGTTACTTTTAAGTTTCACAAAGTAACGGTCTGTACAGGTCAAGGGCACTTCCCTCCTTGCAACCCTTTCTGGTCTCGCCGTCTTTCTCCTGGTATTAAACTGCCATCTTGGAACTGCTGCTTCCTTGTGTGCTTTGCCTTGCCCAGAGTGTGCTTTCGTGCTCCGCCTTTTATCGGTGTGGGAAGTGTGATGGAAGTCAGGTGTGTGTGTGATGATCAGTAATTGCCTGACCATTGTTTTGGGATATGTCGGCTATACGGCTCGGGTGTTAGTCTGTTTTCGCTCACAGTGAGCTGTCTGTGAGAAAGTATTCCTCTCTGGAAAAGGGGTCGGTGGGGTTCCCATTCCTAAGTATCCTACCTGGTAGGAAGGGGAAAAGGGGTTACAGGGAAGGGGGATACTGTGTCTCACCATCCGGTTTCCCACTCCCCGAAGACGACTCCAGGTGATCCTTCCACACTGGTCCACCTCCAGGAACTGGATCCAAAAGCGATGGCCGTGTCCCGGCCACCTTGATGGCAGATCCCCGGAGACCAGCTGGTGAGACACCTTCTGGTTTCTCACACCATATACTCTGCTGGTACAGCCTTATACTAAGAGTGGAGTCTTGTACTGTCTCAGTTGAATGGTTTTACTAAGCCCTTAGTTGGACTTCAGAAAAACTTTTCTAACAGTATGTAATGTTTCTTTCTCTAGCATTGCAACTGTCACAGATTCATATGCTTGATTTTGTCCCCATTGTTGGATTTGTAATCCTCGGCACAAATAATAGCATTTGTAATTGCTGTTCAACCCTGCTGTGTTAATTCTTTCCTGGTTTCATGCTTTTCTGCCATTGTCCGAAAGAAATGTGTAAAGTTGCTTTACGTTCAATGTGATTACAATAATTTTGCACTTCTGTATATGTTTCCTTCAGAGTTAATCTTGGTGGTTTTATGTAGTAGATGACCTATAAACAAAGCATTTTTAGGTTTAATGAAAACAGGATACATTCTCAAAATGCATTTTTCTTTTGGCAGGAAACATTTGAAATTGATTCTGATGAAGAAGCCTTATTAGTAATGACTCTTACGCAGACTCTTTCTGACAATTTGAAGACCTTCTGCTTGCAAAGGACCGAATCTGTAAGTAACACAATTTCACGCTTAATTCTCATTTTGACATTAAATAACATGTATGTTAATGCCATGTAACAGGCTTTCATACTTAAATAAGGTTTGTTTGACCTTTGGATTGATCCCAGGATTTCAGTGTGACGTGGAAGTCCTCTTTTTGCTTGCTGAAGTGGCCCCCTGAAGTTTTTGCCCAATACTTTGGCTTTGCTCCCCTTATCCTTCCAGACAGGCTTAATCTAAAGCCACAGGCTTAATCTAAAGCCACTAATAGTTGTGTATTCTTTGTGCTTTTCTTTGAGTCCTGGAATGTGCTCCGTAGTATCTATCCAAGAGTGGATTTGTCCTCCCTGTTCAGGGTTATGGCTAGGCTAGTGGTAGCTGTCCTTTGTGCAAAAGGGCCTCCACCCGGTAGCACGTTCTTGCCTAGCGAGGGTCCTTTTTTGACATACTCCTCCAGGTACCTAAGATGGAAGTTTTCTGTATCATCCTCTAAGTCCTTGAGGATCTCATGAGTATACTATAGCCTTTTTTTTGTGTTGTGATAAGGTGCTGTATATGGCTGCAGGGTGCCTGTCTCCTTGAGCTGGGGGCTTTAGCATCCTGAAAAAGTTCTGACTGGCAGATGCCTCTATGGAGAATGTGGATTTACTCCTTTGTTTGAAAACACCCCCATGAGTTCTTGAGAATTCCTGATTTGTGGCAAGCCATTGGCAGACCAACAAATGTTTGATTAGTCCGTTGCATCATAGGACACTGGTGGTCACCCCAGCTGCCCTTGTGTGGATAAAAATAGACCCGTATCTGCTGATCTTGTCTTGTGTCTGGAACCCAAACCTGTTCACCTCAAGGGCCTGCTGCCTAAGGAAGGTGGCCGAAGCGCTGCACCAGTATCTTAAGCATTCCAACAGACTAAGAAGGAACAGATTACAGCAAACTTTCCCTCTGATCGTGTTCAGTGGAACAGTCTCCATGAATGTCCTTGCCACATGGTATTCCCCTCTCCGAGAAGCGCTACCTCCTTTGCTGCAGATGCCGCAGTGATGATCCATGACTGCTGGATATGATGTATCCCATCTGGGGACACCTGAGGAGGAATTTTCAATAATCTGTCTTCCCTGTGGGGTCTCACTACGCTGACTGTTAAGATGGTTTTCTAAAATCAACCCTAGTGGGCAGATTTTAGGAGCTAGGCGCACAGGTGCTAGGCAAGATTGTATGTAGTAACCCTGTTTGAGACTACACCAGCCTTGTCCTCTTGGCAATAGGTAACCCAACCTTTGGTCTAGGCATGTACTACACAAGTTGGTAGAGTGACTGAGCAGGGAGGCTTATCTCAAGAGGGGTCAATGTGAACTGTAGGGTTTTAAGAGATTCACAGTGGCAGGTATTCTCAAGGTTTCTTGATTAAACAATTATTTATTAATTTAAGTCAGTTTTAAGTTGGCCTTCTTTCGAAGGGAGCAATATGCAACACTTAAATACACTTCAAAAATACACTCCTTCAGTTCAATTAAAGTAGATACCCTTTTGGGATGGCACACAGATACTTCCTTCACCCTGAGGTGACTTCAATAGTTAGGACACTGTGGACATTATTAGATCACTTTTCACACTTAAATTGTAATACTGAAGCTATGGCAAAAACGAAAAGGTTAGGGGAGGAAACAAAGGTTAACAAGTTTCTCAAACGGGTTGCACTTTTCCATCCCCCAATGACCTATAGGTTAACCCTTTCCCAGCTATACAAGTAAGGTATGTATGATGTTTTGGAGGGACAAATAAACACAAAGTCCGAGGGTAAGAAGAATCTTCAGGGAGCCAGGCCAGCCAATGTCAATTGAGCAAAGTCTAGGGGAGCTGAGGCACTTCTTGTAGATAGCACAAAAGTCTTGCACAAAGTTAAAGAGCGTTTTGTTGTAAAAAGAATCACTGTTGGGCCACAAGCTGGGAGGCTTGTGGAGGGCAAAATGGCAAGCAATTCTGCAAAGCGCAGCAAATGCAGGTCTCCAGTGAGAGCAAGCAAGCTACACACAAGAGGTAAGTACCCCTAATTTCACAGTACCTTGAGTCTGAAGAAAAGTTTCCAGCTGGCTTCTGTTCCTGCTGTCGCCCTGCAGATTGTGTTGCTCCTGGGCCTCAGTCGTGGGGACAAGAGGGGGGACGTCTGGGGACTCCTGCACTCTGGTTTGAAGGTCACCGACAGCAATGGGCACAATTCAGATCAGCAGCACTTTACAGTTTCGGCTACTCGCAAATAGCACCACCGCGGTTCTTGGACACCTTGTAGACTTTCCTTGCTTCTGGGGTCCAGCACTCTGTAGAGGTGGCTCAGGCTTGGATAGTCCTCCTTCGAGGGAGTCCGAAGGATCTTCTTGGAGGTGAGGTCTGGCTTAAAGGCGATGCATTCGATTCGGGTGTTCCTGTCCCATGGCACTCTGTTCCTGCAGCAGCAAAGAAGTACAGCCAGCAGAGAGAGGGGTTCCAGTGGAGTTTGTCTTGGGGCTGATTGTTCCCACCAACCCAAGGGGAGAAGTCGTCTTTGCTGGGCTTCTCTAGTCGATTACAAATTCAGAGCTTCAGCACTGCAGCAGGGTGTCACTGGGCAAACCAACGCTCCAGGAGTTAAAGCAAGCTTCTCTTCCAAGTAGTTCTTCGGATTCCTTCGTCCAGTGGTCAACTCTGCCTTCCTTGCAAAAGGCCTTGCCTTTTATGCAAGTCTCTCCCATTCATTTGCAGCCTTGCTGTCACTCACACAGCAGGTTGGCTGTCCTACGAGGACTGCCAAGCAGCCAGTCACCTTTTGGTGCATTCCTGTAACCAAGGAGAGTAAGCACAGGGAGTTACGAGAAACTCCATTGCTTCCTGCCCTGCCAGACACGCTGGAGCCAGAGGCGGGCTTCACCAGTGAACCCTGCCAAAGACCAAACTAACAATGGGACCAAACCTGGTTTGGCACGCAGAGTAAATCTCAAGAAGGACCTTTCCAACCAGAAATGGCGAAAAAAGTTTGGGGCCATTTTGACAAAATGGCCACCCATTGGTGCTGTACTGCTACTGCAATTGCAGCCCGCGGTAATACCACCCAATGGTAGGAAAAAGTAAACCACTGCCACCAGCCAATAATTATAGAAAGGGTAACATAAAAATGTTACATGAGAAAGTAGACAAAGGGAATACTAAGTAACCCCTCCAGCACCCTATAGTAAGACAGTGGATGCTGGGTCTAAAAAGTTACACAAGGTAAGTAAAATCAATTTCACTTCACTGCTCTTGGAAACAGTTTAACCAAGAGAAGGTATTTAACCCTTTGGAAAATCTGAAAGACTTCCCTGTGCCACTGCACTGAAAGAGCTGTGTGTCACAATGTGTTAGGCACGATTGTATGCAGTACCCTTTGGGTGCGCTACAACATTCCTTTCCTCCTGGCAATAGGAACCCGACCTTTGGTATGTCTGTACTTCACAGGTTGGAAGTGTGTTGAGCAGCCAGGCTTATCTCATGAGCTGTAAGGGAATTGAGATTCAAAGTGACAGGTATTCTGACTCTTACACACAAGGTTTTTTGATTAAACAATTATTAATTTTAACAGTCCGTTTGAGTAAGCCTTCTTCAGAAGGGGCAATATAATCGTAACACACAAATACACTCCAAAATACACACTCTTAGTTTATCTAAATCAGCAAATACTCATTTGAGATGGCACACACACTTCCTACACCCTCGGGTGACTTCAATAGTTAGGACACAGTGGACATTAATATATCACTGTTGCATTTAGGTAAATACTTAGGAGTATGTCAAAGAAAAAGATTAGAATAAAACAAGAGATCTCACAAATATTCTGAAGCAGGGAAGTACTTTTGGTAACCCCCAATGCAAAGACAGTTAACCCCTTCCTGGAAGGAGGGCTAAACACAGAGTCGGAGGAAGAAGCGTTATTCAGGGAGTAGGGCCAGGCCAAAGTCAATTGGACAAAAGTTAAGGTGAGCTGAAGCAATTCTTGCAGGTAAGTAAACGTTTTGCACAATGTTGTAGAAGTCTTGGTAGAATAAGAAGTAATCAAAGTGGGGCCACAAGCTGATTCGGCTTGTGAGGTAAAGAAGCTGATAGCAACTGTACAGGAGAAACCAAGACAAGTCTCAACTGAGAACAAGTGAGGTTACTTAACAAGAGGGAAGTTCTCTTAGACTTTACAGTACCTTAAATTAGAAGAAAAGGGCTTTTGGCTGGCTTCTGTGCCTGTGCAGCTCTGCAGATCCTGTGTTCCTGGGCCTCAGTTGTGGGTACAAGAGAGGAGACGTCTGGAGCACTCATGCACTGCAACGGAACAGTCGGCGACAGAAAATGACCAACTTCTATAAAGTTGCACTTTGCGGTTTCAGCTCCTCGCATCTAATAAATAGCACCACTGTGGACTCTTGGCTGTTGAGATGGAATCTGGGGTCCAGCACTCTGTTGAGGTGGCTCGGGCTCGGTCAGTCCTGCTTCCTGGGAGTCAGGGGTCTTGCTAGGTCTGGAAAAGACCCGGGGCTACGCTGATGTCAGAACTGTTGGGACTGGGGGCTAGCTAACCTTTTGGCTGTAGCTCCTGAGATTCTATCCCGGGCTACAACCAAAAGACCAGGGGCTATAGCCCCCTCAACACCCCCCCGTCCCCCCTAGCGACGTCTCTGCTGGGAGTCCAATGGATCTTCATGGAGCAACGCACACAATCTGGTGTTCCTCTCCCTGGCTCTTGGGTTTCCAGCAGCAACTTTAGTGGCATCAGAACCGGCTTCGAGAGGATGTCCGTTGATTGGTCCCACTAACTCAAAGGGAGAAGTCGTCTTTGCAGGGCTTCTCTAGTCGTCACGAATTTGGAGCTTCAGCACAGCATCAAGGCTTCACCGGGCAAACCAATGGTCTAGGAGTTGCAGCAGGCGTCTCTTCAAAGAAGTTCTTCGGATTCCTTCGTCCAATGGTCGACTCTGCCTTCCAAGCCAAAAAGCCTTGCCTTTTTTATGCAGGTTTCTCAAATTAATTCCAGCCTAGCTGTGTCACCCACCAGGGTGGCTGTCCTTGCCGGACAGCCAGCCGGCCATTCACCTAAGAGTAAGCAGAGGGCGTTTCGGGCACCTCCCTCGCTTCCTGCCCCCACCATACACACTAGAGCCAGAGGCTGGCTTCACTCGTGAATCCCACCAAAGACCAAACGAACAAAGGGACCAAACCTGGTTTGGCATGCACAGCAAATCTCAAGAAGTACCTTTCCACGAAGAAATGACGAAAAAATACTACTAGGGCCATTTTGACAAAAATGGCACCCCTGGGTGCTTTACTGCAGCTGCGAACGCAGCCCGCGGTAAAAGCACACCACAATAGTTAAAAGTAAACCACTGCCACCAGCCATTCATCGAGGAAAGGGTAATGTACAAATGTTATATGAGAAACTAGACAAAGGGGATACTAAGTAACCCCTCCAGCACCCTATTGTAATATAGTGTGTGCTGGATCTAGAAAGTTACAAATGTAGGTAAAGTCAATTTCAGTCTGTTCTAATCTAACCTTTCCTTCCTTGAAAAATCAATATTGCAAAGGTGATGCTATGTAAATGCTATACTGACATCAAATTACGTCACCTCTGGGTGCTGGAACATGTGTAACATATGAATGACTTAATCACCTGATAATTGTTTTATCAAGAAACCCTGTCTGTAAGTGTTTGCTTGGATACTTGTCACTGTGAATCTGTGTAATAACCCTACAGCTCACATTGACCCCTCTTGGGATAATCCTGGCTGCTCAGTCACTCTACCAACTTGTGTATTACATGCTTGTAGCAAAGGTTGGGTTAATTATTGCCAAGAGGTCAAGGCTGGTGCAGTCTCCCTCCGGGTACTGCATACAATCTTGCCCAACAATCTGTGAGACCCGCGAAGACACTGGAGACCCGTCAGGGGGCCCGGCAACCAACTTCTGCTGCTGTCCTGGTGGAGCCCCGTCTTGCTCGTGATCTTCAGCAGTCCTTCGAGGGAGCTGTGACCCTTGGAGTGGAGGGAACATCCATTGCTGGCATCTGCTTTGTACCATGCGAAGAAGAGCCTTTGGAAGTGTCCCGGTACCGTCCTGTGGCTCATCAACCCTGAGTTTGGGCTACCGTGCTGTTGACATTCCAAGTTGCTACCAGGAACCTGGAGGATCCACTGCTTGTCCTACAAGACCTACCTCTGCGAAATGTTGGAGTCCTATCTTCAGGGGTACCCGAGATAGGAGGAAGTCTGATCGTGACAAGTGAAGCCCTTCGCGTCGCTGTGCTGCGGTGACCACATTCCAAAACAGCTTACCTGACCAGAGTCCGGTCTTGAGAGGGGTCCTGCATTGAGCTTTGCTGCATTCTTCATCCGAGAGTCCTTGCAGCAATGAAAGACACCAACTGGAGATCACCTCGATCCTGCAACCCATGCTAATAGAGGACTGCGACTGACTGAAAAAGCTACCTCTGACCCTCTTCCATTGACCTGCCAAGTCTGTGGAAGACGCGGAGTACGGGGGGTAAGTTACAGTGGTTCTTACCTGCCCCTAAGCTCCCTTTAAAAGTGTTCCTAAATTTTACAAAACCTTTACTATACTTTGGTTTTACCATAGCTTGCTGGCGCAAGCACTTCAAAAGTTGGGGACACTTCTATTAGTTAGAATACACTGTCCTCTAACCCTTGGAACTGTTCACCCGACCCCAGAGACTCTACCTTAAGTTTTTACTTGAGGGCGGGATTTGGGGAGGTGGGAGCAAGCACACAGGACAGGAGACATCTGGTCTTGTTATACGCAGATGATATGTTGCTGTATCTAAGTTACCCGGAAGAGAACCTACAATATGTCCTGGAGGTGCTGGCACTATCTGGTACAACAGTGGAGCCCCAGAAATGTAGTCTGTACCCTGTGGGGTGTGGAGAGTTACAGAGGGAAGCCCACATAGCTTGCCGGTGCTTCCTATCAAATGGGAGCTGGTGACGTTTAGGTACCTGGGAGTCGATTTATAGCACAACCCCAAAGAGGAACATAAGCATAACACAGAGAAAGTGGTGGAGAAGATGGAGAAGTGCATAACGTTCTCAGGGAGGTTGCCATTAACTATGATAGGGTGGGTGGTGCTACCGAGGCTACTACATTATTTCGTTAATGTCCCCTTTGCGATCCCAAAAAAGTTTTTAGGAAATTGCACGGTGCATTCCGGAGCTTCATTTGGCATAAGTCAAGAAACGGTGGTGTTATGGAAGCTCCAGAACCCATATGAACATGGGGGTATTAAATTGCCCAATTTCAAGATGTACTTTATAGCCAGTCAGCTGCAGTACGTGGCCAGATGGCTGTCGGATGAACCAACTACTGAATTGAGGCTGCTGAAGACGGCGGGCAGACCATTCTTCTTAAAGGAAGTGATATGGCTACCCGACTTGCACAAAACTAGTGGGCACCTCCTGCTGCGCCTGGGCTGTAACACATGGCGTCGGGCAATGCAACTGCTAGGTTGCGCAGCGCCTTATTACCCACAGGTGCCGCTGGCAACCCTAGTGGGGGGCAGATGAACAGACCAGGAAAAATGTACGGAGAAGCTGGGAATTTATACGATTGGCAACAATAGGAGATGTGCTTAAAGAGGGGAAGACCCAGAGATTAGAAGAGCTGGTAGGAGATAATGGGATACATAGCGGTCAATACATCACATACATTAGGTTGCTGAAAGGCTTGAAATTGGGATGGCCAGATCCCGACACCACATGCAGCCGAATAGGGTAATTGAGTCTTTATATGATGTATCGGAAGGGGGGCATGAAATTTCACGTATGTATGTTACTGATATCAGCAGTGGGAGGGTACAAAGATCAAACCAGGGGGAAGTGGGAGGCAGACCTAGGGACACCACTGTCAGACGGAGAATGGCATTGAGTGAAAAGGTATCATAAGAAGGTATCGCGAAATGCAAGATTCCAGCAAATCCAGCTGTATGTGGCACATGGAGCATACCTAACTCCAAAATAGGCAGGTTTAATCAGGCAGGTGACCAGGCGTGTTTGAAATGTGGGGAGAGGAACGCTAACCTAGTGCATATGTTTTGGGCATGCGTGGAAAGCAGAAGATTCTGGAGAGAGGCGGCACAGATGCTGGGATTACGTTAGACGTAGACTCTCCTAAAGCCTGCCTACTTGGGTGTTTCCCGAGACCTGAGCGGGCTAAACCTATAAGAAAACAGAATTAGCGTACATCCTGGCGGAAACAGAATAGCGATGGGATGGAAAGCATCGGCGAGACCGGTAGCGCAAGTATGGTTTGGGGGGGGATCTGATCAAATGGGCTGATGTGGAGACGGTGGTTTGGTCAGAAGCGACCAGCAAGGAGGAGGAACTAGTTAGTGCGCGGTACAAATGTCCTTTAACATTATCACCACAGGAGTGGTCCTCTGGCAGCTCTGAAAGAAGACAGGAGGGTGCGTTAGTGGGAGGAAGCTGGAAAAGTGCAAGAAAGCAGTGATGTGCTGTTGGCGTCCTCAGCCCGGTGGGTCCGTTGGCTGGGCCTGGGGTGTTTGCGGCCGGTAGTCGTGTACCGTTGTGAGGCTGTGGGTTTTTTGTTTTGTTGTTGCAATGTAGTGAAGTTTGTGCGGTTTGTTGTGCTGTAGGTTTGTGGTTGGTTTGGAGTTTGAGAGGTGTAAGCAGAGGGGGAAATAGTGGAATTGGTTAGTTGGCAGCTCTATCCTGAATTGACATGTTGGGCTTGCGTAATCTCCCCGGATGGGGTGTGGAAGCACCCCTGTGCCTCTGTCCTGATCTGGGCCCGTCCGTTAATCAAGGTTCCTTTCACATCTCGCTCCCACCTCCACTGGCCTCCCTCACAACCTGTCCTCCCGTCCCACTCATCACGGCTAGTGCACCTGCCAATGTCCACAAATCAGCTAGTGTGGTGATTGCCAATATCCCGACAATTCTACAACACTGTGGTACCTGGTAGAAACTAAGGGGTGGGTGAAGATGTTGGGTGGGATTGGCTGGGGTTGTTGACGCCATCTCCATGGGTGTCGCCTGTGTTCCACTCTACCCGCCGTCGCCCGTCCAGGTGCCGTGGGAGCTTCTCAGTCGGTTCTGGGAGCGGTCAGTGTCCTCTCAAGTTTAGTCATCCTTTTTCCTTTCTGTTTCTGTTTTCAGTTTGAGTTGGTGGTGTTGAAGAGCCAGGTTTTTAGCAATTTTCAGAATTTGTGACCTTTGGTGTTTTTCTTTTGGGATGTTGTTTTGCGGCTAAGTGGTAGGAGGTGCCTCCAAGTTTTTTCTTAAGGTATTTCATTGCTTGACCTGAGGAGTCTCGTTGGTTTGTAGATTATTTTCTTTTGTATGAATTCTGCTCCTTGTCCATTGATTGCCCTGTGAGTTATGCCCATTGTTTTGAAGGTGATGCAATGTTTTACTGGGAGCCAGTTTAGTGTTTTTAGGGCAGGAGTGATGTGGTCGCTTCTGGATAGTTTGAGCAGTAGTCTGGCTGCTGTATTTTGGATCCGTTATAGTTTCTAAAGGAGGTATTCTGGTATGTCGAGGTAGAGGCTGTTCGCATATTCGATTCTTGACATGAGGAGGGTGACGATGGTAAGTGTTTTGTGCGTGAAGGAGAGGAAAGGTAGGATTCTTCTTGCTGTGTGGAGGAGGAAGAAACATTTCTTGACTGTTGCATCTATTTGTGGTTCTAAGGTTAGGGAGTTGTCCATCAGGACTCCCAGATCATTTACTACCTTAGATGGTTATGGTGCGGTTCCCATTTCCGTTGGCCACAGGATGCCTGTTTTGTTCTCCTGGTCTTTGGATATGATCATAATTTCTGTCGTTCCTGGGCTGATTTTCAGGTTGTTGGCATTCATCCAATTGAAGACTTCTTTTAGACAGTTGATTAGGGTTGAACTAGGAGTGAGAGCTGTTGACATGTGGAGACAGATTATAGTCGATCTGACTGCCTCCGTACATGATGCTCAGGATGTGTGGGAGACCCCTAATGGCAAATCCGCTGCCACAGAAGTAATGGCGTTGACAGAAGAGTGACCGTGATTAGCAGTATAGGGTTGGCCCAAGGGGAGGGAATGGGGGCTGGGGGGAGGGGAGACAGGAGTTGAGGAGGGAAGTTGTTAATGCGTGTTACTTGTGTTTGCTTGTGATAAAGTGTACATAGTTGTGTTAGTTTGGTTGAAATAAAATAAATAAATTGTTTAAATAAATCAAATTCCAGCTTTCCTCAACTTTTGGGCATAATGCGCCAGACAACTTAGGGAAGGACTTTTGAAGTTAGGGATAACGCTCTCTGGACTTTTCATGCATAATCTAATCTGAATTTTCTTTTACCGGGTTTGATTTGTATTATGCCCTCAACCAGTGACTGTATATATGTAATCTATATTTAATGTTGTGATATTTCAACCTGTTACGTCATTTTTCATAGTGTTGCTTGGCCATAAATACTATTTTTATACATACTAAGTGTAATATGTGATTTCCATTATGTGTACTCATTGTGGACCTTTTACAAGCTTAACCCCTCTTCTTGAGGCTTAGCCTAGACCCATGTAACTGCTAACTTGAACTGGTTTGGCTACAGCTGCCCAGAGTTATTGTTGTCTCAATATAGGTTGGCCTTCTATACATCTGTCAACCGGGCCAGAGTATAGAAAATCAGTCCTAACAAAGCAACCTGGGTTCTCTCTCCCAGCCTTAGTTCAGCAACCTGGGTTCCCTCTCCCAGTTGGACTCCCTTTCCTTCTGACGACTTTCTCCTTTTATAGACATGTAGCCTGTCAGTTGGCTGCCAGTGCAAGTTCTTTGCCTGAACCTAATTCGTACGACTTGCCTGACTAGTGTAGTGGTGTTTCATAGTCCTTTTTCCCCATCTCGGTACCTGAGTGGTGAAATGACCTGTTAGTGTGTACTGCTCCTAGTCGCTGTTGGGTAGATTTCTCAAAATGTGTTAATTCCGCTCTACCTTGGAGACCCCCAGCTCTTTTGCTGGACTTTGGGACTTCAAACTTTTTTATTCTGTTTTTCTGTGTTTATTTTCTTTGATTATGGACTTTTTAAATGTGCGTTACACAGCACCCTGAGTGCAGTGACACAGGAATGTCTTTTTAGACTTCCCAAAGCTTTGAATACCTTCTCTGGGATAAACTGTTTCCCAGAGAATGTAAGGTTAAATTGACTTTACTAGTCTAGAAACCCATGTAGCAGCATTTCCTATCGAAATGGCTGGTGGCAGTGGTTTTACAACGAACTACCATGATTTTTCCTGACCGAGAACACCGGTAGCTAAAAATCGCAAGAGCCATGTTTTTCAAGATGGTACTTTAAGCCTCTTTGTTTCAACAGGTCCCGGTCGGCTTTTTTTGCCATTTCTTTCTGCAAAGGTCCTTCTAGTGTTTGTCTCTGCGTGCCAAACCAGGTTTGGTCCCTTTTTTTTCTATGCCTTTGGCGGGCTTCAGGACTGAAGACTGCCTCTGGCATCTGAGTGTCTGGGGTGGGCAGGAAGTGAGGGGGCTGCCCGAAACACTGTGTGCTTAGTCTCCTAGGAGACCCAAATGCACTCTGGTGTGATTGGCTGGCTGACTGTCCGGCAAGGTCAGCCACTCTGCTTGGTGAGTGGCAGCTAGGCTGGAATGATTGGGAGAAAACTGTTTAAAAACGAGTTTCCTCGACTGGAAAGCAGAGTCGACCACTGGAACAAAAGAACCAAAGTCAAGCTGGAAGAGGATGGCTGCTGCAACCCCTGGACCGTTGGTTTGCCCAGTGAAACCCTGCTGCAGGTCCGAATTGCCAAGTTCATCTCGACAGAGAAGCCGCTTCAAGGACGACTTCTTCTTTTGAGTTGGTGGGACCAATCAGCTCGTAAGCCACATGGATACCATTCTCGGAGCTGGTTAGGATTAACCAGAGGGAAGGACACCAGCTTGTTTGCTTGAATTACAGCTACTCTAACTGAAGTGACTCCATTTTGTCAGAGTTTATTGACGATTCCGTGCAGTGCAGGAGTCCCCCTACGTCCCTCCTCTTGTCCCCACGACTGAGGCTCAGGAACAGTGAGATCTACAGGAAATGCCAGGAACCAATGTCTTCAGCTGCATCTTTTGCTTCATATTGAGGTACTGTGCCATCCCGATTGAGAGAACGCCTCTCTCGCGGTGAAAGTTCGTGGAACTTTCCCAGCTTGCAGGCCTAATAAGCTTGTGACCCAACATATGATTCTTTTCCATACAAACTACTTCTGAGAACTTTTGCAAAGACTTTACCGTTTACTTCAAGAACTGCTCTTTCCTATCCAAGACACTAGTCCATTGACTTTGTCCTAGGCCTATTGAACTGAATCGAGTCCTCTAGTGAACTAAAACTATTTGCACTACCTAAGAAAGTATTTGTGATCTATTCTGCTAACTTGTGCCTTTTTACTCCCATTGAAAGTAACTGAAGTGCCATTTTGCTCCTATTTCAGAGGAGCCGAATTTGTTCAGAAACTCATTGCTTTGATGTATATAATAAGTTGCCTCCTTCTAGTGAATGTTTTCTAAATGATTGTAATTAATAAGTGTTTTACCAAGAAACCTTGAGTGCAAGTGTTTACTTGAACCACAGTGATTGTAAAACCTCTGTGTAACCTCTTGCACTGCTCACATTCCCTCTTGAGATGAGCCTGGCTGCTCAGCTCGCTACCACAAACTGTGTAATACAGACCTATACCAAAGGTTGGTTTTTGCTTACACCTGTAGTCCTAAATGTATGTGGTGGTCCCAGAGGGTACTGCATGCAATTCTTCCACAGTCGCCTCTTCCCCGTCCCAGTACTATAGTGTTGCGTATAAGTGGAAGTGTACATAGTTCCTGGTTGCCTTTTCTTCATCCCAGTCTCACAGCTATATGAAGGTGTAACCGAAGGTGTAACCATAGGTGTATGTGTAAGAGGGGCAGACTGAACATGGCTTACAAAGGTAGGGTGAGGACCGTGGGCACTTTGACTTTTTCCTGTGTTAGCAAAAGATTAATATAAGTCTAATCTGTGTTTCGGAGGATATGTTCCCCTGACTGGTTTCTTTCTTGTCCATTACCTGATAATATATCCAGGGGTCATTTTTGAGGGGAGGGACAGATGGGGTTGGACAACATCCTACAAAGACCTCTAGGATTGAAGGTTCATCAAAAAAAGGGAATGGGAAATGCATCCTCTTCCCCACTCCCCAATGAACTTTCCACCCTGTTGATCCTCACTCACATCTTCACCCCCAGGGTGAGGATGCAAAAGCAATGGCCTTTCCTTGTCCACCTGAGAAGAGGACCCGAAGGGAGTAGATGGGAGGATGCCTCCAGGTTGCTCACAGTGGGTAGAAGGCGGTTTTAATAGGTTTGCTATTCATTCTTACTGCTGGGAAAATACATTATTCTGTTCTATGAATTACACCCAAACAATATCTGTTACGGGGCTTAAGAAAAGTTTTGCTGTGGTGGGTAATCTATTCCATTGTTGCTAAACTTCAGTGTGCTATTTTTCCATTAGCTATTCAGCTGCTATTTGTTAGGAATGTGTTCAGAAAGAGTATGCAAAATGATAGCTTGACTTGTATAAAATGTGATTCTTTCCTTTTCCTAGGTGAAAACAAATGTGCCTGCGCAAGTGAATTCTGTAAGCCAACCATTCGGTCAGCCAGTAGACGCAGGTAGGTGGAATTTTTAGTTTGCATGCAATATCTGGGCATTATGTCGTAGTTAAAAGCTTAATCAGTGCATCTATGAACATTTACCGATTATTTTATTTTTGTATTTTTTTTTTGTCTGCCATGTAAATGTAGCAAATTCCTTTTTTTTTTTTTGGGCTGATTTAACAATGTTTTTTGACCAGAAAAAGTGGGGTGGTGGGAGGGCGCCGCTGAGAGATCCCTCTGCACTCCCCCCTTCCGACTCCAACATTGACTTTTAAAAATGTCGACCCCCCCCCCCCCACCTTTCACTTCATATATATCCAGGGTGGGAGACCCCCCCCGCACTCCCACGTCATCCATTATATAATGTAATATATATATATCACCCCTGTTCCTGCTCGGCTCCCGCAAACCTCCCAGGTACCATAACGCGCCCTACGGGCCCAGCCAAATTACACACAAAACGCACATCCAACAAACATTCGCCAATAAACAATCCCCAACACTGGGTCTCACCCCTCTGGATACAACCAGCCAGAGCACACGATCAAAACTCACTTAGAAAAACGACTCGCATAGGATACCCGTTCCTCCTGTTTATTCAAACATCAACAGAACTTCTATCCTATCCCTCTTTCCTCACTAACCCAACCCGCCCTCTTTATTACGGAGCCACATGAGTGCCTCGAGACTATGCCAATGGTAACAGTGCGCGGTATAAGACAATTTAACATAACTTCTACGTCTAAGGGCGCTTGTGACAAAGACAGCCCAGAGCTGTGCGATTACCCCTAGTGGACATGGTAAAAGGATCCATCCTGTGTTTTGCTGGCATTTCAAAAGAGTAGCAATCTTTAAAAAGGTTGCATTCAATAAAATGAAATGGAGCAGTTTGTCATTTAGGCTTTAGGTCTACTGATCAGGTATTGCCCACTTTTGCTGAATGGCAAAATGGGATTATACAATTACTGCGACCCCGAAAATACTGATTTAATTTCAACCCCCATTTCACTATATATTGTGAAATGGGGGTTGAAATAAATAAATCCACTATATATAGTGAAATGGGCGGTTGAAATTAAATAAATCCACTATATAGAGTTCAGGGTAGCATAGACAGAGCAGCCAGGCTTATTTTAGGAGGGAGAGAGGGTTGTAGAAGCAGTACAAATAATATATGGCATTCGTAGCACGCCTATACAAAAGTGTTTCAAGGCGTGATGAGGCAAGGGAGGGGGAAACGGGGGAGACAGAGATAGCGATCCTACTAGGCCAGGTAACATTGAGATCGCGCAAGTGCAGTGAGGGGGAAAGGGGAGGGGCAGTGCAGTACATAGGATAACAGTAAGAAATAAGACCATAAATAATACAAAAAATTGCGGCCAGCTGGTGGCAAGTGCAGGGGTAAGTGCAGACGTCAGGTGTCGGGTGCTGGTTGGGGGGGGGATACAGAACAGTCCCAGAGTGCAACGGTTGCCAGGGGGACAGTCCAGGTGTGCAACTGGAGGGGAGGGGACCTGGGCCGAGATCAGAGGGTAGCCAGTAAACAAGTGCAGTTTGTTTCAGCCAGGTGGCAGAGAGGCTGTTCCGGAGGGAGGCCTCATTAGAAGAAAGAGATCCACCACCAATCACTGCTTAGAGAAGCGACTAACCCTGAGGGAGTTGGAGGTGATTGAGCGAAGAGCTCGAAGGAAGATATTTAGGAAGAGAGAGTTGGAGGTATTGAGGCCCCAGAAGGCCCGATGGACAATGCAGAGGGGTTTGAACTTAATCCTCGCTGCCACTGGGAGCCAGTACAGAGATTTCAGTCCTGGAGACGTACGATACGTGGGCTTGAGGCCGTGGACAAGTCTCAGTCCTGTTTTGGATGAGTTGCAGAGGGTAGAGGCAAGCGGATTTAGAAAGAGGCGGTTGCAGTAGTCCAACCTGGAGGGAACCAGAGCTTTGGAGACTGAGCTTCTGGGAGAAGGAGAGGAAAAATAATACCACCTCTGGGGAGGTGCAGCTGGTAGTGTGACTTCTTAGAGACGTCAGAGATATGAGTAGAGAAGGAAAGGGTGGAGTCGAAGGTGACCCAGAGGTTTTTAGCCTCACAGGTGGGGGCAAGAAGAGGGCCAAGAGGCCAACCAGAGAGTGACAGGAAAGGAGGGGGCAAGTGTGCCGATGAGGAGAATCTCAGTCTTACTGGTATTAAGCCAGACACCATTGGCGGCACACCACTCCTGGATGGCGGAAAGACGGTCAGAGAGGAGAGAAGAAGAGGTGGCAGAAGAGAGCCTGAAAATGAGCTGAGTGTCATCGCATAGCACTGAAAACTGGGGCAGAGAGCGGCAATGCAGTGGGCAAGAAGGGCCAGGTATTGGTTGGACAGCCAGAGAGAGGTTAGACCCCTGGGGAACACCACAAGTAGAGATAGAGGAGAGGAAGGACCCAAGTTGGAGCTGGGAGGGTCAATCTGAGAGGAGGGAGGTCAGCTAAGCCAGGGCCTGATCGGTAATGCCCAGGTTATCACAGAGACAGTTGAGCAGGATGGCATGGTTGACCGTGTCCAAGGCAGAAGAGAGATCAAGTAAGAGAGAGCAGTTTCTGTGCTTCTGGCAGCTCTGAAGCCAGACTGAGACAACCAACAGATTCAGAGTGAAGATTAAGCTGGGAAATAGCCAGCTTTTCCAGGGGTTTGCCTACGAAGGGGAGTGATGGAGATTGGACGATAGTTAGCAGGGCAGGAAGGTTCGGCAGAGAGTTTCTTTTGAAGAGGGTGCACAAGGGAGTGCTTTAGGGAGAGGGGAAGATTCCAGTGGCGAAGGAGTGGTTGCAGAAATCAGCAGGAGCTAGGGTGTCAATGTGGTCCTTGATGGTTTTGGAGGAACAGGGGAGAACCTGTTTAGACAGGACTTGTCTAGAAATCTTGTCTGAGGAGAACATGGGAAAGGCAGGGAAGGAGGGATGAGAGGTGGCCGAAGGACAAGAGGAAGAGCAGGGAGTAGAGGAAGGAGGGGGAGAGGAAGAGCGAAAGAGGACAGGATGTCCTGAGTTTTAGAGATGAAATGAGAAGCCAGGGCTGAGCTGAGGGCCTGGGAGGGGACAGGAGGGGTAGAGACTGCAGCAGGATTGGGCAGTTCCTTGCAGATTTTAAAGAGTTCAGCCGAGTTGTTAGATGCCGCAGAGACACAGGCTTGGATGTGGGCTCTCTTCTTCTTGCGGACGGAGAGCCGGTGAAAATTGAACAGCCAAATGAAATTGTAATACAAATGGTCAAGATTTGGTGCAGTGCCCTTTGGGTGCACTACAACAACATTGACCTGCCAATAGGAACCTAACCTTTGGTATAAGTCTGTACTACACAGGTTGGCAGTTTGGCTGAGCAGCCAGGCTTATCTCAAGAGGGGTCAATGTGAGCAGTAGGGTGGTTGCACAGGGATTCACAGTGACAAGTATCCAAATAAATCTGTGCACAAGGTTTCTTAATTAAACCATTATTAATTCATCAGTTTGTATAAGCCTTCTTCAGAAGGGGCAATGTAATAGTAATAAACTCCAAAATACAAACTCTTAGTTTCTCTAAATCAGCAAGTACCCATTTGGGATGGCGCACACACTTCATACACCCTCTGGTGACTTAAATAGCTAGCACACTAATATATCACTGGTACATTTAGATCAATACTGAGATGTGTGTCAAAGTAAAGCGGTTTTAGAATAAGACAAGAGATCACACAACTATTCTTAAGCAGGTAAGTACTTTTGAACCCTCCAATGCAAAGTAAGTTAACCCTTTCCTGGAAGGAAGATACCAACACACAGAGGAGAGAAGTCATTCAGGAAGCCAGGCCAGCCAATGTCAATTGAGCAAAAGTCTAGATGAGCTGAAGCACTTCGTGCAGGTAAGTAAACATCTTGCACAATGTTTTAGAAGTCGTTGTAGAAAAAGCAGAATCAACGTAGGGCCACAAGCTGGGAGGCTTGTGAGGGGTAGAAGATGCAAGCAACTCTACAGGAGTAACCAAGACAAGTCTCAACTGAGAACAAGTAATGCTACAAGACCAGAGGTAAGGTTTCTTAGACTGTACAGTACCTTTGGTTAGACGAAATGGTTCCAGCTGGCTTCTGTTCCTGTGTGGCTATGCAGATCCTTTTGTTCCTGTGCCTCAGTCGTGGGGACAAGAGGGAGGACTTCAAGGGACTCCTGCAACACAACGGGACAATCTGCGACAGCAAAGGGCAAACTTCAATTCAGTGGCACTTTGGTGTTTCAGCTCCTTGCGTCTGACAGCAAATAGCAACACTGTGGTTCTCGGGTACCACTTCAGACTTTCCTTGCTTCTGGTGTCCAGCACTCTGAGGTTGCTCAAGCTTGGTCAGTCCTGCTGCTTCGGGTCCGACTTAAAAACGATACTCGCTTTGGTGCTCCCCTCCCTGGCACTTGGGTTCCAGCAGCAGTGGAAGTACAGCCAGCTTCGAGAGGATGTTCAAACGAGTTCACTTTGGAGTTGATTGGTCCCCACCAACTCAAGGGGAGAAGTCGTCCTTGCAGTGCTTCTCTAGTAGGTATACACGCATTTCACTGTGGTATTTTCCATAGCGTGTTTTTTCATCGCTGTTTTTTTGGGGGGGGGTTAAAAAATTAAATATATGGTTGGGGGTGTAAGGGAATAAAAAAATGGGGGGCTTCAGGGGGTAACTCCCCCAAAAAAGTTTTTTGAAAAAAAAGGCGATGAAAAAACCCGTGATGAAAAATACCGCGGCGAAATAACGTAGAACCCTCTAGTCGTGGTGAATTCTGAGGTTCAGCACAGCAGCTGGGCTTCACCAGGCAAACCAACGGTCCAGGGGTTGCAGCAAGCGTTACTTCCAAGTTCTTCTTTGGATTCCTTCGTCCAGTGGTCGATTCTGACTTTCAAGCCAAAATGCCTTGCCTTTTATGCAGGTTTCTCCCATTCATTCCAGCCTAGCTGTCACTCACACAAGCAGGGTGGCTGTCCTCCAATCACCTTTGGGTGCATTCCTGTAACCAAGGGGATTAAGCACAGGGAGTTTCGGTCACCTCCCTCACTTACTGCCCCCGTCAGACATACATTCACTCGTGAAACCTGCCAAAGACAAAACGGACAAAGGGACCAAACATGGTTTGGCGCGCAGAGTAAATCTCACGAAGGACCTTTCCAACAAGAAATGGCAAAAAAGTAGACCGTAGCCATTTTGACAAAATGGGCACCCATGGTTACCTTGCTGCGAAGGCAGCCCGTAGTAAAAACTACCAGTGGTACTTAAAAGTGAACCACTTCCACCAGCCATTAATTTTAGAAAGGGTAACCTAAAAATGTCACACGAGAAACTAGTTGGGTAACTACAAATTGGAGTCAGTGAGTTATCACCTCCTGTCTGTACCCTAATCTTTGTAACACATTGTAGACAGAAGAATTTTTGTTAAAAAGTTATTCCTACAACAAAGTCCCTATCAATACTTATTTCGCCCTGTGTGCTTAGTACCTTCTACGTACACGTACCTTCTACGTGTAACATCCGCAACACTCGACGCGACGACGTAGATAGGATTACCGGGGACCCAAGTACACAGAAGAACCTCCTGCCTAATAACTACGAACCAAGAATTGGAATACCCACAGAAGACAGATGCCTGGAAAGACTACAAACTAGGAGGACAGACCAGTACAGGAACATACCTCCCCAAGACACACTTGAAAAATGAACCCATAGGGAGTTACAGACCAACACAGGGCCTGGGGTCTGACCCAAAAAGCCCAATGGAAATCTGAAGATATCCTCTAAGCATCCATGGAATGGAGATTTGAAAAGAAATCAGATATCGCACGTAGAATGCAGTACTAGCAGCATTTGTCCTGAAGAAAGCGGCCATTGACTAGATCCGCTGAAAGCAGTTGACTATTTAAGTAGTGTTGGATTGATAATCCAAACTCCAATACCCCTCATACATTGATGAAAGGGCTTGTTTAAGAAATATATCGCAGCTATCCAAGTTTAGCACAAAATTAACCATCTGTTGAATGGATATCTAGTTTTTAACCACTCTATGACCTCATTGGTCATATAACTTTTATTGATAAGACACACACAATGGAGGCGGAACTAATAAAGGAAAACACTGACCATCAATGAGTGCGCACTTGACTTTTTAAGAACATCGGAAAGTAGTGAGAGAGGAAACGGTTAGGACCTCTACACCTCAATTGTAGGCGTCACACCAGCGCACACATGAGAAACTAGACAAAGGCAATACTAGGTGTTAGAGGGAGTTCTGAAAAATGTTAATTCCCTTCTCCTTAGAGACCCCCCAGCAACTTTGCTCGATTATGAGGACTTGATTTTTTTTATCTGGAGTGTGACTCTTTTTCCCACACATGTGTTTTGAAATGAGTTTTACTCTTGTGTTGGCTTTGGTTATGGAGTCTAACCAACTCCATAGGCATCATCTTTTCATTTGTGTCACACAGTACCCTCCGTGCAGTGGCACCGGGCAACCTTTTCAGACTTTCCCAATGTTTAAATACCTTCTCCGGGATAAAGTACTGTTTCCCAGAGTAAGTAAAGTGAAATTGACTTTACTAGTCTTTTTTTTTTTTTTTTTTTTTTTTTGAATTCCTAGACCCAGCACACACTATCTTACAGGAGAGTGCTGGAGGGGTTACTTAGTATCCCCTGTGTCTAGATACTCATGGAGCAGTGAAATGCTACCCTTTCCTCAGAATGGCTGGTGGCAGTGGTTTTACAACAAACTACCATGATTTTTCCCGACAGCGAACACTGGTAGCGTTAAATCGCAGGAGCCATGTTATTCAAGATGGTGTCTGAGCCTCCTTTGTTTAACCAGGTCCCGGTCTTTTTTCACCATTTCTTTTTGGAAAGGTCCTTCTACGGTTTGTCTTAGCGCCAATCTAGGTTTGGTCCGTTTGTTCCATCGCCTTTGGCGGGATTCTGGAGTGAAGACCGCCTCTGGCGCACGATTGTCCGCGGTGGGCAGGAAGTAAGGGAGGCGCCCGACACTACCTGTGCTTAGTCTCCTAGGAGACCCAGATGCACTCTGTGATGATTGGCTGGCTGGCTGACTGTCCGGCAAGGACCGCCACCCTGCTGGGTGAGTGGCAGCTAGGCTGAAATGAATGTGAGAGAACTGAATAAAAGGTGGGTCTCTTGGCTTGGAAGGCAGAGTCGGGTTTGCCCAGTGAAACCCTGCTGCAGGTCCAAATCGCCAAGTTCATCTCGACAGAGAAGCCCTGCAAGGACGACTTCTCCCTTTTTGAGTTGGTGGGACCAATCAACTCGACACTAATCCACCTGGATACCAATCTCAGAGCTGGTTGTATTTTCCTCAGAGTGCTGCAGGAAAACCGAATAACCAGGGAGAGGGACACCAGGCTTGTGTGCTTGACTACAGATACCGGAATTGAAGATTTGCCAGCTTTTTGATCCGTCTCAGTGCAGGAGTCCCCCAACGGCCTCCCTCTTGTCCCCATGGCTGAGGCCCAGGGACAGAGATCTGCAGCAACTGCCAGGAACAGAGGTCATCAGCTGACTCGTTTTTTTTCTTTTGTAAAGGTACTGCAAAACAGATTGAGAATACTTGCCTCTCGCTGTGAAAGTGCTTGAAACTTTGCCAACTCACAGCTCCTAATCAGCTTGTGAACCAACATACTATTCTTCTTGCTGCAAACTATTCCTAAGAACTTTTGCAGAGACATTTCCATTTATCTGCCAGAACTGCTTTATCCTATCCAAGACTTTAGCCCCTTGACTTTGGCATATCCTGTTGAATTGAGTTGACTCTTCTGGTGAGCTCTAAATATTTGCAGTGTCTAAGAATAACTGTAACCTTTTATGTTCTAATAATATTTGCCTTTAATCCTCTTGAAAAGTATTTCTGAAATAGTGTTGAAGTGTATTTGTGTGCGATATATAATTGCCTCCTTCTTATGAATGTTTTCTAACTGACAGATACATTAATAAGTATTTATCAAAGAAACCTTGAGTGTAAGTTTATTTGAACACTTGTGATTGTAGACCTCTGTGTAACATCATTACAGCTCACATTCCCCTCTTGAGATATGCCTGGCTGCTCAGCTACAAAAACTGTGTAGTACGGACATATACCAAAGGTTGGTTTTGCTTACACCTGTAGTTCTAGTTGTGTGTAGTGGTCCCAAAGGATGCTGCATACAAACTTTGCCTAACACTTGGTAACCCCTCCAGCACCCTATTGTAAGATGGTGTTACAGAAAGTTACACATTTAAGTAAGGTCAATTTCACTTTACTGCTCTTGGAAACAGTTTATCCAAGAGAAGGTATTTTAAACCTTTGGGAAATCTGAAAGACTTCCCTGTGCCACTTCACTGAAGGTGCTGTGTGACGCAATGTAAAAGACGATGCCTATGTAGTTTGTCAGACTCCACAACCAAAAGAAACAGTGTTCAAAATCACATTACAATACATGAGAGAGTGGGGAAAAAAGGGCCTCCCTCTCTCCAGGTTAAAAATTAAGAAGTCCTAGAGTCCAGCAAAGTTACTGGTGGTCTCTAAGGTAGAGAGGAATTAGCAAATTTCTGAGAATTCTCCCTAACAAATATGCTTCAAGGCCCATGCCCAACGCCTTGTGTCCTCCTAGCATCAGAAACGCTAGACACAGATCCAGAGGCACCATGTCACTTGACACCCCACTCAACACTCCTCTCTCCCACATAACTCACAACAGGAATTGCACCAAAGACGCACACCTCTCAAAACCAAGCACAATAGAAACTCAGGCTCACTTGAGCCACCTGGGCCATCGCCCAGCGAGTCAGCTACTGTCTCTCCCCTAACTAAGATACAGCATCCTAAGCATCCTAAACAATTGCCTCAAATGCGTGCTCATTAATGCCAGATCTCTCAATGCACAGGCCCTTGACATCACGGACCTCATCCTGGCAAACAATCTCGACATGCTAGCAGTCTCTGAGAGCTGGCTACATGCAGCAGCTGGACCCACCCTTGCCTTGGCCATTCCAGCCAACTACATGATTTTAAGGATTGACAGAAAACTTGCCAGAGGAGGGGGCATAGCTCTTATCGCCAAAAAGCAACTAAAGATTAGACACTCCACCTGTTCAATTCTGGTGATCCAACTGTCAAAATTCCCACCTCCTCCAAAATGACCCTTACCCTACACATCCTCTACTGACCCCCAGGCCCTGTATCCTCCCTTGAATAAGAGATCACCTCTCTACTCTCCAACCACGCCAAACCCGGCTTCAAGATCATTCTGTTAAGCGGCTGTAACTTGGGCCTAAATGACCCCAGAGATAGCAATGCTCTGGCACTAGCTAACACTTTGCCAGAACTAGGTTTCCTCGACCGAAATACCAGTGCCACACACAACAAAGAAAGAAGCCTTGACTGGATCGCTGATCTCATCTCGATATCAAGATCCTATCTAATCTACCATGTGCTTGGTCAGACCACCACGTGATCACGTTTAAGATTCAGGATTAACCTGCCACCGCCCACTCGGTTCCTCCCGGCCCTAACGAGAAACAAAAAACACATCACCGGA
Organism: Ambystoma mexicanum; assembly: GCF_040938575.1. Taxonomy (NCBI): domain Eukaryota; kingdom Metazoa; phylum Chordata; class Amphibia; order Caudata; family Ambystomatidae; genus Ambystoma; species Ambystoma mexicanum. Next base: position 61,415,267 of record NC_090933.1, read on the forward strand.
GACAAGATGCTCCCGCTACTCTTGCCCATCACCAACCCACAGGACTACTCAAGCCTGAACACTGAACATTTGGTAGACATGTATAGATGCACCCTCACTGTGGCCCTAGGCAAAGCAGCCCCCTTAGAAATGCAGAAAGCTAAACAAGTAGCCCACCTTAACTCTTGCTACAGCATCCGCCTTAAAAAGCACCATCAGCCTTAAAAAGCCCAGTCGCATCAAGGGGGCAACTGAGGGAGCTTGGGGGCTGGGGAGTTTAATGTCCACCGCCAACAAAGAAATTCGCTATAGCCTCTAACAATTACAAAAATGCCATCTCCCTTACAAAACGCGATACCTACGAGAGAATCAGTAACACCAAATCAGGGACCAAAGAACTCTTCTCCATCCACCGGGAACCAGAAACACCTATAACTCCAGATGATCGTTGCACCAAAGACACACTGGTGTACTAACATCCAAAAAAAACTTCTGGAAAAAATCGCCCTCCTCCAAAAAGAAATTTAACTAAAAAAGAGCATAGTCTGATCCTCGAAGATCTACATTTCAACCACTCCAACTCGGCACCAAACCTCGCCACCCCCGTGGCCCCTCCAGTTCTCACCTATCTCCATACCAGAAGTCACCAAGATCATTGAAAGTCTTAAACCCTCCAGATGTCGGGGAGATTCCTGCCCCCCACCTTCATCAAAGAAATGGCAGCTAATCTTGCTCCTTTCATCACAACTTTCATTAACTCCTCTTCCAAAGCAGCACAGTACCAACCAGCCTTAAAGATGCTTGGGTTCCCCTCTATTAAAGAAACCAACTCTCGGCCCTAACATTCCCACCAATTATCGACTCATTACCAGGGTACCATTCATCTTCAAAATCCTAGACAGGGCAGCCTATCTCCAAATACAAAATTGCCTCAAACCAACTATCTTCTGGGCCTCCGCCAATCAGGCTTAAGACAAGGTCATTTATTTATTTTATTTGTTTATTTATTACATTTGTTATACACCCAGACCCGGAGGTATCGCGGCCTAGTTACAGACAATGGATAAATACAATCTTGAAAGATGAGAAACCATGAAATCACACAAAGAAGAAAACAATATTATATGTACAAGGTTGTGGATTGTCTGATCTAAATTGTTGAGCTCATAGTTCTCGTTAGTATTGGTTGAATAACCGTTTTCAGTGATTTTTTAAAAAAAATTTTTTTTTTTTTATTGTGGGTAGGACGTTTCATTTTTGAGATTGGTAGGTAAGGCATTCCAATGTCTGGGGGCGAGGACTTTAAAGCTGCCATCTCCAGCTTTTTCTCTTTTGTATCATGGGATTTTGAGGTTGTTGTTGGATATGAGGAGTCTATGATTTTTCTTTGTGTCTTTGTGACTGTGTTGAGGAGGTATTTGGGAGCTTTATTGGCGATTAATTTATGAGTGATACTTAGGGTTTTGAATAGTATCCTGGCTTTAATAGGGAGACAGTGGTTGTCTCTCCTGTTGTTGGAAATGTGTTGAGATTTTTTAATGCCTAGTGCAACCCATAGGGCTTTGTTCTGCATAAGGGAGTTTGGCAATATTAGTATTAGAGGTGCCAAGGAAGAGGATATTGCAGTAGTCGAGCTTGGAAAGTATAAGCGCTCTTGCTAATATAACGCAGTTATCAGCTGTAAGGAATTTGCAGCTGAGGGAGATGAGTTTGGATGTGTAAGATGTGGATGAGGCTAGGGTGTTGACTTGTTTGGACATCGTTAATGTGGTGTCTATGTAGACACAAAGTGTCTTGACTTGTTTGAGTACTGGGATCGCGGTGCCATCAATGATGTTACGCAGGCTGTAGTGAGTCAATTTCAGAGGAAGATCCTAGTATGAGTAGCTCCGTTTTGTTATCATTGAGACACAAGCTATTGTTGGCCATCCAGTTTTGGATAAGTGAGTAGATTTTGTTGATGAGCAAGGAATCTTGGTCATGGTTGCCTGTTAGTGGAATGAGGATCTGGGTGTCATCTGCAAAGTTAGTGTCTGACACCCATAGCATCCAGAGCTGCAAAAAGGAGCTTGGTGTAGGCATTGTAGAGGGTGGGAGATGGGCATGAGCCTTGCGGGACGCCTACAGGAACTGCTATGGGGTCTGCTGATTCTTTGCCAATTGACACTCTTGAGGTCCTGTCTGCTGGGAAAGATTTGATCCAGTCAGTGGCATTCTTGGACAGGTTGAAGTTATTGGCTAAGGTGGCACAGAGTTTGTCGTGGTCGACCAGATCGAATGCCGCAGAGTGATCTAATAGCATTAGTAAGCAGAGTGCTTCTCTGGTGGCATCCATTTGGATCTTAAGGTCAAGTAGGGCTGTTTCCGTACTGTGGTTAGGGCGAAATCCCGACTGTCGGTCCCCCAATAGTTGGTAGTGTTCTAGATGGTTTTGTATTTGAGAGAATGCTATTTTGTTGATTATTTTCTGGTGGAGAAATGGGACTGTGGTAATTAGTCGGTAATTGGTGGGGATGGAGAGATGCCGGGTCGTTTTTTTTTTTTTAAGTAGGGGTGTTAACCAGGCTTTCTTGATGCTAGTAGGGACTGTATTTGAGTTAAAGGAGCAGTTAACAAATTCGGCAATGATGGGTGATAGAGTGGGGGTGCAGAGTTTGACTAGGTGGGATGGGAATTGGTGGTCTTTGCAATTTGAAGATTTGAGTTTGGCTATTGTGTCTAGCACTTCTTTGATTGAGACTGGGGTGAAGTGAAAAGGAGTGCATGGAGAGATGTTGGGAGGGTTCACTGCTATGGTAGGGAGTATTTGTTTCTGCTCACTTTTTTACTATCAATTTTCTTTTGTAGCAGCAGGATTTTAGAGGCTAAGGCGTCTTGTACAGTAGTGCACCAAGCTTTGCTGGCATTGTTGGGTGCTATGACTTGACAGGGGTTCTCTGAGGATGGAGAACAACTCTTTGCTGTCGGAGTTGGCATTGGTGATGTGAAGGTTGAAAGCATTAGCTTTAAGGGAGTTTGTAGCCGATTTGTACTTTGTTAGCTGCTCCAAAGGCCTTTGCTGATTCAGGGGTGTTGGTTTTACTGTGGACCTGCTCGAGCAATCTTTTTATGCGTCTAGGGAGACTCATTCTTCATTGAACCAGAAGCAAGAGTGTTTGGTTTCCGTGATTTGATAGTGGTGGGGCGAGTGAGTCAATATTGTGGGTAAGGCTTTGTTGGTAACATTCTGCTAGATGGGCAGGATTGTTGGTATTTGGAATTATGTTGGTTAAGGCTGTGCTCAGGATGGGGGAGAGGTTATCTATTGAGAGGTTTTTAATGTTTCTAGTTTCAAAGAAGTTGTGATTTGGGGATGGTCTGGTCAGTGGTGTTATGTTCCAATGTAAAGCTGATGACGAAATGGTCTGACCAGTCTACGGGGAGGATAAACAATAGTAATTTGAGAGTTGAGGGTGAGGATCCAGTCCAAAGTTCTACCTTTGGAGTGGGTAGGTGTATTGATCATCTGAGCAAAGTTCCTATCTAGCTGTGTGGAAGGCAGCTGTTTCAGGATCTAGGACATTGCTAAAGCCTAGGTTGATGTCTCCGAGGATGATGCATTTCATTTTAGGATTGATGATGATAGGCGTTCGCAGTCCAGATTGGGGCGAGTGTTTTTATTTGGTGATCTGTACACTAGCAGGAAATTGGTGGTAGTTTTGGGATTGGAGGTAATTTTAACTAGGATGTAGCCAGGTTTCGGTGACTACCAGAATGTCAAGTTGTTGGTCCACTATGAGGTCGTGGATTTCTATGGCGTGTGCTGCAAGGGAGCGTGCATTAATGAGTGCGCGTTTGACCGTAGGGGTAGGGTCTTGAGGTGGTGTATTTCCTAAATTGGGTGTCTGATTAGTAGTTTTGGTCTTTATTAATGGTTTGATGGATTTTTTGGAGAAGTCTTTGAGTTGGTGGTTATTGGATGTGGTGTCTGGTTTGGTAAGAGTATCTGTGGTTGTGGTGGGCTTGGTAGCTTGGTGGTTGGTTCTGGCTCGAAGTCTGTTAAGTCTGGCGAGGACTTGGTGGATATTGTCTTATTATTGGTCTCGATAGATGGGGTGTTTCGCTGAGTTGTAGCTAAGTTTCTGATGTTTGTTAATCTGCTTAGAATCACATGCTGTGCAGTCTGACATCCGGTGGTCACAGCAGAGTATTGCATCTTGTTTTTTTTTCGAAAGTCGAAAAGGGACGTCGACATAGGCATGTCTGTAACACTATCCCTATAGTGACGTGTAGAGAACCCAAAATTCCTCGCGCTTTGAGGTCCCTCAGATAATTTTTTTCCGCCCAGAATCTGGTCGCCTTAAGTGGAGCTCATAAGAGACATTGCCATTTCTCGACCTTTGGTCGTTTTTTGTTAATATCGTTAACTAGCATCACCTCCAGCCCTCTTTCGGCAGCTATTCCACACCGCCGAGACCAGTTCTTCGACGGAATGATGATCCTTTCGGCGCTGCCGACCACGTGGCCTGGCCTCGCCGGCCTATAACACAGAGTGGGTGTCGGGGTGGATCTTTGTTTCTTCTAGAATGTCTTCCCCCCCCCCCCCCTTTCTTCCTTGTCGTTATCACTTATTCTGTACTCAGCTATGGAGAGGACTCCTTTTAGATTTTGCCCAGTTTGTAAAGGCACATTTCTGTGGAAGGACAAGCACAAACGGTGCAACCGCTGCTTACCCCTCGAACACAACGAGGCTGGTTGCGCGGCTTGCAAGCTCCTTCGACCAAAAATTCTGAAGGAACGCAGGGTCAAAAGGTGGGCAGCCTACGGCATGTCGAAGGCTGATTCCTCGCCCGCTGCCGCCGAGTGTGACGAGGGAGATGGTGATAACTCGACCTCTGTAACGGAGGATGTTGACCCCCCCCATTGGAGCGCTCTCGCTCCGTGGCGTCTGTCCGCGGCCCCGACAGGCATGGCTCAGGCCCTGCTTTTGGGGATGTGCACCCCAGCGACGCTGACAGACAAACCAGTCACTAAGCACACAACCCACGGTCATTCGTCGAGTAAATTGAGGAAGGCCTCGGCTCCAACGGAGACACCGACACAGCCGGGGGCCTCCACTGACCATAAGGGTCGGCAGACCTCCCCGCGGCAGCATGCGCGCCTGGCGACTGGGCCGTCTAGCACAAAGGGCGCTACCACTAAAACATCCGTCGAAACGCCTCGAAAGAAGGCGTCTGTCGACGGCAAGGTTCCGACTCCACCGAAAACTACTCACGACCAGCCCCTACTGAAAAGATGGTTGTGGAAAGCATAGCAAGGATAGTCTCTCAGGACTCTCAAACGTCTGGTGAAGAAGTCACCGAAGCCCGCTCAGGTCAAGGAGACGCCGAAACCTAGTGAAGGTGTGCCGGGAACGCCGGAACCTCCCCTAGGTCAAAGGAGAGACCCAGAGGTACTTCTCCACTGTCGGGGCCCACGGGAAGGCTTCTCGGAGGGTGACGGGGGGTATTTCCTCCACTTTATGGGAGAAATCTCGATGCCTAGAGGCGGAGGAGCAAGCCTTTCCACCACTAGATCGTTCTGGGTCGTCCCACTGAACTAGTGAGAGGTTTGAATCCTGTATGAACAGGCTGGATAGGTTTGTGTCCACTTCTGAACACACTACACCTAAAAGGCCAAGGGGGGGGGTATTCCTTCAAGACCCTATAGCCAAAGTCCCAAGTCTTTCCGACCCCCATGAGGAAGAAATACACTTATGACCTCACTGAAGAGGATCCCCACTTTCAGGAAGAGGATGAATTCATAAATACTGAGGATTTAGAACACCCTGTAGCGGGCTTTGAAGAAGACCTCGACATGGGTGAGCCACAGCCTTGGCAGTCCCCAGGGGCGTCTATGGACCCTGATGCTTTGGATCTGGCCTCTCCACAGACTACGCCTGTCAGATCCTTCACCGGTGGACGATCAACCCACATTTAATGCCATGCTACGCAAGGCAGCGGCACACTTTCAAATTGATACGGGGGAGACTACCCCAGAAGTTGATTTTGTTGAAAGAATAATCAAAAGAAAAGCCACTTGCTAGCCAAGCCATACCTCTCCTCGCCTCCATCACGAGACGTCTCATTCCCTCTTTATCTGCACCAGCCTTAGAGGTGAGCTTTTTAGCCCCTCACCCACAGATCCCTTATATATTAGGCGTCATTCCATACCAGATTCTCTGGTGGTGACCACCACGAGAAAAAGGGCAGGGGTTCCGCTGTCTACCAGTGAAGCACCTCCCGATAAAGAGGGGAAAAGCTCTATGCTCTACGGAAAAGGATTACATCCTATGCAGCATTCGCCACGCGTATTTCCAACAATACCACTCTGTTGGCTAGTTACGCTGATGCCCAATGGGGAATGTTGCGCGAAGGTCTATAAGAAGTTCCCGAGCCTTTTTGTAACCGCTTATTGGCCACCGTCACAGAAGGCACTCAACTGAACCAAAGCATCATCAAGAATACTTTAGATGCTGCAGAAACGGCTGGCCGTTCCTTAGTCCAGGGCGTACTCCTTAAGACATGCATGGCTTAGAAACTCAGGTTTCAAGCCAGAGACACAGGCGTCCCTCATTAACAAACTCCTTAAGGATTCCAACTTGTTTGGTAAAGCGGTTGATGACGCACTGGAAACAGCTAAGAAGAAGCTTGAAACATTAAAAACCCTGGACCAAATCACAAGACCCCCAAATAAGCGCAGATATGGCAAGAGGTGCTTTTTTCATGGCCAGCGACAAACTCAACAGTACACCTCAGCCAGCAACTGGTCCTCCCCTCAGGAAACCAGTGGTTACAACACGAAGTATGCTCAAAGAGGCCAACGTTGTGGCAAAGGAAGAGGTCAGGCCCTACTCCTAGAGGCTCCCCGACCACCGCCATCAAATGACCCGAAAATTCAGGTCCCCTCCCATGCATCCCCAGTCGGGGGCCGGTTAACATCTTTTCTGCAGGCATGGGAGGGGATTACCATAGACCGTTGGGTAATGTCAACAGTAGCCCACGGTTACTGTATCGAGTTCAGCCAGTCCCCGACATTCAGACCTCCAAAGGGAAGACATCTCGCACCAGAACACCTTCTCATCCTTCTTCAGGAAGCGGAATTGCGGCTGCAAAAAGGAGCCATGGAGGTTGTGCCCCTCACAGGTCAAGGAGGGTATTTATTCAGTGTACTTCCTTGTACCCAAAAAGGATCTAACCATGTGCCCTGTATTAGATCTGCGCCCAGCGAACACATTTGTAAAACCTCAAAAATTTTGTATGGTGACTTTGCAGGAGGTAATCCGTTTGCTAACACAGCAGGATTACATGGCAACACTGGACATGAAAGATGCATACGTTCATATTTCAATGTTGCCAGCGCACAGAAAATACCTCCGGTTCATGATAGAAGGCAAACATCATCAGTTCAAGGTGCTACCCTTCGGCATAGCTTCAGCACCAAGGGTATTCACGAAGGTACTGGCAGTGGCAGCAGCACATCTGCGCAGGTTATCCATTCCAGTTTATCCTTACCTCGATGACTGGCTCATAACGGGGGATTCTTACGAAACATGCCTCTCAAATACCCAAAAGACTATAGACCTATTCCACCTGGGCTTCTCCATCAACGAGAAGAAGTCCAGTCTAGACCCCAGCTAAATCAAACAATTCCTCGGGGCTCTAATTCGAACAAGGGACGGCCTCGTCTTCTCCTCCGAGAGGGTCCAAAACGTGTTTCAGATCCCTCAATATGTAGTTGGTCGAGAGATGGCGGTACGCAAAGCCATGCGGTTGCTAGGAATGATGGCATCAAGTATTTACTTGGTTGCTCACGCGCGACCTGCACCCAATGCAAGAGTAGCTCAACAGCCAGTGGTGTCAGGCCAGCGGACAATGGGACGATCTGGTGGTTGTCTCGCAAGCCCTGGTTCGTTCGCTGCGGTGGTGTTGGAGGGAGAACCTCTTGAAGGGGAAGTCCTTCACCACCCCCGCAGTGGAAGCCACTCTAACCACAGACGCATCCCTCACAGGATGGGGGGGTCTCACCTGTCCCATCAGACTGCACACAGAGTTTGGTCGTCGAGTGTGGTGTCCAACCACATAAATTTGCTGGAATTGTTGGCGGTCTTCAAAGCACTAAAAGCCTTCAGACACATCTGCAAGACAGTACTGATGCTCACGGACAGTACCACGGCCATGTACTACCTGAACAAGCAGGGGGGCACTCATTCTCCAGGACTGTCCAAGCTGTCCCAGAACATGTGGAAGTGGGCTCTCAAACGCAACATGCTACTGTTAGCGCAACATGTACCAGGGGAACTCAATCTTCTGGCAGACAAACTCAGCAGTGACTTCCGTCTACCAGCAGTGTACAAATAGCGCTTACACAGAGACATCGTCTCCAACATGTTCGCAGAATGGGGTTTGCCAGAGACGGACTTGATCGCAACTCTGGAGAACGCCGAATGCCAGGATTACAAGATTACGCCTCCAGGTACCCCCAGAACCACTCCAAAGGAAACGGTCTCTGTATAACATGGACAGGGAAATTTGTTTACGCTACCCCCTCCCCCCTGAAACCCCCCCCCCCCCCTCCCCGGACCCTCTTCTGAACAAAATAGTGCACAAGATGCACTTGGAACCAGTCACAATGATACTGGTAGCTCCCATGTGGGCCTGCCAACCCTGGTTCGCTCATCTGATGGAAATGTCATGATCTCCTCTGGTGAAACTGCCATGCCCATACAACATGTCACAAGACAAGGGCCTGATGTTGCATCCATGCCCGCAGACCCTGAATTTGGCAGCCTGGCTCCTGAGATCATAGAATTTGGACATTTACAGCTTCCTCAGAGATTCATTCACAGAAGCGCGAAAACCTAACACTCGTTACTGCTACTCCAGTAAGTGGAAACGGTTTGTCATTTGGTGTAACTCAAAGAGCATCAACCCTGTTGACTGCTCTCCCACTCGTATTCCTATACCTTACTCATCTACTGGACTCCGGTCTAGTCTTTAATTCCATTAAAGTTCACCTAGCCCCACTCTCCGCCTACACTACGTCACAACATAAGGTGTCATGGTGGAAAGTTCCAGAGATTAAAGCTTTTATGGAGGGAGTGAAGAGGATTCACCCTCCTATTTCAAACCTAGCTCCCAGATGGGACCTGAATGTCGTGTTGACCAGGCTCATGGGCCCCCCCTTCGAGCCCATGCATTCAGCAAGCCTTAAAGATCTCACTTGTAAGACTGCTTTTTTACTAGCTATCACCTCCATCAGGAGTGTGAGTGAACTACAAGCGCTCTCTATCTTAAACCTCTTTGTAACAGTTCACAAGGATAAGGTGGTTCTACGCACATATCCGAGGTTTGCACCAAAATTAATTTCAAAGTTTCATGTCAACCAATCTATAGAACTACCAACGTTCTTTCAAAACACCGGGGAGAAGAGCCTGCACAAACTTGAAGTGCGCAGGGCGGTCATGTTTTATATGGAAAGAACTCGTCCACTAAGAAAGAATAAACAGTCCTTTTCTCAGTGGCGGCAGGAAGAGGAGATGCAGTTTCCAAATCCACTATATCTAGATGGATAGTCCAGTGCATCACTCTGTTTCTCTCTTGCTAAGAGAGAACTGCCCTTCAAGCCTAGAGCACACTCTACTCGAAGCACTGGGGCATCCATAGCATTCATTGCAAATGTTCTCCTTGAGTCCGTTTGCAAAGCGGCAACCTGGAGTTCTGTACACACCTTAACAAAACACTATTGTCTAGATGCTCATTCTAGATCTGATTCCCAGGTGGGACAAGCAGTACTACGACATCTTTTCTTTGTTCCTTCTCACAACCCACCTCCAACTCCGGGTACTGCTCGCTAGTCTATGCACAGCATGTGATTGTAAGCAGATTAACAAACATAAGAAGACATGCATTACTTACCGTGAAGCATTTCTGATGGTTGTATCTGCTTAGATTCACATGCGCCCACCCTTATTCCCCGCTCGGATGGAAGGAACATACACGTCTTATTACTTTCTCTCTTTTCTGTACTCACTCCCGTTAGTCATAAGGCTCCCTCGTGGCAGAAAAAATACAATCAGAGGGACCTCGACGCGTGAGGGATTTTGGGTACTCTACAGGTCACTATAGGGATAGTGTTACAGACACGCTTATGTTGACGTCTCCTTTCGACTTACGAAAAAACAAGATGCAATACTCCACGGTGACCACCGGATGTCGGACTATGCACAGCATGTGAATCTAAGCGAATACAACCATCAGAAATGCTTTTACGGTAAGTAATGCATATCGTCGGAGTGGTTGGTACTACTAAGTTTGTGACGTTAGTCAAAATTATAGTTTTGTGTGTAGTAGAGGTGGGGAATGGGGGGGGATATGAGGTGGGGCAGGGGACTGGGTGGCGGCGTTGGCATCCCAGTCTAGCTTGTCCTTCATTCAACTTGATAAGGTAACCTCCTGTGCAAGGCACGGAATGGGGCATTATGCAGAAGGGGAACATTATGGTGGTTAGGAAAGTCAGCATTATTTGGGAGGACTTAGTAGGTGAATACATATGGTAAGTGACACAGGAGTTGGGCTGGTGCAACTAATGAATGGCAGCATAAGAATCAATTTTCACAAATGTGCTGGTGCAACTCATGATTGGCAGCATAAAAATCAATTTACACAATTGGGATGGTGCAACTAATGAATGGCAGTATAATCTACACAATTGGGCTGGTGTAACTCTTGAATGGCAATATAAAAATCAAGATTGTATTGAATAGGGATATTCTGGCTTATGCGGCAGAGGAGTGGATACAAGGATACTTGCACATATGGCGAAAGACTTTACAGGTAGGTGTGGTACAGTAGAGGAAGTCTGGTGTACTCACAAGCGACCGTTTGGATGTCCGTGCTCAACTGTAGAAGGCGGCGCAAGATCGTTTGGATCTGTGGCAGCAGCAGAGTCTAAGGTGCAGGTGATAGGAGCGGTATTATGAGCATGAGCCCTCTGCACCCTGTGGTTAACAGGGGCAAACGGGGCCTTTTCCACGTGGGCCTTCTCCTGCGTGGGCCGGCTTCCACCTGCCGGCAGGGGTGGTTCTGGGAAAATGTAGGAGATTGTTACTTGGCAACGGATCACAGCCTCACTATGGTGCCGAGCACGGCATGCAGGCGGCCGTTATCGAAGCAGGCACGCTTCAGACAAATAGATTTCAATAGCCGTAGTGAAGATCATTGGGAGTGCACAGGCCTTCCTGCTCTCGATGGGTGTGTCAATAATACAGGCCTTCTGATGGCCGCTCACCTCGCGGATAAGGGCATCAGCTGATCGATGCTGCGGCAGCGCTGAGGGAAGTAGCAGTGTGGCTGTAGATGGAGTGAGCGACTGGAAAGGGCTCCTGCCCTCTCCACGGTCTGGTCTGCAATGGTATCATGGTACCGAAACGGCGCTCACCGACTTTAAAACCCTCGTAGCCCTCCTTCTCCTTGTAGATCTCTCAGCGGCCTTCGACTTGGTGAGCCACAAAGTCCTCTGCGAGCATCTGTCCTCTGCTGCCCATTTCTTCACCAAGGCCGCTGCCTGGATCAAATCCTTTCTGTCCAATAGGACCATGAGTCTTCTCCACCAATAGCCTCTGGTGACCCAGCCCCAGTTCCATGTGGTGTACCACAAAGAAAATGCGTCTCGCCAACTTTGTATAATATCTTTACAAAGCCCCTGATTGACCACTTAGACTATTTGGGTATCACCTACACTATGCAGATGATGCCCAAATATTCATCCCTCTCTCAGGCAACTACAATGCAGACTCCACACTCCTGAACAAAATCTACCAAGTCATTCAACATTCATGGCCTATGCTTGAATGACGACAAAACGGAACTCATTCTGATTGGTGCACAAACCAGTCTAAACAACTGATCCCCCTAGTTCCAATCCTTCACCATCGATGAGAACATCATTCAAGTCGCCAAATCAGTCAAAACACTGGGAATCTATCTAGACTCCAACCTCAGCCTTACCAAACAAATTAATGCCGCTGCAGCCTCAGTAGCCTACACTGCCAAACGTATTACCATCTGTAGAGCGTGCCTCTCTCCCAACAGTTGCATCATCCTTGCCAGAGCACTTAACTTATCGAAGCTTGACTACTGCTATGCCCTTTGCAATGGAACCAGTCTGCGCAACCTGAACAAACTTCAAGTAACACAAAATAACACGCTCAGAGCAGCCCTGAATATACCCAAAGTCAACCACATCACTGACACGCGACAAAGCGTCCACTGGCTTATGGTTAAAAACAGAATCATCTACAAAATGTTATCTTTGACGCGCACATTTTTAGCCAACTTTGCCCCCAATTACCTCAACTGTAAGTTCTCTAAAAACCACTCCGACAGACCCACCATATCCACCCAGCTGAACAAACTCACCATCCCTGGATACAAACTAGAAGAATCGGGAGTCAAGAGCTTCCCTGTCCTGGCTGCCAAAATATAGAACAAACTGCCTCCCGACATCAAATCTGAGACAGCCTACCCCTCCTTTCCAAAGAAACTGAGAACTTGGCTAACCACACAAGAAAAATGTTCCTCCCATCAGCAAGCCCCATGGACCTGCTCTGTCTCGTCTTGTTACTCTGATCACTTCCATCCACAACCCGCTAAGTTGCTAGCTTGCTTTCGGCCACTTATCGCACTTGCACTATCAACTGCTTTGTAACTCACTAGCTCTGACAACCCCTTGGCTGAACGCCTAACTTGCAGTACTGAGCAGTGCTGGTTTCCAACTGCAACACCTATCTTGCTATGCTGCAAACCTGCTAGACTTACGCCATGCCAAATGTAATGTTTGTTCACCTATTCTTCTTGCCTGATGTAACTACTGTATACTCTCTGCCTCATGTAACCACTGTATGTAACTTGTACAACTGTGCCCATATACCCATGGGTTTGGAGCGCCATACAAATAAAACAAACAGTAGGTCTTACTCACATTGAATAGCTGCTGCTCTTCTAGACTTGTAACCCTGAGTTGTGCTTCCCTGAATTGCTTTGGTGCCATTCTAAAATAGTTTCATCAATTCTTACTTACCTTAAACTGTATAATACACTTCTTAAAAGTATACTTTGTACAACTAGCTATTCGATAGCAGATAGGTATGTACCAATATGCCAATATGTCAGTTACTTACCTTGAAATACATTGTGTCTTAAAGCGTAATTGGGTTTTGCTGTCCTTGATTTGCTTAGCGCATAGTTGTGTTCATACTTGCCATAGAGTAGCTTAAGGCCCCTTCAAAAAGTACGAGGAGTTTTACTTGCTCTGAACTGAGTTCTAAAAAGTAATGATATAAGGAGTATACTTTTAACAGGGTTGGTTTATTATGTGATTGCATAACTGTCACTGCATGACAGACTGGGTCAACTGGCCTTGAAATACTGATTGTATTATAAAAGTATATCCAACCTGGTCTTATTCCCCAATAATAGTATTTCACTATCATGAATGTATAACCTTAGGTTGGGCTCACCTTGACTTTCTTCTTGCCTCTCTAAATAAGGTTGTTAGGACAGTTTTTCTAAAGCCCTACAATTGAGTTCATCAAAGCCATACAACTGAGACAGTACAAGACTCCACTCTTAGTATAAGGCTGCACCACCTGAGTTCAAGGTAGCGTAGCGCAAGCAGCCTGGCTTATCTGAGCAGCCTGGCTTATCTGAGCAGCCTGGCTTATCTGAGCAGCCTGGCTTATCTGAGGATGGAGAAAGGTCTGTAGAATCAGTACAAATAAATTGTAATACAAATGGTCCAAAGGAACACTGACACACTATTGTAAAAAAATGAATGGTTTATTTAAAAACAAGTAGACCCAAATACATCGTGGGGACAATAGGCACGATCACATTATTTATAACCACAATTACAAAAACACAACATTATGCTTGCAGGTACACAGAACAAAGCATATAACCTAATTTGGAAGACTTAACAGTAGTTCTAGGGAAGTCCAAACCAGTAGTTACTTTTGGATTACTTACAGTAATACAGGGTAGTAGACCATAGCAGTTGTACTGTGACGCTCAGCAAGAAATCACATAGTAATTAAACTGGACAATATACTTACCTGATTTAATATAACACAGACTCTAGGAACAGTATCAACCATTAGCTAAGTTTTGGATAACACGGTTATACCAGGTTAGTAGGGCCCTTTTTGTGTAATATTCAATTACAGTTGCTTTTCATTTCACAGACTGTAAGGGAAGCAATAACTTAACTTATTTTAGGCTGGCACATGCTGGGGAGAATTCTCAAAAATGTGCTAATTCCCTCCACCTTAGAAACCCCCAGCAACTTTACTGGATTTTGAGGACTTGATTTTTTAAACCTGGAGAGAGTGAGACCCTTTTTCCCACACTCTCATGTGTTTTAATGTGATTGTATACACTGTTTCTTTTTGGGTATGCAGTCTAACCAACTCCATAGGCATGATCTTTTACAATTGTCACAAAGCACCTTCAGTGCAGTGCCACAGGTAATTCTTCTAGATTTCCCAAGGTTTAAATACCTTCTCTGGGATAAATCACTGTTTCCTAGAGCAGTAAAGTGAAATTGACTTTACTTAGCATTGTACTTGCTAGACCCAGCACACCCTATCTTGCAATAGAGTGCTGGAGGGGTTACTTGGTATCCCCTGTGTCTAAATGTCCATGTAACATTTTTTGTTACCTTTTCCTCAGTTGACTGGCTGGTGGCAGTGGTTTCGTTTTGAACTACCTTGGTTTGCATTTACTGCGACCATTCGCGGCAGCCATCTTTTTCAAAATGGATTCCAGCTATCTTAGCTAAAATGGTGACCGGTCTTATTTTTTCACCAGGTCTTTGTAGAAAACTCCTCAAGTTTCTCTGCTCGCCAAACCAGGTTTGGTCTTTGTTAATTTCACCTTTGGCAGGGTTTCTGAAAGAAACACACCTCTGGCTCCAGAGTGTCTAGGGTAGGTAATGAAGTGAGGGAGGTGCCCGAAACTCCCTGTGCTTAGTCTCCTAGGAGACCCAAATGCACTCTGTACTGATTTGCTGGCTGACTGTCCGGCAGGGACAGCCACCCTGCTGGGTGAGTGGTAGCTAGGCGGGAATCAATGGAAGAGAACTGAATAAAAGACGAGTCTTTTGGCTTGGAAGGCAGAGTCGACCACTGGACGAAGGAACCGAAGAAGAGCTTGAAGAGGACGCCTGCTGCAACTCCTGGAACGTTGGTGTGCCTGGTAAAGCCCTGCTGCAGGTCCGAATCGCTAAGTTCCTCTCGACAGAGAAGCCCTTCAAGGACGACTTCTCCCTTTTGATTTGGTGGGACCAATCAACTCAACACTAATCCATCTGGATACCATTCTCTGAGCTGGTTGTATTTTTCCGCATAGTGCTGCAGGAAACCGAATAACCAGGGAGAGGGAAACCAGCTTGTGTGCTTGAATACTGCTACCAGAATTGAAGATTTGCCAGTTGACAGCTTTTTGACCAGTTCCAGTGCAGTGCAGGAGTTCCCCGACGCCCTCCCTCTTTCCCCACGACTGAGGCCCAGGAACAGCGAGATCTGCGGGAACTGCCAGGAACAGAGGTCGCTAGCTGCATTGTTTTCTTCACTTGTTAAGGTACTGTAAAACCAGACAGTGCTTACCTCTTGCAGTGAAAGTGCTTGAAACTTAACCAACTAACAGGCCTAATCAGCTTGTGACCCAACATATGATTCTTCTGGCTACAACTTTTGCAGACTTTTCTGTTTATCTACCAGAACTGCTTTATCCTATCCAAGACTTTAGCCATTAACTTTGGCCTAGACTATTGAATTGACTTCTGGTGAACTCAAAATATCTGCACTGCCTAAGAAATAACTGTATTCTTTCTATGTTCTGATAACCTATGCCTTTTTGATCCTCTGTAAAAGTATTCTGAATGCCTCAGAAACTTAGTGTACAGTACTTAACTATATTTGTGTGTGATTATATTACCTCCTTCTTATGAATGTTTTATAACTGACAGTTAAGTAAATTAATAAGTATTTAACAAAGAAACCTTGAGTGTAAGTTTATTTGAACACCTGTGATTGTAGACCTCTGTGTAACATCATTACAGGATCCTCACTATGTCCACTATATTTCAACATCTACCAGACTCCGGTCATCAGAATCTTAAAAAAATACAACATTACATGTTACAACTACGCAGATGACACTCCGATCATATACAAAATCAAAGACACTGATGCCGACCATTCAACCCTTACCGACTGTCTAAAAGAAGTCTTCGACTGGATGGATGTCAACAACCTGAAAATCAACCCAGGAAAGACAGAAATCATGATTGTATCCAAAGACCAAGAGAACAAAACCACCATCCCATGGCCTACGGAAATGGGAAACGCACCAACACCATCGAAGGTAGTAAAAAACCTGGGAATCCTAATGGGAAACAACCTAACCCTGGAGTCACAAATAAATGCAACAGTGAAGAAATGCTTTTTCCTCCTCCGGACGGCAAGAACAATTCTACCTTTCCTCTCCTTCGTGCACAAAACACTCACTATCGTCGCCCTAATCATGTCTAAAATAGACTATGCAAACAGCCTCTAGCTTGGAATACCTGAATACCTCCTGAAGAAAATGCAACAGATCCAAAATGCAGCAGCAAGACTACTCCTCAAACTATCCAGAAGAGATCACATCACTCCAGCCCTAAAAACCCTACACTGGCTCCTACATGGGCCTCTCCATCCCTCCAAAGACCCACTTGGAGTCAGACTTGGCGCTTGTGGCACCAGACTCACGCACTCCCATAGGATAACATTGGGGATTGGACTTGTAACGCATTGATGGGGACAAGATGGATGCCTTCACATATTTCGGTTCCCAGAACTGCATGTGCGGTCTAGTCATTTGGGTGTGGTTCAGCCCAGAGGCACCTGGGATACCCAGAGACTATTTAAGCCACACCCAGGCTGAGAAACATGCTTTGCGTTTTCTGCACCTGCAGCGTGACTCACCGTGTTCGGATCAGTCTCCAGTAGGCCTGCATCTTTCTTCTACGCTCAGCTCCTGCAAGAACAAGAACACAGTTAGGAACAGCCTTACCTTGCGGCGCTTCTGCCCATCAGTCATCGCTCCTTCTGTTTTGCGGGCATCTTCGGCGGTGTCCTTCCCATCCCAGCACACCGCTTCCTAAGGGAAAAGGACAGAAAAAAAGGCATTAGTAAGCATTCTGCAAATCTTCGCTTATTTTTAAATACTGTACGAGCTTCAAACGCTTACCTGAATCCCAGCCGCTCTGGGGGAACTCTGTCTCCGGAACTTCTCATCCATCTGCAAGATGGAAAAGACACTCCAGGTTAGCGTGGAAACATCTAGAGGCGCTGCATACCTCGCTTACCCACCGCATTTGTTCTTCATAACCGGCATTCACGCTGAAAACGTTGCGGCACCTAAAAGACACAGAAAAAGAACTCAGTTCAATGCCAATACGAAAGGGTCGTATCACTCATCGCGCTCTCACTCGACTTCAGCGCTACTCATCTCAGCAGCACGCCGCCATCCCCGGACGCCGGCCATCATCTAAGGAAGGAAAGGCACGAAGTTGGAGAACTGTTCAAAAGACTCATTATACTGACTTGTCAGACTCTTGCCAATGAAGTAACTAGGCAGCAACAAGCCCGCATCAATCAACACGGCCCTGCGCTGAAGGCAGGACGGAGAGCACACTTTCCAAGAAAACAAGGTGAGCTGTGGATCAAAGGGAAGGGTTGGACCCCGGGGAAGAAGGGGTTCAAGCACACCGACACAATAGGGAGTTAAACTCTACCAATCCTTTGTTTCAGGCCCAGTCTCCAGTCAAATAGCCTCCAGGGAAGGGTTTGGGGTCGTAAGAGGTCAGAACAGGCTGAGTGACGTCCCCGTGGATACCAGTTGAGCATTACAAGACCAGAAGAAGGAGCTTTGCTTCTAGCCTCTGCTCAGGAGGAGGAGAGTGAACCTCTACCTGACCTCCTCAGGGGACAATCTTTAGATGGGAAGATGGGAGTGGAGTTAATCTCTCTTCTAATCTGACACTGGAACAACAGGAGGAGTGCTCTCTGGGTAATCTACAAGTCCATGGTCTAGTCCAGTTGTACTAGTACCAAAGGCAGGATCTAAGGAGTTGAGATTCTGTGTGGACTATAGAGCTCTTAATGCAGTCACAAAGACTGATGCCCATCCTTTACCTAGGACAGATGATCTGGTGAACAAACTTGGTTCAGCCAAGTACCTCAGTACATTTGACCTAACATCAGGCTATTGGCAAATGGCTCTGACAGACCATGCCAAGGAGAAAACTGCATTTTCGACCCCAGCAGGCCTCTGGATTAAAAAGTGGACCTGTTACGTTCCCAAGGATGGTGAATCAGGTTCTGAATGGGATGGAGGACTTCTGCATGGCATACTTGGATGACTTTGCATTGGTCAGCCGTACTTGGAAGGAACATGTTGACCACTTAGGATATGTATTGCAGGCTCTTGGGCAGGCCCCTCTGACCATAAAGGCAAGTAAATGTCGAATGGGTCAGAGCAAAGTGGTCTACCTTGGACATGAGGTAGGAGGAGGGGAAATAAGGCCATTGCCTAGCAAAGTACAAGCTGTACAGGAATGGGCCACCCCTATTACTCAAACCCAAGTGACAGCCTTTTTAGGTCTCACTGGTTATTATAGGAACTTCATAGAGAACCATGGGTCCATAGCTTCTCCATTGAATGTGGTCTCCTCACCCAAATTCCCCAAGAAGGTCAGGTGGAATGAGGAGTGCCCTAAGGCATTTGATGGACTTAAACCCTTTGTCATGCTCCAGTTTTAAGAGCTCCTGACTATAGCCAATGGTCATTGTGCAAACAGATGCTTCCAATACAGGTATAGGTGCAGTTCGGAGTCAGCTGGATGAGAAAGGTAGGGAACACCCCATCTGCTTCATCAGCAGGAAGTTGAAGGAACCTAAGACAAGGCGGGCAACCATAGAACGGGAGTGTTTTGCCATTGTGTGGTCTCTGAAAGAGTTTAGAGCATACTTGTATGTATCTACTTTTGTGATTCAGACAGACCACCAACCCTTGAGATGGTTAATGCAGATGATCAGGAAAAATCCTAAATTGTTAAGATGGTCATTCAGCCTACAGGGGTTTGATTTCGCTGTTGACCACAGGTCAGGGTGTAGTCACCAAAATGGTGATGTCGCTCCAGAATGTATGACTGACTGGAGTAAGGAGATTCATGCAGGAGTGAATGAAATCCTCCTGTCCCTTAGTCTGGGGTGGGGGGGGGAAATGAGTGTTGGGGAGAATTCTCAAAAATGTATGAATTCCCTTCACCTTAGAGACCCCCAGCAACTTTGCTGGATTTTGAGGACTTTTTTTTACCTGGAGAGTGTGACCCTTTTTCCCACTCTCTCATATGTGTTTTGAGATGTTTTACTCTTGTGTTTTCTTTGGTTATGGAGTTTTACAGACTCCATAGGCATCATCTTTTCATTTGTGTTGCACAGCACCCTCAGTGCAGTGGCACACGGAAATCTTTTCAGGCTTTCCCAAGGTTTAAATACCTTCTGTGGGATATACTACTGTTTCCCAGAGTACATAAAGTGAAATTGAATTTACTAGTGTCTTGAAATTCATATACCCAGCACACCCTATCTTACAATAGAGTGTTGGACGGGTTACTTACTATCCCCTGTGGGTAGATACTCTTGTAACAGTCAAATGGTACCCTTTCTCCTTGAAAAGGCTGGTGGCATTGCTTTTACAACTGAACTATAATGATTTTTCCCGACCACGATTTAACGCTACCGGTGTTCGTGGGAGCCATGTTTTTCAAGATGGCGTCTGTGTCCCCTCTGTAAAAACAGGTCTGGTCTTCTTTTTTCGCCGTTTCTTTGTGGAAAGGTCCTCCTAGAGTTTTGCTCTGCGCGCCAAACCAGGTTTGGTTCCTTTGTTCCTTCGCCTTTGGTGGGCTTCAAGAGTGAAGACTGCCTCTGGCACCCGAGTGTTTTGGGTGGACAGGAAGTGTGGGAGGTGCCCGAAACTCCCTCTGCTTAGTCTCCTAGGAGACCCAAATGCACTCTGTGGTGATTGGCTGGCTGATTGTCCGGCAAGGACAGCCACCCTGCTGGGTGAGTGACAGCTAGGCTGGAATGAATGGGAGAGAACTGAATAAAAGGGGGGGTCTCTTGGCTTTGAAGGAAGAATCGACCATTGGATGAAGGAACCAAAGAACAGCTTGAAGAGGATGGCTGCTTCAACCCCTGGACTGTTGGTTTGCCCAGTGAAGCCCTGCTGCAGGTCTGAATCGCCAATTTCATCTCGACACAGAAGCCCTGCAAGGACGACTTCTCCCTTTTGAGTTGGAGGGACCAATCAACTCGACAGTAAGCCACCTGGATACCATTCTTGGAGCTGGTTGTATTTTCCTCAGAGTGCTGCAGGAAACAGCAACAGTTTGTGTGTTTGACTACAGCTACCGGAATTGAAGATTTGCCAGTTGCTAGGTTTTTGACCAGTCACAGTGCAGTGCAGGAGTCCCCCAACGTCCTCCCTCTTGTCCCCACGACTGAGGCCCAGGAACAGCGAGATCTGCGGGAACTGCCAGGAACAGAGGTCACCAGCTGCATCTTTTTCTTCACTTGTAAAGGTACTGTAAAACCAGACTGAGTATTTACCTCTCGCTGTGGAAGTGCTTGAAACTTTGCTATCTCACTGGCCTAATCAGCTTGTGACCCAACATATGATTCTCTGGCTACAAACTATTTCTAAGAACTTTTGCAGAGACTTTTCAGTTTATCTACCAGTACTGCTTTATCCTATCCAAGACTTTAGCCCCTTGACTTTGGCCTAGCCTATTGAATTGAATTGACTCTTCTGGTGAGCTCAAAATATCTGAACTGCCTAAGAAATAACTGTATTCTTCCTATGTTCTGATAACCTATGCCTTTTTGCTCCTCCTTCAAAGTATTCTGAATGCCTCAAACTTGGAGTGTACTTAGTGACGTATATTTGTGTACGATTATATTGCCGCCTCATTATGAATGTTTTATAACTGACAGTTAAATTAATAAGTATTTAACAAAGAAACCTTGAGTGTAAGAGTTTGTTTGAACACCTGTGATTGTAGACCTCTGTAACATCATCACAGCTCACATTCCCTCTTGAGATGAGCCTGGCTGCTCCGATCCGCTACCAAAAACTGTGTGGTACAGACTTATACCAAAGGATGGTTTTGTTTACATCTGTAGTCTTAGTTGTGTGTAGTGGTCCCAAAGGGTACTGCATACAAACTATGCCTAACAGGTGGGACTGATCAACTCCAAAGTAAGCCACCTGGACACCCATCTCAGAGCTGGGTGAATTTCCACAGAGTTGCTGCAGGAACCGCATTGCCAGGGAGAGGGACACCAGATTGTGTGTGTTACTTTTTAAGCTGGCCTAAAGCTTTTGGAAGATCCTCCGGACTCCCACGAAGCAGGACTGACAAATCCTGAGCCCCCTCAGCAATTTGTGGGACCCCAGAAGTAAGGACAGTCCACCCTAACAGCCAGGAACCGTGCTTATTGCCATTTGCTGTACCGCAAGAAGCTGAAACGTGAAACAGCCACTGACAGTGAAGTTTGCCAGTTTTGCCAGTGCAGTGCAGGAGTCCCACGACTGAAGCCCAGGAACAGTGAGATCTGCAGAGCTGCGCAGGAAAAGACGTCACCAACTGCATCTTTTCTTCTTTGCCAAGGTACTGTAAAACAAGTCTAAGAGGACTTACCTCTTACTGTAGAAGTGCTTGTAACTTCCACAGCTCACAAGTCTAATCAGCTTGTGGCCCTACATTTGATTCTTCTTTTTGTCAAAGTCTAAGAACTTGTGCAAAGACTTTTCCATTACTTACCAGAAGTGCTTTATCCTATCCAAGACTTTTGGCCATTGACTTTGGCTTAGCATATTGAATTGAATGACTCTTCTAGTGAACTCTAAAAGTATCTGCACTGCTTAAGAATATTTGTGATCTCTTGTGTTCTAATAACCTTTGCCTTTTACCAACTTTTAAAGAGTATCCTGAATACCAACAGTAAGGTATTAATGTCCCCAGCACGCTTGTTACTGAAGTCGCCTGTGGGTGTAGGTTGTGTCTGTGGGCCATCCCAAAAGGGCCTTGTCTGATCCAGAAACTCTGTGTACAGTATTGAAGCATATTTGTGTGTTGCTAGTCTATTGCTCCCTTCTAAAGAAGGCTTTATAACTGACTGATAAATACATTCATTGTTTATGCAAGAAACCTTGAGTGTAAGAGTTTTTCTGATGCTTGTTAATCTGCTTAGAATCACATGCTGTGCATATAGTCTGACGTCCAGTGGTCACCGCAGAGTATTGCATTTTGTCTTTCGAAAATCTAAAAGGGACGTCGACATGGGCGTGCCTGTAACGCTATCCGTGACGTGTTGTGTACCCAAAATCCCTCGCGCATCGAGGTCCCTCATATTGTGTTTTTCCGCCCAGCCTACTGGTCGCCTTATGCAGAGCTCGTCCAGAGAAATAGCTTTTGTTACCTTCGACCTTTGGTCGTTTTATATATATACACCTTCGTGCGATTTTTCCTGTCTTGGACATTTTAACCATTAAAGCGCATTTTTGGCTGACAATTTAAGGTTTCCTGCCTCAGTGTTTTTGTTCAGATCACTGAACGCAAACAGATTCCTGGAGTGCATATATATATCTATATATCTATATATATATCTATATATATATATCTATATATATCATATATATATATCCGTCCTTTCCATCGACGGCTGTTCCAGTTCTCCGCCAAAGATGGTCCACGGACGGTGTCCGGTTGGCGTTGCCGACCACGTGCCCAGCGTTCTAGCCAGCCTACACAGTAGGGAGAGTGGGGTTGTGGTGGACATTTCACTTTTTGAGAATGCCTTTGCTTTTCCTCTTTCTTACCTGGGTCTATTTGTCAGTTTATTTCCTCCGCTATGGAGAGGACTCCATTTAGGATTTGTCCTGTTTGCTGAGCCAAATCCCCTTGAAATGATAAACACCCAAGTGTAACCGGTGTTTACCACTCAATCACGACAAGTCGGTTTGTGTGGATTGCAAGCTCCTGTGCCCAAAAACTCTGAAGGAGTGCCATGTGAAGCGGTGTGCGGCCTACAGTATGTCGCAGGCCGAGTCTGATTCTCCCGCTGCCACAACCGCAGATTGTGACGAGGGGTTGAGTGACGACCTAGCCTCCGATTCAGAGCCGATTGACCACTCGGCCAAGCACACTCGCTCCGCGTCTGTCCCCGGCCCCACTAGGCAAGACCTAGGTCCTGCTATGGGGAATGTACACCCGAGCGACATAGACGCACATGTTCCCCACACTAAATACACGGCCCCATGGACGTCTTCGACTAAACAGTCGAAGCGCTCCATAGTGCCAACGGGCACACCGAAAGCTTCGGCCCTGCCTGCCGACCGTCAGGGTTGGCAGCCCTCCCAACAACTGCACCTTGCGACTGGGCCTACTAAATCAGAGTGTGCTGACCCCAATATCCACCATCCCGTCGAGACTAATCGGAAGAAGGCGTCCATGGCCGAAAAGGCCCTGGTTCCGCCGATAGTCGTGCAACCAGAGGCCCGTACTTCAGAACTTCCCGATGCTGAAGTAATTATCGAGAGCATCGCCAGGATCATTCCTGCGGATTCTCATAAAGGTCCAAGGATTCATCGAAACCCAAGGACAAGCACAAGGATTCCTCGAAACCAAAGGATAGGCCGAAGAATTTACCAGAACCTGCGCAGACAAACAAAAGGACACGCGTCAACTGTCTGAACCCCGAGAAGACTTTTCGGAAGCTCCTGGAGGGATTTCTTCAGCGTTGAAGAAATCTCGACGTTTGCAAATGGAGGATCCAATAGATGAGCCCTTGCCACCCCTGCACCGCTCTGGTTCATCTGTTTGGACCAGAGAAATATTTCAAGGATGTATGGACAGGCTAGACGGGTTTGTGGAACTCTCTGAGGAGTCTACACCCAAGAGGTCTAGGGAGAAACCCCCCCCCCCCTGTGGCTAAGCTGCAGAGCTTCTTTGACCCTACTCAAAATGATGAAGAGGAGGAATACATTTATTTCCTCACTGAGGAGGCTCAAAATGAAGATCCTTTGACTCTCAGGAGGTCCATTTAGACCCCACTGAGGTTTGGGGGGTAGACCCAGACTCCATTGATCCTCGCTCTTGGTAGTCACCTGCTCCAACTCCGGAACCTGATGCCTTGTGCCTGGACTCCCCACTAACCACCCCCATGAGAGAGGCCTCCCCGGAGGACGATCGAATGGCTTTCAATGCCATATTGAGGAAAGCAGCGGAACACTTCAACATTGCCACTCAGGAAGCCGTTCCAGAGACTGATTTTGTGGTGGACATTTTGAAAGAAAAACCTCCTGCCAGCCAAGCTATTCTACTAAATTCAATTAGAGAGGTTGGCCCCTTCTTTATTAACACCTGCACTTACTAGAGCAGTGAATCCAACGGTAGAGAAGCTTTTTCGACCCTCCCCCTCTCACCCCCTCTACATCAGGGGTCATTATACTGCAGATTCATTGGTTGCACAACTACCAGGAAAAGGGCAGGGGTTCCCCTATCCACTGGGGAGGCACACCTGACAAGTAATGTAAGGGACTTTACGCTTTGGGGAAAAGGATCACTGCGGCGGTGGCTTACTCCACTCGCATCGCCAACAATACAACGTTGTTAGCCAGCTATGCGCAATGGGTCAAGCTAGAGGAAGGCCTTCAAGAAGTCCCTGAGCCACTGTTAGCCCGTCAGCTCTCAACAGTGACAGAGGGCAGGCAAGTTAACCAAGTATGCTAAAAAATACTTTAGATGCAGCAAACGGCCGAAAGGTTTTTGGCTCAAGTTACCTCCTGAAAAGCCAGAGACAAAAGCTTCACTTATAAATAAACCAGTGGAGGATACTAATTTATTCGGAAAGGCAGTGGATGAAGCCCTCGAAACTGCAAAAAAAGGAGCATGACGCCCTTAAGACTCTGGATCAGATCACCCAGAGACCTTCACAAAGAAGAGGGAGTGGGAATAGATGTTCCTTTCGCGGGCAACGATTCCCTCAAAATCAATACAGCTCGGGGAATAACGTGTCCTCTCCCCAGGCAACCAGCAGCTACAACACCCCATACCCCACAAGGGGGCACCGACGTGGTAAAAGAAGGGGCTGAAACTATACCCCTCGAGGCTCCTGGGCCTCAGGCCAGAAATGACCCGCCGTTCCGGGCCCCCTCCCATGCATCCCCGGTGGGGAGCTGGCTAGTATCATTTCTTCGAGCATGGAAGGGAATAACTACCGACCAGTGGGTGCTAAAGACATTCGCCCACGAGTACTGTATAGAATTCAGCCAGACCCCACAGTTCAGACCACACCATGCAAGACACCTGACGCC
Organism: Ambystoma mexicanum; assembly: GCF_040938575.1. Taxonomy (NCBI): domain Eukaryota; kingdom Metazoa; phylum Chordata; class Amphibia; order Caudata; family Ambystomatidae; genus Ambystoma; species Ambystoma mexicanum. The sequence continues at coordinate 61,440,748 of NC_090933.1, forward strand.
AGAACATCTGCGAAACCTGCTACAAGAAGTCGGGGACCCGCAGGAAAAGGGCACCATAGAGGTTGTACCTCTTCTACAGGTAAATGAGTGTACGTCCTTGTACCCAAAAAGGATCTCACCATGAGCCCCGTACTGGATCTGCGCCCAGCAAACAAATTTGTGAAGGCCCAAAAGTTTCGTATGGTCACTCTGCAAGAGTTAATTCCCTGCTCACACAGGGATTACATGGCAACATTAGACATGAAAGATGCATAATTTCAATGTTGCTGGCACACAGAAAATACCTCATTCATGATTCAAGACAAGCACTATGAGTTCAAAGTACTACCCTTCGGCTTAGCTTCTGCACCAAGGGTATTTACAAAGGTACTGGCAGTGGCAGCAGCACACCTGCACAGGCAATCTATCCCAGTTTATCCTTACCTCGACGACTGGCTCATTACAGGGGATTCTTACGAAACCTGCCTGTAAAATACTCAAAGAACTATAGCTCTTTTATTCAGTCTAGGATTCTCTATCAATGAGAAGAAATCCAGCCTAGACAGTTCATAGGGGTTCGAATTCAAAAAAAGGACGGCCTCGTCTTCCCCTCCAACGAGAGATTGCAACACGTGCTGTTTCAAATCCCTCAATATGTAGCCAGTCGAGAGGTGGCAGTAAGCAAAGCTATGCGACTGTTTAAAATGATGGCGTCATGCATTTATTTGGTTCATCGCACGCTTGCGCATGCGTCCAATGCAGGAGTGGCTCAACAGACAGTGATGTCAGGCCAGCCGACAATGGGACGATCTAGTGGTTGTCTCGTCAGCCCTCTTTCTCTCACTACAGTGGTGGTCGAGGGAGAACCTCTTGAAGGGGAAATCCTTCACCACCCCCGCATTGGAGGCCCCTCTAACTACAGACACATCTCTCACAGTGTGGGGAGCTCACCTGCTTCAACAGACAGCGCACAGAGTTTGGTCGTCAGACATAGCATCCAACCACATAAACCTGTTGCAACTATTAGCAGTATTCAAAGCACTGAAATCTTTCCAGACACAACTGCAGGGAAAGACTGTCCTGATCCTCACAGAGCACCACAGCCATGTACTATCTGAACAAACAAGGGGGCACTCACTCTCCAGGGCTGTCCAAACTGTCCCAGAACAGTTGGAAATGGGCTCTCAAACACATGTTCCTGTTTCACAACATGTTCCTGTTGTCACATGTTCCTGTTGTCACATGTTCCAAGGGAACTCAGTCTTCTGGCAGACGTACTCAGCAGAGGTTTCCCACTACCCATGGAGTACGAATGTCGATTACACAAAGACATTGTCTCAAATCTTTTCGTGGAATGGGGCGTCCCAGAGATTGACTTGGTCCCAACTCTGGAGAACGCTCAATGCCAAGATTATGCCTCCAGGTACCCCTAGAACCATTCCAAGGGGAACAAACTCTGGATAACATGGTCAGGGAAATGTGTTTAAGTCATCCTTAACTAACATCTATCTTAATGGCACTGCCATGGTCCAAAGTCCTCAGGCCAATCTCCTCTTCGTCGATGGGCGTTTATCTCGCCTCAACAACTTCCTTTCATCTCCGGCTGGCCCTTCCTCTCATTCCTTGGCTACCTTGCCCACTCCTCACTCCTCCTCTGCCCCACTTCAGGCTACCTCCAATCCTCCGCAGAGTGTACTTCTGATTTGTACCCCTCCCCGGAAGGTCTTTAAGGCTAGCAACCTTATGCATCTAGCCACTCTCGCTCTGCTGTCAAACACTCCTCTGACATCTGCCACCTGCCCGAAGAACTGGACCTTGATGTCCTCGGTTTTACTGAGACATGGTTCACGGCCCGCTCTTTCACAAGCTTTGGCACTCCTCCCTGATAGCTACAAGATCCTCTCTGCACCCAGATCCACCCAGCCCAGAGGTGGTGTAGCACTGATCTCTCCTGAGTGGATTCCTGTCACTATCATTCCCACTCAGATCTACCCCTCTTTCGAATGCCTTGTCTGCAGGCTTTCAATCTCTCCTAGCCACTCTTACTGTTGCTACTCTCTATCGGGCCCCCTGGTCAAATCACCTCTTTTCTCTGAGAGGGGCTGGCCTCAACCACTCAACTCCTCTTCCTGGATGACCGTAACATCCATCTTGAGTCTCCCTGTCACTCCTTTTTGCTCTTTCGCAACCTCCCGATTCCCTCTCTATCCTCCCCTCTGGCCCAAAGCATTCTGCAGGGCACACACTTGATGTCTTGATCTCCTCTGGCCTACCCCTCTCTATCCCTCTGGCTACTCCTCTCTCCTGGAGTGACCACTGCCTCCTCTCCTCTCATCTCTCACTCCTCCCCCCCCCCCCCCCCCCTAAGCCAAGCCTACCCCTACACTTCCACCCACCTTCTCGGACATCCGGTCCATGAAGCGTGTGCCAGTTGAGGCTTTCGCTGCCACCTTATCCGTCCCACCCCCACCCCCCCCCCCCCGACACAGCCCTATTCCTATTCTATTTCTGATACCCTTGATGCACTTAAACATAAGTGTAGGGCGGCTGAGAGGAAATGGAGGGCTTCTTGTTCATCCTCTGACAAACGGGCCTGTCGCATGCTCCAAAGGCAATACCGACTGTCATCACCAAGAAGAGAGTCCACATTCATGCCCGTGTCTTGGCTGCATCCAACAAATCTGCCTAACTCTTTAAAATCTTCAAGGAGGTGGCCAACCCTGCTGCAGTCTCTACCCCTCCTGTTGCCTCCCAGGCTCTTTGCAATGCCCTTGCCTCTCACTTTATCTAAAAAAAAAACAGGACATCCAGTCCACCCCCTCCTCCATCTGTGATTGCTGATGCTCCCTCAGCAGCCCCCTCCACCCCCCTTCTCATCCTTTCCTCTTTTCTCCCCCGATGAGGTTGCCATCTCCCAGCTTAACCTTCATTCTGATTCTATTGACCGTCTCCAGGACCACCAGCCTGGTTTCAGAGCTGCCAAAACCACGGAAACTGCTCTGCTGAACATCCGTGAAGATCTGCTCTCCAACCTTGACTCTAACATTCCCTCCGTCCTCATCCTACTTGAGCTCGCCTTTTACACAGTCAACCATACCATCCTGCTCAACCGTCTCTGTGATAACCTGGCTGACCTCTTTCCTCTCTGATCGACCCTCCCAGGTCATACTGGGTCCTTCCTATCATCTATCTCCCTCTCCACCTGTGGTGTTCCCCAGGGGTCTAATCTCTGCCATGGCTTTTCAACGAATACCTGGCAACTCTCGGCCAATGCATTGCCATTTTCTGCTCAAATTTCCAGTACTACGCTGATGACGCTCAACTCATTTTCAGGCTGCCCTCGGTGTTAGGCAGAAACCTGTGCAGTTCCCTCTGGGACCACTGTAAAAGATTTAGGACTACAGGTGTTTGGCAGTAAACCCACTTGGTAGCAATCTGTACCACACAGATTCACTTGGTAGCTGTGGCTGAGCAGTCAGACTTCCCTCAAGAAGAGTTAGGCAGTATATAGAGTATTCACAATAGGTCAAGAGAACAGTAGAACAAGTAAACACTGACCAGGGCTTGGTGTAAAAGAGATATAATTATTTATTTAAAACCACATCTAGAAAAACACACAGGCATATACACTCCCTTAAAAGAATATTGGACAAGTCTTAAGTAAAGTCCCACTTATTTTCAGACAGCTGAGAGCACTTGACGTAGATGGCACTCTAATAATTTGTTTTAAAAAGGGAGAGAAGAGCAGAGAACAAGTTGAAACAGATCCCAACACTTATCAGAACATAACAAGAGAGGAAGGCAAAGTAAAACCGTTAAGTTAGAGTTCAAGAGGCCGGATCCACTTTCAGAGGATCCAAACGAAATGTGTCCAAGGTCACACGGTTGCAGTGCACAAAAGTCTTGTAAAGGTTCAAAAAGGAGTTGGACCAAAGAAAGAAACCAGTTAGAGGGTCAAGGCGGCCAGCCCAGTCGAGAAGGTTAAGGAGTTATTACCTTGTAGCAATCTTTAGAAAGGGAGGCCTGGCGGACACGGTACCTTAAAGCGGTGAGAACGCTACAGCGGGGGCAGTTGTTCCTGGCAGCGGGTGCAAGTCGGTGCTTCGTCCGGGGGAAGAGAGGATCTCGTCGTGGAGGAAGACAGGAGTCCGTTGCACTGCCAGGGAAGAAACCTGCCACAGAGTTTCTCAGGTACAAGGAGCGGTCCGGTGATTCGCGGTTCAGTGGTGAGTGGCTATCCGGCTGCCGGGGTGCTTGGCACGGGCAGTTCGACCACAAACTGGGCTGGGTTGCGAAGAAAGAAAGGTAAACTGGTTGTGCCCACCAGTCAGGGGAAGAAGCCTCTCCAGCCGGGAGATCTTCTCTATCGTCGGGAAGTGGTTAGTCGGTTCTGCATGGCTCCACCGGTGGTGTCGTCGTGGTAGGTCGGCTCAGCTTCTACCTTGTCGGATTCTCAGGTCCTGTGGCGACTTCTGAAGTTCCAGTCCCCAAAGCCCTGCTTTTATGCAGAAAACCCCCATTCACTCAGCCTAGCTGTCACTCAAACATGCTAAGTGGTGAGCCGGCCGGCTCGCCATTTGGGTCAATCACACAAGAGTGCGACTTGAGTTACCAAGGTAACTCAGTCCAGGGTGCCTAAACCCCCTCCCGCACCCCCTGTGGTACCCAGACAGACTGGCACCACTTTTGGAGGCTTCTGTGGAGAAGCCCGCCAAAAAGTCGAACAAAGGGCTCGACTTGGGTTGGAGTCACAGAAGAGAACACAAACGCCATTTTAGAATCGAGTCTTGGCAAAAAATACCAACCGGAGAATTAATATTAATTAAATAAACCGGCGGTATGTTCGAGGCTATGAGAATTAAATAATTAAAGTTGGTAGCCTCGAACAATGGGAAAATCCCATAGGAAAATATTCGCGGTCGAATATAAAAAGTAGTTTCCACTGCCACCAGCCAAAACTCGATCAGGGGGGACGGAGACGTGCCCCCTCGACTAAAAGACGCTGGGGCAATCGAATTGCCCCGACCAGTACGTCCACAATATGATGGTTTGTAGTGGTTTATGTTAATAATTTGGGACTAGTAAAGCCAATGGTGACTTTACATGCCCTGGGAGACAGTAGTCAATCCCAGGGTATGGAGTCTATGGTGGGGTGTCACTATGACACCCGTGTTACTGCACGGAGGGTGCTGTGTAACACACATAGGAAAAACACATGAGACCCTATGGAGTAAAGGACCCCATAGCCCATAAAACACATTCTCCAGCATGGGGTCTGGCATGGGTTCACATGCTCATGAATATTCCCAGTCATCAGGCTGGGAATCCTCGGTAAAGAAAAAATCAGTATCAGTTTTGTTTCTGATCTGTTTTTCCTAGTAGTAACCAATCACTGATCCCTGCGTCATACTGACCACAGCCAATGACTGCCCTCTACCTAAGCCCCGCCTCTGGCAGCCATCTTCAGATTTTTACCACACTTTCAAGTGTTGGGAGTCCTCGTGCTTAGCTCTCGAGCTTTTACTGCGTGTTTCGCGCTTTTTCAGGTGAATTTTCACTTTTTTTCGGTTAATCGAGCGTCACGCTCCACCGTTCCCCCCCGTTGCGGGATTTTCCTACGCCCCTCAAGGGTGAAGATTTCGTCGTATCAACTTCTTGGAGGATTCCAGAAGATTCGCGGCCTACTTCGAGATGGCCCAGGATGCGATTTTGTCACCCGGACCCAAGCTGTTTCGCAGCTGCCCTGGATGTGGGCTGCAGAATGTGTTTAAGGAAGACGAACATTCGCAATGCCTCTGTCTTCATGCGTACAAGACTCATGTAGAGAAGGACTGCCAGTTCTGCAAGAACTTGTCGGAGCGGACCATGAGGGACGGTCGATCCCGTCTCGCAAGCTGGTTGGAGAAGGGCTCGACGGGTGAGAAGAAGGGGTCCGAGCGGGCTTCGAAGTCCTGTGCGGGCGCCCCGGCGACGGGGGCCCAACACCAGGCCAAGTGCCGCGAGTCCGCTGGCTCCGGGAGCGCCGAGAGGTCGGGCTCTTCGGTCGCCAGGCAGGGCGCACCTTCCCCGGCACCGTCAACCACGAGCCAGCGCTCCAGGTTCGGGGAAGAGAAAGTCCGAGACCCCGGGTGAGCTTCGGGAGAAGCCCCGTCCGATCTCGGAAGAGGGGGAGCGAGGCGTCGCCCCTCCCCCGAAGGAGAAGGCCCGGGACGCACCTAAGGTGGTGAAGGCCCCTACCCAGCAGGCGAAGGCCTCTATCGAGGCTATCGCAGCGACTCTTGCCAAGCCGGCAGAGATACCACCAGCGGAGACTGCCTCCGGGACTAGTTTCCCTGCCGCCAAGGAGGGAATCCTCTTTTTCAGCCCATCGTTGTGGCCGCCATGATGGAAGAAGCGAGGGGGGGCACGGTGCCCTCCTCGAGCTCGGAGTCCGCCTCGGAGGAGGAACTGACCAAGGCTGTGAGGAACCTCGAAGTCCAATTCGAGAAGGTTTGATCCCGTCAGGAAGATCCTCGGGAGATAACCGAGGAAGACGACGATGGTGAGGAAGAGCGGCCTTCCCTTCCGGCGCAGCCGGAACCTAGGCCTCAGGATGGCTCGGTGGCCATTTTGTCTGCCATCCAGTCCTTATGCTCTGAGAAAAGGGCGAGATTCCCACGGCCCAGGCCGGAGGACCCGCAACCTGGCCCGTCGGGAAGTCCTCGGAACAAATGACAGAGGACCCAACCCTCTCCTCCGCTCGCCCCTGTAAGGCCTACAGTTCCCTCATCCTCTCACGAGTCGGGAGATGACGGTGCGTTGGGCTCGACGACGGGTTCTGAGGGCGACGACGACGGAACGGGTCTCCCGTCGCGCCGGCCTCGCCGCCCGACGAGATTAGCTCATTCCACGCCATGATCGCCAGGGCGTCCGAATTGTTCCAGCTCTGCCCGGAGGAGCAGAAAAAGGAAGGTTTCCTCTATCAGCGCCGGGAGGCCAAGAGGAAGACGGTCATCGCGGTGCCCCTAGTCGATGACATCTGGGAGGAGGGCCTGTCGGTTCTCAAAAACCCCTCCACGGCACCAGCCAAACGGGACCGATACGAGAAGTACCGGGTCCCCGATAGCGCTCCCCTGTGCCTCAGGGCCCAGCCAACGCCAGACTCTGTCGTCTTGGCGGCGGCGAAGAATAAAGCGGCGGGGTCAGGAGCCTCGACGTCAATTCCCCGCCGGACGGCGAGGGAAAGAAGTTGGACGCCATGGGGCGGCGGGTCATTTCGTCGGCGGCGACGACGATCAAAGCGGCCAACGCCTTGGCGATCGTGGCCCGTTACGACGGGGAGCTCTGGTTTAAGCTGGCCTCCATTTCGGACTTCCTGCCGGACAAGAGGTCCGAGGCCCTGGAAATACTGCAAGAGGGCGAGGTGGCGTCGGACCACGCCATAACGGTGGCAACCGATATTGCCGATACCCGGTTCCGCCAGCTGGGCAACAGTGTTTGCCTACGACGACGGGGTTGGCTCCGGGCGACCGACTTCCGTCAGGACGTCCAGACCAGGGTGTTGGACATGCCGTTCGACGGCAGCACTTGTTCGGTAAGGTGGTGGATGAGTCCCTTCAAGCCATAAAAACGGACACAGAGACAGCCCGCGCCCCAGGAGCCCTTCAGCAACAACGGCCCTTTCGGAGCTCCGGAGGCAGACGGGGTGCCTCCAAGGGATCCAGCGGTGGCTCGTCGTCCTACCGCCAGGCGGCACGCTCCTCGTCTCAGGAGGCCTACAGGGGTCACGGCAAGCAGGGAGCGCCTCGACAAGGTGGCCAGGACGGCAAGGCCACTACCCCCAAGCAGGACTGAACCGGCCGTGGTCTCGGGGCCCCACCGAAGCACCCCGGTGGGAGGCCGGCTGACGAATTTCGTCGGCGTGTGGAAGTCCATCTCCACCGACCGTTGGGTGCTGGATACCCTGGCAAGAGGACACTCTATCGTATTCCTGAAGAAGTGCCCTCACGTTCCACCTGTGGCCAGGAAGGAAAATCACATCCCGCAACTGCTGTTGGAAGTACGGGCGATGCTCAGGAAAGGCGCCATCGAGCTTGTCCCGAAGAGGCTCCGGGGTGTACTCAAGGTACTTCCTCGTCAGGAAGAAGACTGGCGGCTGGCGCCCCATCCTGGACCTTCGTCGTTTGAACAAATACATCAGATCACAAAAGTTCAGGATGGTCACCCTCCAGCACGTACTGGGATAGCTGGAGGAAGGCGACTTTCTATCGTCGTTGGACCTGGAGGATGCATACTTCCACGTTCCCATCCTCAAAAGTCACCGAAAGTTCCTCAGGTTCCAATTCAGAGCACTGCCGTTCGGATTGAAGTCGGCCCCCAGGGTCTTTACCAAGTGCCTAGCACCAGTGGCGGCGCGGCTGCGCCTACAGGGGATTCACGTCTACCCCTACCTGGACGACTGGCTCATCCGCTCAAGGACGAGGGATCTCGCCGTCGAACACACTGCGAGGACTGTCCAGCTACTCACAAACCTGGGATTCGCCATAAACTACCCGAAGTCCCACCTGGTGCCGTCGCAGGTGGCCCTGTTTCTGGGAGCGAAGCTCGATACAGTGAGGCGCCTGCCGGCCCCATCGGAAGAACGGACGAAGACCATTCTAGGCAAAGTGCAGCGCCTCCTAGCCACGGACGTGGCCAGGGTGAGGTCCATCAAGTCCCTACTGGGGATGATGTCCTCTTGCATCTACCTGGTGCGCCTCTGCAGACTACGGATGCGCCCTCTTCAAGAATTTCTCGAAGCCCGTTGGATACAGGCGACGGGCACCGTCGAAGACAGGGTCCCCCTCAACGAGGTGTTCCGGCGGGCGATTCAGTGGTGGGGCGTTCAAGCGCACCTCACGGCGGGCAAGGACTTTCAGACACCGGCGTACCAGGAGACGGTGACGACGGACGCCTCCCTGGAAGGTTGGGGCGCCCACACCGGAGATCTCCACGCAAGAGGCCTCTGGCTCCCGGAGGAGAGGCTCCTGCACATCAACGTCCTGGAACTCCGAGCCGTGTTCTGGGCTCTCAAATCGTTCCTCCCGTCGCTCAAGGGCAAGGTGGTGCGGATCTTCACGGACAACACCACGACAATGTTTTACATACGGAAGCAGGGAGGCACCAGATCCCCAGCCCTATCCAAGGAGGCACTGGATCTGTGGCACTGGGCGGTCACCCAGGGGATGTTCCTGGTTCCATTCCACCTGGCAGGAGAAAGCAACACCACCGCCGACTCGCTCAGCAGGGAGCTGCGCGCGTGTCATGAGTGGGAACTGTGCCAGGATCAGGTGGATCAACTCTTCCGACGATGGGGCAAACCCCAAATCGACCTGTTCGCAACAGCGACAAACTCGAAGTGCAAGAGGTTCGCCAGCAGGTTTCCCCAGCCGAGAAGCATGGGCGATGCGTTCTCGTTCCCCTGGGACGGCCTATACCTGTATGCGTTCCCTCCGTTGCCGTTGCTGCTTCGACTCATCAGCCAGCTCAAGAGGTCCCGGTGCAGGATGATCCTCGTCGCACCGGCGTGGCCGAGGCAGATCTGGTTCCCGGACCTTCTGGACTTGTCAACGTCCCCTCCCATCAAGCTGTCAGCGGACGCGGACCTTCTCTCCAGAGAAGGAGGCGCCATCTTCCACCACGACCCAGCGTCGTTGAACTTGCAGGCTTGGCTCCTGCAGCGCTAGAGTTTGGAGGCTACGATATACCGGCCGATTGCAGAGAGGTTCTTGCAAAGGCCAGGGCGTCCTCGACTCTCAAATGCTACAGTCATAAGTGGAAGAGGTTCTCTATCTGGTGCCGAGCACAAAAGATCAACCCCCTACGGATTACGGCCCCTCAAGTGCTGCTGTACCTGCTATCGCTGGCAAAGGCTGGGCTAGCCCATGCTTCCATTAAGATTCATCTGGCGGCGATCTCCAGATATACCAGAACCACAGGACGGGCGTCCCTGTGGTCCCATCGACTGGTAAAAGAGTTTATGAAAGGACTGTTCCGGTCGTTCCCGCCGGTGAGGGCCCCGGCGTGGGAATTTAGCGTGGTGCTGACCAGGCTCATGGGGCCCCCATTCGAGCCGATGCACTCCGCACCTATGAAGTTTGTGTGGTGGAAGACTGCGTTCCTGGTGGCCATTACCTCCGCATGACGAGTGGGAGAGATCCAGGCCCTATCCTGCAAAGCACCGTACTTGACTTTCCATGCCTCGAGGGTGGTGCTTAGGACGCACCCCTCCTTTATGCCCAAGGTGCCGTCGGACTTCCATCTTAACGAGCCCTTGGTGTTACCTGTTTTCTTCCCGTCTCCTTCGTCGCCGGCCGAGAGGACTTTGCACTCGCTGGATGTGGATAGAGCGCCGAAGTTCTACGTGGACCGCACAAAGAGTTTCCGGAGGACATCACAGCTGTTCGTGAACTTTGGACCTGTGAATCAAGGGAAGGCTCTCTCGAAGTCTTCTATTTCCAGATGGCTCTCTGGCTGCATCATGCACTGTCACCGGTTGGCTAACCGACCGCTGCCAGGCCGTCAGAGAGCCCATTCGACCAGAGCGATCGCTGCTACTACGGCGTTCTTATCTGGTGTGCCCCTGCTGGACATCTGCAGGGCTGCTACGTGGAGGTCGACGCACACCTTCACGAGATTCTACTGCGTCGATCAGGATTCCAGGGAGGAGTCCAGGGTCGACCAAGCAGTGCTGCGCAACCTGTTCGCTTAAGGTGAGCCTGGTGAGGAGGTAAGAGATGCTTAATGTTGAGTTTTTGTATTGCTTAATGTTGAGCCTTTTACCACCCCCCGTGGTTGTGCATGTGTGTACTGCTATTTAATCTTATATTCATGAGCATGTGAATCCATGCCAGACCCCATGCTGGAGAAGGAACAAGTTACTTACCTGTAACTGTTGTTCTCCAGCATGGGTCTGGCATGGATTCACATGCGAACCCTCCCGCCTACCCCTCTGCGGCTCTTCACTTGGTCATACTGCCACTTCACGTGCTACCAAATCTGAAGATGGCTGCCAGAGGCGGGGCTTAGGTAGAGGGCAGTCATTGGCTGTGGTCAGTATGACGCAGAGATCAGTGATTGGTTACTACTAGGAAAGACAGATCAGAAACGAAACTGATACTGATTTTTTCTTTACCGAGGATTCCCAGCCTGACGACGGGGAATATTCATGAGCATGTGAATCCATGCCAGACCCATGCTGGAGAACAATAGTTACAGGTAAGTAAGTTGTTCCTTACCAGTCAAAGGAATACCATACATCATGCCCAAGAGTGGGAGAAAGAGTCTCACTCTTGGCAGGAGGAAAAAAACAAACTCCAGAAATCCAGCAAAGCTGCTGGGGGACTCACTAGGTTAGGAAATTCAGCCTAAAGAGAGAATTCTCCCTAACACTCGGCCACCTCCCCTCCCTCTCTCATCTCCGATTGCCTTACTGCAATTCAAGATTGGTGTTCCGCCAATGATCTTTGTCTGAATGCCAGCAAGACTGAGATCCTCCTCATCGGCACATCTTCTCCATCCTTTCCCCTCACTCTCTTGCTGGCTTCCCTTGGCCCTTCTATCCCCACCTGCGAGGCTAAGAACCTCTGGGTCATCTTTGATGCCACATTTTCCTTCTCTGCCCGCATCTGATATCTCTAAAAAGTCAAACTTCCTACTGCACCTCCTCAGAGGTACTCTACCCTCCCTCTCCTTCCCCCAGAAGCTCACTGTCTCCCAAGCTCTGGTTCTCGCTAGGTTGGACTATTGTAACAGCCTCTTTCTAAACCTACCTGCCTCTACTCTCCGCCCTCTGCAACTAATCCAGCAGAGCAGGACTGCGAAACTTGTCCTTGGCCTCAAGCCCTGGAATCGTATCTCTACAGCTCTGAAATCTCTCCATTGGCTCCGAGTGGATGCAAGGATTACATTTAAAACGCTCTGCGTTGTCTGCAAGGCTTTCTGGGGCCTGGGTCCAAAATACCTTCACCTATCCCTCCGCAAATACCTCCCCTCTCGAGCTCTTCGCTCCTCTACCTCCAACTCCCTCAGGGTCAGTCGTTTCTCAAAGAAACAAGCTGGGGGTAGATCTGTCTTCGGCTGGGGCCTACCTCTGGAACAGCCTCCCTGCCACTCTAAAACTTGAGAACCATCTCTGGTTCCGGGAGCACCTCAAGACCTTCCTCTTTGTTTCTGCCCTTGCACTCCCTCTCCCCTGCTCATCTGTTCTCTCCTGGCACCGTGATCCTGACCACCTTCTGTCCTCCGGGCCGAGGTTTCTGCTCACCCTGCCACCCTCCTGCACTGCCTCCGGGCCACCCCTTTGTTAGGGAGAATTCTCTGTAAAGGCTAATTTCCCAAACGTAGTGAGTTCCCCAGCAGCTTTGCTGGATTTTTTGGGGTTTATTTTTTTTCTCCTGCTAAGAGTGAGACTCTTTTCCTCTTAGACATGATTTGAGGTGTTCCTTTGACTTTGTGTTTTATAGGCTATGGGGTCCTTTACCCCATAGGGCTTCATGTGTTTTTGGTATGTGGGTTACACAGCACCCTCCGTGCCGTAACCCAGGGGTGTCGTAGCGACCCCCAAACATAGACTCCATACCCTGGGACTGACTACTGTCTCCCATGGCATGTAAAGTTACCATTGGCTTTACTAGTCTCAAATTGTCAACAGAACCAGTACAAACCATCCTATTGTGGACGTACTGGTCGGGGCAATTCGATTGCCCCGGGGTCTGTTGTTCGAGGGGGGCACTGTCCAGTCCCCCCCGACCGAGTTTTGGCTGGTGGCAGTGGATACTACTTTTTATATTCGACCGCAAATATATTCCTATGGGATTTTTCCTTTGTTCGAGGCTACCACTTTTTAAAATAGCCTCTATCATACCGCCAGTTTATGAAATTAATATAAATTCACCGGTTGGTATTTTTAGCCGAAACTTAGTTCCAAAATGGTGTTTGTGTTCGCTTCTGTGACTCCAACCCAAGTCGAGCCCTTTGTTCGACTTTTTGGCGGGCTTCTCCACAGAAGCCTCCAAAAGTGGTGCCACTCTGGGTACCACAGGGGGTGTGGGAGGGGGTTTAGGCACCCTGGACTGAGTTGCCTCGGCAACTCATGTCGCACCGGCTCACCACTTAGCATGTTTGAGTGACAGCTAGGCTGAATGAATGGGGGTTTTCTGCATAAAAGCAGGGCTTTGGGGACTGGAACTTCAGAAGTCGCCACAGGACCTAAAGAATCCGAGGAGGGAGAAGCCGAGCCGACCTGCAACGACCACACCACCGGTGGAGCCCTGCTGAACCGTCTCACCACTTTTCATGACGACAGAGGAAATCTCCAGCCCAGAGAGTCTTATTCCTTTGACTGGTGGGGATAACCAGTTTGCCTGTCTTTTCGCCTTCCTGGACCATCTCGTGGCCGCCTTGCCCGTGCCAAGCACCCTGGCAACCGGAATACCAGGGTTTACCACTACCGCGAAGAAAAGGGTGGTACCTTGTAACCGGGGAAACTCCACGGCTGGTTTCTTCCCTGGCAGCGCAACGACCTTCAGCTTTCCTCCACGTCGAGACCTCCTCTTCCTCTGGACGAAACACCGACTTGCACCCGCTACCAGGAACAACTGCCCCTGCTGGAGCGTTCTTCCCACTTTCAGGTACTGTGTCCCACCTGGCTTCCCTTGCGACAGATCGTTCGGGTGACAGTAAATCCTCGACTTTCTAACCTGGGCTAGCCTTGGACCTGTTAACTAACTTTTCTTGACTTGATCTCAATCTTTTGTGAACTTTCTACAAAGACTCTTTGGGCATAACCCCACTGTGTGATCCTGGACACATTTTGCTTGCTCTCTCAAAGAGTGGGCCTGGCATTTGAACTTCCTTGCTCTCCAGTAGACTTTGACTAACCTGCCTCACTGTGGTTCTTTGAAAAGTATTGAAATTTGTGTGCTTTCATAACTCTGCCTTTTTCCCTCCATTTTTAATAACTTATTAGAGTGCCATCTTATGTTTAGCGCTCACCTCTGTCTGAAAATAAGTGGTGTTTCTCATTAAGACTTGTCTAATAAGTAATTAGGGTTGTGTATATATATATATAATAGTGACTGTGTGTTAAATGTACTTACCTCTTTGTGCTAGTGTAATTTACAAGTGTGTCTTTAAATAAATAATTGTGTACTTTTACACCTAAGTTCTGGTCAGTGTTTGCTTGTGCTACTGTGTCTCTGTACCTATTGTGTATTCTCTATATACTGCCTAACTCATCTTGAAAGAAGTCTGACTGCTCAGCCACAGCTACCAGGTAAATCTGGGTGGTACAGACTGCTACCAATTGGGTTTACTGCCAACCACCTGTAGTCCTAAATCTTTTGCAGTGGTCCCTAAGGGAACTGCACAGGTTTCTGCCTAACACCCTTGCACTGGGGTCTCTATCTGTACCCATACAGGCCCCTCCTTTTTCTTCCTGCCCTTATCTAACCTACCCTGTCTGCTGCCTTATACTCAGCACTTGCCACTTGCTGGCTGCACTACCACTTTTGTTGCTTTTATTTAGTATTTATTCTGTTCTCCTTTTGCCCCATACTTTCCACTTCTCCCACCTTCCTTGCACTTTTCTCATCCCCCTTACACTTCTCAATATCACTGGGCCTAGAAAGACCGTTGTTTTTGTTCTCCCCTGTTCCCCTCCCTTGCCGCGCTCTGAAACATTTGTGTATGAGCGCGATGGAAATAAAATATTTCAATTCAACCTGGAGTTCTGTACACAGCTTTACAAAACACTATTGCCTACACACATCTTCTCGGGTCTGATTCTCAGGTGGGACAAGCAGTACTAAGACCTCTTTTTCTCTACTGTTCATTCTCACATCCAACCTCCAACTCTGGGTACTGCTCACTAGTCTATTTACAGCATGTGATTCTAAGCAGATTAACAAGCATCAGAAGACCTGCATTACTTACCGTAAAGGCATTTCTGATGATTGTATCTGCTTAGATTCACATGCGCCCACCCTTCCTCCCCGCTCGGATGGAAGGAATATAGAAGTCTTACTACTTTCTCTTTTCTGTAATCGCTCACGATAGTCATAGGCTCCCTCATGGCAGAAGAAATACAATAGGAGGGACCTCGACGCTTGAGGGATTTTGGGTACATGTCACGTCACGTTAGGGATAGTGTTACAGGCATGCCTAGGTCGACGTCCCCTTTTGATTTTCGAAAGACAAGATGCAACACTCTGCGTTGACGACTGGATGTCGGAATGTATGCACAGTATGTGAATCTAAGCAGATGCGATCATCAGAAATGCTTTTACGGTAAGTAATGCATGTAATTTGAATACCTGTAACTGTGAATATTTGTGTAACTCACTACAGCTCACATTTCCCCTCTTGAGATAAGTATGGCTGCTCAACACACTACCAAAACTGTGTAGTACAAGCGTATACCAATGGTTGGATTGCCTATACCTGTAGTCATAGTTGTTTGTAGTGTTCCCAGAGGGTACTGCATTCAAACTTTGCCTAACAGCACACAGCTATGCAAGGTAAGTAAAACATATGTACTTGTGTAAGGAGCTACCCGCAACCTAAAAGGTAAGTAAGACCTAGGCAGACTTATTCTGCACAGGCTAACAGCAAGTCGGGGGAAGCAAGACCGAATTGGGGGACACTCGTACAAGTATCTTAACAGGAATAATTAAGTGAAACCAACAGTACTACTTTTAAGATGAAGGGAACCCAATACACAGGTAAGAAAGTTAACACATCTACTTTCTGGTAGAATGGGGAGACCATTTCTAAGGAAAGTTAGACTTTGAGAATACTTAATTAAGATGGCTGTTAGGCAGGATTGAATGCAGTACCCTTTGGTGCACTACAACGGCCCTGACCTGGCAATAGGATCACAACCTATGGTATAAGTCTGTACTACACAGGTTGGTAGCCTGTTGAGAAGCCAGGCTTATCTCAATGTGAGCTGCAGAGGAGTTGCACAGAGATTCACAGTGACAAGTATTCAAATAAACCTTTACACACAAGGTTTCTTGATTGAACAATTATTAATTTACGTCAGTTCGAGTTTCTCCAAATCAGAAAATACCCATTTGGGATGGCACAC
The DNA here is from genome assembly GCF_040938575.1 of Ambystoma mexicanum. Classification (NCBI taxonomy): domain Eukaryota; kingdom Metazoa; phylum Chordata; class Amphibia; order Caudata; family Ambystomatidae; genus Ambystoma; species Ambystoma mexicanum. Next base: position 61,456,835 of record NC_090933.1, read on the forward strand.
AGACACTTCCTACACCCTCAGGTGACTTAAATAGCAAGGACACTTTGGACATTAATGTATCACTGTTGCATTTAGGGCAATACTTAGGAGATTGTCAAAGAAAAAGATTATTAGAATAAATCAAGAGATCTTGCGAATATTCTGAAGCAGCTAAGTACTTTTGTTAACCCCCCAATGCAAAGACCGTTAATCCCTTCCTGGAAGAAGGGCTAAACAGAGAGTCAGAGGGAATAGTTATTCAGGAAGCCAGGCCAAAGCCAATTGGACAAAAGTCCAGGTGAGCTGAAGCAATTCTTACAGGTAAGTAAAAGTCTTGAACAATGTTTCAGAAGTCTTTGGAGGAAAGAAGAAATCAAAGTAGGGCCACAAGCTGATTCGGCTTGTGAGGTAAAGAAGCGGTTAGCAACTCCACAGAAGCAACAAAGACAAGTCTCAACTGAGAACAAGTGAGGTTACACAACAAGAGGTAAGTTCTCTTAGACTTTGCAGTGCCTTAGCTTAGAAGAAAAGGGGCTTTGGCTGGCTTCTGTTCCTGTGCAGCTCTGCAGATCCGGTGTTCCTCAGCCTCAGTTGTGGGGACAAGATGGAGAATGTCTGGAGGACTCCTGCACTGCAACAGGACAGTCAGCGAAAGAAAAGGACCAACTTCTATTCAGTGGCACGTCGCGGTTTCAGCTCCTCGCGTCTAAGCAAATGGCACCACTGCGGACTCTTCGCTGTTGAGATGGCCTTTCCTTGCATCTGGGATTCAGCACTCTGTTGGGGTGGCTCAGGCTCGGTCAGTCCTGCTTTGTAGGAGTCCGGAGGATCTTCCTGGAGCTCTTGGCCAACTTAAAAGCAACGCACACAATCTGGTGTTTCTCTCCCTGGCTTTTCGGTTTCCAGCAGCAACTGCAGTGGAATCGCAACCGGCTTCGAGGATTTCCGGGTGGCCTATTTTGGAGATGATTGATCCCACCAACTCAAGAGAAGTCGTCTTTGCAGGGCTTCTCTAGTTGTAATGAATTTGTAGTTTCAGCAAGCATCGCAGCAGGGCTTCACTGGGCAAACCAGCGGTCCAGGAGTTGCAGCAGGCGTCCTCTTCAGGTTCTTCAGATTCCTTCATCCAGTGGTCGACTGACTTCCAAGCCAAAAAGCCTCACCTTTTATGCAGCTTGCTCCCATTCATTCCAGCCTAGCTGTCAGTCACCCAGCAGGGTGGCTGTCATTGCCGGACAGCCAGCCATTCACCCAAGAGTGCATTCCTGTCTCCTAGGAGACTAAGCACAGGGAGTTTCGGGCACCTTCCTTGCTTCCTGCACCTGCAGAAACCCTGGAGCCAGAGGCGGGCTTCACTCGTAAATCCTGCAAAAGGCAAAATTAATCAAGGGACTGTTAGGGAGATGGATGCGCTTCTTACACAATTCCTACACCCTGAGGTGATTTCATTCACAAGGACAGTAACGGCATTTATATGTCCCAATGGTTATACTTTACAGATTCTGAGTTTGCAGAAAGGAAAGGTTTAAGGAAGGAGAAGGTTAGACAGGTTCTCAGTAAATGTGAGGACAACTAAATCTTCCAATGAAATCTAGACAAGCCTTGCCCAGCAGTAACAGCCTAAAACAAGTTACCACCTATGAGGGACAAACAATATCAGTCAATGGACGAGAAAAGTCTTTGGGGAGCAAGGACAGCCAAAGTCAATTGGAACTGAGGCATTTCTTAGAAGAAACAGTCTTGCACAAAGTTGGAGAGTTTGTAGAAAATCACTTAAAGGGTCACAAGCTGTTAAGCCTATGCAATGAGAGTTGGGATCAACTCTGAAAATAAGCAAATGCAGTTCTGAACTGGGAAAAGCGCAGTATAAACGACAGGGAGGTAAGTACCCCCAGTCTAAACAGTACCTGTGGTTTGAAGAAGAGTGGTCCATCTGAATTCTATCTTGCTATAGCGGTGCATACCCTTGTTCTTGAGCCACCGTCATGGGGACAAAAGAGGGATGGCGTCTGTAGGGCTCTTGCGGTGGTACTTTGGAGGTCGTCCGCAGCTATGGGCTCTTTTTGGTTCAGCAGCACTTCACGGTTTCAGCGCTTGGCAAACAGCACTGTCGCCGAGCTTGGATACCGGTTGGGCTTCCTTCACTTCTCGGGTCCTGCACTTTGGGTAGGGGACTCGGGGTCTGGTCGTCTTGCTTCTGGAGGGCCCTTCAGAGACTCCTGGAGCTTCTAGCCGGATTTCAGACGTTGCACTCGACTACGGATTACCCGCATACTAGTATTCGGTTCTGTTAGGGAGAATTCTCAGAAATGTGCCAATTCCCTCTACATTAGAGACCCCCAGCAACTTTGCTGGATTTTGAGGACTTGATTTTTTAACCTGGAGAGAGTGAGACCCCTTTTCCCACTCTCGTATTTTAATGCGATTTCTGAGCTGTTTCTTTTTGGTTATGGAGCCTGACAAACTCTATAGGCATCATCTTTTACGTTGTCACACAGCACCTTCAGTGCAGTGGCACAGGGAAGTCCTCCAGATTTCCCCCAAGGTTTAAATACCTTCTCTGGGATAAACTACTGTTTCCCAGAGCAGTAAAGTGAAATTGACTTTACTTGCATTTGTAACTTTCTAGACCTGGCACACACTATCTTACAATAGGGTGCTGGAGGGGTTACATAGTATCCCCTTTTGTCTAGCTTCCAATGTAAAACATTTTTGTTACACTTTCCTCACTGAATGGCTGGTGGCAGTGGTTTAGTTTTTACTACCGTGGTGTGCATTTACCGCGGGCTGCATTCGCAGCTGCACTAAAGCACCCAAGTGTGCCATTGTTGTCAAAATTGCCCTGGTCTTCTTTTTTCGCTATTTCTTTGTGGAAAGGTCCTTCGTAGGATTTACTCTGTGTGCCAAACCAGGTTTGGTCTTTGTTCGTTTTGTCTTTGGTGGGATTCACGAGTGAAGCCTCCCTCTGGCTCCAGGGTGTCTGGGGTAGGTAGGAAGTGTGGTAGGTGCCTGAAACTCCCTGTGCTTAGTCTCCTAGGAGACCCAAATGCACTCTCTGATGATTGGCCGGCTGACTGTCCGGCAAGGACAGCCACCCTGCTCGGCGACTGACAGCCAGGCTGGAATGAAGGGGACAGCGCTGTATAAAAGTTGAGTATTTTAGCTTGGAAGTCAGTCGACCAGTGGACAAAAAAACCGAAGAAGAACTTGAATAGGACGCCTGCTGCAACTCCTGGACCGTTGGTTTGCCCGGTGAAGCCCTGCTGCAGTGCCAAAACGCCAAGTTCGCATTGGCAGAGAAGCCCCTGCAAGGACGTCTTCTCCCCTTGAGTTGGTGGGACCAATCCACTCCAAAGTAAGCCACCTGGACATCCATCTCAGAGCTGGTTTAATTTCCAGAGTTGCTGCTGGAAACCTTATAGCCAGGGAGAGGAACACCAGGTTGTGTGCATTGCTTTTAAGTAGGCCAGGACTCCCAGGAAGCCAGACTGACCGAGCCTGAGCCCCCTCAACAGATTGCGGGACCCCAGAAGCAAGGCAACTCCTCCTCGATGGCAAGGAACCGCATTGTTGCTATTTGCGGTAGATGCGAGAAGCTGAAACGCTGAACAGCCACTGAATTTGAAGTTTGCCGTTTGCAAGTTTTGACGTCCCAGTGCAGGAGTCACCCCCCCCTTGTCCCCATGACTGAGGCCCTGGAACAGTGAGAACTGCACAGAAACAGGAGTCAGCTGCTGCATCTTTTCTTCATTTGTAAGGTACTGTACAAAGTCTAAGAGAACTTGGCTCTTGCTGTAGAGTTGCTTGCATCTTCCACTACTCACAAGTCTAACACCTTGTGGCCCTACATTGAAGAAAACATTTATCAAAGACTTCTGAAACATTGAGCAAATAATTTTGCTTCAGCTCATATAGACTTCTAACTATTGACTTTTCACTGAATTGCTCTTATTGGGGATCTGAAAATATTTGCCTGCTTAAGAATAATTGTGGTATCTTGTGTGCTCTAATAACCTTTTCCTTTGACTTGCTCTTAAACCACTTCTGAATGCCAAACAGTAATGCATTCAGGTCAACAGCACCCTAGCTATTGAAGTCACCTGTGGGTGTAGGTCTCTGCTGTATGCCATCCCAAATGGGTATTTACTGATTCTGGACTTAAGAGAGTGTATAGTTTTGAAGTATATTTGTGTGGTGTTTTACAGTGCTCCCTTCTGAAGAAGGCTTACATTAACTGACTGGTAAATTAACAATTGTTTTATCAAGAAAAACTGTGTAAGTGCTAGCTTGAATACTTGTCACTGTGAATCTCTGTGTAACTCCCATACAGCTCACATTGACCCCTCTTGAGATGAGCCTGGCTACTCGCCCACACTACCAACCTGTGTAGTACAGTGTAGTGTACTGCATACAAACTTGCCTAACAATGCCTCCAGATCCTTCCTCTCTCAGGAAAGTTTCCTTACTATCGCACAAGCAATCATAGGGTCAAGCCTTGATTACTGCAACGCCTTCTTTGCCAGCACCTCCTGTCATAACATCCGGAAGTTAGTTGATCCAGAGCAATGCCATCCAAGCTGCTCTAAATATTCTATGACAGGAGTGCATTTTGGCCGCAAGGAAAAATGTTAATTGATTTCCGATTCAAGAGCAAATCATAATCAAGACATTGTCTATTAACATAGATACATATCCAATTCAGCTGCTCCCTACCTGTCTCAGAAAATCACCAGAGCTCAATCCAACAGGCCCCTCAGATCAGCATATACGAATAGACTGACACAACTGAAATTCAAACCGTCAAAAAGTTGGCGGCGCAAGCTTTCCCTCCTTTGCAGCAAACCAGTGGAACTCTCTCCCGCCCTCCTTGAGTGCTGAACAATCGTATTGGGCCTTAATGAGATCCCTAAAAGCCTGACTGTTTTCATAATTACACAGTGGATTATGCTGACTCTGCTTTGTCTTTTAACTCTGTTTATATGCAACTGTAACAGCGCCTCAATGCCTCTGGGTTTAGCGTGCTTTATAAATGAAACTCAATAAAAATGAGTTATACAAATTACAAGAAACTTCATACACAGTAACTCATGGGCTTCAGTGGCTCAAAAATCTAGACATTTTGATGCATTTTTGCTTACATTGCACACTCTTACAAAACTGTTGCCAACAATTGGTGTCCTCAAGCTGAATTCTGGGCTAATTAACTTCAAAATTAATGATTCCAATACTGTGCTGCACACTTGGTAGGTGACATACTAATTCTACTGAACACCCTTTTCTGGCTCATGAATTCTACTGGCTATTCCGCACCTGCCTCCAAAGCACCAAACAGCCAGTGGAAACTACAGCCCGTTGTATATCCTTAAAAACTTTGAACCCTGTCACTTACATTTTTACAAATTAAGCACTGGTCATCCTGTTTCAGGCAGTTGCTCCCCTTGATCTGGTAGCCTGCTCGCCAACATGAGCATTGTCTGCTCGGATTTCTCTGATCTCCTCTGCATCAGTGGATCCTTTGTTTCCTCTGAAGTGGCAGTTTTTGCAGTCTTTGCACTTAACCACAACTTGTAGAAAACCTGAAGTTTCAATTTACATGTGCCCCCTAATCCACTGGACCTTTTCTTCCACTTCCAGCATCCTTGTCCACACATTAGGGGTCTTACGAATCCTACTCTGTTGCTTGCACTTTATATTGAGTTCATATAAAGTCTTGACCATTAAGTTAACTCTGTGGACGTTCCTTGACGTTTTTATGTGAAAGATGTAGCCAACTTTCTACCCTGGGAGTAGAATCTTGACTGCCATGCTACCACTATGAGCTTTAGGAATAACTTAAGTCAAATACACCACATGGTGGTCTTCCTAAACCCTCAATACATAAGGAAAATCCCCTTAGAACCCAATTTGCTTCTCTTTCCCTTTTTCTTCTCTCAGTTCCACCCAAGGACCTGCAGGTTAAGTGCCATAGAAATGTAACAAGAGGGGAAGAGGACGCTCCTCTGTAAAGTATGCTGCTCCTCTCCACCTGTATTAAGATTAGAAGTGAATAGCTATGTGTTAGCAGGGCAGGGTTCTGAGTAGGGCAGTGTTTAAGCAAATGAAGGAGTTCTGCATTTTCTGTGGAGCAGTATGTTGGATTGACAGCAGTGTGCGGCAGGTGATCAAGCTATTTGGAATCTATAGCTTTTGTGCAACACATTTTGGATGAAGTTGGGCCTGTTAGGAGTACAAAAGTCACAACGATGATTATCTATTTACCAAAGGTAGATCACACTTGTAACGCTAATTGTTTAAAGTTTTTTGTTAATCCAATGCAGTTTGAAAAGCCTTCACTGATAGTAATTTTTAATGTTTACAATCGTATTACAACCTTCAAAGGAATGCCTCTCAAAATATACTTAATTTTTGTCCTCACAGGGACTCAACCTTCTTCAATGCAAAACCAGCAAGCACCAATTGACACTCAAAATAGAAAATGGAACCAGCAAGCCCAGTTACCTGCAGGAAGTGGTAACTTGAGTCAAGACGATACAGTCCGAGGTTTGATACCACAGGCCCATTATGCTTCAGGACATGCTGTTCCATTTTCTGTAGAAAGATCAGGAGACTCCTTGCGTTATACGCCAAATGGAAATCAGCCACCAGTTTATGGAAGTGTTTCAAATGACTCAGAGTTAAGACCTTTTGCACCCAACGAGACTCGTGGCCCAGGAGGATTTTCATCTGCAAACCGTGTTTATGGAAATGAATATAATCTATCTGACAGAGGACCTCGTCCTGGTAGCCTCCCTGGAAGACCCTTGCCAATTGATCGCTTACCAGAATACCCAGATTACAGACGTAACCCTATTACTCCAAGTCTAGATTCAGCAAGGAGTGCAAACTGGATTCAAGAGCCGTCAAGTAGATATGTAAGAGACCAGGGTCCAAGATACACAAATGTTTCTGAAGGGTACAGCTCGGGCAGTAACACAAGAATGATGCCAGATGCATTTGCTTCCCAGCAAGAAGCTGGTCTCCAAAAATACCTTCCACCAAAATCAGCTGCCCCCTTTCGTACTTCATTCCCAAGTGATTTGTACAGGGAGAGGCCAAGAAGTATGACTGATTTAGGGAGACCAGAGAAATGGCAGCTGGAATATGCACGTAGGTACATGAGAGAATTTCCAGAACGTGCTCCATTGGATCCTTCAGTCCACAATACATCTTCAGCATATTCTGACGCCGTTGGTGCGAGAATGTTGCCAGCAAGTGCTCCCCTTCGCTCTTCTACCCTGCCAAGAATGGGCCTGCAAGATGTGCCAACTCAAGGAGCTACAAGTGGTCTTGCTGCTGACATTCTGACTCTGATTAAAGGGAAGGATGTCAAAGCTGCATCTAAAATTCTCACTACTCTTGCTCCTACCCACCCGGCCCTAAAAAGTAAGTATTAAATCAGTTGATTATCTTAAATTAAAAAAAATGCAAGATTATGTTCTGAAAAAAGCCAATTTGCAAATGTTTAAGTTAAATTGTCTATGAAGAATAGAAGACGGCAGCTCGAGATGGTAAGTACTTCATGCTTCAAGTGTGGCAAAACTTTGCTTTCCATGTCATAGCCCGCATTTTAGAAATTTGTGTTGTAAACTCACTACTGAATTGACATATTCACAAAATGCCGGATGCAGCATTATTCAAAGTGTTCAAAACAGCTCACAATAGTGTGGCTCGTATTTTTGTTTGGCATCATGGGGTCCTTCCCAGATACTTTTTAAGAATTATTCTTGACAGTCAGTTGGGACTTGCACAAACATTCCCAATTGGATAATTCTAAGAAATATCTTGGAAAAATATATGAAAGCCACACCTTCTTTTCATTGTATTGGTATTTATTTGAAAAACAGGTGTCCATCTCAATCAAAAATCACTGAATGGGTGCCTATGCAATAGCAGGTGATGAGCCAGTTTGAGGGTGCAAACAAATTGACCGAAGACAAAACAAAAAATAGCCTGGGGGCTTCGGGGGTGCGCAAACTAAAGAGGAGTACTGCACAAATATACAAAATTACATTATTGCACTGCACTGGGGGAAAGTGATAGGGTAGGGTGTGCTTAGGCGGATGGGGAGGAAGTGGAATTAGCTCCCTCTTTGGCCAGTAGGGGGAAGTTTAAACTGAGCTTTGAATAGATCTGCTGTCAGGCAAGCTTTGATTGTGATGGGCAGTGGGTCCCAATGGAGCAGACTTGTAGGGAGAAAGGGAGGAAGTGTGGGGAAGGATGGGACATTGAGCAGGAGCAGAGGGAATCGGATGACGAGGAGACTGGAGTCCTCAGCCATGTACCTAGGCGAAAAAGCATTGATAGCTTTGTAGACTTGACCAGGAACTTGAAAAGGAAGTGGTTGTGTTTGGAGCTCCAACTAGCATGGTGTTGGTAGGTAGAAGTGGGAAAGGATCTGTTTAGGCTTTAGAGTGCAGGTAGTGAAGTTGAGGATGTAGTCTAGATGGAAGGAGTAGTAGAAAGGAAGGGCAAGGAGAAGGCGCCAGCATTATTTTACTTTGCTGATCACAGGGATGGAGATGAGTATTTTTTAGAGTGGTGAATAAGAAATTGACATATTTTCAAAATGTTAAAATGGTTTGTACGAGTAGCAGAGACAGTGGTAGTGATGAATTGTTGAAGTCTGAGGTCGCTACCAAAAAGGACCCAAATGTTATGGGCCTTGGGCAAGGGAAGGGAGCAAGGTCAGGCGGGAAGGAGATAGGAGGGGGGAGGTGGGAAGGAGAACGAATGACATTGGAAGTCTGGAGAAAGAGGACTTCTGTTTTTGAAACATTCACGATCAGGCAGCGGAGAGCAATCTATTGATGGTTTGCAGTGAGACCATTAGTAGTCTGTTAGGAGATGCTTGGGGTGAAGAGGGAAAGGTGAAATATTTGAGTTGAGGTGGTAATGAAAGTCAAAGGATGATATAAGTGGGGTACGAACGGTTGTGGTGAGAGGCTTTCGAGTTCCAGGTTGTTAGAGAGAATTCTCAGAAATTTGCTAATTCCTCTCTACCTTAGCGACCCCGAGCAACTTTGATGGATTTCAGGACTCTTCATTTTTAACCTGGAGAAAACCCTTTTTTCCCACTCTCTCATGTATTTTCAATGTGATTTGAACTGTGTGTTGCTTTAAGTATGTATGGAGTCTGACAAACTCCACAGGCATCATCTTTACATAGTGTCACACAGCACCCTCAGTGCAGTGGCACAAGTAAGTCTTTCAGATTTCCCAAAGGTTTAAATACCTTCTCTTGGATAAACTGTTTCCAAGAGCAGTGAAGTGAAATTGACTTTATTATATTTGTAACTTTCTAGACCAAGCACACACGATCTTAAAATAGGGTGATGGAGGCGTTACTTAGTATCCCCTTTGTCTAGATTCTCATGTAAAGTTTTTATGTTGCCCTTTCCTCGATGAATGGCTGGTGGCAGTGGTTTACTTTTAACTACCATGGTGTGTTTTTACCGCGTGCTGCGTTCGCAGCTGCAGTAAAGCACCCCAGGGTGCCATGTTTGTCAAAATGGCCCTGGTCGTCTTTTTTTGCCATTTCAGAGATTTACTCTGCGCGCCAGACTAGGTTTGGTCCCTTTGTTAGTTTTGCCTTTGGCGGGATTCACAAGTGAAGCCTGCCGCTGGCTCCAGGGTATCTGACGGGGGCAGGAAGCGAGGGAGGTGCCCGAAAACTCCCTGTGCTTAGTGTCCTAGGAGACAGGAATGCACTCTTAGGGGATTGGCTGGCTAGGTGTCCGGCAAGGACAGCCACCCTGCTGGCTTACTAACAGCTATGCTGGATTAAATGGAAGAAACCTTCATAAAAGGTGCTGCGTTTTGGCTTGGAAGGCAGAGTCGACCACTCGATTAAGGAATCCGAAGAAGTACTTGGAAGAGACGCCTGCTGCAACTCCTTCTCCGTTGGTTTGCCCGGTGAAGCCCTGCTGCTGTGCTGAAGCTCCAAATTCTTATCTACAGAGAAGCCCTCCAAGGACGACTTCTCCCTGTTGAGTTGGTGGGACCAGTCAACTCCAAAGTAAGCCACTTGAATTTCCACTGCAGTCGCTGCTGGAACCGAATAGCCAGGGAGAGAAACACCAGATTGTGTGTGTTGCTTTTAAGCTGGCCAAGAGCTCCAGGAAGATCCTCCGGACTCCCAGGAAGCAGGACTGACCGAGCCTCAGCCACCACAACGGAGTGCTTGACCCCAGATTCAAGGAAAGCCCATGTTATTTGCAGTAGAGGCGAGGATCTGAAACACCGAAGTGCCACTTGTTTGAAGATTGCCGGTTGCGGTCGATGACAGTCCCATTGCAGTGCAGGAGTCCCCAGAAGTCCTCCCTCTTGTCCCCTTGACTGAGGCACAGGAACACCAGGATCTGCAGAGCGCACAGGAACAGAAGCCATCTGCTGCACTTTTCTTCAACCTAAAGGACTATACAGTCAAAGAGAACTTAACTCTTGTTGTGCCACCTTGCTTGATTTCAGTTGAGACTGGTCTCGTTTGCTCTTGTAGAGTTACTTGCATCTTCTACTTCTCAAAGGCCTAACAGCTTGTGACCCTACATTTGATTGTACTTTTGCTACAAAAGATTTCTAAACATTGTGCAAGACTTTTACTTACCTGCAAGAAGTGCTTCAGTTCACCTGGATTTTTGCTAAATTAACATTGGTTGGTTTGGCTCCCTGAAAGACTCTTCCCTCCTCTGCTGTGTTTTGCCTTCCTTCCAGGAAAGAGTTACCTGACTTTGCATTGGGGTTTTTTGAAAGTACTTACCTGGTTAAGAAAAATTGTGTGAATACTGGTCTTATTCGGAAACATCTTTTCTTTGGCACTCGTGTATTCTAAATGCAACACTGTTAAGCAAAGTTTGAATGCAGTACCCTCTGAGAACACTTCAAACAACTAGGACTACAAGTATAGGTAACCCAACCCTTGGTATAAGCTTTGGTAGCGTGTTGAGCAGCCAGGCTTTACTCCTACTTCCCGTCCCCTTTCCTCCATAATTTTGGGACATTCCGTCCTGTGGGATGGGACCGGAGCACTTTCGTAAAAAAGCATAACATTGAAAAATGTGACGCCCTTCTCTTTTTACGTGGTGTACCGCACGCGCCCATAACCCCGCCCTCCTTAGCTCTGCATCGTCCTTTTCTCCGTGCGGTCGGGGCTGGGCACACTTGCATCACCAGGAAGAACTTTTTTTCCTTCCCGTTGTCCCTCTCTCCTGCTCTGCAGTTGCGTAGTCCTCAGTCTGCGCCGGATCATTTGGGATTTGCTACTTGTTCCTCTTGCGAACGTCGCTTCGCTAGGGTGGATCCCCATACTCTCTGCTTAGAGTGTCTGGGGCCGGATCACCGTTGGGACTCGTGTTTATACTACGACTCCCCTTCGGTCCGGGCACTTAAGCGTCTTCGTCGGTGGGAGATCTTCCAGAAGGTTCCTCCATCGCATTTTCAGCTGTTCATCGACGGAAAGAAAAGACGCCGGGTAAGTTTCTTACTTTTCAGGGCACCCTGGCCAGGGGAACTCCTTCCCTGGGTCCACCAAGTCCAGGAGGGGCTTCAAAAGCTCTGCTACCAGGGTTCCCCCTGAGGTGCTGCGCAGGCCTAATAGGCGTACCAGAGGTTTTCTCCAAGGGTTTTCCGCGAGGGGCCCGCTTAGAACGGATCATGACCTAAGGTTGACCAATCGGGTGCTAATAGCCAGCATAGTCGTGCTGAGGTGTTGGGTACCGGAGTTCGCTCTGAGGTCTCCTTGTCAGGAGCTTCCCACACAGACACCGGGGAGAGCCCTGAGGCCTCTGTTGAGGCTTTCTGTACCAAACCATGGTTCGAGGCCCCTCTCGGGGGAGCTATTAAGACCGGACTCTGTTCTGGGGTTCTTCTTAACGAGGCTAAGGTGTGTACCAACAGAACTGTTAAGACCTTGTCTGTGAGGTGGATTCCTCAACTTTCCGTGCTCGCGGAGTCACTAGTTCTGTTGAGGGGGCACAGAGAGATGTCGACCGTAACTCCCCTGTTACTGGCATTGCTGAGGTTCCTCCTTTGCAGGCTAATTCAAGGGACACAATGTCCAGTAAACATCCAAGGCCCCATAGTACCGGCTCTGCCAAGGATCCTTGTGTCAAGGCAAACATTTCAGTCAAGTCCCCTGACCAGTCTGTGGAGTCAACTGCCTCATCTACACATGTGCTGCATTTCTCCTCAGATGTTCACAAAATGGCGGACCTTCCCGCGTGGTCTACGGCGGCCATTTTGGATTCTTCCCTCACACCCACGCTATCGACAGCGGGTGCTGGGAATCTTCTTTTTGGTGGACAACCTTTTCCACGTGACGGGGTGAATCTGTTCCACCCTTCCTATGACTGGCGTACTCAGATGCCACTACCTCATTCGGTCTCGCTTCCTGGCAGCCTCCTCAACAGAGGATGCCTTTCTTGGGACGTTTCAGAGACTTATGCATTCTGACCCCATGAGGGAGTACTTTAAGGGCCTTTCTTGTAGCTCTATAACCGGGGTTTCCCCCGGAGGTGCCCCAAGGGCCTGATCGGCGTACCAGAGATTCCTCCGAGGGTTCTGACGAGCCTGCCAGTCCTGGACATTGTTCCGAGGTTAACCATCACAGTGCTACAGTTAAGCCCAGTTCGGTTGGGTGCTGCAATAACAGGGTTCACCGTGAGGTCTCCGTTTCTGGAGCTTTCCCTGCTGTAACCAGGTTGAAACCTGAGGTTCCTCTTGTGGAGGCTAAAGTCTGTACCGAGTCTCGACTCGAGGCCCCTTCAAGGGAGATTTACGTACCAGGTTGAAACCTAAGGTTCCTCCTGGGGGGAGGCTAAAGTCTATATCGACAGACCTGACAGGCCTTCTCTGAGGATCTTGTTGGTGAAGTATTGTCCTCAACCGTCCCACGCTCAGGGTTGTGGTGGTACTGGTTCTGTTGAGGGGACCAAGAGGGGGGGGGTCACGGACCGCGTCTGGTACAGGTTTGTCCGAGGTTCCTCCATTGTAGGCTAATTTTGAGACTGGTTCGAAGATGTCGACTAAACATCCGAGACCACCCAGTACCGGCTTCCGAGTATCCTTGTAAGGCTAAAGTGTCAGTTAAGTCCCCTGAGGCAAAGTTAAGTCCCCTGAGGCAATTGCCTCAGCTACGCCATGTGACGCAGTTCTCTTCAGGTGGCGTCAAAATGGCGGCCCAACCTTCGAGGCCTACGGCGGCCATTTGGATACCTCCCTTACACCTACGTTTGCAACGTCTGCTGCTGGGAGCATTACTTTCGGCACTAGTAACCCGTTCTGCCCTTTTACCGGCGTGCATGGGCTTCGCTGCCTCATACTGTCTCGCTCCCTCCTGCTTTTGCTCCACTGATCTATGTGGACCTGGCCGGTGGTGGACCCTCCTGCCAACCACCTCGGCTGAGGTTGGGTTTTTGGGAAGTTTCAGATGCTCATGCACTCTGACCCTATGAGGGCGTATTTCAAGCGTTTTTCACTCCTGTTCCACCCCATCTGCTCCGATTCGGTTTTTCTTTTAAAACCTGAGGCGGTAGGCGTGGAGGACCAGTCTTCTGTTCCCACCTCGTTGGGATGAGCCTTAAGTGGATGAGGACGGGGATGAGCAGCCGTGCTCGGTGAGAGCATTCCATGTCCGGGAGGGGCTTGTGTAGCAGAGCATCCCCTGAGGTGCCTCAAGGGCCTGATAGGTGCTCCAGAGTGTTCTCTGAGGGTCCCACAGAGGACCTGCTAGTACCGGACATAGTTCCGAGGTTCACCATCACGGTCCTAAAGTTAAGCCCAGTTCGGCCGTGTGCTGGGATACCAGGGTTCACCCTGAGGTCTGTTTCTGGAGCTTTCCACACAGATACCGGGGTACGCCCCGGAGGTCTGTTTCTGTTGCTTGTCACACCGAACCATGGCTCGAGGCTCTTCCTGAGGGAGCTATATGTCCCAGGTTAAAACTCAAGGTTCCTCTAAATACAGTACTGACTGAGTCGAGGGATCCTCTAAGGGTCCTGTCGGTAGGGTGCATTCCTCAACTGTTGCACGCTCAGGGTTGTGGTGGCACCGATTCTGTCAAGGGAGCAAAGAAGGTTATCAGCAACAGGTCTTCCAGTACCGGCTTTGCCAAGGTTCCTCCATTGGAGGCTAATTCTGGGTCAGTTCCTAGGATGTCCACTAAACATCCTAGATCTGCCAGCACCGACTCGGCCGAGGATCCTTGTTTCAAGGCTTAGTCTTTTAAGTCCCCTGACTATCCTGAGGGTACAGTTGCCTCATTTTCTGTCATCACGCAGTTCTCTTCGGGTGTTGACTAAATGGCGGCCAAACCTTGGTCCACAGCAGCCATTTTTGATACCCCTCTCACACCAACTTCCATGACGACTGGTGCTGGGAGCGGTCCTTTTGGGGCTGAGCAGTTTTTCCACGCTATGTGGACAACAAAGACCCGTTTGTCTGACCTGGCGACAGCTAAGGCCCCTTGTACAAAGTCAGGGTCCCAGACTCTGTCCTTCTCTGGGATCCGGGGGTTTCAGGGTTGCCGTGCACGCCGAAGTGAAACTTCTGTTGGTAGCCCCACCTTAAGGGGCAGCGGCAAGGGGGTTGGTTTTTCTCTTGGCCATCAGCCTCCTGTACAGGGACAGATAATCTCCCTGCTGACAAATCACAAATGATATTTTTGTCGGTCACACTGCACTACACTACAGTGGGAGGACGAATCTCGTGTCATCTGCAGGTGTGGCAAACCATCACCGAAGACTGGTGGGGTTTGTCCATCGTTTAGGCCGGTTTTTCGCTTGCCCTTGCCTCCTACCCCACCCTTCAAGCCTCTCTTCTGACAGATTGGGATGCCCTCCCTCAGAGCAGAGGTACATAAACTTCTATACCGCAGAGCGGTGGAACCTGTTCTCCTCATGGAGCAAGGGAGGGGCTAGTACTGCAGTACCTTCAGTGCTCAGCCAAGCTGGCCTGCGCACTATCTTTGATTTTTCTAAGGGAAATGAAAGTTGTTCACGCCCTGCCAAATAAAGTCCTCTTTGGAAGGGCGATTGGCTCAGTGTGTTGGTCTCCCAGGATGCTTAAATGCACATTCTGTCTTGGAGCAGCATATAGAATATCTGCGGTTCTCTGGAGCCCACATATGAAATATATGCGGTTCTTCCTGGGAGAACATTACCTCAGATTCGGGTGCTCTTTTTGGTCTCGGGTCAGCGAGACACACCCGGGAGCTCCTCTGAAGGGCCCTGCAGCAAATCTCTCAATACCAGATCTTCTTCCAATGTTCCCCATTTGGGGCGAAGGCTGACTCCATTTCTGCTATGGCTTTGGATACTAGGGTTCGCCCTGAGGCTTCTCCATCTGGGGCTAACTGTACCGAGTCTTGGCTCAAGGCCCCTCTTGAGGTGGCTATAAAACCAGGGTTAAACCAGGGTTAAACCTGAGGTGCCCTGCTTGGGGCTAAATCGGTCACCAACAGAATTGAGTCCCTCATCAAGGGCCCTGGCTGTAAGGTACATCCCCAAGCCTCCTGTGTACCAGGTCTGTTGAGGGGCGAAGGAAGGTGGTCACGTACTACTGACCTTCCAGTACCGGCTCTAAGGATCCTCCACTAGAGGCTAACTCTGGAGAAGCCCCAGACATGTTTAGTAAACACCCTAGATCTGCCAGTACCGGCTCTGCCGAGGTTACTTGTTTGAGGGCTAGGATGGCACACAAGGCCCCTGACTCCCCTGGGGAGACTATTGCTTCACTTGCTCCTGTGACGCAGTTTGCCCCTGGTGTGTGATAATGGCGGCCCAACCTTTGCGCGCCACGGCAGCCTTTTTGAATACCTCCCTTAAAAGCAAGGTTTTACATCAACAAGCAGGGTGACACAGACTCTCCACTCCTTGTGGATCTTTTCATACAAATTTGGGCTGGGCCATCCAATATATGGTTTGGCTCCAGGCTCCACAAATCCCGGGTCACCTCAATGTGACCGCAGATTAATTCAGTTGCCAGTCTGCATCGGTTACGAGTGCGAGATGAACAGCATTATCATCTCCAACCTTTTCCAGCAATGGGGCACGCTAGAGGTGGTCCTCTTTGCAGCTTATTGGTCAACATGAAAGCTTATGCTTTCCCCTCATTGCCTCCTATTTATTGGTCACTCTGTAAGCGCATTGAACTGTGGCCAAAGCAGCTATGTGGGCTTTCCCACCAGCTTTTGGTAAGCATTACCTCTTAGACTTGGCCTCCAGAGCCGATGCTCAATTCGACCAGGTTGTTCTTAAAAACCTTTTTCAGTAAGGAGTGTTTCCTGTGAGGAGTGCTTGGTAATCTCCCAAAAGTATGGAGGAAAGGGGATGGGATGTATGAGTAGAACTAACAAAGTTACTCACCGTAGTGACTGCCTTACTCCTTGTCCATAGTCCCCTTTCCTCCATACGCCCATCGTCCCCTCTAATAAGTATCCTCTATTATTGTTTAAATGGTCTCAGACCTGGCGATAGAAAACGACTGAAGGGCGATGCACGGGGCGGAGCTAAGGAGGGCAGGGTTACGGCCATGTGCGGTACTCTGCGTAAAAAGAGGACGACACATTTTTCAATTTGATGCTTTTTTACAAAAGTGCTCCGGTCCCGTTCCACAAGACGGAATGTCCCAAAAGTATAGAGGAAAGGGGACCATGGACTAGGAGTAAGTTGGTCACTACGGTGAGTAGCTTTGTTAATCTCAAGAGGGGAAATGTGAGCTGTAGTGGAGGTACACAAAGATTTGCAGTTACAGGTATGCAAATAAACTCTTAACACTCGGTTTCTTGCATAAACAATTTATCAGTCAGTTATAAAGCCTTCTTCAGAAGGGAGCAATAGAATAGTAAAACACAAATATACTTCACTACTGCAGACTGAGTTTCTGAATCAGACAAGGCCCTTTTGGGATGGCCCACAGACACAACCTACACCCACAGGTGACTTCAGTAACAAGGGTGCTGGGGACATTAATACCTTACTGTTGGCATTCAGTATACTCTTAAAATATAAGTAAAAGGTAAAGGTTATTGGAACACAAGAAGTTACATATTTTCATAAGCAGGGCAATTACTTTCAGATAACACTTGGAGAAGAGTCATTCAATTCAATAGGCTAAGCCAAAGTCAATAGGCCAAAGTCTTTGTATAGGATGCAGCACTTCAGGTAAGTAAATGGAAAAGTCTTTGCACAAGTTCTTAGGTGTCAGACTTGTTTCACAGTACCTTTTAGTAAAGAAGAAAATATGCAGCTGAAGACTTCTGTTCCTGTGCAGTTCTGCTGATCTCACTGTTCCCGGGCCTTAGTCGTGGGGACAAGATGAAAGACGTCAGGAGACTCCTGCACTGTATTTGCACCGTCAAAGCTGGCAACCGGCAAACTTTACTTTCAATGGCTGTTTCGCGTTTCTGCTCCTTGCAGTACAGCAAATAGCAATAAGCACGTTCCTGGCCGTCAAGGTGGACTTTCTCACATCTGAGGCCCGCACTCCACTGAGGGGGGAGGGGAGGTCACGCTTAGTCAGGCTTGGTCAGTCCTGCTTTGTGGGAGTTAGGAGGATCTTCCAAAAGCTTTAGGCCAGCTTACAAGCGATGCACATATTCTGGTGTCCCTCTCCCTGGCTCTGTTTCCTGCAGCAACTCTGAGGAAATTCAACCAGCTCCGAGATGGGTGTCCAGGTGGCTTACTTGGGAGTTGATAGGTCCCACCTGTTAGGGAGAGTTCTCAAAAAAGTGCTAATTCCCTTCATCTTGGAGACCCACAGCAACTTTGCTGGATGTTGAGGACTTGATTTTTTTTTTCCTGGAGAGTGTGTGACCCTTTTTTCCACTCGCTCTGTGTTTTGAAATGTGTTTTACTCTTGTGTTTTCTTTGGTTATGGAGTCTAACCAACTCCATAGACATCATAGGCACAGGGAAACCTTTTCATGCTTTACCAAGGTTTAAATACCTTCTCTGGGATAAACTACTGTTTCCCAGAGTAAGTAAAGTGAAATTGACTTTACTAGTCTTTATAAATTCCTAGACCCTGCACACACTATATTACAATTCACTGCTTGAGGGGTTACTTAGTATCCCTTGTGTCTAGATACTCATGTAGCAGTCAAATGCTTCCCTTTCCTCTCAGAATGGCTGGTGGCAGTGGTTTTACAACTAACTACCATGATTTTTCTCAACTACGAACACCGGTAGCGTTAAATCGCGGCAGCCATGTTTTTAAAGATGGCGCCTGAGCCTCCTTTGTTTAAACCGGTCCCGGTCTTCTTTTTTCGCCATTTCTTTTTGGAAAGGTCCTTCTAAAGTTCGTCTCTGCACGCCAAAATAGGTTTGGTCCCTTTGTTCCTTTGGCAGGCTTCCAGAGTGAAGACTGCCTCTGGCGCCTGTGTGTCTGGAATGGGCAGGAAGTGAGGGAAGTGCCCGAAACTCTGTGTGCTTGGTCTTCTAGGAGAACCAAATGCACTCTGTGGTGATGGGCTGGCTGACTGTCCGGCAAGGACAGCCTCCCTGCTGGGTGCGTGACAGCTAGGCTGGAATGAATGGGAGAGAACTGAATAAAAAGCGAGTTTCTTGGCTTGGAAGGCAGTCGACCACTGGAACGAAAGAACCGAAGACGAGCTTGAAGAGAGCGGCTGCTGCAACTCCTGGACCGTTGGTTTTCCTGGAGAAGCCCTGCAAGGACTTCTTCTCCTTTTGGGTTGGTGGGACCAATCAACTCGGCACTAAGCCACCTGGATTGCAATCTCTGAGCTGGTTGTATTTTCCTCTGCAGGAAACCGAACAACCAGGGAGAGTGACACCAGCTTGTGTGCTTGACTACAGCTAGCGGAATTGAAGATTTGCCAGTTGCCAGCTATTTGACCAGTCCCAGTGCAGTGTAGGAGTACCCCAACGTCCTCCCTCTTGTCCCCACGACTGAGGCCCAGGAACCGCGAGATCTACAGGAACATAGGTCATCAGCTGCATCTTTTTCATCATTTGTAAAGGTACTATAAAATCAGACAAGAGTACTTTACTCTCGGTGAAAGTGTTTGACTTTCCCAACTCACAGGCCTAATCAGCTTGTGACCAACATATGATTCTTCTTGCTACAAACTATTCCTAAGAACTTTTGCAGAGACTTTTCCGTTTATCTACCAGAACTGCTTTATCCTATCCAAGACTTTAGCCCCTTGACTTTGGCCTATCCTATTGAATTGAATGGACTGTTCTGATGAACTCCAAATATTTGCACTAAGAATAACTGTAACCTTTCATGTTCTAATATTTGCCTTTTACTCCTCTTGAAGGGTATTTCTGAAATAGTGTTGAAGTGGATTTGTGTGTGATATGTAATTGCCTCCTTATGAATGTTTTATAACTGACAGATAAATACATTAAGTAATTATCAAAGAAACCTTGAGTGTAAGAGTTTATTTGAACACTTGTGATTGTATTGATATTGATCTTTTATTTCTTATCGCGCTCGTACACAAGTGTTTCAGAGCGCGGCAAGGGAGGGGAACAGGGGAGAACACAGCGATCTTAATAGGCCCAGTGACATTGAGAACGCGCAAGTACATGGGAGAGGAGGAGGTGGGGAGGAGTGGAAAGTGCGAAACAGATAAATATTAATAAATAATAAAGGCAACAAACCATGGTAGTGCAGCCAGCAATTTGCAAGTGCTAAGTTTAAGGCAGCAGACAGGGTAGGTCTGATAAGTGCAGGACGAAAAAGGGGGTGCTGTATGGGTACAGATACAGACCCCAGTGCAAGGGGTGGCCCGGAGGCAGTGCGGGAGGGTGAGCAGGGAGCTGGGCCTGTAGGACAGAGGGTGGCCAGATGCACAGTGCCAAGAGAACAGATCAGCAGGGGAGAGGGGGAGCGAAGGCAGAAGAAAAGAGGAAGGTCTTGAGGTGCTTCCGGAACTGTAGATGGTTCTCCTCGTTTTAGAGTGGCAGGGAGGCTGTTCCAGAGGGAGGCCCCAGCCGAAGACGGAGATCTACTCCCAGCTCGTTTCTTTTAAAAACGACTGACCCTGAGGGAGTTGGAGGTAAAGGAGCGAAGAGCTCGAGAGGGGAGGTATTTGCAGAGGGATAGCTGAAGGTATTTTGGACCCAGGCCCCAGAAAGCCTTGTGGACAATGCAGAGGTTTTTGAATGTAATCCTTGCATCCACTTGGAGCCAATGGAGAGATTTCAGAGCTGGAGAGATACGATCCCAGGGCTTGAGGGTAAGGACAAGTCTCGCAGTCCTGTTCTGGATTAGTTGCAGAGGGTGGAGAGTAGAGGCAGGTAGATTTAGAAAGAGGCTGTTAGAATAGTCCAACCTAGAGAGAACCAGAGCTTGGGATACTATGAGCTTCTGGGGGAAGGAGAGGAAAGGTAGAGTACCTCTGAGAAGGTGCAGTAGTATGTTTGACTTTTTAGAGACCTCAGAGAGCGGAGAAGGAAAGGGTGGAGTCAAAGATGATCCAGAGGTTCTTAGCCTCGCAGGTGGGGGTAGGAGGAGGGCCATGGGAAGCAGGCCAGAGAGTGAGCGGAAAGGATGGTGAAGGTGTGCCGATGAGGAGGATCTCCGTCTTGCTGGCGTTCAGCCAAAGATCATTGGCGGCACACCAATCTTGAACGGCAGTTAGGCAATCAGAGATGAGAGGAGGTGGCCGAGGGCAGCCTGAAAATGAGTTGTCAGCATATCACTGGAAAGTTTGAGCAGAAAATGGCAATGCAGTGGGTGAGAGTTGCCAGGTATTGGTTGAAAGAGAGGTTAGACCCCTGGGGAACACCACAGGTAGAGAGGAAGATAGATGATCGGAAGAACCCAAGTTGGACCTGGGAGGGTCGATCAGAGAGGAAAGAGGTCGGCCAGGCCAGAGCCTGATCAGTGATACCCAGGTTTTCATGGAGACTGTTCAATAGGATGGTATGGTTGACCGTGTCGAAGGCAGAAGAGAGATCGAGGAGGATGAGGACAGAGGGAATGCTAGAGTCAAGGTTGGAGAGCAGATGTTCAGGAGAGCGGTTTCGGTGCTTTTGGCAGCTCTGAAGCCAGACTGGTGGTCATGGAGATAACCAACAGAATTGGAATGAATGTTAAGCTGAGAGATGGCCAACTTTTCCAGGAGTCTGCCCAGAAAGGGAGTAATGGAAATTGGGCGATAGTTAGCTGGACAAGGAGGATCAGCTGTGGGTTTCTTGAGAAGAGGATGTACAAGGGAGTGTTTCAGAGGGGAGGGGAAGGATCCTGAGGCAAAGGAGTGGTTGCAAAAATCAGCAAGGGCTGGAGCGAGGGTTTCAATGTGGTCCTTGATCGTTTTAGAGGAACAGGGATGAACCGATTTTGACGAGGCTTTCATAGATCTGACTTGTCTACCGACCTTGTCAGGGGAGAAAAGAGAAAAGGACGAAAAGGATGGTGGAGGGGTGAGTAAAGGGGGAGGGGAGGTCAGCAAGCATAGATGGAGAGCGGAGAGAAGGGGTGGGGGTGGAGAGGGTGGACAGGATGTCCTGGGTTTTTTAAATGAAGTGAGAGGCAAGGGCATTGCAAAGTGTTTGCTACACTTGTAGTCCTAGTTGTGTGTAGTGGTCCCAAAGGGTA
Source organism: Ambystoma mexicanum (assembly GCF_040938575.1). Taxonomy (NCBI): domain Eukaryota; kingdom Metazoa; phylum Chordata; class Amphibia; order Caudata; family Ambystomatidae; genus Ambystoma; species Ambystoma mexicanum. The sequence goes on from NC_090933.1 coordinate 61,478,417, forward strand.
CTGCATACAAACTTTGCCTAACGCCACCAACTCAATGGGAGAAGTCGTCCTTGCACGGGCTTCTGTCTATGCCAACTTGGCAAGTAGTCACTGCAGCAGGGCTTCACCGGGCAAACTAACGGTCCAGGAGTTGCAGCAGGCGTCCTCTTCGAGCTCTTCTTCGGTGCCTTCATCCAGTGGTCGTCTCTGCCTTCCAAGCAAAGAGACTCACCTTTTATTCAGTTCTCTCCCATTCATTGCAGCTTAGCGGTCAGTCACCCAGCAGGGTGGCTCTCCTTGCCGGACAGTCAGCCGGCCAATCGCTACAGAGTGCATTTGGGTCTCCTAGGAGACTAAGCACAGGGAGTTTCGGGCACCACCCTCACTTTCTGCCTACCCCAGACACTCTGGAGCCAGAGGCGGGTTTCACTCCTGAAGCCCGCCAAAGGCGAATGAACAAAAAGACCAAACCTGGTTTGGCGCGCAGAGAAAAACTCTAGAATGACCTTTCCACAAAGACAGGGTGAAAAAAGAACACCAGACACCATTTTAACAATGATGGCTGGATGCCATTTTTAAAAACATGGCTCCTGCGGTTTACTTTGCCGAGTCCGCAAATGGTTGTGGTAAATGCAAACCTTGGTAGTTCAAAACGAAACCACTGCCACCAGCCAATCAATTGAGGAAAGGGTAACATAAAAAATAAGACACGAGTATTTAGACACAGGGGATACTAAGTAACCCCTCCAGCACTCTATTGTAGGATAGGGTGTGCTGGGTCTAGCAAGTAGAATGCCAAGTAAATTCAATTTCACTTTACTGCTCTCGGAAACAGTAGTTTATCCCATAGAAGGTATTTAAACCTTGGGAAATCTAAAAGACTTCCCTGTGCCAATGCACGGAAGGTGCTATGTGACCCAACTGTAAAAGATGCCTATGGAGTTTGTTTAGACTCCATAACCTATAAGAAACAGTGTATAAAATCACATTATAATACACGAAAGAGTGGAGAAAAAGGGTCTCACTCTCTCGATAGGCTAAAAAAATGAAGTCCTCAAAATCCAGCAAAGTTGCTGGGGGTCTCTAAGGTGGAGGGAATTAGCACATTTTTGAGAATTCTCCCTAAGAAACAGTGATCTATTCATGTCCATAACACCCTAGCTATTGAACTCACCCGAGGGTGTAGGTAGTGTCTGTGAGCCATCCCAAATGGGGATCTGCTGATTTAGAAAACTGTGTATTTTTGAATTGTATTTGTGTGTTGCTTTTATATTGCTCCCTTCTGAAGGCTTATTCAAACTGACTGTTAAATTAATAATTATTTAATCAAGAAACCTTGTGTGTAAGGGTTTATTTTGATACTTGTCACTGTGAATCTCTGTAACTCTTTACTATTGGCTACAACCCCGCAAGATCTGCAGAAATATTTGGCAATCTTTACATCTAAATGCAAAGAGCTACAATTGGAACTGAATATAGACAAATCCAAAGTACTGGTGTTCAGGAACCAATTCTCAAAATATACACCATTGGTGCTTAAGGTGGACGGAGCACAGCTCACCCAAGTCAAATATTTGGATTATCTTGGGGTGAGGTTCCAAGAGACTGGGAGGTTGGGCTGAGCAGGTGAGAGGTTCTGTCACCACTCTGGAGAAATGTAGTGGGTCAAAAAAAACCTTTCATGTTAGATGTTAGGCAAGATTGTATGCTTATGGGTGCACTACAACAACCCTGACCTCCTGGCAATAGCAACCCAACCTTTGGTATAAGTCTGTACTACACATGTTGGTAGTGTGGACAAATAGCAAGGCTTATCTCAAGAGGGGTCAATGTGAGTTGTAGGGGAGTTAAACAGAGATTCACAGTGACAAGTATTCAAGCAAACACACACAGGGTTTCTTGATAAAACAATTGTTAATTTATTTACCAGTCAGTTAATGTAAACCACCTTCAGAAGGAGCACTGTAAAAAACCACACAAATATACTTCAAAACTATACACTTTCTAGTTCAGAATCAGTAAATACCCATTTGGGATGGCATACACTAGAGACCTACACCCACAAGTGACTTAAATTGCTAGGGTGCTGTTGACAATGTATTGTTGGTATTGGTATTCAGAATTAGTTTAAGAGCAAGTCAAAAGGGAAAGATTATTAGAGCAAACAAGACATCACAAATATTTCTAAGCAAGCAACTACTTTCAGATCCCCCAATAAAAGTCATTCAGTTCAGGCTAAGGCAAAGTCAATAGGCAAGAATCTACATGGGCTGAAGCACTTCTTTGCAGGTAATTAGGGAAGTCTTTGCACAATGTTTCAGAAGTCTTTGAAGAAAAATGTGAATCAACCTAGGGCCACAAGCTGTTTAGACTTGTGATTAGTAGAAGATGCAAGCAACTCTACCGTAAGAGGTACGTTCTCTTAGACTTTGTGCAGTAGCTTTGAAATGAAGAAAAGATGCAGCGGATGACTCCTGTTCCTGTGCAGTTCTCACTGTTGCTTGGCCTCAGTCGTGGGGACAAGAGGGAGGACGTCGGGGGACTCCTGCACTGGAATGGTTTATTTTATTTATGCATTTATAGAGCGTGCAAAGCCCAAGGGCAACTAGGTGCTTAAACAAGACTTAAGGATATGGTTACAGAATTATGGATCTTAGATGACAATGTATTGCATTCCAAAATACATCATAAACAGTGTACAGCCGTTTCTTTACAGAGTTCAACATTTTTACAAGTTTACTTATATGCACAAATTGACATGTTGTTCATTTCTTGAATCATTCATACCGTAGTCTAGGAGGTAAGATATCTAGTGTTATAGGTCAGATCTGAAGTGTAATGTGTTTAGATTTTTTCTGAATGACCAGAAGGAGTATCGGTTTTCAGTTGGAGTGAGAGGGCATTCCATAGATTAGGGGCTAATGCTGGGAAACTTGAGCCCCCCGCTTTTTGTCTTCTGACCCTGGGAGTAATGAGCATATTGGTGTAGGCAGAGCGGGTTGGTCGATTGGAATTGTTTGTTTTCCATTTATATAGCGCACCAGGTACCCTAGGGCTTAAGGGCGCTGTGAAACGTAAAACACTCAGACAAGACAAACAACTCATACAGATAGAAAAGTCCTGAAACTAGCTTGAGAATGCAGTCTCGAGAAAAACGGGGTCAAAAGTCAATTGGGGTCTCTTTATGAGAAGAGGGCAGTTTTCAGCCCTTTCTTGAAGATCTCGGTGGATGAAGTGATCCTCAATATGGCTGAAAGAAAATTCCATTTCGGAGGGGCTGCACATATAAAAGCAGCATCCATGGATGTTTTTGTTTTCAGGCGTGGCACAATAAGGGTGTTGGTTTCATCTGATCTGAGAGATCTGGTATTTTTATTTGCCACAATTAATTCTTTCAGATACGTGGGCATGGTTCCATGTACACATTTGTGTGCGATAAGCCTGAACGCTACCATAGCCTGAACGCTACCATAGCCTGAACAGGTAACCAGTGTAGACTTCGACGAGCTTCTGACACATGATCCCTTCTTGTTAGGCGTTTCACCACTCTGACTGCTCCGTTCTGTAGGACCTGTAGCCGATGGAAATCTGATAAAGGCAGCCCTACAAGGAGGATGCAACAATAATCGATTTTTGATCCGATAATAGCCTTTGCAAGTGTTTCAGAATTGATTTCCGAGATAAAATTGGCTTTGCAGATGAGGTCACTAAGGTATTTGGGTGCCCTTTTTGCTATGCATTTGTATGTAATTGTCAAGATTTTGAATTTGATCCTGGCGTGGACAGGGAGCCAGTGGATGTTTCTTCTTGTGGCTGAGATATGTTTGTGTTTTGGTATGTTTAGTTCGGGTCTAATGGCGTTGTTTTGTACTGTCTTCAATTTTTTGATGTTTATGATGCTTGTTCCGGCAAAAAGGGAATTACAAAAGTCAATTCTAGACAATATCAATGCCCTAGCCAAGGTAATGGAATTTTCTGTGGAGATGGAAGGGGTGGCTGGCTCTTACCAACTTGGCCGTATAGGCTGCTGATGAGACAACCGCATTGACTTGTCTATTTAATGTGAGGCAGGAGTCGATGTAGACCCCAAGGGTTTTTATTTCATTGGCCACCGGTATGATGTGGCCATCGATAAGATTTGTAGAGCTGGGGGAGATTACTGAGTTTTTTTGTTTCCAATGATAAGCTCAGTCTTATCGTTGAGGCACAATTCATTGAGGGCCATCCAAGCTTGGATGGCAAGGTAGATTTTATTTAGGTTATTGGAGTCTGTGGCATAGCATCCTGAAATTGGTATGAGTATTTGTGTATTGTCTGCATAATTTGAATACGTGATACCCATATTATCAAGTTTGTCAAACAGGAGCTTGGTGAATGTGTTTTAGAGTGTGGGTGACACACAAGAACCTTGTGGTACACCGGAAAATCGCGGGAACGGGGTGGGCTGCTGCAGTATCTGAGAACACCCTCATTGTTCTATTAGACAAAGATTTGATCCATTTAATCGATTATGGGGAAAAATGGGCAGCAGTCGCTAGGTGTTGGCAGAGGATGTCATGGTTGACTAAATCAAACAGTGCTGATAGGTCGAGCAGCAAGAGGATACAAAGATCTCTTTTGTCCATGTAATGGTCCATTTGCGTTTTCAAGTCGAGCAAGGCCATTTCGGTGCCATCGCCGGGCCTGAAACCAGATTGTATTAAGCCTAATAAGTTTTATTTTTTATTTATAATGCGCATCATACCCTAGGGTAACAGGGCGCAAGAGTTACAAGTATATGCAAAGCTTAGTTCTACAAAAATGTATACGTTTACGTACAGGCAATAATTACAGGGTGTATATACAGAGGGTGCTTATTTACAGACATAGTATACAGGAAAAGAATATGCAGGCAATTTCCAGAGAGCATTATATACAGAATAAAATCAGTTGAACGGAGATAATTACAAGGATACTAGCAGAGAAATGAAGATATCATATCATATAGTGGGTACCTTGACGGTGGCCGGTCAGTTCTAGCTGTATCCTAAGCAGGGGTTATTATTGCTGGTTATTAGATTTCAGCCATATGATGGTGTTGGATCTAAACTTGTGGTAAGATTCGTGTCTTCTCAGACTGGGAGGCAGAGAATTCCATAGTTTGGCCGCTTTCACCGGGAAGCTGTTGCCTCCAATTGTGGATCGTTTGAAGCATGGTATGGAGAGCTGATCTCTGTTGGCTGATCCCGCTGCTCTCATGGAGGTCTGTTTGTGGAATCTCTCCGCCAAATAAGTAACAGAATTTTAAGGAGGACTTTGTCATAGGCTGCGAGCCAATTGTTCTGTCGACAGATCCCAGATGTTCTCTTCTGGAGATGCCTAAAGCCGTTCTAAGGGCATTATTTTGTAAAGTTTGGATTCTTTTGAAGGTTGCTTTAGTTGATCCTAGGTAAAGGGCGTTACAGTAGTCCAGGCGCGACAGGATGAGGGCTCTTGCCAAGGTGATGCAACTGCTATCAGAGAGGAATGGCTTGCCGGTGCGTATAAATTTGCATGTGTAAGCCGTGGAGGATGCTAGGGAGTTGACCTGTTTAGTGAATGAGAGGTTTGAGTCAGGGTAAAAACCAAGTGTTTTTACCTCGCGTTCTACTTTAATGATGTTGCCATCGATTATAAATGAGTAGTTGGATCCTGTTTTTTTTTTAGGTTGGACGGGGTACCCAGGATGAGGTCAGTTTTATCATCTTTCAGGCATAGACCACGTTTGGCCATCCATGCCTGGATGATATACATTCTATTCACCAAGGCCAAATCCTTTTCATAATCCCCTGAAAGCGGGAGGAGGATCTGGGTATCGTCTGCATAGTTAGTGTAGGTGATACCGAGATGATCCAGATCATCGAAGAGGGGCTTAGTGAAGATATTGTAGTGTGTAGGCGAGACGTGTGATCCCTTGGGCACACCGCAGGTGATGGGTATGGGTCTGCAGCTGCCAGCGGCGAGAAGACCCTCATTGTTCTGCCATTTTAAGAAGGATCTGATCCAGGTGACGGCATCATCAGAGAAGTGTGCTGCTGTGTTTAGATGGTTGCAGAGAATAGTATGGTCGACTACATTGAAGGCAGCTGAGAGATCTAGGAGGAGTAATGCTGATTTGCCACCATCTTTGAGCTCATCCATTTTGGGTCTTAATATCGATAAGGGCAGTTTCCGTCCCGTGCTGGGGACGGAAACCTGATTGTCTGGCTCCTACCAAGTGATGTAGTTCCAAGTGCTTTTGTATTTGTGTATATGCTACCTTATCTAAGATTTTTAGAAGGAAAGGCACAGTAGTGATTGGTCTATAGTTGGTCTGTGTGGATGGGTCGAGGGTGTTTCTGGGAGTAACAAAGATTGTTTCAGGTTAGTGGGAATGGTACCAGTAGAGAAGGACGCATTAATGAGTTGGGTAATGAAAGGAGATGGGTCTCGGGCAGCATCCTTGATGAGCTGTGCAGGGCATAGCTCGCCCTGACAATTAGAGGGTTTCAGGGACAGAATAATTCTTTCCACTTCCGGGATGGAAACTTTGAAGTTGAATCGTGTAGATTCATCAGTGTTAGCATTATCAGTTATTTTAGATGCAGGGGGGTCATTTAGGGCAGTTCTTTTACAAGAGATTTTATTTTGTAAAGTGGCTATTTTATTGGCTAGGGCGTGTTGGATATCTTCGCACCATTTTTTATTTTTCATGTGTCGGGTAATGCTATCGGGGTCTCTATTTCTTTGAGAATGGTGAAAAGTTCCTTTGTAAGATTTGGCATGGGATATGCGTGTGTCAAAGGATATTAGTTTCGCTAAGCATATTTCTTTTTTGTAAAGGGAGGACAAATTGGTGAGTTTTAGCTTCTTGGCTTCTGACGGATGTTTTTTCCATGTAGCCTCGCAATTTTTTTTGTTGCCTTAGATTTTTTAGAAAACGTGTAAACCATTTATTCAGGTGGCTTTTCTGCTTGCTTGGTCTCAGTTTAGCGGGGGCAATCTGGTCCAAGAAAGGGGTCATGTTTTTATTATATTCAACCAATCTCAAGATCAGTATTGTCTGGAAGTGAGTTGAGAGTGGGAAGTAGTGTCGGGATAAGCCTATCCACAGTAATACTCTTTTTATTTTTAGTTAATGTAGGTGGAGCCCTAAGGCCGGGAGTAGGTGGGGGTCTGTTGGTGGAAAGCATAAAGGACACAAGGTGGTGGTCCGTCCAAACTAGTGGTGAAATGGACAAGATATTAGCCTGGCAATTATGGTCTGCCACCCAGTCAAGTATTCTACCTTTGTTGTGGGTGGCGGTATTACTTCTTCGGGTGAATTCAAGTTCTGATAGGGTGTTAGCTGTGGTTGTGGCAAGCTGGCCTGATTGGTCATTGAAGCCCATATTCAAGTCTCTGAGTAGAAGTACTTGCGATGAGCTTTTAAGATTGTTGGTTAGGATAGTGTTAATATCATCCACGAAAGTTCCAGGTGGGCCTAGGGGGCGGTATATCAAATTGATATTCAGGGTTTGGGCATTGGTCAAAGGGACTTTGACTGATAGTAGTTCACAAGAGTGAATGTCGATGGGGTGTCTAGTCTCATAGCAAGGCAGCGTTTGTAAATAATAGCGATACCGCCTCCTCTGGATTTTAGTCCATCATGTCTCAGGATGGAGTAGCCATCGCGGACTGCTAGCATGAGCATATTGCCTGCAGCAGGGTATAGCCACGTCTTGGTGATAGGGAGGAAGTCTAAGTCATCTTTCTGGATCAAATCGGCTATTTCCGGAGCGTGTGCTACCAGTGATCTGGCTCCTTTTATCTGGGGGCTCGTAGTAATTAGTGTAGTCGGTTGGGGGGGGGTTGTAGAGGTTTTGGTTTACTGTACTTGGCTGTACCTTTTGTAGGCCTAGGGCTGCGATAGAGAGCTAAGGGTGTACTTAGAGTCCTTGTTCCTGGGGAGGTAGGGAGAGACCTAATGGGGGGCTCATATATTTTGGCTAGTCTCGCTCTAAGGTGTAAGTTCCTGTCCGTATTTGGGCAGTGCTTGCATGGGAAGTGGTTTATGGAGTCTATTACATCTGTGGGTGATGTAGTGGTCGAGTTAAACAAGGTAGTGGAGGTCGAAGTGGGCCGTATCATGCTAGTGGGAAGTGTCATAGTGTATAACGTGGTACTCAATATAAAGACTATTGTGTAGATAGTTTGGTTAGTCACTGAAGGGAACATGCTGGTGCTAGATGCAGTAAGGACTAGACTCTTCCATATGGGCTGGGTGCCACAGTGATGTGTTAAGCAGTAATGGACAATGGATATACTGAATACTACAGTCCCGTGAGGCTGACTAAAGGCTAGATGCAACTGTGGCTTATAAGCAGCATATAGGTTAGCAGCTGCTATGGCTAGTGAGCAACATATGGGTTAACAGTAATGGTCAAGTGGGGTACCATCTAGACTGGAAACTTCAATAAGAGGTAAGCATCCTAAGGCTAAAGTATCAAAAGGAACAATTGCATGCAAGCACCATGTATACTGAATGAAGCACTTGAATAGTGTGCAGCATGAGGGCTAGGTGCCAACTAGGTTAGAAACGACTGTGGCTAGTAGGCAATATATAGGTTAACAGCAATGGTCAAGTGTGGTACCACCTAGACTGGAAACTTCAATCAGGGGTAAGCATCCTAAGACTAAAGTATCAAAAGCAACAATTGCGTGCAAGCACCATGTATACTGAATAAAGCACTTGAATAGTGTACAGTATGAGCAGTAATCAAGGTTAGCAACCTATGGGCTTGAGGTACAGTTAGTTCAGGGAGATACATGCAGCAATCAATGCAGTGGCGATTAGTATTGGCAGACTAGTGCAGGGGAACATCTATTAGAACTAAAGGCGATAGGAGGCAACGGGCATCTGGCCTGAATGACGACAAATATCAGGCTAATCGACTAAAGGATATAGCATATGGGGCAGCATAGCTAGGGATGACAGCTAGTAATGAGAGCAAGGTTCAGATGGCTTAGTTCAATAACAGAGGAATCAATGCAGGCGATGCCTCCAATGGGAGCGGATTAGTACAAATTAGCAATTTAGTACATTTTATGCGGGTGGTCAGCAGTATAGGCGGCAACGTGACCTGAACACAATTTTTGTCCAGTAGTGGGGCTGTACACTGACTGTGAGTCTCGGAGTTAGTATAGAATGGGGGCATGAATACAAGCATTCACCTGCATAAGCGGATTGAGCGTACCTTAGGAGAGGATGGAAAGGGTCCCACAGCAAATGGGCAGGGGTTCTGGCTAACGGCTGGGCAGGCCTGGACATGAAAGAGCCTTGATCTTGCAGGCCTTGTTAGAGAAGGGCTGGCCTCGCCTGCCAGTTCGGGATTGGCTAACATATGCCAGTCAACAGCCAATCAGACGTGGCTCAGGCTGGAGCTACTGCTGCAGAGGAAAGCAGTACAGGATGTGGGCGGCCATCTTGTGATGTCGTTCTCGTGGCCTTCAATGGCCGATTGTGCAGTAAAAATAGGAAATCCTTCACGATGGGAGCGTGGATTTCAGAGAGAGGCAGGCTGCCTGATGATCAATTATGGAAGGCACAGGATGTGCTCTGCTTTCCTGCATCGAGGAGTAGATACGAGGCAATAATTTGGTGGGGGTCATGCGCAGGATTGCCTTACCTCACACTGCTCCTGCAGTGGTTGTGGGGAGCTGCTGCTCCACCCACGCAGAGATGGCAATAAGTCTCCGGACAGGAAAAGGTGATAGTCTTCCAAGATTTTTTGGATCTGCAGATAGGCTGCGTGATCAAGTATTTTAAGTAAAAGGGGAACTGTGGTAAAAGGACGAAAATTGGTAGGAACGGTCAAAACGTGCAACCGGCAAACTTCACTTTCAGTTGCTGTTCAGCGTTTCAGCTCCTCGTGTCTACCGCAAATGGCAACACCGCGGCTCCTGGCTGTCGAGATGGACTTTCCTTGCTTCTGGGATCCCGCACTCTGTTGAGGGGGATCAGGCTCGGTCAGTCTTGCTTCCTGGGAGTCCGGAGGATCTTCCTGGAGCTCTTGGCCAACTTAAAAGCAACGCACACAAACTGTTGTTCCTCTCCCTGGCTCTAAGGTTTCCAGCAGCAACTCTGTGGAAATTCAACCAGCTGGAGGTCCCGGTGGCTTACTTTGGAGTTGATTGGTCCCACCAACTCAAGGGGAGAAGTCGTCCTTGCAGGGGCTTCTCTGTCGATGTGAACTTGCCGTTTCGGCACTACAGAAGGGCTTCACTAGGCAAACCCAACGGTCCAGGAGTTGTAGCAGGCGTCCTCTTCAAGTTCTTCTTCGGTTCCTTCTTCTAGTGGTGGACTCTGCCTTCCAAGCCAAAAGACTCTCCTTTTATACAGTTTTCTCCCTTTCATTCCAGCCTAGCTGTCAGTCACCCAACAGGGTGGCTGTCCTTGCCGGACAGTTAGCCGGCCAATCATCACATAGTGCATTTGGGTCTCCTAGGAGACGAAGCACAGGGAGTTTCGGACACCTCACTTCCTGCCTACCACAGACCCCCTGGAGCCAGAGGCGGGCTTTACTTGTGAATCCCGCCAAAGACAAAACAAACAAAGGGACCAAACCTGGTTTAGGCGCGCAGAGTAAATCTCGAGGGACCTTTCCACAAAGAAATGGTGAAAAAAGAAGACTGGGGCCATTTTGACAAAAATGGCATCCTTGGGTGCTTTACTGCAGCTGCGAACGCAGCCCGCGGTAAAATGCACACCGCGGTAGTAAAAACAAAACCACTGCCATCAGCCATTCAGTGAGGAAAGGGTAACCTATCTGGTCTAGAAAGCTACAAACGTTAGTAAAGTCAATTTCACTTTACTGCTCTGGGAAACAGTAGTTTATCCCAGAGAAGATATTTGAACCTTGGGGAAATCTGGAAGACTTCCCTGTGCCACTGCACTGAAGGTGCTATGTGACACAATGTATAATATGTCTATGGAGTTTGTCAGACTCCACAACCAAAAGAAACCGTGTTCAGAAATCACATTAAAATACATGAGACAGGTTAAAAAAAATCAAGTTGCGAAAAATCAAGCAAAGTTTCTGGGGGTCTCTAAGGTAGAGGGAATTGTCATATTTCTGAGAATTCTCCCTAACATTCACCTTTAGTGATACATAAGCATAAATTGTCAGCAGAATGTGGGACATCTATAGTATAGGGGGGGTGCCATACAGCACTGCAGAGTCCTGCTCGCCGTAAAGGGTTGAAGAGTGCTGCCGCCAGTTCAATGCATTAATACAACAAACACATTTTTTATCACCTTTCAGTTCCTAGTTTGCAGAGCGTCATCCAAGGACCTCCATTTGTGTAACACACATTCCTTTTTTTCCCCAGTGTATTAACTGTTTGTAATATGAACGGGACTGGCAGACTCAATTTGTCAACCCCCTCCTTTATGTCTGCATATTAAACGATCATCCTTTTTGCCTTCGACACTCATTGTACCGCTCATCTTTGTTCCTGTGAGGAAGGCAAGAGAGAAGGCAATTCACAGAGATGTAAGGCAGTGTACTCTCATTTGACTTTCTGTAGGACTCCAGAATGGTCAAATTGTTAGCCTTGTTGCCACAGATTACCTCGATGACACCAATAAGGGAAGCATATGCTGGTTTGGACAAATTTTCCAGCACTTTAACCCATTTAACTGATTTAATTGCGTGGCCGGCTATACTCAAAACTTGGTTGGGTTTTCGGCCCTTGACAGCTGGAAGGAGAGGCCACACTTCCCATGAGGTTCAATACCAAGAGATAGTGGTCGCTCTGTTCTATTCTGTACTTCGAAATCGATGACCCTTGCCCAATCTGCTGCTGAGATCAATATATGATCTATGAGAGCGGACCCGTTATGGGCGTTAAATGTTTTTTTTGCCGGCTGACCCTTTTGGGTTCGCCCATTGCAGGCCCTTAGGTTTTAATTGTATAATAAGCAGGCAGATTCTATTGCATGTTGGTGGATTTGTGCTGGGGAAGCTGCCAGTATGTCCTGTATGTCCCAGGCCATAGCCTGATCCTCCCACAATCCCTTGACACCCAGAGGTATGATCCAGAGATTTAGGTCACCAACCACCAGTGTCATCTTATCTGTGCTTCCGTTCCCATGTTTATGATCTAGATAGTTTTTAAGGAGGGTAAGGATCTCCATTCCTGGGGTGTTATTGGGCCTATTATAAAAGTTTATAAGATGTATTTCTTCCCCCTCCCCAGTGGTAATAGATGGGGATTGTAGATCTCGAGAACCTGTTTCAAACTCCACAACCCTCCATCCTAAATTGACATCCAACCAGACTAGCAACCCGCTGCTAGGCCTGACCTTTGGGCTTTTTGTGGCAGGTACACCGTATGATTGGGACCCTTGAAGAGGAACGGGTTCAGTGGCCCAGATCTCCTGAAGCGCTATCACATTAAAACCTCTCAAAGTGCTCCAAGACATATCGGCCAACACTCTATTCAATCTGGCTGTATTCCATGACAAGAACCTAATACACACTCCCTCTTCCTTGCGGCAGTGGTTCCCTATGCACAGTCAGTTGACATCTTCCAGATCACCAGATTTGATATTTTGGGGTGTGTTATGCTCTTTTATTGTGCTCTTTGGGCCTACACCCTGTCGACTAGTCATCCCATTGTGTGGAATTTTACTTGCACCCATAGGGTGCAAAAAACTCTGGTGCTTTTGGGACAGTTTTAGTTTTAGTTGTAAGGTAAGCCCTTCAATCTATACTCAATAGGCCCCCTACCAAGCCCCAAGACGTAGGTACATCTGTATATAGTCCCATTGGGAGTTCGGGATGCTACCCCTATAACAAGCTGTGATGTCACCATGAATAACCAATAAACAACCCTTTGTGTGCCTTATCCAGTATAAACATTTGTTTTTTAGACTCTCGGGGGCTTCATAGGGTCCAGCGACTGGTTGCAGTACATTAATCATTACAACAGAAGGGCAATTATCCCTACCCAGGTTATTCACCCCCACTCAGTTTGTTGTAGGCGGTGGAGGCTTCTTTAATGCTATCAGATTTGGCCCTGTCAAGGTAGTAGTCGCCCTATGCTGTGGGTATCTATTTGCACTTGTAAAATTCCTGTAACTCCATGGCTGGATATAGGGCCCCCTACCATGGAGAATATTCGGGGCCCTTTCCGTGCTGGGCGATTTGTTCATATGGATAGCCTGAAACGTATTGCAATGCCTCTTCGTGTCCCCAATAGGCCCGTGCTTTACACAGTTAAAGCCCGTTTGGGAACCTGAGATTTTCCCATTTCAGTCAGTTTGAGTTTGATTTCCCCAAGTTCACCACTCAATTGAATTAGTAGTTTTTCCATCTTTGCAACTATTGTCTCTATGGGTCAACTACGATCTCCTCTGTTGCTGCATTATGATTGAGTGGTCTGTTTGTGTTGCATATTTCCCCATCGCTGGGGAACTCAGCCTGGGTGCCCACTGAGCACTGCTTGTGCCCCATCTGCGGGTGCATATCCGGGTGAGCCAACTTTCGTTTCCCCTTAAAGTGAATCCTTTTGTTCCCGTTTTCTTTCTGTTTGTGATCAGGTGCCCCTTTTTGTGACTTTGCTAAGAGCAGAGGGTCCTTGCTAAGTGGGGAAAGTTAACGGAAGGAGGCGCTTGCTTAGAAAGGTCTCGAACGGATTTGCTAACAGTATTGTGATTGAAATCTGCAAGGCAACCCCAGACTTCGCTTTGCTCTTTCCTGGGAGAATATTGGTGCACTCACCCTGAGTTTTTGCTGGTTGGCCAGAGAACCCAACTTTGGAATTGGGCTCAATCTCGCTTGAAGCGGGAATTTCATTATATATTTCAGTAATATCCACCCCCTATGTTGCCATAGCTGTGCAGTTACTTTTAATGAAAAAGGAATGTTTGCCTCCTTATTGCCCTGGTAGATGCGAGACTCCAAAGGGTGCTAGCAGGTCCTCTTTCACTGCCATATTCCTTGTTGTCGCTACAGGTTTCAATTGTGGGATTGGTTCTATTTCACAAAAATCTATCAGGTCTGTATTCTCAGGCAGAACTGCACACTTCAAGCTCACATTATTTTAGCCCAATCTCACATTATTTTAGCATTTTTTGGGTATGTGCTTGTTAGGCAAGATTGTATGCTATGCCCTTTGGGTGCACTACAATAACCTTCACCACCTGGTAACAGAGACCCAACCTTTGGTCGAAGTCTGAACTACACAGGTCGGAAGTGTGGTCGAGCAGCCAGTCTTATCTCAAGAGAGGTAATTGTGAGCAGTAATGTTGTGACAGTTTCACAATAGTTATCCAAATAAACACTTCTACTCAAGGTTTCCTGATAAAACAATTAATTTATTTCACAGTCCGTTATATAAGCCTTTTTAAGAAAGGGAGCAAAACATGTAACACTTAAATATACTTCAAAACACACTGTTTCTCTAAATCAAATGACGCCCATTGGGGATGGCACACACACTTCCTACACCCTCGAGTGGCTTACATAGCTAGGATACTGTGGACATTGTTAGGCAAAGGTTGAATGCAGTAACCTCTGGGAACACTACAAGCAACTCGGACTACAGGTATAGACAACCCAACCTTTGGTATAAGCTTGTACTACACACTTTTGGTAGCGTGTTGAGCAGCCAGGCTTATCTCAAGAGGGGAAATGTGAGCAGTAGTGGAGTTACACAAAGATTCACAGTTACAGGTATTCAAATACACTCCTACACTCAAGGTTGCTTGGATAAACAATTATCAATTTATCAGTCAGTTATAAAGCCTTCTTTAGAAGGGAGCAATATAATAACACACAAATACACTTCACTACTGTACACTTGGAGTTTTCTGAATCAGACAAGTCCCTTTTGGGATGGCCCACAGACACAACCTACACCCACAGGTAACTTCAGTAACAACGGTTCTGGGGACATTAATACCTTACTTTTGGCATTCAGAATACTCGTATCAATTAGGTAAACGGCAAAGGTTATTAGAACACAAGAAGTTACATATTTTCATAAGCAGGGCAAATACTTTCAGATAGCACTTAGAAGAGTCATACAATTCAATAGGCTAAGCCAAAGTCAATGGTCAAAAGTCTGGGTAGGATGAAGCACTTCTGGTAAGTAAATGGAAAAGTCTTTGCACAAGTTCTTAGGAATCTTTGATAAAAAAAAAAGAATCATCAAATGTAGGGCCACCAGCTGATAGGACTTGAGTTGCAGAAGTTACAAGCACTTCCACAGTAAGAGGTAAGTTCTCTTAGACTTGTTTTACAGTACCTTAGTAAAGAAGAAAAGATGCAGCTGATGACTTCTGTTCCTGTGCAGCTCTGCAGAGCTCACAGTTGAGGGGACCAGAGGGGGGACGTCTGGGGACTCCTGCACTGGGACAGTCAAAACTTACAATTGGCACTTCTGTGGGGTGGTGGGCATCCGAGGATAGCACTTCAGACACTTCAGCGTTCTATCTGGAAAGGAGGTATGGGCCTATGTGGGCTACAAACATACTATGTTCCAGATGTCTGTGAATGACGCACTTCATGCAGATTCATCGTAGTCTGTATCTGAGAGATATCACTACACACAACTCGGACACGCACTAAAACAGCATTTGCCAGCTATGCCTAACATTCAAGACTGTACCCCAATGGAAAGGAACATTGTCATGGAAGGCATCAAAGCTAAGGTCACAACAGTCATGTACAGTGCCATCACATCCTTTGCCACCCCTGAACTAGCGAACCTTAAAATAAAGTGGGAAAATGAGGTGGGTGATGAGGACTGGGTAACGATACTGATGTACCCACGCGAGACAGCCATCTCAGCCAGACTGCGGCACAGAATTTATTACCCGAGGGTAGCCCTGTATCGCTGGGGCAAGAGCGCAGAACCCAACTGCCTGTGATTCAGGAGCAAACCAGGAACATTCTTCCACATATTGTGGAACTGCCCACACATGCAACACTTCTGGCAACAGTGCTGTGACATACTGTAGAAAGTTCTGAGCCGGTGTATCCCCCGGGATCCCAAAATGTTAATGTTTGGGGCAGAGAATGTTGTTCTGTCACGATATGAAAAACTGTTTCTCAAACGAAACATTGTCAGACTTTGGGGCTCCCCAGTGCTAAGAGATGTAGAACAATGGGTAAAGACATTCAGATCTGCACATCTATGCACTGGGTTGCCCAGAGAAGGTGGACAAAATTTGGCAAAGGTGGGAAGATGCTATGTGAACTTAAGGAGACGGAAGAGGTAACAAGGACACAGGATAAGAGATACTGTTGAGACAAGACGGGCGGTGCTTCAAACGATGTGAAAGAACAGATAGAACCCAATGATGATGATGATAATAATTTTGTTACAATTGTTTCCCTATGGCTGTATGCTGACTCAAATTGGAGTCCCCCTTTATTTGGGTTGTGTCAACAAAACCAATAAAAAATGCGTTATTAGAAAAAAGTACAATCGGCAAACTTCACTTTCAGTGGCTGTTTCGCGTTTCAGCTTCTCGCGACTACTGCAAATAGCAACAACGTGATTCCTGGCTGTCAAGATGGACTGTCCTTGCTTCTGTGGTCCCGCACTCAGCTGAAGGGGCTCAGGCTTGGGCAGTCCTGCTTCCTGGGAGTCTCGAGGTTCTTCCAAAGGCTTTAGGCCAGCTTACAAGTAACGCACACAATCTGGTGTCCCTCTCCTTGGCTATAGGGTTTCCTGCAGCAACTCTGAGGAAATTCAGCCTGCTCCGAGATGGGTGTCCAGGTGACTTACATTGGAGTTGATTGATCCCACCAACTCAAAGGGAGAAGTCGTCCTTGCAGGGGCTGCTCTTTCGATGCGAACTTGGCGTTTTGGCACTGCAGAAGGGCTTCACCGGGCAAACCAACAGTCCAGGAGTTACAGCAGGTGTCCTCTTCAAGCTGCTCTTTGGTTCCTTTGTCCAGTGGTCGACTCCCTTCCAAGCCAAGACTCGCCTTTTATTCATTTCTCTCCCATTCATTCCAGCCTAGCTGTCACTCACTCAGCAGGGTGGCTGTCCTTGCTGGACAGTCAGTCAGCCATCCAGCCAATCACCACAGAGTGCATTTGGGTCTCCTGGAAGACTAATCACAGGGAGTTTCGGGCACCTCCCTCACTTCCTGCCTACCCCAGACACTCTGGAGCCAGAGGCGGGCATCACTCCTGAATCCCACCAAAGGCGAAATGAACAAAAAGACCAAACCTGGTTTGCCACGCAGAGAAAATCTCTAGGACCTTTCCACAAAGACATGGCGAAAAGAAAAAGACGGGGACCTGTTTTTACAGAGGGGGCTCAGACGCCATCTTGAAAAATATGGCTCCTGCGATTTAACGTTACTGGAGCTACGAATAGTTTGCGGTTGGGAAAAATCATGGTAGTTCATTGTAAAACCACTGCCACCAGCCATTCTTAGAAGAAAGGGTAGCATTTGACTGCTACATGAGTATCTAGGCACGGGATACTAAGTAACCCCCCCCATTACTCCATTGTAAAATGGAGTGTGTGGGGTCTACGAATTTAAAACTAGTAAAGTCAATTTCACTTTACTTACTCTGGGAAATAGTAGTTTATCCCAGATAAGGTATTTAAACCTTGGGAAAGCCTGAAAGGCTTCCCTGTGCCACTGCACTGAGGGTGCTGTGTGACACAAATGAAAAGATGCCTATGGAGTTCTTTAGGCCCCATAACCAAAGAAAACACAGAGGTAAAACACATATAAAAATACATGAGTGGGGGAAAAAGGGTCACACTCTATCCAGGTAAAAAAATCAAGTCCTCAAAATCCAGCAAAGTTACTGGGGATCTCTAAGGTGAAGGGAATTGGCACATTTTTGAGAATTCTCCCTAACATGGGGTAATGCAAAAATTCAACTGATAAGATTCTTGCAACTATACGGTTATATAAAGAACCATACAGTCTGCAACGCAATGCAAGGATGTGCAAAACTATGCGGGGCTATGGAAAACTGTGCAAGGCTGTGCAAAATCCTGCCATGCTTGCCCAGGGCTGGCCAAGGGCTGTGGAAACTATGCGAGGCTGCCAAGGATATGCAGTATTGATAAACTGTTACTAAAAATAACTATGGCTATATAACGGGACTAAATCACAGCACAGAATAATATAACAGACGCCAGCAAGTTCTGAACGTGCAACAATTGATCAGCTTGTTTTGAAAAATATTTTCTAATGCTTGTTAATCTGCTTAGAATCACATGCTGTGCATATGGTCCGACATCCAGTGGTAACCGCAGAGCATTGCATCTTGTCTTTCGGGGACCGAAGGGGGACGTCGGCATAGGCGTCTCTGTAACACTGTCCCTATCGTGACGTGTGTAGTATCCAAAAGCCTCACGCGCCGAGGTCCCTCAGATTGTTTTTTTCCACCCAGATAACTGGTCGCCCTATAGCGGAGTTCTTACTAGAGACATTGTTTATCTTTACCGAATTGTCGGTTTTATTCCCCGTTAAGTCAGGGTGGCCATATTATTTAGTATGTCTTTCCTCCTTTCCCCTCTTTTCCCTTTCAGTCTGGTCATCCTTCCCTTTTGCTATGGAAAGGACTCCTTTTAGATTCTGCCCTAAGTGTAGGGTCAGATATCCTTGGAAGGACGAACACAGGCCGTGTAATGCCTGTCTTCCCCCTAGAGCACGAGGGGAAGCGGTGTGCGGCGTGCAAACTCCTTCGGCCCTAGACCCTTAAGGAGCGCCGTGTAAAGCGGTGGGCCGCGTACGGCATGTCAATCGTGGAGCCTCCCGCCCCCACCGCCACGCCAGCTGAAAGTGACGGGGGTACTTCGGATGACCAAAGGTCCAACGCGGATGTTATAGACCTTGAGACGGACACTTCTAGGTCCGCCACGCCCGTCTCCGACCCTTCCAGGCTCGACTCTGGTCTTCCTACAGGGACTACACCCGGCGTACAAGTGCATCACACTAAGCGCACAACCCCTATCCCAATTTCGAAGCCTTCGTCGAAAAAGGCAAAAGCGCCAACGGGGCCGCCGAAAACTTCGCGATTCCCTCGGAACGTTCAGATCCAAAGCCTTCCCCGCATGTGCAGCAGTGTATTGCGACTGGGCAATCAAAACAAACCAAGG
The DNA here is from genome assembly GCF_040938575.1 of Ambystoma mexicanum. Classification (NCBI taxonomy): domain Eukaryota; kingdom Metazoa; phylum Chordata; class Amphibia; order Caudata; family Ambystomatidae; genus Ambystoma; species Ambystoma mexicanum. The sequence goes on from NC_090933.1 coordinate 61,497,522, forward strand.
GCGCTACTCCAAAATCTACACGCGTCGAAGTTTGGGACCCGACGCTTTGCTGATTTCCAAGGCCTCAGTAGGCCCGAAAACTACGGCTAGGCCTTTACCTAGAAAACCAACCGCTAGACCTCCTGGTGCCGCGGACGGTATTTCTACTGCCGACAAATCATCGACACCTTTGTCGCACGACGATTCGGTGACTATCCAAGGTAGCATCGGAAGAATCGCAGCGGTGGTGGGCCTTACTCCGGTTCGGCCTAAAGTTATGGGCCAAGCCGCGGAAAAGATTTCGGCGGATTTGGTCCTCGATTCCGATGACATGTAGATAGCCAAGAGCCTCTCTCCAACACCCTGAGAGGTTCCTTGCAACGCCACAGTGCGGAGAACGTAGTTTCTCCTCGCATAGGCCCGTTTGGGTCCTCTAAATGGACTACAGAAAAGTTTGAGGGTTATATGGATCAGCTGGAGCAGATTATCGGTTCTTCTGATCATCCTCCCCCGAAAAGGGCTCGGGTAGACCCTAACCCCCAAATTCAAGAAGTTCAGTCTCATGTGTTCCAACAAGAAGACGTGGTCCATATGGACACATATAGAGACATATAATGAAGAAGAAGCTTCTTTTCTCAAACTGAGGAAGATCAACAGGATACGACGGACAACTGGGAGGAAACCCAGCAGGAAGGTCAAGACCCTTGGACACAGCAAGATCAGGACACTGATATTTTGTGCCTAGACTCTCCTCCGTCCACCCCGGCTCACCAGGCCTCCCTTGTAGATGACCAAATGGCTTTCAACTCCATGTTGAAAAAAGCAGCTGAATACTTCAAAATTGCCACTCGAGGCGGTACCTGAGCAGGATTTCGTGGAGGACATTAAGGAAAAACCTCCGGCGAATCAATCCATCCCCCTCCTTAACTCTGTTAAGAGACGGGTAGCTCCCTCATTGGTCACACCTGCTCAGACACGGGCTGTGAACCCGAGAGTCGAAAAATTATTTTGGCCTTCTCCCTCCGACCCTCTGTATATCAAAGGGCACGCCATCCCAGAATCACTGGTAGGGACTACCACTCAAGAGGGCAGGAGTACCCCTTGCCACGGGAGAATCACCACCGGACAAGGAGTCTAAAAGGTTGTATGCCCTGGGCAAACTTGCACATCAGCAGCTGCATACACCATTTGGGTTGCTAATAATATGCTATTAGCAAGCAATGCTGATGCCCAATGGATCTTGCTCCAAGAAGGCCTCCAGGATGTTCCTGAACCCGCCAGAACAAAGCTTATCGCCATTGTTGCGGAGGGAAGACTTGTTAACCAGAATTTGGTGAAGAACACTCTGGACACTGCAGAAACAGCAGACCGGTCTCTTGCACAAGGGACTCTTCTGAAAAGACACGCATGGCTGCATACATCGGGATTTAGACCTGAGACTCAGGCCTCCCTCATTAATAAGCTTATTGAGTAGACTAACGTCTTCGGGAAAGCAGTGGATGAAGCGTTGGAGACAGCCAAGAAGGAGCATGAGACTAGAAGGTCTCTGCACCAAATTACACAGAAACCCTCCTCCCAGAGGGGTAATAACTCTCAGCAGTCCTTTCGAGGGCAAGTCCGTGCTGGTCAAAACTACGGCACGGTCACCGGACCATCTGGCGATCCTGATCCAAGAGGTGGAAGCACTGCTGGGAAAGGACGCCATAGAAGCCATCCCTAGTTTTCAGGTAAACAAGGGTATTAATTCAGTGTACTTCCTTGTACCCAAAAAAGGATCTCACCATGCGTCTTGTTTTAGATCTGCGCCCAGCGAACAAGTTTATAAAACCCTAGATGTTTCGCATGGTAACACTGCAGGAGGTGATCCCATTGATGAAACAGCGGGGACTTCATGGCAACATTGGACATGAAAGATGCATACTTTCATATTTCAATGTTGCCAGCGCACAGAAAATACCCAAGGTTCATGATCCAGGACAAACACTACCAATTCAAGGTACTCCCCTTCGGCATCGCCTCGGTGCCAAGGGTGTTTACCGAAGTCCTGTCGGCAGCAGCACACCTGCTCAGACCTTCAGTCCCAGTTTACCCTTACCTCGACGGCTGGCTCATTACAGGGGAATCGTTTGACGCTTGTTTTTGAACACCCAAAAAACAGTAGATCTCCTCTTCAGCCTGGGTTTTTCAATCAACGAAAAGAAATCCAGCTTAGTCCCCAGCCAAGTAAAACAATTTCTGGGAGTGCTTTTTCGGACGGAAGACGGTCTTGTCTTCCCCTCCAGCGAGAGGGTACAGAACATGCTATCTCAGATTCCTCAATATGTAGCCAGTCGGGAGGTGACGGTACGCAAAGCCATGCGTTTGCTTGGGATGATGGCGTCATGTATATACTTGGTTCCCCACGCGCGGCTCCGCATGCGTCCCATGCAAGAGTGGCTCAACAGCCAGTGGTGTCAGGCCAGCAGACAATGGGAAGATATGTTAGTTGTCTCACCAGCCCTCGTTCTCTCTCTGCAGTGGTGGTCAAGAGAAAACCTCTTGAAGGGGAAGACCTTCACCACCCCTGCAGTGGAAGCCACTCTCACGACAGACGCATCTCTCACGGGGTGGGGGGGGGGGGGCCCTCACCTGCTTCAGCAGACCACGGAGTGTGGTCCCCTCAAGTAGCGTTCAACCATATAAACTTACTGGAGCTGTTAGCGGTGTTCAAAGCATTGAAAGCCTTTCAGGTGCAACTGCAAGGGACGACAGTGCTGATCCTAACCTACAGCACTACAGCAATGTATTACCTGAACAAACAGGGGGGCACTTACTCTCCAGGGCTATCCAAGCTGTCCCAAAACATTTGAATATGGGCTCTCAAACACAAGATATTTTTGTTGTCCCAACATGTTCCAGGGGAACTCTATCTTCTAGCAGATGTACTCAGCAGAGATTTTCCTCTGCCAGAAGAATACGAATGGCGACTGCACGAAGACATTGTGTCCAACGTCTTCGCAGAATGGGGTTTCCCAGAGATCGACCTGTTTGCTACTCAGGAGAACACCCAATTCCAGGACTACGCCTCCAGGTACCCCCAGAACCGATCCAAGGGGAACGGTCTATGGATTACTTGGTCGGGGAAATGTGTCTACGCCTCCCCCTCCAATTACCCCCCCACCCCCCCCCGACTCCCCTTCTCAACAAGATAGTGCACAAGATGCACCCCATGTGGGCCCACCAACCCTGAGTCGCTCATCTGATGGAAATGTCCCTCTCCCCACCAGTCTCAGGGGAGCGGGAAACCTAATACATGTCATTGCTATTCCAGCAAATGGAAACGTTTTGTCATCTGGTGCAATTCCAAGGGCGTCGATCACCCTCACACATTGTGTTGTATCTAACCCATCTGTTGGACTCTGGGTTAGTCTTCAATTCCCTAAAGGTTCATCTCGCTGCTCTGTCAGCCTACACCAAATTGCAGCAAAAGGTATCATGGTGGAAAATACTGGTGATTAAAGCCTTTATGGAAGGGGTTAAGAGGGTTTATCCTCCCATCTCTCACCCAGCCTCTGGATGGGATCTGAATGTGGTTTTGACCAGGCTCATGGGAGCTCCTTTCGAGCCTATGCATAAAGCAAGTCTAAAAGACCTGATTTATAAAACAGCCTTCCTAGTGGCTATCACTTCTATCAGAAGGGTTAGCGAACTATAGGCTCTTTCTGTTTTAGACCCCTTTGTGACAGTCCACAAAGATAAGATGGTTCTGCGCACACATCCCAGGTTTGCGCCTAAATTCATCTCGAAGTTCCATGTCAACCAGTCAATCGAACAACCAATTTCTTCCAGAACCCTACTAACCTGGCTGAAAGAAGCCTAGATGTGCGCAGGGCAGTCCAGTTTTATCTGGAAAGAACTAAACCACTAAGGAAGACTAAACAGTTCTTTGTTTCAGTGGCAACTGGTAGAGAAGGGGTCTTCTAAATCGGCTATCTCAAGGTGGATTGTCAAATGCATCACACTATGTTTCTCTCTTGCTAAGAGAGAACTGCCCTTCAAGCCTAGAGCACACTCTACTCGAGGCACTGGCGCATCCATAGCATTCATTGCAAATGTTCCTCTCGAGTCCATTTGCAAAGCGGCAACCTGGAGTTCTGTACACACCTTTACAAAACACTGTTGCCTAGACACTCATTCTAGGTCTGATTCTCAGGTGGGACAAGCAGTACTAAGACATCTTTTCTCTACTGTTCCTTCTCACAACCCACCTCCAACTCCGGGTACTGCTCGCTAGACTATGCACAGCATGTGATTCTAAGCAGATTAACAAGCATCAGAAGACATGCATTACTCACCATAATAGCATTTCTGATGATTGTATCTGCTTAGATTCACATGTGCCCTCCCTACCTCCCCGCTCAGTGGTGGAAGGAACATAGACGTTTTACTACTTTCTTTCTTTATGTACTCGCTCACTATAGCCTTGGGCTCCCTCATGGCAGAAAAAATACAATCAAAGGGACCACGGCGCGTGAGTTATTTTGGGTACTACACACGTCACGATGGGGATAGTGTTACAGACACGCCTATGCCGACGTCCCCTTTCGGTCCCCGAAAGACAAGATGCAATACTCCGTGGTTACCACTGGATGTCGGACCATATGCACAGCATGTGAATCTAAGCAGATACAATAATCAGTAATGCTATTACGGTGCGTAATGCATGTCATGCCAAATGGCCAATGGCTGACAGTAGGTAGACAGTAAAACTTAAAAATGTAAGATACAATATAATAGGCGCTCAACCGTTAAAAACAAATCACTGTTAAAAGTTAAACATTTTAAAACCAAGGGACTATTAAAATATAATATAAACTGAGTTCACAACAGGACACGGCATAGGCCAAGGATCAGTCCCGGCTGGCCTTAGGAGCAAAAAACGCCTGACTGGTTCGAGGGGCACCCAAAGTTTGACTCCGTCAAATCCCCCCCCCCCCCCCCCCCCCGCCCCCTTTGCTCCCTAGCCTGCCTATGCACCGCTTTCTGTTCCCCTTCTTGTCATACACCCAGCGATACTCTTGGTGGGGGATAGTAGGGGGGGGATAACAAGATAGTGGGGGGTAATGTCCACACCACTCCGTCCTCGTGCTTGTACCGAATGTTATACATCCAGTCGCACATGTTGCGTAGAGGGCCCGAATGGGTGTTAGGCAAGATTGTATGCAGTGTCCTGTCGGAGACTGCACCAGCCTTGTCCTCATGGCATTAGTTGACCCAACCTTTGGTATAAGCATGTACTACACAAGTTGGTAGAGTAACTGAGCAGCCAGGCTTATCTCAAGAGGGGTCAATGTGAGCTATATTATCACACAGATTCACACCGACAAGTATCCAAGTAAACACTTAAACTCGAGGTTTCTTGGTTAAACAATTATTCAACTGACTGTTAAATTAATAAATAAGCCTTCTTTAGAAGGGAGCAAAATATGTAACACAATAATATACTTAAAAAATACTCTTTTTCAATAAAGCAGTAGATACCCATTTGGAATGGCACACAGATACTTCCTACACCCTGAGGTGACTTAAGTAACTAGGACACTGTGGACATTGATATATCGATGGCACATTTAGAGCATTACTGAGGTTGATGTCAAAAGGAAAACATGAGGGAATAAAACAATGGTTAACACATATTCTTAAGCAGGTAAGTACTTTTGAACCCTCTAATGCAAAGTAAATTAACCCTTTCCTGGGGGAAAGGTAAAGCACAAAGTCGGAGATGAGTCTTTCAGGGCGTTAGGACAATGTGAGGTGAGCTGAAGCACTTGCACGTAGGTAAAAAGACTTGCACAATGTTTTAGAAGTGTTGGTATAAAATGAAATCACTGTAGGGCCACAAGCTGGGAGGCCTGTGAGGGGCAAAGCTGCAAGCAACTCTGCAAAAGCAACCAAGACAAGACTCAACTGAGAGCTAGCAAGGCTACACAACAAGAGATAAGCAACCCCTTAGTTTTACAGTACTTTTGGTTAGATGAAAGTGGTTCCAGCTGGCTTCTATTCCTGTGTAGGTCTGCAGATCCTGTTGTTCCTGGGCCTCAGTTGTGGGGACAAGAGGAAGGGCGCCTGGGGACTCCTGCACTACCAATTGAAGGTCGACTGCAGCAATGGGCAAACTTCAGATCTGCAGCACTTCGCGGTTTCCGTTTCTTGTGACTCTCTCAAATAGCACCACCGGGCGGTTCTTGGATACCTTAATGGACTTTCCTCGCATCTGGAGTCCAGCACTCTGTTGAGGTGGCTCAGGCTTGGTCAGTCCTGCTTAATGTGAGTCCGGAGGATCTTTCTGGAGCTCGGGTCAGACTTAAGAATGACACAATCGGTTCCTGCAGCAGCAGTGGAAGTGAAGTACAGCCAGCTCCGAGAGGCTGTCCAGACGAGTTCGCTTTGGGGTTGATTGGTCCCACCAACCAAAGGGGAGAAGTCGTCCATTGCACGGCTTCTCTAAAATTCGGAGCTTCACCGGGCAAACCAACGGTCCAGGAGTTGCAGCAAGAGTCTCTTGCAAGTTCTTATTGGGATTCCTTCATCCAGTGGTTGACTTCCAAGCCTCGCCTTTTATGCAGGTTTCTGCCAATCATTTGCAGCCAAGCTTTCAATCACATAGCAGGGTGGCTGTCCTCAAAGGACAGCCAGCTCGCCAATCACCTATGGTTGCATTCCTGTAACCAAGGGTATTGAGCACAGGGATTTTCGGGCACCTCTCTCACTCCCTGCCTCTGCCAGACACGCTGGAGCCAGAGGCGGGCTTCACCAGTGAATCCCACCAAAAGACAAAACTAACTAAGGGACCAAATCTCAAGAATTAACTCTCCAAAAAGAAATGGCAAAAAAGGAAGACCGGGCCATTTTGACAAAATGGGCACCTATGGGTGCTTTACTGCAGCTGCAATTGCAGCCCGCTTTAAAAACACACAATGGTAGGAAAAAGTAAACCACTTCATGCAACCAGCCATTCATTGTAGAAAGGGTAACATAAACATGTTACATGAGAAACCAGACAAATGGGCTACAAAGTAACCCCTCCAGCACCCTATTGTAAGATAATGTGTGCTGGGTCTAGAAAGTTACAAAATGTAAGTAAAATCAATTTCACTTCACTGCTCTTGGAAACAGTAGTTTCCCCAAGAGAAGATATTTAAACATTTGGGAAATCTAAGACTTCCCTCTGTCACTGCACTGAAGGTGCTGTGTCCCACTATGTAAAGATGATTTCTATGGAGTTTGTCAGACTCCAAAGTCAAAAGAAACAGTGTCCAAATCACAGAAAAATACGAGAGTGGGGAAAAAGGTCTTGCTCTTTTTTTTTTTTCTTTTTTTTTTTTCTTTTTTTTTTTTTTTTTTGGGGTGGTATCACGTCTAGACCTCCTTCTGTTCCAACTTTATTGGTCTTACTATTCTCGTATGGTCACCCCGACAGTTGCTTCTCGGGTCGCCCTGCAGCCTCTGGCTCCGAGTGTCCTCAGTTCAATGCTCGACAGGAGCAAAATGGCTTGGCACTTCTCACACTTGGCGCGAACACCAAGCGGCGCCAACACTGCACTCTTCCTACCACCGCAGGCTTCACCGCTCTAGGTTCAGGAGTTGGTTTTTATGTGGTGAGGGCGTGGTCTCCTCAATGGTGCAACAAACATGGAAAAAAATCCTTCACATAGCTGCTCCAACACTGTGCCCTTCCCGTGGCCTTCACCGCTCCAGATTCAGCAGTTGTTTTTTTTGTGATGGGGGCGTGATCTACTCAGTGGTGCAACAAACACGGAAATAATCCTTCACCAAGCGGCGCCAACACCACGCCCTTCCCACCGCCATGGGCTTCACCTCAGACGAGAGTGTGACAGCCCTTCTGCAGAAGCTGCATTGCCTCAGCAAATCCAGACGACCACAGTTTGCAACTACAAGTCTTTGCTGGGGATGTTGTCTTCATGCATTGCACTGGTCACCAACTGCAGACTACGCATGAGACCAGTGCAGCTGTTCTTGGATGCCAGCTGGCTACAAGCTTCAGGCTCCTAGGAGGACCACAGTACGCTAACTCCAGCTTTCAGGAAGGGCCTGCTCTGGTGGTCAGTGATTGAACACATCCTTCAATGTGCCCACTTCAGGCTCGCTGACCTTCGAATGGGAATTGCACGAAGACCAGCTACACCTGTTTAAGGAGTGGGGAACCCCGGAAATTGACCTGTTTGCCACATTCAACAGCCGCTGCAAGGCCTTTGGCAGCCGGTTTGCTCACCCGGTCAGTTTGGGGGGACGCCTTTGCGTTCACATGTGAGGGGATATTTCAGTGCCCCCTCCCCCCATTCCTCTGGTGCCATGAGTCCTACACACGTTCAAACCGTTTTGGTGCAGACTGATGTTAGTGTCCCCAGTGTGGCTGAGGTAGTATTGGTACTCTGAGCCCCTAGCTCTCTCAGCGACAACTCAAATCAGGCTACCCCCGCACCAGTAACCCTTGTCCAGGAACCAGGGAATGGTTCTGCACCACGACCCGGCCTCTCTCAATCTGACCGCCTGGCTCCTGTGTTCCTAGAATTAGGGACCATTTCCCTCCTGCAGGCTTGCCAGGAAGTGTTGGCTAAAGTAAGGGCCACAGCCACTCTAAAATGCTACAAGAGCAAGTGGAAGCGTTTCCAGGTGTGTTGCAGAAGACCTCACCTGCAGCCCCAGACCATCAACCCAGAGAAGCTGCTGCCGTAGCTCTTGTCGCTAGCGGAGTCAGGGTTTACGCACTCCTCCATTAAAGTGCACTTGGCCGCAATATCCAGTTACTGCTGATCCTCTGGAAAGTCTTCCCTCTGGTCTCATTGGCTAGTCAAAGAATTGCTACAAGGCTTGATTTGTTCATTCCCTCCAGTCCGCCGCCCCACCCCAGCCTGGGAACTCGAGGTACTGCTCACAAAGCTTATGAGATCCCCTTTTGAGCCCCTGCACCAGGCATCCATCAAACACCTGTCGTGGAAGACCGCTTTTTTGGTGGAAATAACGTTTTTGGTGAGATGGGTGGGAGAGATACAGGAGTTTTCTTCAAAACCGCTTTATTTGACGTTCCACAAGGACAAGGCTGTATTGCGGACTAATACAAAGTTTATACCTACGATACCTTCATCCATCCATCTTAACCAGCAGGTGGTGTTGCCAGTCTTTTTTGGCTCTCCCGCATCGCCGGCAGATCGCACCCTGCACACACCGATTATGGTGCGTGCCCTCAAGTACTCAACAAGAGAGTGGGATGACTCCAACCCTATTACCCCTTACATCACAAGAAAAGAGGGGCGCCATCGATTTCCACAACATCCCACCCAACACTGCGAAGCCCTGACAACCAACAATGCTACTCAATGAAGAAGAAGCCATCACTGATCTTCAACCAAGCATCATCACAGCAGAAGCGCCACAATTGATTAGCCCTGCTATCAACCTATTGGACTGCTTCAATGAAGAAGCAGCTGTCGCCGTTCTTCATCCTACCAACATCAATACGGAAACACCACGACCGGACAACTACAAACCGGAACGACTAATAACCACAAAACAAAATCACACCCAGAGAATTCACTGCAACCTAATAAATGCAAGGTCAATGTCCAAACATTCAACTGAAATATACGACCTCCTATCAGACGGAGGCATAGACATCCTATTTGTAACAAACGTGGCTAGACGACAACTGCGAGATCACCCTCAACCACTGCCTGAAAACATCAAATGCATCCAGGCAAACAGGAAATCCAAAAGAGGGGGGTGGGTGGGCTAGCGATCATCCACAAGGAGCAACTGGCCATCAAAATGGAAGACCCACTAAACATCGCTAAATGCGAATCCTTACTACTACGGCTATCAGTAAACCCCAAAACAAACCTGAAATTCATACTGATATACAGACCGCCAACCTACGATGCAACTTTCGTAGACGCCTTCACGGAAGCAATCACCATCCTAGCCATCAAGTACAATCATCTGATCCTCAGAGATTTCAACATCTGGTTCAACGAAGAAACCACAACCACACAAAAATCCTTAATTCCCCCCCCCCCCCCCCAACTAGCAGCCATGAACCTACAACAACTAGTCAAAGGAGCAACACACTTGACAGGGCACACACTTGATGCATTCTTCGTCAACAAGGATCTCATCACCACGGCATCCCCAATTCAAATACTCTGGAGCAATCACCTCATCATTCCAGTCATAACACAACAGCCGCTCCAACACAGAAGCAACAAGAAAAACCACTGAGCATGATGAAAAGAAATTGGACAACCATAAAAAACACCAACCTAACCGAGCTCCTGGAACTCTGCAAACCACAAGCAACAACCATGGAAGAAGCTGACCTAGACAAAGTTGCCCTGCTCCATACTTGGATCGCAACAACCCTAGATAACCTCGCCAAAGAAAAGCCCTTGACCCCATCACGTAAGAAAACAGCAAAATGGTTCACCCCACTACTCGACGCCATGAAAAGAAAAAAAAATGAAAACTAGAAAATGAATGGAGGACCAACAACACCACTGCAAACAAATTGAAATTCCTGCAACAAATCTGCTCATACAAAAAGGAAATACAAAAAGCAAAGAGGAAACACGACAACCAAATCTTCAAAGCACCAAACGCCCAAAAAGAACTCTTCAAAATCATAAACGAAATAAACTCACCGGGCTGCAACAACACACCAATTCCATTGATGAAACTATGCGATGACCTAGGAGACCACTTATAAAACAAAATAACTTCCATCCAACACACCATACAAAACAGACCAAGCGATCACACCTCAAACCCCACCGACACCCACGAGGAACATCCAAACAAACTATGAAGCTTCCCAGAAATATCAGTGGAGACTTTCATCAAACTGGTAAACCAAAGCAACAAATCAGTCTCTCCTGACATACACAGAACCCAAAGAAAGGACCCCACGACAGACCATAAGACATTATGAGTAATAGCCACAAAAGGAGGACACTATAGACTGATCACATACTCAGACCTAGACTAAAGCCCTAAAATGACTCATCCACTGCCTCCCCCGTACCATATCCAAACTCCCAAGAGACACATTTAGATAGTTTGTAAGGGGAGACCACAACACCTGCTCCAACAACCAAGGAGGAGAATAGACACCCAACCCACATTAATCAATCCAATAGAATTAGAACACTTATAGGGCTTGCAAGAATAGAACGGCGAGCGCATCACACCATCCTAAAACCCAACCCACAACACTCCATCAGAAATAGAACACTTACAGAGCGCGTTAGAATAGCACAAGGAGCGTGTCACACAAACCCAAAACACTGCCAGGCGTAACCCCTTCGCCCATTCTGACTAGATTGGGAAGATTAGCGAGCGCCACACTCAGACAGAGCTCTGAATGTTTCTGCAGACTTGTCTCACTCAAAAATCTCACACAACCATCTCTCGCACAGCAACTTGCACGCACTTCACAACACCGCAACAACACATAAGCCGCACCAACAGCACATGAGGACTGACATCGATCCGATCTTCGCACCAGGGCTCAGCACCCGGTGTATACTGAGTTGAAGCTGCCAACAGAACACCACTCCTCTCACTATCCTACTCCCACTTCACCTACTAACCCATCCCACCTTCTCGTTTGCAGATCCGCCTGAGCGCTTGGGGACCAACTGTGTTGGTGACGGTGCGCGGTACAAATACCTTTAACATTTAACAGTCATTCTGTTTAAGGGATCAACTGTTTGTGGCATTTGGACCTACAGGGCCAGGCAAGGCTGTCTCTAAATCTTCAATTGCTAGATGGATTGTGGCCTGCATCTTTCTGCCACCAGCAGGCGAGCAGACCGCTCCCGGGCACATTCCTCTAGGGCAGTGGCCGCAACCACTGCATTTCTCTCAAGGATTCCGCTGCCATACATCTGCCGCGCAGCTACATGGTGATCGGTGCACACATTCACCTGATTCTACTGTGTCGACTGGGATTCTGCAGAGTCTAGAGTCAGCCAGGCAGTTCTATGAAACCTGTTCGCATAAGGTTGGTAAATCTCCTTTGGTAAGTGATACAGGAAGCTCCTCCACCCTTGTGTATTGGTTATTGTTTTTACTGCTTTATAATCTATTCACAGCATGTGAATCTATGAACGATTCATGGCTAGAGAAGGAGCACGTTAATTTTACCTGTAACCCCTGTTCTCCAGCATTGGGATATTTCATAGATTCATGTGCGACCCTCCCTCCGTCCCTTCATGGCTCGTTATTTGTCTCTTACTGCCACTTCATGTGCGCTTGCCAAATCTGAAGATTGCCGACACGCAAGAGTTGAGTATTTCCTATTGGCTGTGGGCCGTATGACCTAATACGACAACGATAGAGTGCTAAAGTAAAGCAAGTTTCCGTTTAATTTAAACTGCTCTATTTTACCGAGGATTCCCAGCCTGATGACTGGCAATATTCAAAGCATGTGAATCTATCAAAGATACCAATGCTGGAGAACAGGAGTTACAGGTAAGTAACTTGTTCCTTCTCTGTGGTTGGGGATTTACATTGTGTTTTTATACGCTGTTATGAACTTTGTAATAAGCTTAATGCAGTCCATGTCGGGATTACTGCGTGCTCTTAACTGAATCATATTATGTGAAGTACACCTGTGAAACCATTGCCCCGCAGGACTTCTGATCAAAACCACCCGCCTCTTAATATGCTAGCAATCTATTGTGTATTGCTTGTTACATTAACAATAGTGAGCAGAAACAACTGCAGGTTAGTTCGATATCGGCAAGTTGAAGTATCAACCCAAATCTGCAACCTTTCAGAAGGGGTGTGCCAGGGTAATCAAATAAGTGTTACAAGCAACATTTCTCGTCTTCCAATATTCCTCCATACAAAAAGCATTTGAAGCACATATTGGACATTTTATAGTAGTTAATCGTTTTTTTTTCTTTTTCAGAAGTGAATATTGCAAACTTGTTGAATCTACTTGTTCAAACCGGAACCATAAAATAAGACTACTCCATCTGTGAATTGATGAAAACAGAGTCTCCTTTTACTGCTCAACTGTCAAAGCATAACTCAATTCTAGTTTTCTCATTAGTTGCACATTAGCAATGACAATTTTAGAGGAAGTATACCACTGTAGTAATGTTTGTTTAAAACATTTGCTTAATGTGCGTTTCTTATTGGAAGTTAACCGTAATTCAAACCCTGTTCCCTTTGTTATACTGGTTTCAACATTTTTTGCTTTGCAATAAAATGTTTTGTGAATGGAGTTGCCCAGTCAGTCTTATTTTATCTACAGTTATAAATCAAACTACAGGAGTTGAACTTGGAGTTACTGGCCCAGAAGGTGTAAGAAGCTCCACAGTGTCAGGATTTTCCTCTGACCAGGAGTTACTAATCGCGACCCAGGCGCTATATTAGTGAAGTCTCATGAATGAGTTCTTATGATGTACATTTAATGAATGGTTAAAATAAATGAGTACCACAAGAAGATTAAAATAAACTAAGAGATTTGAAGAAAAAAAAGATCTCTTGAATAGTGATTTAACATTGAGTTGGGCACAGCTGTCGAATAGCTACTCTGGAATGTCTGAAAAATGCCATTGACCCCTTTCTATTGCTATGTTGCTCTCTTTCGCACAGTTTTTGACCGTTCCCGGTGACCGTTTTACATGTTTCTTTACATTTCTTTCCCTTTTGCTTCCTCGTATTTCTTTGCTGTCAGTTTGTTGGTCTTGCTGCTATAATTTGTTTAGCCATTTCAGATCTATGCCACTACACCCATAACTGTCACTGCATCATTCTGTTTATATGACCACACCTCTTTTTCTGTGACGACACCTTTCTTGTTTGGTCTCTGTTGCTGCTGCAGAAGGAGGGAGTTCATATGTAGCATGAGCCTCAATGATTTTCACAACTTGGCAACAGGTGAGCCTATTCTGCACGGTCCCCTGGACCCTCTTCCACCCTTTCCACCATCATGGTGCTGGTTTTACCCATGCCCGCCGCCGCAAGCTCCATATCCTGCGTCCCAGCTTCACTTCCTATATCCCGCCTCCCGCCCCCTCCACCCGGACCTTATTGGTCCATCTGGGCGTGTGTGCATGCAATGGCATAACCCTCTGCACACCGGCTCCCTGTGCCTTTTCACAACTTGGCAACAGGTGAGCCTATTCTGCACAGTCCCCTGGCCCCCCATTTCCACCATCATGGAGCTGGTTTTACCCATGCTCGCCGCCGCCAACTCCATATCCCGCCTCCGAGCTTCCCTTCCTATGTCCCGCCTCCCGCACCCTCCCCCCGGACCCTATTGATCCACCCCTCCTTATCATGACCTGTTATGGGCTCGCTGCCCAGCAGCCTCTGGGGCTGAGGGACCGAGGCAAAGTGCAGCTCCTACATTGGCGGCTTAAAGATGTGTCGGCAGGTGTCAGCAGGGGAAGCCAGCGACCAGCCGTAAACCAGCATCAACCACCAAACCAAGTGTGTCATGGGTGGGGAGTAGAGCAATTACTCTACTGCAGAAAACCCTGCCACTCTACATTACCTTACCTCGGAACTGTGATTACTAGCATGTGCCACATCTAGATAAGAATTGTGAATGTCTAATGTACTATTGTGAACACTATACTGCGTCGCATCTGGATGGAAATGTGAGTGTTTGCAGGTCCCACACTCAAACTGTGAATACTGGTATGTGCCACACTGGGTCAGAATTGCTTAAGTCGAGGCTTGCAAGCCACCCATGTCCTAGAACTGCAACATGCACACACGCTTCAACAAAGGAAAAAGCGTATTGAGGCCCCACAAGTGGGGAAAGAGCGCTATATAAATAACAAAATACAATTCAAATCTAACTTCCACATGAAATACAAACTATGGAACTTTGAAGCCATTATTTTACATTATATTTCTTTTAGACCTGAACTAAAACGCCATTTTGCATATCCTCAAACACCCATTTAATTTAACATGTATTTTTCTATGGCGCCAGTTGACTTGGAGGTAAAAGTAGCTCCTGGTAGTTGTTGTTACCATTCTTACCAGGCTCCTCTAGGCTATATCCAGGAGCTAAATTGCTCTCTGCAATTTTGAACCCGGCACTGAAATCCGAGTATCTATTAGCACACATTACTCGTCTTACAAATGACATTCATATTCTGGTTATGCTTGTGAAGGGAAGACATATTACATGCCCTCTTTTATGCGTTCTGTGGCTAGAAGTAAAGCACACAAGGCTATGTATTGTGAGCACACACCTATGGTACAGTGACATTTGCAAACTGCATAGCGACCACAGTAAAAGTATCTTCCCACAAAACCCAAGAAATTAACTATGATTAAGCATATTCTGTACTAGTACGTGTTAACATACTTGCCTAGCTTTTTGTTTAAAAAAAAAAATAATGTGCACATAAAAAAAATTCAAAGAACTGTAACTGGTAAAAAAAATGTTTACTTCGTTTTTTACTGTTAATGTTAGTTATTTGCATCGTCACCACCGGAGTGGTCCCCAGGCGCTTTGGGGGATCTGAAAAAGAAGGGTGTGAATAAAAGTGGTGGTGTGGGAGGGGTTAGTAGGGTGTAGTGGGAAAAGATTTTCCTATGCACTAGCGTCATGCGGACATGGGTGATCAGGGTGTCCTCTCTCCCTTTTGGGGTTAAGTTGGGGTTCATGGATTCTTCCCTGGGCTTCTCGTTTCCTGGTGAGTCTGCTTCCTAGTCACTTTCTACTGATTCTGGAACGGAAGCTAGGTTTCTAGTGGTATGTGTACATTTTAGTTCGGAGCGTGTTACCACAATATGGGAATGGCTTTGGGGGCTCAGGTGGTCGGGGTGTCCTTCTCCCCCTTCCCCCCCACGTCCCTTCAGGTTTAGGAAGATTAAGTTAGAGATCATGGATTCCACCCTGGGTATCTTGTTTCCCGCTGGGTCTACGCTTCCTATTTGCTTCCTTCTGGTTCTGGAGTGAGGAGCGAAGTTACAGTGATATGTGAGCATGGTTGATGGAGGCGCGTTCCCCCGTCCTCTGGTAGGTGAGGGTTAGGTTAAGGATTCTGGTCCTTCCCTGCCCGTCCAGTGGGGGGTTCCTTAGCTACCTAGCTTTCCCTTATGCGCTAGCAGTATGTGGGCATGAGTGGTCAGGGCATCCTCCCCTGAGTCGGGAGATTAGGTTAGGGCAGGCTGAGCGGGCTTCCTACCCCCACTCTCCGGTTTGGAAGATTAGGTTAGGAATCATGGATTCCTCCCTGGGCTTCTTGTTTCTCGTTAGGTTTGAGCTTTCTGGTAGTTCCCTTCTTGTTCCGGAGCGCAGAGCCAAGTTTTGAGTCGTTTTCTGAATTCCAGGTTATCCCTTTTCTCCAACATGGGGTCTGGCATGGATTCACATGCTCATGTATATTCCCCATCGTCAGGCTGGGAATCCTCGGTAAAAAAAAAATCTGTTTAATTTCTGAACTGTTTCTCCTAACACCAATCACTAGTCTCTGGGTCATACTGCCCCCAGCCAATAACTGCCCTCTACCTAACCCCCTCCTCTAACAGTCATCTTCAGATTTTTACCACCCGTTAAAGTGTTGAGTCCTCGTGCTTAGCTTGCAGTCTTTTTTCTGCATTTTCCGCTTTTTTTGGAAGAGTTTCACTCTATTTTTCGGTTAATCGAGCCTCGTGCTCCATCGATCCTTCCGATTAACGGGGACCCGTTTTCAGATTTCTTCAGAGCCCTTCAAGGGTGGATTTTGTCTAGTTTCTTCGGAGAAGATTCCAGAAGATTCTTAAGGCCTACACCACGTGGATCATGTTGGACGAGAAGGATTCCCAGTCCCTTTTCAAGATCTGCTCTGACTGCGCTTTCCGGTTTGTTTACATGTACAAACATTCCCCGTGCCTGTACTGCCTGTATCCAGCGCATAAGGAGGAAGATTGTGCGTTTTGCCATGAACTCTCAAAGCGCATGTTGAAGGATCGGCGTAAACAACTGGAAGAGTGGGTGCACCAGAATGTGTAAGAAGCTCCACAGTGTCAAGATTTTCCTCTGACCAGGAGTTACTAATCGCGACCCAGGAGCTATATTAGTGAAGTCTCATGAATGAGTTCTTATGATGTACATTTAATGAATGGTTAAAATAAATGAGTAACACAAGAAGATTAAAATAAACTAAGAGATTTGAAGAAAAAAAAGATCTCTTGAATAGTGATTTAACATTGAGTTGGGCACAGCTGTCGAATAGCTACTCTGGAATGGCTGAAAAATGCCATTGACCCCTTTCTATTGCTATGTTGCTCTCTTTCGCACAGTTTCTGACCATTCCCGGTGACCGTTTTTCATGTTTCTTTACATTTCTTTCCCTTTTGCTTCCTCGTATTTCTTTGCTGTCAGTTTGTTGGTCTTGCTGCTATAATTTGTTTAGCCATTACAGATCTATGCCACTACACCCATAACTGTCACTGCATCATTCTGTTTATATGACCGCACCTCTTTTTCTGTGATGCACCGGGTGGTTGCCAGGGTCATGCCTCTTCCCGATCCAGGAAAGCTGAGCAGGCTTCTAAGTCCTTTGCGGCCGCCCCTCCCATGGGGTCCAACAAAAGGCCAAGCACCGTGAGTCCACTACCGTAGGAAGCGCTGCTGCGGCGGGCTCCTCGGCGGGCATGGCGTGCTCAACATCTGCAGCAGCATCGGTCTCTAGTCAACGCTCTGGATCATCATTTAAGAGTAAGTCGGATCAACTGGGCAAGTAGAAGGTGGCCCCAGACACAACCAAGGAAATGTCCAAACAGGGTACTGCGTCCAGCCTACCCGCGACGGATCAGGCCAAAGGGGAGCGTGGGCCTGACCCATACCCTAAGGAGAAATCCAAGGAGGACATGGGACCTGGCCTTAATGTGAAGGCCCAAGTACACCAGACGAAGGCAACGCCTTCCATCGAGGTGGTGGTAAAGTCCAATCAAAGGTCGCCGGGGCAGAACCTGCAGGGCGCCCCTCCGTCAGCAAGGGTGTCCCTTCCTGCCACGAGTGAGACCTTGTTCATACCCGTTGAGAAGACCCTGGAGAGATGCCGATCATCTCACAAGGCTGTCCCCACTGAACGCAAAGAAGGGGGGGCATTGAGGGCCTCCAGGGCACGGACATCTCCTCGGCCGAGGAGTATGAGCTTGTTTATCTCCAGACCATCCAGTTGGACATTGGCGACGGCGGAGTCACTCACTATGACGAGGGCGCGACGACAAGGATACCATTGATGAACTTCAGGATGACTAGGACCCCATCCCTGCTCCTGTCCCCCAGCTGCCTACGCCTGCCCCTAGATACCTCTGTGGACATCCTCTTGACTCTTCATATGTTGGTATCCGAGATACAATGGAGGAGGCTGGTGGCTACACCACCCACCCCGCCTGTGGCCCCAGTTCTGTCCGGTTGGCGGGGGAACCGCTAACGAAAAAGAGGAAGAGGCACCAACTGCCACTCTTCACCTCCTTCACCACCCTGTGCAGATGAGGTGGGGATGGACACGGCGACGACTGGTACGGATGACGATGGTGGGATTGGGGACCTCCCATCGCCTCCGCCAAGGTCCTCCCCTCCGGACGAGATTGGATCTTTCCACGCGATGATCTCCAGGGCCCCTGAGCTGTTCCAGGTCAAACCGGAGGAGGGGGGGTTCTTATACCAGCGCTGCGAGGCGAAGAGAAAGACCATCCTCTCAGTTCCTCTCTTGGACGACATTTCGGATGAAGGGCTGATGCTCATGGAGAACCCTTCTACAGCCCCAGCAAAAAGGGACCGCCTAGAGAAGAAGTATAGGGTGCCGGACTCTGCGACGAAGTGCTCGCGGGCCCAGCCATCACCGGACTCTGTGGTTTCTGCTGCGGCCAAGAAGTTGTCCAGATCGACGTCTTCTGCAGCGGCCACCACTCCTGACAAAGCGGGTAAGAAGTTGGAGGCGATGGGCATGAGTTATCTATTCTGCAGCAATGACCATCAAGGCCGCCAAAGCCCTCGTGGCATTCTATAACCGGGAGCTGTGGTTCAAGCTCGCTCCTTTCCTCCCTCATTATAAGAGGTGAGAAGCTTTGGAGATTCTGCAGGAGGGAGAGGTGGCTTCAGATCATGCCATCACGGTTACTGCCGACGCGGGGTTCCGCCAGATGGGCAACAGCTTTTTCCTTCGGCGTTGTGGCTGGCTCGAAGCCACCAACTTCCGACGTGAGATCCAAACCAGGGTTCTGGACATGCCCTTTGACGGGGACAACCTTTTTGGGAAGGTGGTGGATGAGTCCCTGCAAGCCATCAAGGCGGAGCCGGCACGTGCGCTTCAGCAACAACGGCCATCCATTCGGTCCTCGGGAGGCAAGTCTACCTGATCTTTGAAGTTTCTGCGGGGGCTCCTCTTCTTGTCAGCCAGCCATCCTGCTCCTCGGCCCAGGCAACCAACAGGGGCCGTTCCAAGGCCTTAGTGGAGGAGGAAGTCATCGACCGGGCCCGCAAGGCGGCCCGTCAACCTCCAAGCAGGAATGAACCGGACAAGTTTTTGGGCACCCACCCGTGCACCCCGGTAGGAGGCCAGCTGGCAAACTTCAGCAGCGTGTGGGAGACCATCTCCACCAACCGTTGGGTGCTGGACTTTCTCGCCCATGGACACACTTTAGAGTTCCAATGGAAGTGTCCTCGAATACCACCGATGGCCCAGCAGGAAAACCATGTCCCTCGGCAGCTGCTGGAGGTGCAGGCCATGTTAAGGAAAGCGGCGATAGAGCTGGTCCCAAGGTGACTTCGGGGATCCAGAGTTTATTCAAGGTACTTGCCTTGTTCGAAAGAAGACAGGGGGCTAGAGACCCATTCTCGACCTGCGATGACTGAACAAATACATAAAGTCCCAAAAGTTCTGCATGGTCACTCTTCAGCAGGTGCTCGGACAGCTGGAAGAGGCAGGCTTTCTGTCGTCGTTGGACATGGAGGATGCATACTTCCACGTCCCCATTCACAAAGGACACCGCAAGTTTCTGCGCTTCATCGTTCAGGGGAAGCATTACCAATTCAAGGCCCTTCCCTTCGGACTGAAGTCAGCACCCAGGGTCTTCACCAAGTGCATGGCACCGGTGGCAGCCCATCTACGGCTGCAAGGGATCCACGTCTACCCTTACTTGGACGACTGGCTCATCTGGGCCAGATCAAGAGAGATCGCCGTCGACCACACGGTGAGAACCGTCCGCCTACTGAGAGCTGAGGTTCTCGGTGAACTATTCAAAGTCCTGCAAGATTGCGCTTGACAATGGTTTCCGTCGGGTGATAAGGTGGTGGGGTGTGCGCTAGCACCTGACCAGAAGCACGGATTTCCAGACCCCACCACAAAAGGAGATGGTCACGACGGACGCTTCCCTGGAAGGATGGGAAGCCCACACTGGAAGCCTTCACACCAGAGGCCTGTGGCTTCCAGATGAGAAGACGTTGCACATCAACGTTCTGGAGCTACAGGGAGGGTTTTGGGTCCTCCGATCATTCCTGCTGTCCCTCAAGGGCAAGGTGGTGCGTATCGTCACAGACAATACCACCACAATGATCCCTGGAGTTCTCCAAAGAGGGGCAGGACTTGTGGCACTGGGCCGTCGCTCAGGGGATGTTCCTTCTCCCGGTGTATCTGGCAGGAGTAAAGAACACGGTGGCCAACTCTCTGAGCAGGGAGCTTCGCTCGTGTCATGAGTTGGACCTTCGGCAGGACCTAGTGGAGAAGCTTTTCGTCAAATGGGGAAACCCCCAGATTGACTTGTTTGCAACGGCAATGAACACTAAGTGCCGGTAGTTTGCCAGCAGAGGGGCACGGGGGACGCATTCTCATTCCCTTGGGAAAGCCTCTTTTTCTATATGCATTCCCTCCGTTGCCATTGTTACTTCGAGTCATCAGTCAGCTCAGCCGGTTCCGGTGTCGGATGATCCTTGTCGCACCGGCATGGCCCAGGCAGATCTGGTACCCGGACATTCTCAGCATTTCAGTGTCTCCGCTAGTCAAGCTGCCAGTGATCGCAGATTTGCTTGCCAGGGAAGGAGGCGCCATTCTCCACCACGATCCGGGGTCGCTGAACCTGAAGCCCTGGCTCCTGCAGCGTCAGAATTCGGTGGCTACGATCTTCCGGTGGAAAGTGCTCGCCAAGGCTAGAGCTTGGTCTACCTTGAAATGCTAGACTCAAGTGGAAGAGATTCGCTATTTGGTGCTGTTCCCAGACGATCAACCCTCTGCGGGTCAAGGCCCCTTGTGTGCTTCCATATTTGCCGTCATTGGCGAAATCGGGGCTGGCTCATGCCTCCATCAAGGGTTATCTGGCAGCTATCTCCTGCTACACCAGATCCCCAGGACGACCCTCCTTGTGGTCGCACCGGTTGGTCAAATAATTTGTCAAAGGACTATTTGGCTCACTCCCGCCGGTGAAGACTCCGGCCCTGGCGTGGGAGCTTAATCTAGTACTTACTAGGCTCATGGGACCCCCCCGTTCGAGCCTATGCATTCGGTTCCACTCCAGTTTGTCATGGAAAACAGCTTATCTCGTAGCCATCATCTGTGCACGATGAATGGGTGAGATCCAGGCCATATCCTGTAAACCACCTTACTTGACTTTTCACAAGACTAGAGTGGTTCTGCGGACGCACCCCACCTTCATGCCCAAGGTGCCGTCAGACTCTCATCTGAACAAGCTCTTGGTGTTAGCTGTATTTTTCTGATGCCTTCGTCACCGGCTGAGGGAACTTTGCACTCGCTGGATGGCGCTAGAGCACTGAAGTTTTATGTGGCCCAAACAAAGAGTTTCCGGATAACCTCTCAACTTTTTGTGAACTTTACTCTGTGAACCATGGGAAGGCCCTGTCCAAGGCTTCCATTTCTAGATGGCGCTCCGGCTGTATCACCCACTGTCACTGGTTGGCAAACCAACCGCTGCCTGGCCATCCGAGAGCCCATTCCACCTGAGCAATCGCTGCTACATTGCGTTCCTGTCTGGGGTGCCCCTGCTGGACATCTGCAGGGCTGCTACGTGGAGGTCGACGCACACCTCCACGAGATTCTACTGTGTCGACAGGGATTCTAGGGAGGAGTCCAGAGTGGGGCCAAGTAGTGCTGCGCAACCTGTTCGCTTGAAGGTGACCCGGGTGAGGAGGAAAGAGATGCTTAAGTTGAGCCTTGCCACCTGCCGTGGTTATGAATGTGTAGTGATATGTATTCTTTATTAATGAGAATGTGAATCCATGCCAGAACCCATGCTGGAGAATGAACAAGTTACTTACCTGTAACTGTTGTTCTCCAGCATGGGTCTGGCATGGATTCACATGCGAACCCTCCCGCCTACCCCTCTGCGGCTCTTCTCTTGGTCCTACTGCCACTTTACGTGCTACCAAATCTGAAGATGGCTGCCAGAGGAGGAGCTTAGGTAGAGGGTAGAATGACCAAGAGACCAGTGATTGATTAGTAGGAGAAAGACAGTTCAGAAATGAAACTGAAACGGATTTATTTCTTTTACTGAGAATTCCCAGCCTGGCTGGGAATATTCATGAGCATGTGAATCTAAACTTCTGTGTAAGCATGTGAACTTGTTCAAAGACCATACAATGGCAGAACATTCACATTCAATGGTTGCCCACCTTGTTTCTTGGTCCTTCAGTTTCCTACTGATGAGGCAGATTTGTGTTCCCTACCTTTCTCATCCAGCTGACTCAGAACTGCACCTATACCTGTATTGGAAGCACCAGTTTGTACAAGAAAGGATTGGTTGTAGTCGGGAGCTCTTAAAACTGGAGCTTGACAAAGGGCTTTCTTAAGTCCTTCAAATGCCTTAGTGCACTCCTCATTCCACCTGACCTTCTTGGGGAATTTGGGTGAGATCATTACATTCAAGCGAGAAGCTATGGTCCCATAGTTCTCTATGAAGTTCCAATAGTAACCTGTGGGACCTAGAAAGGCTCTCACCTGTGTTTGAATAGTAGGGGTGGGCCAGTCCTGTAGAGTTTGTACTTTGCTAGGCAATGGCGTGATTTCACCTCCTCCTACCTCATGTCCAAGGTAGACTACTTTACTCTGACCAATTTGACACTTACTTGCCCTTATGGTCAGATGGGCCTGCTCAAGAGCATGCAAAACATATCCGAGGTGGTCAAGATATTCTTCCCAAGTAGGGCTTAACACTGCAATGTCATTGAAGTATGTAGCATGTGCATTCTTTAGTCAAAAGACATAACCTTGTACTGGTAGAGGCCTCCTGGGGTTGTAAATGCAGTTTTCACCTTGGCTTGGTCTGTCAGAGCTATTTGCCAATAGCCTGAGGTTAGGTCAAATGTACTGAGGAACTTGGCTGATCCAAGTTTGTCCACCAGCTCATCTGTCCTAGGTAAAGGATGGCCATTAGTTGTGGTTACTGCATTAAGAGCTCTATAGTCCACACAGAATCTCAACTCTGTAGATCCTGCCTTTGGCACTAGTACAACAGGACTAGCCCATGGACTTGTAGTGTGGCTGAGCAGCCAGGCTGATCTCAAGTGGTGTCAATGTGAGCAGTAATGTTGTAACAGTTTCACAGTACAGTTATTCAAATAAACTTACATTCAATGTTTCTTAATAAAACAATTACTAATTTATTTCAGTTGTATAAGCCTTCTTCAGAAGGCAGCAATATATGTAACAGCTATAATACACTACAAAACACTTTATCTAAATCAGATGATACCCATTGGTGGTTGCACACAGACACCTCCTACACCCTCAGGTGACTTAAATAGCTGGGACACGTTAGACATTGATTTATCACTAGTACATTTAGAGCAATACTGAGTTTGGTGTAAAAGAGAGAGAGGAATAAAGCAAAGGTTAAATAATTCACAAACTGATAAGTACTTTTGGAAACCTTCCAATGCAGAGTAAAATTAACCCTTTCCTGGGGAAAAGGCCAAAGCACAAAGTCGGAGGTAAAGAAGAGTCACTCGGGGAGCCAGGACGGCCAATTTTAATCGCACAATGTCTAGGGGAGCTGTAGATAATTTTTGCAGGTAGGTTAAGTCTTGCACAATGTTTTTAGAAACGTTTGTAGAAGATAGAACACTTGAAGGGCCACAAGCTGGGAGGCTTGTGAGGGGCAGAGCTATAGCAACTCTGCAAGGTAACAGACCGGTCTGAGAGCAAGCAAGGCTACACAACAAGAGGTATGTTCTCTTAGACTTTACAGTACCTCTGATTAGAAGAAATGGTTCCAGCTGGCTTCTGTTCCTGCACAGCTCTGGGGAATCCTGCTCTGCAATGGGAAGGTCAGCCGCAGCAATTTGCAAACTTCGATTCAGTGGTTCTTCGGTGTTACAGCTCCTCGCGTCTGACCCAAATGGCAACACTGCGGTTCTCTGATTCCACTCTGGACTTTCTTCGCATCTGGCGTCCAGCACCCTGTTGAGGTGGTTCAGGCTTGGTCCGTATTGCTTCAGGGAAGTCTAGAGGATTTTCCTGGCGCTCAGGTCCGACTTAAAAGTAACGCACACAATCTGGTGTTCCTCTCCCTGGCACTTCAGTTCCAGCAGCAGTGGAAGTACAGCCAGCTATGAGAGGATGTCCAGATGGGCTTACTTTGGAGTCGATTGGTCCTACCAACTCAAGTGGAGAAGTCGCCCTTGCAGGGCTTCTCTAGTCGAAGTGAATTCTGAGCTGCAGCACAGTAGCAGGGCTTCACCAGGCAAACCAACGGTTCTGGAGTTGGAGCAGGCGTCTCTTCCAAGTTCTTCGAATCCCTTCGTCCACTGGTCGACTCTGCCTTCCAAGCCAAAAAGCCTTGCCTTTTATGCAGGTTTCTCCCATTCATGTCAATCACACAACAGGCTGCTCTTGCCGGACATCCATTAAGTATGTGGAGTTTCGGGCACCTCCCTCGCTTCCTGCCCCTGCCAGACATACTGGAGCCAGATGCGGGCTTCACTCGTGAATCCCCCTAAAGACAAAACGAACAAGGGGTCCAAACCTGGTTTGGCGCACAGAGTAAATCTCAAGAAGGACCTTTCCAACAGAAAATGGCAAAAGAAGCAGACTAGGGCAGTTTTGACAAAATGGGCATACATGGGTGCTTTAATGCAGCTGCGAACGCAGCCTGTGGTAAAAACACATAATGGTAGTAAAAAGTAAACCACTGCCACCAGCCATTAATTGTAGAAAGGGTAACCCAAAAATCTTACATGAGAAACTAGACAAAGGGGATACTAAGTAACCCCTCCAGCACCCTATGGTAAGAGAGTGTGTGCTGGGTCTAGAAAGTTACATGTAAGCAAAGTCAATTTCACTTTACTGCTCTTGGAAACAGTAGTTTCACCAAGAGAAGGTATTAGAACCTTCAGTGCAGTGGCACAGGGAAGTCTCTTAGATTTCCCAAAGGTTTAGTGTGTCGCAATGTAAATGATACCTATGGAGTTTGTCAGACTCCAAAGTCAAATGAAACACAGTGCAAATCACAATAAAAATATGTGAGGGTGAGAAAAAAGGCTCTCTCAAGGTTAGAAATTAAGTCCTAAAGTCCAGCAAAAGAGCTGGGGGTCTCAAAGGTAGAAGGGTATTAGCACATTTCTGAGAAATCTTCCTAACGAAGATGATCTTCTGAATGTTCTTTAATTGTATAGTTTTGGTTCCAGTCAGATGTCGTTGCTTGATCCAAGTAGTCTAGTCGGATGGTAGATGGTTATTTTCTCGTTTAGGAACTCTGCTCCTTGGTCGTGGATTGCTCTGTGCATTATGCACATTGTTTTGAACTTTATTTGCTGATTTATTGATAGTGTAGCATTCTCAGGGCTTGGGTAGTGTTCTCTTCGTGGTAGTTTGAGCAGGAGTCTGGCTGCTGCGTTTTGGATACGCTGAAGTTTCTTTAGTAGGCGTTGTGGCATTCCTATATATAGGCTGTTGGCGTAGTCTACTCTGGATATGTTTGATGATGGTGATTGTTTTGTGGGTGAAAGAGAGGAATGGTAGGATCCTTTTTACTGTGTTAGTAAAGATTTCATAATTGTATGTAATTTTCCCTCCATGCAGTAACACCCAAACCTTTTGCTGTTTTACACCCTGATCTAGAATTTGCCAGAGAAGCGCAGCCTTCCGCCGCACCCCTCTGGGCTTTTGCTCAATTCTTCTGGGGAAACTCACATGCCCTTAAGACAGTCAGTACTGGGAGACTTTGTTTCCCTTAGTCCTTTCCTCATGTTGCAGCTTTTGAGCAACATGAAACAAGAGTGCCACGTAACTTATATTACCGTGCTCTTGGGTCTCTAGTCATTCCAAAGGCCCTAGAAACTCTCGCTGGACTTATTATGAAATGTGCAAGTGTGTCATGGATGGGACTGGTGGCAGCTATCGTTTCTCCTGTGTTTTGAACCCTTTTTCGCCATGTTATCCGCGCTTACCGCGTTTGGCACAAATGAGTGGCCTGGCTCCAAAATGGCCATGCCACGAGGTTCTTTGTCCTGTCCGCTGACCGTCTTGCCCCTTTACCTTCACCCAAGTCGAGCCGACCTGGGGCAGTCCTTATTTGGTCATGCACTTTCCCGCGAAACACAACGCTTTCGGTGGCTTCTGCATGCCTTGTATGTGCCTCCAGGATGTGGGCTGGGATGTCTGTTTCCAATACACATCCTGGGTGCCAGAGAGTCTAGAGTGTCCTGAATGCCTGGGACCACCGTGGTCTGTGATAGGTCCATGTATGGTGTGAGTGTTTGTGAGCAGATCTCCTATTGGGCCCTCTCCCTTTTGGCGCGAAAAGAACTTTGGATAAGAGGAGGCTGAAAACCCCACTACCAGGTCAATCTCCTGAGTTCACACCGAACAAGGGATAAGGAGCCAAGTATCCTGCAACAAGAAGCTGAGTTGAGGAATCGCTGGTGACCCGCTGAAGGTTTGGCACCCTGTACTGCTGTCGTTCTGCGAGACCACTCTGCCTCTGATCGTACGAGGTCGTCTGCAAAGGTGCTTCGACCCTTTAGAATAGTGGGAACAACTATTCTCTGCACCTTCACCAAATCCTGTACGTAAGCCTTCGGAAGCGTCCCTGCGCCATCCAGTGGACTGACCAGCCTACACAGGAACCTTGCTCTGTCACCGCCGTCTGGCTTACTGCTAATCCCGTGTCCTCGGCACTCTCATACGATTCGTACACTTGGTGTTCCCAGGTCTGAATTGAGACGTGTGCTTTGGGACCGGAATACACGCGGTTGCCGAGTTGCCCTGCTGTGGTAACAAGCCTGTGCGTGTTCGCTGCATCTGGGACACCCTCGGCCCTGACTCCTGCTGTCGCGGAATCTACGCAGTGTCGAGACGTCCCTCTGATCGCATCTGAACCTGCCAGTACCGAAACTGAACCGGAGAAGCCTGGGTCTGCCTGCATCGGGGACCGGTGAGTAGTCAATACCCTAACCGGTCGCCCTCCCGCAGGAGCCTGGCTGTTGTAAAATGGCAAACCCTTTCCCGCACTCACGCCCCGCTTCTGCCCCCAAGTGGAGGCCTTGCCTGAGTCACGGGCATTTGTTCACCATCTTTTCGTCCACCTTTCTGAACTGCCTGATTTCCCTGAAGAGACTCTCCTTTGCCCGTTGGCACCCGCGTAGGGCTCGGACTTCCTTCTAGTTAGGTGGCCTTGGATGTTGAACTGGGTCTAACGATTACTTGCACTGCCTGTTTTCCTCCCCATCTAGGTGGTCTGCATATTTTGTGCTTCTAACTCTTTAGACCCCTCGGTCTTGTATATATATTGTATTGATTGTGATGTGTTGGTTTACTGGAGTTTTACCGTGATTCTTTACTATGGTCGATGTTACAAAGGCCTTGTAATAAATGTGTCTATATTTTTAATGTAACACCTGTTTGGAGTAATTTGTAAGTGTCCTTGCTTTGTGTGCTCATTGAGGTCTTTCCGTCACCCTCACCCCTCTTGAGACTTACTCTTGACCGCCGCCTTCGCTACCCTGATTGGTCTGGCTTGTCCAGAGGTTACCCTGTTCCAAGAAACTAGGCTGGCCTTCTGAACCTCTGCCCCTCCAGGTCAGAGTTCAGAAATCCATCTTAACACTGTGTATAGGAGGAAGAAACATTTCTTGATTATAGCATTTACTTGTGGCTCAAGTTAGTTTGTTGTCCATCAGGACTACCAGGTTCTTTACCATCGTTGGAGTTGATGTCCCTAATTCCATCAGCCATGGGATATAGTGATTGCTTTCACTGTTTTTGGATATGATCATTATTTCTGTTTTGCCTGGGTCGAATTTGAGACGGTTGGTGTTCATCCAGCCATAGAGTTCTTGTAAGCAGCTTTCTAGCGTGGTTTTCTCTTCCTGTGTATCTTGTACTTTTTAGACGATCTGACTGTCGCCGGCGTACTTGTAGCATGTAAGGCTGTCTCTTATAATGAGCTTGATAAAGAGTCAGGTATATGTTGAAGAGCAGTGGTGATGGAGACGATCCTTGCAATACTGAACAGTTCGATTCCCTTGGAGTGGATTTGAAAGTTTTGATCCGGACCGGTTCCGATTGTTACAAAGGATTTAATCCATAGCAGGGCGAGGTTGGTGATTCTTTGTTCTTCCCATCTCCTGATGAGGATGTCACAAATGATTGTGTATGTCTGGTGGGCAGTGGTCAATGGGGTGGGGCCTGCTTAGTTGCTATTTCTTACCAGCTTGACGACTGCCTGTGGGAAGCTTCAGAGTTTGTTCTGACGATCCTCGGATGGCAGGGTTGGTTGCATGTTGTGGTTGTTTGGTCTGCTTTGTATGATCTGGTGGATGTTACTGATTTTGTTTTTGAAGTGGTCTGTGAGGTTGTTGCATAGTTTCAGTCAGGGTATTGGTGTGTTGTTGTAGCCGGGGGGGGGGTTCTAATTTCGTTCATGATGTTAAACCATTCTTTTTGAGTGTTGGTGGCTTTGGTGATTCTGTTGTCATAGTTTTTCTTTGTGGCCTTAAGGATTTCCTTTTTGTATGAGCAAAAATGTTGTTGGAATTGTAATTTCTTTATTTGGTCGTTACTATCCCTCCATTCAGTTTCAAGCTTCCTGTTTTTTTCCTTTCAAGGTGCTGAGTAGCTGGGTAAACCATTTTGCTGTCACTCTTTTGCGTGATGGGGTGACCGGTTTTTCCTTGGATTTCTCATTGATTGTACCAGTGATCCAATTGTGGAGTAGTTTTGGTTTTCTGTCGGTCAGCTTCATCTAGTGTAATTTGTGGTGGTTTAGTGATTTCCAGTCGTTCTGCTAGGTTGCGGTCTTCGATGGACCTCCAGTTTCTTGTCATGATAGTTGGCAGCTTGTCCAGTTGTTTGGCTGTTTCTGTGGCCAGTTTGATCACGAAGGGGATGATGCGGTGGTCGCTCCAGAGGATCTGTATTGGTGGCACTGTGGTAATGAGGTTTTTGTTGGCGAAGATTGCATCTAGTGTATGTCCCGCCACGTGAGTTGCTCCTTTAACTGGCTGGTATAGTTTCATTGTTTTCAGTTGTTTGGCTAGAGATTTTTGTGCGTTAGCAGTTTCTGCCACAAACCAGATTTTGAAGTCTCTCAGTATTATCAGTTGTTCCTGCTCGATGGCTAAATTGGGGATTACTTCAGTGAAGGCATCCACGAATGTTGAACTATTCTACCCTTTCACCTCCAATTCTTAGAATATTTATACATAATTGTTTTGTAATATTGCAGCATGTTAACCATCGTGTGGTTTGTCTAGAGAGCTTTAGCGCTCCAACAGCTCTTGCAGCAGTCTATATAGTGGCTGTTGTGTTCATCAGGTGCCCTGGGATGCCTAGAAGTACATTATGATAAAAGGTATGTTATTGTCATCAATTTTATAAAAACGAGTGCACCTCTGTATTTTGGTGAGACAATTTCTGAATGGAGCTTTTAAAAGCTTCCTTTTTTTTTTCCATGCCACCTAATAAATTAATGTTTCTAATCAATACCTTCCCCCTGCAGATTGCTAATTTTTGATCGATCTGCAGCAGCTGTTCCAAAATGTTTTTCACTACCTTGTGGGTCATGCCAATCCATTAATGTACTGCTCCTACAGCAGAGGTCTTCAAACTGTGGGGCACGCCCCCCAGCGGGGCGTGGCCGCATCCCAGGGGTCAGGGGGGCCAGAGGCAAGCATGAAATGTAAAAAAAAAAGGGGGGGTTTTTCGATTGGAGGAAATGGGAAGGGGCAGCTCACCTGGTCAGACTGGACCATAAAACGGTCTTAGGCACCAATGAAAAAATGGCCAGCAGTTGCAAATGGATATTCAGTCCTTTAGTCACAGATTGTTTGAACAGTACCCAAGGGGTTGCTTTTTTGTTCACATATAAACAAATTGTGATATTTAAAGAATATTTATTCAGCAACAATGGTCCAAACTACTAGCTTCATAGTGAAGTAACTCCTCAAACTGGGCCACATTGGCCAAAAAAGTGGCCCATTTTGACTGGCCTACACTAGCATTTTGCCTTTTTGGTATGGTCATTGCCCTATTGCCCTATAGGCCAGTCCAAGCCTGCCGGCTCATCCACAATGGGTCGGGGGGCGTCCACCCACTGCCCACCTCACCCATTTTGGAGGAACCGAGGAGCCAGCCCACTGAAACACTGAGGACTCCCTCAGCTGCTTTTTTTCAGCTGAGGGAGTGCTCCTGGGCTGGCTGAACTGTCAAAGGGAAACACTGTTTGCCTTTGACAGTTCATTTCCCCAGCCGTACATGATCACTGAGACATGCAATGCTGGGGGTGTTTTGCTTCGCCAGCCTTGCATAGCTCATTGGAAATGCTGGCTGGGGCATTGCACATACGGGCAGAGCAACCTGGAGCGGGGTATTTTAGCAACCACGCGCAGGCCCCTGCAGAAGGTACGTTTATGGCGATGTATTTTTTTATTTAAATGTTTATGCTTGTGTTATGGGACTGTGGTGGGATCAGGATGGGCGGCAGCACTGGGATAGTGGTGGGAGTAGGGTTGGGAGAGCCCAGGGTCTGTACTGGGAGCAGGGTGCGGTGACGGCACGCAAATGTTTAAAGCGATTTCTACATTCGGTCCATCTGGCAATTCGGGGGGGGGGAGGGGGCAGCCTGCCCAAACTTTGCTCAGGGGAGGCCCAGGCCAAAAAAGACCACTGTCCTACAGGAACATGACAAGAAATTATTCACTTTATACCACAACAATGGCAAGAGAACCCCTTCAAAGTTTCTGCGAGCATAGGAAGGTGTTGATGGAAGAACTAACCTCTCCCGTCTGGAAGGATAAGTAGAAAAAGAAGAATCTGAAGAGGTCCCACTCTCTAAGCAACTCTGAGGTATCATGCTTCTTGGTTGAAGAGGAGTCGCCACCACTCCAAGTCAAGGGACTCCTCAGAGGATTGGGATCCAACGCTGTAGGAAGGTTTTCCACCCAATCCTGCAGAGAAATGGGAGGAGTTCTGGCTGAAAATGTTGCCCATTTTCACCAAGGCGATGGCGGTTTCAGTGCTGGTGGCACCCACATGACCCCTGCTCTTGGTAGAGATGGATGGGATTCCTCTTGGAAACACAACTACCCACCTAGTGCTTGGACCCGGCCTCCAGTACACATTTCTCCAACTCATCCGTGCTGCCCTTCCTTCAGGCCTTGCGCTCTCAAAGCCAGTTATCTCATCCAGTCATCCCACAGTGCCTTGGACATCTCTGCCCCCAGGTGTATGTCCCACAGTTAGGCATAAAATCGGGACACAAGGTTGCCATGTTTATGGTTAGACTTTTATTGAAAGCAAAAGGGTTCGGAAAAGGCCTCTCTGACTCGGTCTGTGCTGCCAGAATGTCAAAATCAAAACTGTCCTTGTGTCCAAAAGTTCTATTCTGACCCTTACACTATAAACCAAACTATATGGTGAAAAGGGAATTGTCTTTAACCTTGGGTGATTGCAAAAAGGAAATTTGAATAGCCAAAATATAAGTTATAACTGGTAAGAGAGCCGTGGCTTTCGTCCCCTGGGTTCTTCCTCAATACAAACTATTCTTCAACACAAAAAGTTCTCCAAAGTCAAAAGGATTTGGCTCCAGAGGGTGGATCCCTTCCCCTGCATCCTGTCTCCTGTCTCAATGCAAAAAGATTTTTTTCACTCCAGTTTTGTGTCTTGCTTGGCTCACAACGATACTGTTATTTACAAAGCTGTTTAGCCTTGTGGTTCCACTTCTTTGAAAAGTTCCTTCTTTAACAAAAAACACGGTTTTAAATGCTTGTGACTTTCTGTAGCTTTACAACTACCTGGTATACTCCCCTGCCAGGACTTCTCATGCACTCCTTGTTTAGCAAATTCAGTTTTTATCCGGTCTTGTGTCTGGCATACTTGCCTGCCAGAGTTTTCTTGTAATACGCACACACTTGTAACTGCCTGGTTTACACGCATGTCAGGACTTCTCAATTTCACACGTGCTTGTTCTTTTACTTTCAGTTACATATAACTCTTGTGGTATCTTGCATCTCCTTGATATATCATTCGCTTCAGCCTCTCCCCCTATTTGCATTCATATATATTGTTGGGATCCTTATTGGCAATATGCCATCTTGTTTTTCAATCCGTCTCTTTATTGCCTCAGTTTCTGCAGTTTTAAATGTTATACTTTGTACGGTTGCCGAAACACCCCATGGTCCCCACTATGCCTGGTTGATTTACCGGCTCTGTGTAGCGTCTTTGGTCCCGTTCGGGCTTAGGTGGCCAGCGTTCCACTCTGGACTGCTCTTGCACCTTTCCAGTCCCCCTCATGCCTTATCTTCTGCATGCCTGTCCTGCTCTGTGTCCCCTTAGGTGAAACGTTGCTTTCTTCAGTTTCTGAACACCCAGGAGTCTTCCACTGGCTCCTGAAGTGTCTGTGGCGCGTCCTCCCATTGCAGTGTTCCTCTGCCAACTCGCTGGCCAGCCGCCACACCAGTTTGTGCTTCCAAGCACCACAAGCCTTGCGTAGAGGTGTGACGACTTGACACCTGATCCACTATCAACCCACCCATAACACCCAACCCTACATTCACAACTCAGGGGGCGGCAGCTCCTGCAGTGGTTCACACCTGACACACCACCACATATTGCTCAACAACACTGCCAGCAAACTAGTACTCCTGGTAAGCCAGCAGCTTTTGTTATGGCACACCTGATCCACTATCCACACATCCATAACAACATTCCCACCCGACAAGCACTCCAGGTAAGCCAGCAGCGTTCACTGTGGCACACTCACTACATTCTCACTGCGCCCCTGCCCGCCGGTTCAGATGAGAGATGACTAACAATGAGATAAGTAGCCCAGGGTAGCACACACCCATCACTAAGTATTCACTGCCACTGTTAACCTTCATTGCTCATTCAGGGAAGCCCTCAACACTACTAATCGCCCACTACAAATGTATTCCCAAATCTTGGTACAACAAACCATTGATGACTGTTACATTACGGAAACCTACTGTGCTACAGACCAAAACCTACGGTGTGAGAAGCCTAGCCTCCTCCCCCCTCCCCACCATTGTATTGGGTTATTTATATAGCACTCTTTCCCCACTTGTGGCCTCGATGTGCTTTTTCCTCGGTTGAATGCCCTTGGTGACCGTAGTGGATGTGGTTGGAAATTCTAGGGCGTTTAGCTTCGAAGATGCATGTGTGCCTGTCGGCGTTCTAGGACTTTGGTGGCTGACAAGGCTCGACTAAGCAGCCCAAGAGAGGTAAGAGACATGGGTGGGTGCTGTTGAGAGTTAGAGATAGATTGCTATTGCTGAGAGACTCTGTGAGGCCAGCTATAACGGATTCCTTTAGGGCAGTGGTCGCTGTATGCTAGTGGCAGAGGTGTTGAGGTACGTCAGGTGTTTCAGTCTGAACGGCTGTGTGCACTAGACCAGATGTGCTTGGCTGTCCCTGAGTCCTGTGTCCACACTAGTGGTGTGAAGATAGACATACCGTAGGCTCCGAGATTGCTCGGCTCGGGCAATATATGTCAAGGTCTAGAATTGAGTCCTATACCAATGGGCTTAGCTTTCATACTGTAGCAGGTACCTGGAGGCTACAGCTAGATTTGAGAATACTGTTTAGTGGGAGAAAGGCCTATGTTTCACAGTGCAGTAGGCTTAGACATATGGTAAACCAAGACGGAGGCTATGTCTAGATCTGAGAATCCTGTACAGCGGGAGAGAGGACTAGGTTTCACAATGGAGTAGGTTTAATCATACATTAAACAAAGATGGAGGCTACACCTGTATTTGGGAAGCCTGTATAGTGTGTGACAAGCTTCTGTATCAAAAATGCAGTAGGTCTCATTTAATAAAGAAGGGAGGAAGCCAATGTTCCCTCTAAGCTGTGCGCATGTGTGTTTGCCCAGCTTCCTTCTGGGTGACGCTCAGAAGAATTTTAGCAGCGCGCACAGAAAATGACCACCAATTCAAAAAGATGTAATAAGGCACAAGCCACAACAGGTACCGAATATTTGCGTTCTCACAAAATAAAGCTAAAATGGACTCACTAGTCTTGATATTCTGGTCTAGCCTATTCCTATTGCCCTACTATGCAAGCTTGACCTTAAAAACCTAAAAAAAAGAATACACACACAAGAGGTTCAAAGCTAAAATGAAAAGGTGGCTCCACGAGCAGAAGCTATTGCTAAGATATGCCTGCACACATTAACCAAATAAGAGACGCCTTCCCAGCCATGACTCCTATGGTTGACTCTACCACACTTAAACCTTATGACTCTTAACTTCCACCTCAAGGTCACATTCAGATATTACCAGAGAATGGTCACTATGCCTTCCTGGGCTCTGCAAACGTTTACCAGACTTGTACCTACATCCACTTGTTTTCTGTTTGTTATAATAGGAATGACGTTCTAGTACAAGAATTTGTTACTCATGGTACCTTATCAAAATCATCACCTAGACTATGTAACCCAACTGTCAGCTCAAATATTGCATACTGACTGTAAGTAAGCTAACATTACCCTTTAAGTGGAGAACAACATTGCAACATCATTTACTTGGCCTGTAAGGAATAATAGGTATGGGCTATGTCTGCCTTTTTTTTGTATAAAGTATTGGGGCAATAGATGGTCAAATAACTAGCATGCTTTTTACACATTATATGCAACTTATGCATCCTTTCCATGTTTTCAGAGCTCAATGTGACATAGACCTTAACATTATGTGGTAATTCGCTGCTTTACGAAACAGTTTCATTGAGCACTTATCCTACCCAACAATTTAAAGGTGGGGTATGATGCAAACAATCTTGTATTCACTTTATAGTAATTGTGCACATGCAGATTCATGACATGTTCTTAAACTGCACATAATGTCATGATGAGGCTTTAAATATGTTTTGCTTGCAAAGTATTGTGGTATGCAAATGTCTGAATTTGTGCTTTGCTACTACAATACCTCGCTTTTTGCAGAGCCTGGCCAACTAGTATTGGAGGGCAGCACAGGAGCCGGGCAGGGGTATGGGTGGAAGGGCACAGAGAATATTCTTTCAGGGTGAAGAACAAATCAGCCACTTTTCAAAAATCAAATCCGATGTTTTTGCAGTGCAGTGAATGGAATGAGTTGTTTGCTAAAGGATAAGAAACTCTAGTAACAGTCTAGGAAACTGCACCTTCTGTTTCTTTCTATTGTCCGTTGCTGAGGGTTTTTCAATATAATAATGTGTTCCTTTTAGCATCCTGATGCATCTTTAAATTAAATCTGTGAATTTCAGAAGAGGGATCCCTAGTCAAAGAAAAAGGCACTCCATCTGTTGTACCCCTGAGCATTGCTGCTATTGAATTAAAAGGCAAATATATGTGATTCTTCAATGGGGCTCCTAAATAAACCTCAGTAAGGCTCTTTTTGAATTTGATTTCAGCTGTGGCGAGGAATGCTGGGTAAAACTATAAGCTGCATTATGTGCCCTGTCATTTCACCTCCTATTTCAGGGTTAAAACCAGGGCTCTGATATCATTTTACACCACACTTGGAATCAAATGATTTTTGAGGGAGTAAGAAAATAATTAGCTTTGACAGTAGGGGTATTTCATGCTTATTAAAATATGTTCTTTCCTCTTAAAATTCCTCTTGACATCGGGCAGTATTATTATTAGAGCTCCTACCTATGCCACTGCTCTGCTGATCACTGATTCAAATAAATATCAGTAAAACCTTGTGGGTAGAAGCAGGGGGAAGGCGCTCATGGTTTCCCGTTTTCTTTGGGCACATTTTCCTTTTTTTAGAGAGTAAAAATTGATGTTTATATGCCTTTTTAGCCATAAGGCTTGTTTTGAGCAAATGCCACAACTCACAGGGAAACATATTGGGGATAGTAAGCAGAGACCCAGGAATTCTGATTATATTCTGTGGTGAAGTTATTATGATGCAAATATCCTTATACAACTAGGGGCATGTTCCCCTGGCACTTGAATTACTTCATTAAAGTGGCACATGAACTCCTATTGGTATGTATTCTTACACCCTCCTTTTAGTTGCCATTTTTCCTTTGTCAAAGAATTCAGATCGGATCTAATTTTTGCAAATGACAGCTGTGATGTGCAATATTTGATTTTGTAATAAACTAGTTTTATTTCAGAGGCATTAAACACTTTCTGCATTATCTCTGGGTGGTGTCGACAAATGAATAGCCACAACTAAACCTATTTTTTATCCTGACTATACAAAGACTTTTCTGTGCAAACACATTTTCTTCTCTGGACTCTAGTACTTTTGGTAGGTACTATGGCATATCTTGAAGTCTTGGACTGGTTGATAAGCTCTCCTTATAATTGCATATAAAATATTGATTTCAAATGGATTGTGTCCTCCAACGTATTCTATATCTTTGACATGTAATCTGTGTACTTTGGAAACTTTTTCAGCAGAGGGCGTCCTGCGTCGATGGCATCAGGTCGATGTCTCTCGAAGGCCTCCGTCGAGGGTGACGTCACGGGATGTTATAAATAGGACGTACGGTGCCCGTAGCCTCAGTTCCATTTTTTCCACAAACTTATTTGCTTTGGAGACTCGGTGCGCCTCGTGTATTCCTTGTGAATGTCTTATTGAACCCCTCCGACTCTGCAGTCTGGCTTCAAGACTTGCTGGGACCGCAAGTCGAAAATGTCGATTACCGACCTGCATCGCATTTGTGGTGCTTCGGTAAGAGTCACGGCACCGACTGTTCCAAATGCTAGTTGCTAACTGCTAATGCCTTGCGGGAGTGTAAGGGAAAGCCTCAGGTAGGTAGGGGTTTGAAACCCAGTAAGTCCCGTAAATCCATGTCCAAGGGGATGTCTATCGACGATTTGAGGGGCAACTCTCCGCATCGGGACGAGTCCCGGGGATCTCGGTCCTGGAGTGGTTCCCGCCATTCGTCCTCGTCTCGGCACTCTAGCAAGCGCTGTCACCGGTAGCCTTCCCCATCCTCCTCCTCCTCGGAGGATGGAGCCGCAGGCAAAGTGGCTTACCCAACAAAGTCCTCGACTCCGGAGGAATGGGCTGCCTTTTGAGGGCAGATGCTAGCGATTTTTCAATCGCAGGGCACAGTTCCGTCCACACCTTCTGATGAAGCCGGCAAGGAACGGTCTCGTACTGTGGTTCACACGCCTTCAGGCTCAGGTCCTCGACGTGACTCAGCAGGAACCTTCGAGGTCCTGTTCGAACAAGGCTCAGGATAGTCGCAAGATACATGCTTCCAGCACTCAGTCCTCATCTCCAGTGAAACCGCAGAAACCTGGAAAGGGCTTGAGGTCAGCGTTGACTCAGTCGTTCCAACCCTCTGTGCCGTTGTCGACACCGGCGGCGCTCTCGACACCCTCTGGGCTTTTTGCCCAAAATGTACCATTGGAGATGCCTGATACTGTGAATCCTCCAAGGAAGGCTACTTCTAAGTCTGTGAGACCTGTGGTGGGCTCCAAGCCCTCTTCTGTCCCGAGGCAGGGCTTTTACCTCCCGCTCGATGACGAGGGGGAGGGGGAAAGGTGAGACTTTGATATGGACCCTGTTGAGCCTGATGTGGCTCCTGTCTTTTCTGGAGACAGTCAATTGGAAAAGTTGAGGCAAACTCTTCATGATTCCAGTGGTTTGGACACTTCTCCTGAAGTGGAATTTGGCAGGCCTGAGCCTGGGGCTCATGCAAAGTCGTCCTACAGGAGGCTCATGGCTAGGGTCATGGAGTATCTGGGCTGGTCCAGTCCTCCTGACGCTTTTGTGCGAGATGATCTAATGGACATTTTAGATCGAGGTCCGTCCTCTGACCCGGTGTTACCTTTGCATCTGACATTACAGGAAAGGGTGGCGGTTGCTTGGCAGTCGCCGGGATCTCTTCTGGCTGTTAACAAATCGTTAACCAAAAAATACCACCCTTCCGGTAGTGACCCCAGCTACCTTTCGTCTTGCACCACTCCCGAGAGTTTGGTGGTTCAGGCGACTACGGCCACCTCGAGGCAGGCGGCGTACCCTGCCATCCCACCTGATGGGAACGACAAACGCTTCGACGGTTGGGCACACAAGGTGTTTTCTGCAGGGTGTATGGGGTTGAAGTCGTCTGCCAACTCCACTTGTGCCTTGGCAAGGTTTTCACACACTCTGTGGAATTGTGTTCCTCTAGCGGCTGAGCATATTCCCGCAAGGGATGGGTTCCTTGCTCTTGTGCAAGATGGCAAGGATGCCATGTGTGAATCCCTTCAGTCGGGTTTGGACACGGCCGACAGAGTTAGCCGGTCCATGGCTGCGAGCACCCTTATACGCAGATTTGCAAGGTTGCAAAAGTGGGGTTTTTGCTCCGGATGTGCAAGCCAGTATTTTGAACATGCCATTTGATGGCGCGCATTTGTTTGGCAGCAAGGCTGACGAGAGCCTTGAGAGGTTGCATACCTCAAAAGCTGCTGCTAAATCTTTGAGCGCAGCTGTGCGTCAACCTCTGCCTTTTTGTCCTAGAGGACAGCAGTGGAGGGGAGGTTATTTTCATTACTACTCCTTTGGTAGAACAAGAGGGGCCGCCAGTCAAAGGGGTCAGTGTAAAAGTGCCTGTGGTGGTTGGGGAAATAGAGCTGCCACAGCTGCTCAGGCAGCTGCCTCTTTGCCTTCAGGCGCTGCCGCAGCTGCTCCAAAACAGTCATGAGGCCATGTCCCATGGTTCGCCGGTTGGAGGCAGACTGTCTCAGCCTCTCGAAGAGTGGCGAGCCATTACTTCAGATGTGTGGGTTCTGGATACAATTGCCCACAGCTACGATCTTCCCTTCCTAAAGCGGCCTCAACAATCCACCAGGGAATCTCTCTTAGAAGCTTCCGGATCCGCTCCTTGTGCAGGAAATATTGACCCTGCTAGAGAAAGGTGCTATATCACTGGTGCCTGTAGTTGAGAGGAACAAGGGGTGGTATTCCCCTTATCTTTTGATCCCAAAGAAAGACTGGGGATTGAGACCCATCCTGGATTTGCGTTGGTTGAACAACCTTCTCAGGAAGGACAAGTTCAAGATGGTCACTCTTTCTCAAGTCCTCCAGGGTCCTGCCATTCGGATTGACCTCCGCCCACAGGATCTTCACCAAGCTAATGATGGTGGTGGTGGTGGTGGTGGTGGTGGTGGTGGCGGCGGCGGCATCAGCAGCGTTTCTCAGGCAAGGGGTGATGGGGGATTCACGTCTACCCCTACCTGGACGACTGGCTGATCCGTGCACGTTCTCCCAAGCAAGCATTGGATCACCTCCGTCTCACCTGCCGCTCCCTCCACAAGCTGGGCTTCTCCCTCAATATCAAAAAGTCACATCGCACACTGTCAACAGCTCCAGTACATTGGGCTGTGTTGGACATGTCCTTGGAAGTGCTCGCCTCCCAAGATGAGGGCTCATCACATTGTGGACAAGTTTCAACATGCCCAGAGTCCCCGGCTTTCTAATTCTTAAGGTTGCTCACCCTCATGGCATCCTGCATTTTTCTGGTGCCAGGCTGAGATCCCTGCAATGGGTCCTCAAGATGCAGTGGTCGCAGTTCTCGGGCAAGATGTCGGATCCTGTTCAGATTCCAATCTCGGTCTCTCAGGATCTTCTGTGGTGGGCCAAGGAAGGGAATCTGATGAAGGGGGAGCCGTTTTGGCAACCATGGCCGGAGGTGACTGCAGTGACGGATGATTCCCTCAAAGGATGGGGCGCTCATGCCGACGACTTGACCGCCAGCGGTCGTTGGTCTCCATCAGAGTCCAAACTCCACATCAACCTGTTAGAGCTGAGGGCCATCGGGCTAGCCCTGAAGGCTTTTCTGCTGTCTGTGTGGGGGAAGAGTGTCCTGATCATGATGGACAACACAGTGGCCATGCATTGCCTCAACAAAAAAGGGAGTTGGGGGGGGGGGGGGAGGGGGTGGGTTGAGGTCACTCCCGTTGTGCAGAGAGGCAATGCAGCTCTGGTTCTGGGCCATCCAGCAGGGAATTTTGCCCTCGGCAGTTCATCTGGCTGGAGACAAAAATGTGGCGGCGGTCGCTCTGAGCAGCCAGAGAATGATCTCTCACGAGTGGGAGTTGGCTCAGGAAGTCCTTCTGGAGATCTTTGCCCTTTGCGGAACACCACAAGTGGATCTCTTTGCCACCAGTGTCAACCGGAAGTGCGAGAGATTCTGCTTAAGGGAATTTCCTCCTTAGGAGACGCATTCGTATTGGATTGGTCATTCCCACTGCTGTATGCGTTTCCTCCAGTCCCTCTCATTCCTCAAGTGTTATGGAGGTTCGGATCCCACATGATCCTCATTGCTCCGGATTGGGCCAGGCTAGTGTGGTACCCGGACCTTTTTAGAAATGTCCATCTGTCCTCCACTCTGTCTTCCCTGCTGAGAGGATCTACTCTCGCGAGAGGGGGGTGGGGAGGATCAGGCTCTCCAGCCAGAGGTCCGGACTCTCAACCTTCACGCTTGGTATCTGAAAGGTTGAGATATAAGGATTGGGACCTCTCGGATAATGTGATGGATGTGTTGCTTTCGGCCAGAATGCCAGCAACGAAATCCCTGTACTGTTGCCGTAAGTTTTGCAACTGGTGCAGAGGACAACATGTTGATCCTTTTCAGTATTCGATTCCTATGGTGTTGTCTTTCTTCCTTACTTTGGCCCACAGGGGCTTTCAAGTAGGTACCATTAAAAGTTACCTGGCGGTGCTGTCTATATTTAAGCGCTCGTCTGAAGAATGTTCTTACTTTAAGATTCCTTTGATTTCTCAATTTCTTAAAGGACTGACTAATGTGTTCCCGCCGTCCCCTTTGCAGGTGCCGGTTTGGGATTTGAATTTGGTTTAGACATTTCTAATGGGTGCTCCGTTGGAACCTTTGCACTCTTGTCCTTTGAGATTATGGTCCTTCCAGACAGTGTTCTTGGTTGAGGTTACTTCCGCCCCGCAGAGTGAGTGAATTGCAGGCACTTCCATTTAAGTCACCCTTTACTGTGTTCCACAAGGACAGGGTTGTACTGAGGGTACGTCCTTCCTTTCTAACTAAGGTAGTATCTGAATTTTTATTTTTAGCCAGAAAGTGGTTCTTCCTTCTTTATCCTCCTCATCCTGGTAAGGAAGAGGAGCGACTCCATAGGTTGGATCCTAGGAGGGCTCAAGCTTTTATATTTCTGCGATGTCCAGGGTCAGAGTGGACGATCAACTCTTTGTGGGGTATGCTGGACACAGATTGAGCCAGGCTGTTACCAGACGTTGTCCAGGTGGATTATCATCACCATTACTGAGTGTCACCGATTGGCGGGTAAGGACCCTCCTGAAGGGTTGCAAGCTCATTCCACTAGGGATGTGGCTACTTAGACAGCCCTACAACAGGGAGTTCCTATTAGGAATATTTGTGATGCAGCCACATGGGCTTCTATCCACACCTTTGTTAAACATTATTCCCTGGATAAGATCCATGATCGAGATATGATCTTTGGAAAGGTGGTTCTTTATTCCGCCATATGATTGGGTACTCAATTCTTTTCCCTCCTCCATTTTCTGGTACTGCTTTGGAAGTCTGTCAAAGATGTGGAATATGTTGGAGGACACAGTCCATTTGAAGAACAAGTTACTTACAAACTGGTAACGTTCTTTCGATTGGATGTTCCTCCAATGTATTCCACATCGCCCTCCTAGCCTGCCCCTCTGGAGAATTTCCTATGCGATTGCAGCTTACGTTCCTGCAAGGCTATGTGCAGTCAAGCAGGCATTGGATGCCGTGCGTTGTATTTATAACATCCGGTGACGTTGCCCTTGACGGAGGACTTTGAGGGACATCGACCGGATGCAGGACGCCCTCTGCCAAAAAAGTTTCTGAAGTACACAGCTGTGGACATTACATGTCAAAGATGTGGAATAAGTTGGAGGAACATCCAATCAAAATAACGTTACCAGTTGGTAAGTAACTTGTTCTTTTGAAAAACTTTTTTTTTTTTTAAGCCTATACCCATTTGCAAAAAAATGTTGTACGATGCACCTTTTACACTTATTTGTAAAGAATTG
Source organism: Ambystoma mexicanum (assembly GCF_040938575.1). Lineage (NCBI taxonomy): Eukaryota > Metazoa > Chordata > Amphibia > Caudata > Ambystomatidae > Ambystoma > Ambystoma mexicanum. The sequence goes on from NC_090933.1 coordinate 61,539,967, forward strand.
CTGTGGTTAGGGAGGGGACATACCATTCCGAACTCTTTAGAGATGGTAGCTCATTAAGTATGCATGCTCACAAGGTGGCTTACTGCGTTAAGTTCTGCACATGGAAAATAAAGTACACACAAAAGCTAACCATTCCCACACTTGGGGAAAAATTATTAGCAGGACCATTGGCAGGAGGCTACATCTGACAATACTGCATGGTGGGCCAAGGCTTCATAGTGGCGTAGGTTTCAACCTATAGTACAGTAGGTTTCTGTAGTGTAACAGAAATTGATGGTTTGTAGCTTAGATTTGGGAATACCTTAGTAGTGGGAGATTGCTAGTGTTGACTTTCCCTGAGTGAGCGATTCAGGTTAGGAGTGGCAGTGAATAATAAGTGATGGGCGTGTGCTACCCTGGGTACTTATTTCATTGTTAGTCGTCTCTCATTTGAGCCAGCGGGGGCACAGTGAGAATGTTTGCAAGTTTGCCACAGCGAAAGCTGCTGGCTTACCTGGCTTGCTTGTCTGGTGGGAGTGTTGTTATGGGTGGGTTGATGGTGGGTCAGGTGTGCCACAACAAAGGCTTCTGGCTTATCTGAAGTACCAGTCGGTGATGGGTCAGGAGAAACTGCTGCGAGAGCTGTCGGCCCCTGAGTTGTGATTGATGTGTGGGTGTTTATTAATGCTGTATTCACTGGGTGCATTGGGTTAGAAGAGTATTGTTAAGAGCCAGGTTTTAAGGGCCTTCCTGAATTTTAGGTGGTTTTCGATTGGCGAATGTGTAATGGAAGGGAATTTCAGATGATTGGTGCTTGGACGGAGAGGGATAGGAACCGCCAAGTCTAATGAAGCTGTGGGATGGGATCACTAGGCTACAAACCCTATCCTAAAAGTAGTAAGCCCATGGTCAACCCACCTCTTACGGTACAGCCAGACCCTGACCTAAAAGCTGCGTTAATCAATGCCAGATCATTAGTCGCTCATGCTACAGACTTGGCTGACGTTATCCTGGAAAATGACCTTGACTTCCTCGCCATTACAGAATCATGGCTCCACGGGGCAGCAGGCCCTGCACTAACCCTAGCAGTACCTGACAAGTACACTATCCTTAGAGCTGATAGACCTGACGCACGAGGTGGAGGAATTGCGATTATGGCCAAAACCAATCTCTCCATGAGAATCACCTCCACACGCAACCTTAAATCCTGCGAGTTCCTTTCTATCAAACTACCTACCGCCAATTCTCAAACATTCACCTCCTCTACAGACCACCAGGCCCTATCGGCACCTTCAATGAAGATATCGCCACTGTTATCATCCGAAAAGCTAAAAAAACTCCTCACAAACCCTTATGCTAGGAGATTTCAACCTAGGGTACAATGATATCAATGATCATCATGCCACGGCCGTAGCCAATACCCTAACAGAACGAGGCTTCATGCAGAAAGTGAATGCATCCACCCATACCAAAGGGAGAACCCTTGACTGGATTGCCAGCCACAACTGTAATCTATCCATCACAACTATTGCCCCCCCAAATCTGGACAGACCACCACTTAATCTCCTTTGCAATCAATACTAAAAGACTCATAACTCCAACACCCCCCAGCCCCCTCCCTTGCCACTAACTAGAAATAAGAAAAATATTACGGCAGACATAATCTTGCCACATAATCCTACCCGAACTTAACTGCTTACCTGACCATGCTGATCCCGGCCTTCTAGTGGAGGAATTTAATAATGCTATGACCGCTGCCCTTGACAGCATTGCTCCGCTCAAACTTAGGAACAGTAAACCAAAAAAGCACCTGAACTCCTGGTTTACACCCCACCTAAAAAACCTAAGAATTCATAAAAGAAAATACAAAATTGCATGGAACTTACACCCCACTGCAGAAAATAAAACCAACCTAATAAACATCTAAACGCAATACAAAAAGGAAATCATCCTGTCAAAACAAGAAACTTATAATAATAATAGGCTATCCCAAGCCAACTCCAGCATGAAGGAGCTCTTCTCCATCCTAAAAGAACTTGAAACTCCTATTGTAGCACAGGATGACTACATCAAAGATAGAAGCTGGTGTACAGACATACAGCGGGCACTAACTAACAAAGTGTCCAACCTCCAAACCAAAATTGCTCTAAAGAAAGCCTCCCTATCAGCCCAAACCCAAACTCCTTCAAACACAACGCCCACACCCAAACCTAAAGTACACACCCAATTTAGCTTCTCTAAGGTCTCAGTGATCGAGGTAGAGAAAACGATTCTGAGTCTTAAACCTTCCAATTGCAAAGGTGAACAATGCCCTGCACAACTGATTAAGGACGCTGCCAGAGACCCTGCTCCTTTCATCACCAAACTTATCAATGCCTCCTTTACTACGGGCACCATTCCTCGTAACTTAAAGGAATCCTGGATACTCCCCCTTCTGAAAAAACAAACACTGGACCCCAACATTCCCACAAACTACAGGCCCATCACCACGGTGCCTTTCTTACTAAAAATACTGGACAGGGTAGCCTATACCCAAATCCAGAACTACCTTGAGGTCGACCAGCTCCTTGGCGTCCGCCAATACGGTTTCCGACCTCAACATGGCACAGAGACTGCCCTTATCGACCTAAAGGCCCAAATAGACTCACTCAGAGATGAGGGTAAACTAGCCCTACTCCTCCTACTAGACCTCTCAGCCGCCTTTGACCTGGTGGACCATAGAGTCCTGTGCAACCACTTGGACTCTGCGGCCTGTTTCTCAGGGGAGGCCATAGCATGGATACAGTCATTCCTCAGCGACAGGACCATGAGAGTATTCTCCCCCTCAGCGGCAGCAGACCCAATACCCATCACCTGTGGAGTGCCCCAGGGATCTTGTGTCTCACCAACACTCTACATCTTCACCAAGCCACTCTTTGACGATCTTGACAATCTGGATATCACCTACACTAACTACGCAGTCGATACCCAGATTCTCCTACCACTTACCGGGGATTACGGATTAGATCTGGCTTTGGTGAATAAAGTTTATAGCATCGTTCAGGCATGGATGGCCAACCATGGCCTATGTCTGAACGATGACAAAACAGAGCTCATCATCATGGGAACCGCAGCGCGCATCTCTAAACTTAACCAAAATTACTCAGCATTTATCATCGATGGGAACACTATTAAGGTCGCCAAAGAAGTAAAAACCTTAGGTTTTTACCTTGACTCGACCCTCTCCCTTACCAAACAGGTGAATTCACTGGCCTCATCCACGGCCTACACATGCAAACTAATACGAGCCGGGAAACCATTCTTATCAGACAACAGTTGTCTTATCCTAGCCAGAGCCCTTATTTTATCAAAATTAGATTATTGTAACTCCCTGTACATAGGTTCTACCAAACAAATAATCAACAGAATACAAGTGCTCCAAAATAATGCACTGAGAGCGGCCCTTAGTATTCCCAGAAAAGCACATATCTCCGAAATAAGACGGAAATACAAATGGCTATCCACCCAAGAAAAAATCAACCTCAAAACTGCATCTCTCATCCACAAATGCTTAAACAACATAGCCCCCGATACCTAACAGAACGCTTTAATAGAAAAAACCTTACTAAACTTACTAGAACGGTTAGCCCCAACGGCCTCCTAGTGCCCAGATTCAAACTAACCACCATCGGAGGATCTGGCTTCCCAGTTAAGGCAGCTCAATTATGGAACTTCCTACCTCATGCACTTAGATCGGACCAAATGTTTAATAAATTCAGACAGAACAAAATAAAATGGCTCACTGAGAATGATATGTAACCTGCACTCTCCCTTGGCTCATTGAGAATGCTTTGTATCCTGCACTCTCCCATATACCTACCGCCTGTCCTATACCTGATGGTGACTGACCTGCTACTATGTAACGCAAGCTCTATGATGATTGTTTTGCTATGCATTGACTGCACTTGTTTTTGTCTCACCCTGTGATGCCATGCTCTGTAAAGTTGTAACTTCTGAAAACTAAGCTGTAAACCTACTTGTTTTCATGCGCCCTTCTACCCCAGGGTCCGGCGCGCACAATAAATAAACTAGGCGAAATGCAGTGTGAGATCTGAGGTTCCTGGAAGGTTGGTAGGGGACAATTCTGTCCGAGGAATTCAAGGCCGGTGTTGTGGACTCCGCAATGGGCGATACACATGGCTTTGAAGGTGATGCGCTGAGCAATAGGGAGCCAATGGAGGACTCTCAGGGTAGGGCTGATGTGTTCTCTGGTGGGCAGGTTAATGAGCAGGAGTGCTGCCACATTTTGGATTCTTTGGAGTTTCCTTAGTTGGGATGCTGGTGCTCCTAAGTAGAGGCAGTTTGCGTAGTCTAGGTGGGAAAGGATGATGGAGTTGATGGCCGAGAAACGATGGGCATAAGTGAGGTAGGGGAAAATGTGCCTGAGGATACGTAGGTGGAAGAATCAGGTTTTGGATATGCTTGTGGTGTGTTGGGTGAGGGATAAATCTGAGTCAAATTTGCATCCAAGGTTTTTAACCACGTTAGAGGGTGCAGGTGTTTGTCCTAGTGATTTGGGCCACGGGTTTGGTTGGGGGATGAGTGAGGTTTTCCTGCATACTAGGATTTCAGCTTTCCCATGGATGAGGTCGTTGGTCGTCATACAGTGATCTTTGTCGGAGAGGCTTGATGACCGGTCCGGAAAGGCAGAGCCTTCGGACTTTGGGATTTTGAGGATGATCTGGGTAGCGTCTGCATAGTTGTAGCCAGTAAGGTTGTACGAGCGGATGATTGCGGGAATGGGTTGTATGTAGAAATTGAAGATTAGGTGGTGACGTGGACGCTCCTTGGGGCACACCATTACAAACTGGACATGATATGTATGTGAACTAGAGATGCATGATTTGCGACCGGTTAGAGAGAAAGGAGATCCACGAAAGGGCTGTGCTACAAATACAATCAAGTGATTGATGGTATCGAAGGCTGCTGAAAGGTCTAACAGGATGAGAACCACGCAGCTGTCTGCATCGGCTGTACTTTTTAGGTCATCCAGGATGGAGACTACAGAGGATTCTGTTCCCCTTAAAGGTCTGAAACCTGATTGCGCTGGGTCTAGGAGGTTGTTGGCTTCGGCAAATTGGACAAGCTGTGTGTAAGCGGTGCAGTCAATCAGTTCAGCGATGAAACGTGTATTGGAAGTAGGTCAGTAGTTTTGGGGGAGGAGTGGGTCAAGGGTCTGCTTTCTGAGAATGGGTTTGGTGTTGGATATTTTCAGGGCTTTCGGGAAGGATCCTGATGCGAATGAGTGATTAAAGATTGTGTTTGCGACGTTACCTGCACGGGTGGAGGTTAGTCTTTTTTTGAGCATTGAGGGTGGGCACAGGTCTTCTGGGGAGTCTGATGAATGGCTGACTGCTACAAGCAAGAGGAATGCTTGGTGTGTGACGGGGGGGAAAGAGTCAAAAGATTGTGACTGTGGGAGAGGAGGTTCAGGATTCTTGAATCTAGGTGTAGCCTCCTCCTTGTTTACTGCATGGTGAGGTCTACTACACTTTGAAACCTAGGCCTCCCGCCCACTATACAGGACTCTCAAATATAGGTGTAGCCTCCATCTCTGTATACTGTATGATTAAACCCACTGCGTTGTGATACCTAGGCCTCGCTACCACTATACAAGATTCTCATATTTAGGCATAGCCTCTGTCTTTGTTTAATATATGCAGATACCTGCCACGGTATGAAACCCAGGCCCATTGGTACAGGACTCTCAAATATAGACCTGACAAATATTGCCCCAGTTGATTAGTCTTGCAGCAGGATGTAGGCGCAGCCAAGCAACCATACACGATTGAATATGGCCAAGCACATCCGGTCTAGTTCACACATATCTGTCCAGTCTGAAACACCTGACGTATCTCAACACCTCTGCCACTAGCATACAGCGACCGCCACCTGAAAGGAACCTGGTATAGCTGGTTTCACATAGACTCAACAGTAGCAATCTATCTCTAGCCCCCCAACAGCACCCACTTATGTGTCTGACCGCTCCTGGGCTGCTTAGTCGAGCCTTACCAGCCACCCAAGTCTTGGAATGGCAACATGCACACATGCATCTCTTAAGCTAAACTCCCTAGAATTTCCAACCGCATCGACTACGGTCAACAAGGGCGTTCCAACCAAGGAAAAAACACGCATTGAGGCCACACAAGTGGTGAAAGAGCGCTACATAAATAACAAAATACAATACAAACAGCAGCAGCCTCTTAGCGTTTGTCTTCGAGCTGTACATTTCCCACGCAAAGGTGCATTACGAAAACAACTAGAACTGTCATTGAGCTTGAGGCTCCCTCTCCTCTGCATGGTTCTTTCATTCCTCCTCATCCCAGTATTTGGGAGCTTGTGGGAAAAGGAGTCCATTGATGATGGTTGACACCGATTACTTGGAAACTCACTTTCAATGGTTCTGAGTGATGAGCCGGTTCTATATGATGGATGATTAGAACTGGAAAGGGTAGGTTTGGAGCTTTTATGTTTTAGACCAGGGATGGGAGGTTGGCCTACAGGGTTTTGGGAAAAGGTTTCTCTATTTTCCAAAAAGAGGGGGGGTGGTGGTAGGTGGTATACAGGTATGGCAATAGGCCATTACGGTATTGGGTATCAAGGTGTCCTCTTCATGGGCAAATGGGGGATACCATGTCTCAATCATTGAAGCAATGACATCTCCCTGAAGGCTGTCTCTTACTATGTGATCCTCTCCCATATAGCTGCCCCCCAGAATCAGGCAACCGCTGCCGTACCCTGGCCACATGGGAGGAGGGTACTGCCGGGGAAACACTGATGTCTCAATTGGATTCATTACAGAAGTCGGACCTCTTTAATGAGGCAGGTGATCATATACCGTTTGCGATGGAACCCTATTACTGGGAGAGGGGGGGGGACTTCCGTGAGGTGTTCCACTGTGAGGGAGAGGTCTTGCCCATCTGACAACAGACCTGTTGGAGGTCAGCAGCTTAGACACCTCTCCGGAGCTGGACATCCTTCTGGCACGGACTCCTGGTAGGCCTTACGCTTCTTTACAGAGCACAATGAAGTTCTTAGTTATATTACAGTTGTCAGCACCCACCAGACCCGAGGTTCAGTTTGAATCAACCAACATTCTCGATGAGTATCCCCCAGGTAAAGAGCCTGCTGTTTTCCAACCCAACTGTAGAGGTCCCATTGTTGATGGCCTGGAAGAAACCTGCATCGAACCCCGTGGACTGGGATCCTGCGAAGAAGCATCACTCTGCACACCCTGATGTTGCTTTTCTCGCCACCCATGCATCCCCAGAGAGTCTAGTAATGCAGGCCACTATGCCCAACCTCTTTTCTCTCAATGCCTAGCAAGGGATTGGGTGTTGGGGGTGCAAGATGTTAGTTTAATCCAGCTTCCTTCTGAGAGTTGTAAACCCTCTGGTGCTCGAGTCAACAATGTTTGGCCTTTGGAGTGTTACCATCTGGGCAGCAGAGAATCACCCAGGTACGGGCATGTAGAGGGCTTCAATGCCTTGGTAAACGGTCAAGGAAGCAGCACACCAGAATTTGCAGTTGGGCTTTGACACGGCCATCTGTGTGCTGCAGTGTCATGGGTCTAGTGCTGAGGAGGCACTCATGAATGAGAACCTCGGGTTCTGCTACGGACATCCAGGCAAGGCTTCTGAATATGCCCTTTGATGGACGTAACCCTTTTTGGTCTAAGGCAAAATGAGTCCCTTCAGAAATTCCAGGCATCTTAAGCTATGTGTAAATCCTTAAGACTAGCTTTTCTGCAGCCTCCCAACTCTGTGACAAGGGCGGTCTGAGTTTTTGCCTCTTTGCCACCCAAGTCTGCTGTGATGGGTGGAGGTGCCCTTCAGCATGCAACAGCTGTGCTGCTCCGCCAGTGCAGGGACTCTGGAGAACAAAGAGGTGGTATTGCTGCGTTGGCAGCCCCCAAAGAGGTCTCAAGAGAAAAACCCTCTGAAGAACACTTCAGGCATTTTACCCAGATCGAAGGGAGAGTACCCTGTTTTGTGAAGTGATTCATACTACTTGCAGTGCTTGAGCCTTGCAGATCGTAAATTTGAGTTAGTCTCCCTTTTGCTTTACACCCTAATTTCACCCTCCTACTAGTACCTTGCTGGCTTTATGCACTCTCCTGCTAGAAGAAGTTATCCAGCTTTTCACCCAAGGTGCTATAGAACTGGTGCCGTGCACAGAACAAGGAAAGGGATAGGATTCCCTTTCATTTCTCAGTTCTGAATGGGTTCAAGCTACAGGACAGTTTGGTGTCTCTTGATGCCTACTTCCATGTGTCGATCCATCTTAGGCACACAAAGAACCTGAGATTTGTAGTTGGGTCTATGCACCACCAGTTCAGGATTCAGTGTCCAGGAGTTTAACAAAGCTGCAGGCAGTGGTAAAGCCGTGCCTCAGGATGCAAAGCATACCTTTCTTGCATACCTGAATGACTGGCTCGTCTGTGCTAGCTCTCCAGACAAGGTGTCTGTACATCTGAAACATAGTTAAGTCCCATGTTTTGCTGTTCCATTTCGTCCATTTCATTGGGTGGATCCTGGACAGGACAGTCCCAGTATGTTTATTGGGTGGTAACGGTTCCATGTCTTTCATTCCCAGAGGGCCTTTTCTGGCCTCTGCCTTTCTGTGGCTTCTGGACCTTATGGCCTCCTGCAAGCCTGGCAGTGCCGAAGGCCCGGTTATGCATGAGATTGCTAAGTGGCTACTTGGTATCAGTGGTCTGTTTGATGGCAACATATCCGACCCATTGGGAGTCTCTATCTTCTATGGTGTGCCTCGAAAGACAACTTGCTGAGAGGGGTTGTTGTAAAGCACTGGAGGGTGGGGGTATCTGTACTCCTGCTCTCTATATGGCAAAGTCGAAGCACAGAGCACCTCAGCCAAGATTCTCTACTTGGTAAAATGTGGCAAGCAATCAAGGCTTAGCTCTCAGGAGTTGATTTGGGCTGCTTCTTAAGTACTGTGTAGTGCCCAAGCACCCACAAAGGAATGTCCACACACTGTTAGTGAAAACAGTCTTTATATAAATAAGATTAAAGGTTATACACACAATCACAATAACACACTTTGTACTCTGGCAATACTATAATGGCAAATATATACAGGTCTACGTGGTACCACTCTTAACCATCCATTCCCTTGAAATGCATCAACTACTAACAGTTCAAAATGGCATACGAATCAGATTCTAAGATGAATCAACGATAGACACGTAAAGAAAGCAAGGTAAATCAAATGGCAGAACAGTCTATCCCACTACCATGAGACGGTTCTGTGTGAGTATCCCCCCACCTGGGCAACCTGTAAATAAAGCATATTTGACAAGCCAAGTCCAATTATGCTCGATATAGTCTCGAGTCCTTCTAAAGGTTCTATGACTCCAAAGTACCTGGTTTCAGAGAGTTCTTTGAGGAGTCGTCAACGGGCCCTTCTTGAGTGCACTCCCTTTAAAGCAGGAGCCACGGGTCGTCGAGAGTCGGTGAAGGAAAGGGTGAACAGTGTTGTTGCAGCGGCAGCTTCGGTTCTTGCAGTGCTCATTGACGATCGGTCAAAAACATTCTGCAAGCTGAGGCATGCTGTGCACCGCGACTACGAGTGTTGATTGCTGCAAAGAGTCGATGAAGAACTTTGGACCAGCAAGGACGTCGGGTCGTCGGCATCTCTGTGGTCTTCGGGTGGCTGGAAACCCACCAGTGCATTCTTTTCAGTTGCCGGCAGCCTTGACTTTCTCCGGCAGGACGAAATCGGTCGACAGTGATGAGCAAGGGAGTCCTTCGTTCAAAGTCTCAGGCAAAGGGGCACTGCGGCTCCAGTCGGCGACAGCGGTCATTGAGGGTGATGGACTTCAATGTCCGGGCGCTTCGCTTTATTTCGCGGCTGTCCCCATCTCTGGTCGGCAGCCTTTCGAGGGTCTGACATCCAGGGAGCTTTGGCAAAGATCAGCTGGTGCACGATGGTCCCTCATAGCTCGGGAAGAGGTCTGCTAGCCAGGTCCTCTCTTGGATCAGTTCCTTGAAGGCACAGCAGCTTTCTGATTAGCAAGGGACAGCAGCAGCAGTTCTTCTTCCTCCAGTGGGCTTCAAGGTTAAGCATCAAGTATCAACTTCAGCTTCTGAACGATTTCCATCAGTAAGAGGCCCCCAGATATACTATTGATCTCCCATTCATTCTGCTGGGTCACACTCGGGCAACCAATCATTCAGAAGGGCATTCAGGCAGTAAGGCAGCCAATCGGGCTCACAGTACAGTCAGGCCATTCTTCTCCATCCAGACACACACAACCCAGAATGTGGATTCGGACAAGCACTCTGCCATTCAGCACTCCACACTGCATTCATACCAGTTTCAGGCAGGTCTGTCTCAGTCATTGTGTCAAACACTAGATACTAGACACCCATAACATGAAATGCGTATTCGTCACTCACTCCATTCACCAAGGTCCCACCCCATGGGCATACCCACAACATACAGTCATTGGGAAGGCTCCAGCCAGTTTGGCCTGGACTTCCCCACACTACCATATATGGAACTTCCACCCAACAGCCAGTCAGGTGGAAGGGACCGAGTCGGGTACTTCCCAGGACTTTGGGAAAAACAAGGTAACAGGCAATAGAAAGCAAGAGGCCACAGGGGCCATCTTGTCTCCTATCAGGAATCAACTGATTCCAATGGCAGGGCCTGGGTAGCACCTGTCAAATTCAGCATGGAGCTGCCACCAGCCCATATCCTGCTCTGTGGGACACACACAGGTGCCCAGAAACATACACTAGGAGTACATGGTCGTACTCCCACCCATGGGCACCCTAAGGGTATCCCAAGGGTCTGTTCACCAAACCAAAAAGAGGAAGAGCTGCACCGCCAGGAGTCCCACATGAACTTCTACGTGGAAAAGAAGACAGAACACACATGATAAAGCAATGAAGGACAAGGTTATGGAGGCCCTGTCCCTCCGATGCATTTCCAGCATCAGAGGTGTTACTTTGGCAACCATGGCCCCAACTGATATTAGTAATGAATGCCTCACTTAAGCGGTGAGCTGCTCCCCTATTGGATCTGACAGTGAGCAGGCTTTGGTCACATACACAGAAAAATACATCAGTGTGCTGAAGCTGCAGGCTGTTAGGCTGGCCCTTGTTTCCTTTCTCTCATCTGTGCTGGGCAAATATTTGTTGGCCATGACAAACAGCACAGTGGCTGTGCACTACCGCTGCATGCATCGACCGTGCTGCTCCTTAACTCCGGACGTCTTTTCGGTGGTACATATACAATCCCATTACGCCTCCATACCTCTGCTCCTTTTTCCATGCGCATAGCCTGCTGTTTCAGAACATGCCTCACAAATTATTTTGAGCCCCAAACCTTCTGGATTCAAGTACTGCAGGGTCTACAGCTTGAAAATGTCCATCACGGACCCGCACAGGGTAAAGCATGATACTGGGCAGTGCGGTTCCTATCAGTCAGTGAATCTGTAGGCTCTGTGGAAATGCTCGGCCAAGATGGCTCTAGGGAAGCCTCCTTCAAAGTCTCCAGCCAGCTCAGCCACCAAAATCCTCTGATGCCGACACTGAAGGACCCACTCCTGAGAGAGATCTCTTGCAGCAAGTCTCATCACTCTTCCTCTTAGTCTTCCCACAAAAAGAAAAAAGCACAGGCATAGGCAAAACTCCGACTCTTTGGAGGAAAGGAGTAAGCCTGCCCCTCAAAGAAGGCCTGAGGGAGGAATTTATTTTTACATTTATTTTAATTTGTATAGAGCGCTACATGCCCTTGGGCCTCATAGCGCACGTAGAACATAACGGGCAAACGGGTTAGGTTATGGGGACGCGCTTACTCTGTGGAGTTAAAGGTGAGGGTTTATATAGCCGTCTTGAAGTAAGCCAAGGATGGAGAAGTTCTTAGGTAGAGGGGGGAGGCTATTGCATTCTCGTGGTGCATGTATTTCAAAGCTTGTTCCACCAAATTTAGTGAGTTTAAAGCAAGGTTGACTTAATGTATAGTTGCTGTCCGCCTGTAACATTCATACAGATTGCTTGTATTTGTGGCAGTCAATTTGGTATTGTGCCTACATTTGTAGGTGAGGGACAGCGTCTTATGTATAATCCTCTGTTTGAAGGGCAGCCAGTGCAAGGATTTCCTGTATGATGTAAAATGCTCACGTTTAACAAGTCAGTAAATTGCTCTGACTGCTCAATTCTGTGTTTGTAGGCAATTCAAATTAGCTTGTGATGTGCTGATCAATAGACTTACGCAGTAGTCTAGTCAGGAGTTTATCTTAGCAGTGGCAAGAAGGTTTCTATTCTTCAGGGATGAGATGGGTCAAACCTGGTGGAGAAATGTATCAATGTATCCACAGGTTGAACTTATATGGATACCTGGTGTTTCAAGGAGAGTTCACAAACGAGAAAGACTATGTTTAGATGCATTTGGAGACTGATATCCGATTATTCAGGATTGAGAAGCTGGCATATAGTGGGTCTAATTTCTTCAGCCGTGACTCTGTGGCGTCAATGAGGAGTTCTGTTTTTTCGCTAATTAATTTGTTGCCATCCATAGTTGTATAGCCATGTACACCCTATTCATGACCTTGTCGTCAATGCGATTCCCTGACAATTCCAAGAGTACCTGGTTGTTGTTGGTGTAGTTAGCATAGCGGACACCCAGGCGGTCAAGGAAGGTCCTGTGGTAGATGTTGAAAAAGGTAGGGGACAGGCATGATCCCTGTGGTATTCCACATGTGGTGCTAATAGGTATTGCCTGGGCATCCTCTACAGCTACATTTTATGTTCTTGGACCTAGAAATTACATGATCCATTGGGTGGTTGTTGAAATAACAGACACTGCACAGGAAATCCATTAACTAAATGCTGGCTTTTTCTGGTTAGGTAAGTGGTGTCATATGGCTGCAGCCAACTTCATCAAGCCATGTCTCTCAACTGACCAATTGCATAATCCTAGCCTAGCAACTCATAACAAATCTAGAACATCATCAGGTTCTGAAGTTTTGACATCATATCGGGATATAACAGGGAAGAGAAAAGGAGAAGAGTTGTTGGGAAAACAGCAGGAGGATTAAGAGAAATGGATCATAACACTTGTCTTGGATGTGAGACAGACATGGTATCAAGGATAGACAGACAATTTGAAAACCTTTATTCAAGATAATGAGTTGGGATGAATACTTATCTGGCCCCATCACAATGGCAGGATTTCTCTGCCTAAATAAATTAAGGATTGTCAAAAATCAGAATGTTCAAACAAAATGGTCTGTCTGTGTCTAATAAACCTATGCTTGCCCTCACTAAGAAGAAACTAAAAGTGACTGGATAGTTCAACTAAAAAGGTGGTCAGCATAAAGTCTGGAACAATAGGAAGCTCCAGGGTTTTAATTGTAACAAAATGTTCTTCAGAGAATTCATACCTTCTACTGACTTCACTCTCTGGGTTTCAGGCAGTTCAGTTCAATGTGAAAGTTCACCAAGTGTTCGAGGCTCCCTTCCCCAAACTGCAGGTCCCGTTCCAACAAATTTTCACAAGTGTGTTTAGGGTTCCCTTCCCCAAACGGCACGTTCTGATCAACATAAAAGTTCACAACAGGGGGCACTGTAACAGAACTCCGGGGCAGGCGAGCACATTCCTGTCCAGATTAGCTGCATTTCTCGTCCCAGCTGATGAAGCGGTGTGTCGAGTGGTGTCGCTAGTTCATGGGGAACCCGCTGATGTGTGGATGACCGAGTGGACCCACCGGAGTGGCTAGATATCTGCTGACAAAGCGGGAGCCTGGGCCGTGCACACCTTGCAGGGCCAAATGTGGAGCGGCCGGGTGCAGGGTTGTGGCGACTCCTACGACAACGGCTGCACTGAGGAGGGCTTGCAGCTCCGACGGATGCCGTCTTCACGTCGGGAAGCGACTTTACATTGGAGCTAATGAGGCTGCACTGTGCTCCATGGGAGAATGCCATTTCACACACATAGGGACACAGACAATAGCGGGAGGCTCTTGGGCTCTGGTACCTACTGAGGGAGCAGACCTCCTGTCATGCATCGGGCTACCTCAGAGGGCAGACCCGGCTTCAGATCATAGCAGAGGCACAGAGTGGCCCAGAAAACGGCACAGCAAAATGGCAGCATGGTGGACTCACCCACTGTGGTGCCGCGGCCTGCCTAAGGAGCTGTGGGGCTACATGCCTCAGACCGGATGAACTGACATTCACAATTTCTGCATCACACCAGGAGGCACCAACCAAACTCTTTACTAGGCGGGAGAAGCAGACCCTGTTCGCCCAAGTGACCCCAGGCTGTGCTGACTCCGGTGGGTCATCTGGGCTGCTGATCCCTCCTCCACTCCACCATGTCCCCTGGGGTCTCAGAGCCGGCGCAGAGGGGGGGATCCTAGATCTACACCCCTGGTGACCTCACTTGACCGATTTCCATCTAACAAAGGAACAAGTGGGCACAGACTTAAAGCTGTCCTTTTGAACACCAGATCACGGATTAGTCATGCCCAAGACATCCATGATCCGATCCTGGACAGTCAACTCAACTTCTTGTTTCTCTCTGAGACCTGGATCATAGACACCAGTTCCTTCCTTCAGGATATTGCATCTTATGCAAAAACAGAGAAGAGGGTCTCGGAGGCAGAGTGGTAATCATGGCAAAATCTGATTTGGCATTCTTCACCTCTCCCATCTCTTGCCATGGCTGCAAAATCTTACTAGTTAACTGAGCCCCAACCTGAATACATGTGTGAATTTTAATCTTATGCATCTCCCATCGGCTATGCCCGACTTCCCAGAGGAAATTTCTCAGACCCTAAGCTCCCTTGAGGGTCGAAATCGAGCATCTCTTCTCTTAGGTGACTTGAATTACTGGAGGGCAGATAAAACAGATAAAGGAGCTATTGAACTTGAACAAACCTTAAAATAATCTGAATTACCAAGTGGTAAACATGGACCCCACCACTGACAAGAACCACATGTTGGATTGGCTGGTCTCTAGAAATGTTTTAACCACTATTGACAAAACGTATCCTTGTATTTGGTCGGATCATTACATCGTGGATTTCCACTTCCAATTAACAGAGGCGGTAGTTAAACCCCAGAATCCCTCCAAGACCATTATCCATCGCAATTTCAACAGGATTCAGGTGCAGGGACTGTCCTTTTTTTTTAAAAATCAACTCTCATGACTGCGAGTGAGGATTCAGCCGAGTATCTGGCCTCCTTATTCTCAAGCACCTTTTATAAGCTACTTCATGCAAAAGCTCCTCTTTGATCTAAAATTGTGAGGGATGAACCTCAATCAAAAAAAATGGTTTACACCTGAACTCATAGCAATAAAGAAGAAAAAATGCATACTAAACTACGCTGGTTAAAAGACCAAACTGATCAAAACAAATCAATATGGAAAGAACTAGATAAAACCTACAAAAATAAATTCATCGGAACTAAGGAGGAGTATTATAACCTTGAGATTAGCCAGGCCTCTAACTGCCCAAAAAACTTTTTGAAATTCTTAGACTTCTTGAAAAGCCAAATTCCCTTCCTATCTCATTTGTCCCCTCTATGCAGAACTCTATAGATGTACAAAAAGCATTTGAAGCCAAAATAATAACGGCCAGAGAGAAAATCATTGAAGCACACACTCAACTAAGATTCAGGGTCATGATCCTAGAATGAAACGATCTACCTTTTCGCTTTCTCACCGATATCTGTACTGGAAATGGAGAATCTTCTATCCAATATGCGTCCCACCTCATGCTCTGAAAATATCCTCGTGCCTAAACTCATCTTGGAACACAGAGACATGGTTGCCCCTTTCCTGACCAGGTTTGGTAATGCATCATTTAGAGATAGCATGGCATCCTTTAGAGATAGCATGGTGCCATCTACAATTAAAGCCATTAGGTTCTCCACTGTGTTTATAAAAAAATAAAAAAAACAGTCCTAGGGATCCAGACAATCCAAGACCCATACCTAACTGTCATTTCCTCCTTAAAATCTTGGATAAAACGGTTTGCATGCAATGTCAAGCTTTTGTAGAAACACAACCTCCATGACAGACAATCAGGTTTTCGACCCCGCTATAGTACTAAGACCGCACTACACGATTTACAATCTCAAATGCTGGGTATCATCGAAAAGGGCAAAGTGGGAAGGCTGGTACTATTGTTACCTGTCATCCGCTTTCGATTTGGTTGATCACCAACGCCTCTTGCAGTCCTTATGCCATCTGGGACTTTGCTCCTAGAGTGCGGTTGATTGGTTCCAATAGTTTCTATCAGGACGCAAATCCAAAATTCAGTGGGGATCGGTTCTCTCTCCATCAGTTCCCATTTGGTGTGGAATTCCTCAATCGGCAAGCTTGTCCCCCATCTTGTTCAACTTATACACAAGAACTCTCTGTTCACTAGTGGATGATCAAGGGATATTCTTTACGAACTATGCCAATGACACCCAGCTGGTCCTAGAATCCACTGGAGACCATTTCACGGATAACAGATCCACCGCCTACATCTTCTGCAATATAGAACTCTGGATGGCCTCCAACTGGCTTTGTTTGAACACCAACAAGACAAAGATTCTGGTCTTTGGCTCCAGGCAGGCCCGGGGAAAACTGAACCCGGCCTCCACAGGTTTTAAATCGGAGACACCATCCAGGTTCAAACTAAGGTGAAATCGCTTGGTGTTCAGTTCCGAGGCACATGTCAATCAGCTGATCTGAAATTGTCATTTTCAGCTGCACCTTCGCAAACATTTGCCCGTACATCTCAGAAGAGAACGGTGCCACCATGGCTCGAGCAACAATCAACTCTAGGTTAAATTATTGCAATTCCCTATTGATTGGAGCTTCAAGCTCATGCCTAAACAAATGTCAGGTTCTACAAAATTATGCTGTACGTGTCGTCAAAAAAGTTGCTAGGCGTGCTAACATCTCCAATCACTGTCAGGTTTACTGTCCACAAGCAAATCCTGTTTAAGACAGGAACTATGGTTTAAAATGTATTTCTGGACAAGACCCTGCCTATTTAAAATCATCAATTCCACAATGCGGTCCGCCAAGAAATCTGTGCTCTAGTGGTAAGAAGCAGATTTGCCCTGATCATAGACTTATTGATGGACTTGGCAGATCCTTTCAAGTAAAGGCAGCAATCTTTTGGAACGCTCTCCCCATTACCTTGAGGTCGGAAGAGGTACTAGGAACTTTCAGAAAAGCCTTGAAAACATATTTTTTCAAGTGATTTCCCCTCCTCCTGACTGATGCGCTCCCCATTTATCTCGTTCCTTGATGGTTGTTCTGCCGTGTGAGTGTTATGGGCGCTCCAATGCCCACAGGCTTTCGGCGCCTTTCAAATAAATACATAAAATATATAGGGTACTATGCCTATGGGCGTTCATTGCCCTGAAAATTGCCTATAACTAACTGACACCCTGTTTGCCTCTGCAGGCGATCCTGGTCGCAGAGTACACCTGCACAGTATGGACTACAGAGAACACTGGCCAGTGGCTGCACAGGGACGCTTTATCCTGGGGACCTCCCTGATGCACATACCTGAGGCCGGGAACCATCCGGTTGTATGAACAGAGCGCCTGTGCAAGGAATACCGCTCTCTCCTGCTGTGGTCTCACCGACTGGGTATGGCCAAACCCACTCCCCGATTCCTGTGTAGACGTAAACGCTGCAACTAACCCAGCTGAGGGCCTTCTTCACCGTTCCTTGCACCAGCAGCCCAAAATGGAAATAGCAAATCGACTGAGCGATACTCACAGAGATGAGGGTCATTGAACAGCGGACTTTGGAGTCAAACAGCACAGTCCAAGACATTGTCCCGGGAGGAAAGCTCAGCAGCAACGTGCTCCCCTTGAAAGCAAGACGACACGAAGCAACAAAGGTTCGATACCCGGGTCCGTGCTTAGAAACCTCTGGGTATTTAAGCGTGTTATAAATGCGCAACATAGACAAAGAGCTATGCAATTAAAAAAATTCCTGTAACAGCGCCTTGATGCCCGCGGGTTGTGTGAGCGCTTTAAAATTGCAAAAAAAAGATTAAAAAATTAAAAGGGATCTACAAGATGTTCAAACTCAGTTCAATGCACAGGCAGACTGTACCACAGACAACGAACAACGCATAAGCGCTCTTGAAGACAACTGTGCTATAACCTCAACAGAACTAGACTGCCTGATAGAGGTGCAACGCCTGGAGGCCTAGGTTGAGGATCAGGAAATTGGGGCCCACCGCAACAGCCTTCGCCTGGTGGGCCTACCTGAGCCGGCTGAGGGCCCGGACCTTGAGGCCTTTATCTACCAATTCTTTCACAAGCAGCTACATATTCCGGAGCTGAGGTCCTATGTGATTGAGCGAGTACACCAAGCCCCTATCCTGTGACCTGCTGCTGGTGAGCTCCCTCGCCCTATCACTATGCGCCTCCTCAATTTCCAGCACAGGGTGGCCATACTACGTGCCTATCATGCCGCTGGTGCAGCGCGAGCCGTAGGAGCAGTCCTCAGACTCTTTGACTACTCTGCTGAAGTATCAAAATGAAGGAAGAGGTTCAACCCGCTATTTGAGGCGCTAAGGGGTTTGGCCCATAAGTTCTATTTAAAGTTTCTGGCCGTGTGGTGCATACAGCTGGACAAGCAATGGCATTCTGTCGACGATCCAGGAGAAGCATGGTGCTTTCTCCAACAGCGAGATATTGTCTCTTCTGACTTCCCCACCGACGCGGGCGATGAAGCCTGACCAGCTCGAGCAGATCCAATGCACTGGCGCCTGCAGCAACGGCCGAAAGACAAATGGAAGCATGCGAACAGGCGGCTGTCTGGGCCAGATCGCAAGGCTTCAAAGCCTCCAACCTGACAACCATTATCTCTTTCAATGTTCAGATGGCCCACTGCACTGCTGCCTTGCTGCAGGCGGAACTGGTTCCCCCATCCTTGTAACAGTGATATCCCGTATTTGCGAGGGGGCTATGCTCTGCAGTTTTGGCGAGGGACTTAACAGACACTCTAAACTTGCTGCGAGACCTATTTGTGGGTGTGAGGGGATCTGGTTTAGTTCGCCACCTGCCCACTCACCCGGATTTCCGGGGTTTCCCCATGGTAGGGTGGGGCTTGGCTAGTTCTCAATTGAATTTGGTTGTTTTGGGTTTATCTGCCAGGGCCCTCGCCAGGGGTGTGGGCACACTGGAAAGGGGGGAGGAAAATATGGGCGTACCTATGCCCTCCCCAAGCATGTGTCTACCCAGCTTAGTATTGGGATTTTGTTTGCATATCTCAATGTTGAATTTCTGATTGGTTTATTTGGTTTCTGGGTTGATATGTTGGGGAAATGGTTCATGCATATGTATTTGTCCAACTTTCTATGAGTAGGTTGCTTTGACGCGTGCGCCCTGAATTCTTTGGAATTCTTTCTAATCAATACACACATACACTGTGTTAAGCAATCACTTTTCCATTCAAATACACAACTGCATTTTTTAAATCTTTGCACAAATTAGGGCTTTCCCTTCCGAAAAGTAAAGGTTAAAAATGATGTATCATTTTACAATATTAAACACATGCCTATGCTTAAGTCAAGCTCAGAGTTCCCTCATGTGACACTAAAATGATGTTCAGAAGCAATCACTAATTTCCCTCACATTTCAGAGGTCTGTGGCTGCCCAAACAGTGCAAGCACAAAATAAATCATAGAGAAGTTAAAATGGTGAAGAGTAAATCTGAATGCATAAGGGCATCAAGAAACCTTAGAAAGGTACGCAAAGCCATAGAAGGGTGAGAATAAAACTGTGTGCCAAAGGTACACACTGTTTCACAGCTGTAAAGGTGTCCCATAAAGATATCCATTCAGCCATCTTTTCAGAAGCTGCATAGTGCTAGGCAGGCAAATGTCATCCCTGCTGGGTTTATCATATCTTTGAAGACATTCTGCTGCACACTCAGTACTACCAAAAGAACCAACTGCAAAGTATGTCACACAATGCAGAACTGTGATGTTTATAAATCATCTTTACATTAATTATATTTCAAATACAAGGTAGGTAGGACTTTTACTGTGTACGACAGCAGGACATCTATATCAATACACACATCTCAAAATGTTCACATGTATTGTACAGTCCAACCAACTCTACGGAGTTAACACACTTTTTTAATTGCCTTAAACGCAAGCTGGCAAGACCCAAAACCACACTTACAAAGGTAACATTGTGCTGGAACGCCCGATTTATTGCTCCATTTTACTGTTGGAGCATTGGGTATTTTGAACAATTGCACAAACCCCAATGTGTAAAGAGTATGTACAACTTAATTTGTCATAAGAGGTGCCTGCATTGTGCAGCTATGAGGAATGCTGTTGCATCCAACACATGAATTTTCAGGGTCACCATTATCCATTACTCCACTGTGAGAATACACAGCCAACGATTCCAAGAACCTTCTCCAACTGTCTTTACTCTACTGAGGTGTTTATGCCCAGGCAGAGTTTACAAACATCTCTTGTGGTTTTGCCATATTTTAATGGTGTTCCATCCCAAGGGATTGGAGGTACATCTGCTGCAGCAGGTAACTTTTCTTATTTCCATTTCCCCCCTGCTAACACCAGAGCTGTAACCATGACAAGGGGGTGGAGTTATTTTTATTCAACATTTTTATAAGATATGCCTGTACCCCTTGCATATATTTCATATGAGAAATTTACCAATTGATAAGTCTGATGCTGGAAATGCATTGGAGGGATAGGGCCTGCATGTCCTTGTCCTGTACTCCCTTATGTGTGTTCTATGTTGTTTTCTGCACAGAAGTCCAGTTGGGACTCCTGGCAGTGCAGCTCTTCCTCTTTTTGGTTGTGGTGAACAGACCCCCCTCAGATACCCTTATGGCACCCATGGGTGGGGGTACAACCCTGTACCCATAGTGTATGTTTCTGGGAACCTGTGTGAGGCCCAAAGAGCAGGATATGGGCTGGTGGCAGCTCCATGCTGAATTTGACCAGTGCTCTGAGTAGCCTCCATTTTGGGATACCCATGCCCTGTCATAGGGATCAATGGATTCCTGATAGAAGGCAAGATGGCCCATGTGGCCTCTTGGTTTCTTTTACCTGTTACCTTGTTTTCCAAAAGACCTGGGAAGCCCTGACTCTGTCCCTTCCCCTGACTGGCTGTTGGGTGGAAGAACCATATATGATATTGTGTAGAAGTGCTGGGCAGACTGGCTGGAGCTTTCCAAGTGACTGTATGTTGTGGGTACACCCTTGGGGTGGGACCTGGGTGAATTGAGTGTGTGATCAATATGCATTCCATGTTATGGGTGTCTGGTTTCTGTGTGTGACACTTGAATGAGCAAACCCTACCCAAAACTAACATCAATGTAGTGTGGTGTGCTGAAAGGCTGGGTGCTTGCCCCAATCCACATTCCTGGTTATCGGTGTCTGGGTGGAAGTGAATGGCCTGAATGCACTGTGAGCCTGATTGGCTGCCTGCCTGCATGAATGCCCTTCTGTCTGATTGGCTTACTGAGATTGGCTCAGCAGAGTGAATGAGGAACAGATGTGTATATCTAGGGGCCTCTCACTTCCCAATTTATTGAGAAGCTGAAGTCGAAATTTGAAGCTGCTTATCCTTGAAGCCCAGCTGGAAAAAGAATTGATGCTGCTTTCCTTCAACGAAATCTAATAGCTGTCACGTCTGTCGAGGACTGATCCGAGAGAGGACCTGGCTAGGCGACCTCTTCCCGAGCTACGTGGGAACATCATGCAGAAGCTGACCTTCATCGAGGTACCCTGAACGCCAGTCCTGAAAGGCTGTGGACCATAGAAGGAGTTCACCAAGAATCTTGAAGTGAAGCACTAAGGCATCGAGGCCATCGGACTCCATTGCTGTCGACCAAGGTTCAGAGGATTTCCGTGACCGATGGAAGCCCGTCGAGTCGTGTTGCCCAGAAGCAGGGACAGCTTGACACTTTGCTGCTCGACGACCGGAGACGCAACACTCCACCTTTGCCGGAGAACATTGAAAGAAGGGCTCCCTTGCCATCACCGTCGACCGCTTTGTCCCGCCGGAGAAAGTAGAGGTTGTTGACGACCCAGGAAAGTCTGCCGGTGGGTTTCCTGCCATCCGAAGTCCACAAAGACGCAGACAAGTGAAGATCTGAAATCCAGGTGTGGTCGAGTCCCGATCGTCAACGCCAACACCCGACGCCCGCTGCTGGGCCAACGTTCTTCACTGAGACTCCTTTGCGGCACCAAACTCTTTGCATCAAGGTGGACCGCACGCCTCATCTTCACACGACTTCCACGATCAATCGCCGAAGAGCACCGTGAAGGTCGAAGCTGCCGTCTCAACGCAAGTGTTCACCTTTCTTCGAGGAATCTCGACTCCATGTGGCTCCTGCTTCAAAGGGAGTCCACTCTCGAGGGATCAGTCGAAGACCCGTTGAAGAAACTCTTCTAACTCGCGAATATTGGGGAAGTTGAACATTTTAACCAGGAAAAAAAGACTCTTTAAAAATAAATGGACTGGGCATGTTCATGCTCTTTCTTACAGGTTGCCCAGGTGGGCATTCTGCCACTGTTTAACCCAACTTGTCTTCCTTCCTATACTCTATGCTGATACACATAATGACATAGAAATCATACAGCAATAACTGTCAGCAGTTGATGCATTTTAAAGGAATCTGTAGTTATGTCTGGTACCACATAGACATTGTATATATTTGTCATATTAGAATTTACAGAATACAAAGTGTATCTTGAGCCTTATTTTTTTTATATATAAAGAATTGTGTTAGCACATAACATAGTGTGTGGACCTTCCTTTGTGGGGGGGCTAGGGGATTACAATGCACTTAAGAACCAGCCTGCATCACCTCCTGAGGGCTTGAGCCTTGGGTGCTCATCCAAGCTACCAAATAGAGAACATTGGCTGGGGTGCTCTGTGCTTCTACTCTGCCATATAGAGGGCAGGCGTACCGATACCCCCCTCCAGTCTTTACAATAAGACCCGATGTAGACATTTAGTTATGTTGCATTAATATTACAGAAGTGTCTAGGTGCTGCTCATAGTGACAGCAGGCAATGTGAGAGAGAAACCAGATATTAGCATTGAAACCAAAATTCCTTGTTCCAACCTTCTCTCACTTGTGTCCAGTTGGCAGACAGCTTATGTTCTTATCGCTTCCTCTAAAAGATTGTATTCAGACCTAGCCGAAAGTAGCCGTAACAATTACCTCTAGTGCACTTAACTGTAGAACACACTGTTTTCTCCAAATCTTGGGCAGCAGAAATCTGAAAACAGATCTACGTTATAAAACTGAATCCCAAAAGCTTGAATTACAAAATTGTGAAGCCCACTTGATCGCATCTGGGGGATGACCTGGACAACTTCTGGTGGGCTAACCTGCCTTCGTAGTACCCTGCCGCTACATGTTGGGATATCTTCAAGATGTTTTTCAGGGGGCAGTGTATCTCTCGATGGGCCTATAAATTGAAGGATTGGTGGAACAGGAAATGCAGCTAAAGGTGGACATTGTGCTTGCCGAGAGGCTGTTACGCTCACCTGGTATCCACAGGGACGCCACCCAGCTGGGTTACTCACTGGAATGCTTCTCAGCTTTGCGCTGATGTGGTCTGCGGGGAAGGTTCTGCCTGAAAATACAGGAGGACTGTGTTCAAGACTGACCGACTGGGGTAAGTATCCTCCCTCCACCCCCGTATGATTTCAGTCCCTCTGGTGCCCTCTCCTCAACTTGTGGTAGAATTGGGCCTGCTCTCCATCCTGCCTTCTTTGCAGGAGCGAGTGTGGTCCAGTTACTTCACTGATGCCGGCCCGTTTGATATTGTTCAGGTAGGTCTTATTGCTGTTCTTTAGTTTTGTTGCTATCCTGCATGCCTTTCTTTGTTTAAAATGTCTCTTTTTTCTCCCTTAGGCATGCGGAGCTTCAGCGCGGCGAACTGGCTTGGTTGAGCCCCGCTGGTAAATGATGGCACATTAAGAGCGCTATGATGCGGTAAGTAAGCGCTATGATGCGGTAAGTAAGCGCTATGCGCAGCGCTGCAAAGTCTTGCCTTTGCTAACCTGTGTTTTCCTTCCTTGTAGGTCGCAGTGTTATTCAGCGCGAGTGGAATGTCCGGAGTGGTGCCAGCCGAGAGGCGACCAGCCAGGTAAGCCTTTTGAGCAGTTTGTAAATGGCCCTACTGCTTTCTTTAATGTTGCCTTATCTTCCTCTTTCATGTCGTTCTGTCCGGGAGGCATGCAGATTCGAGGAAGCTGTTCTCAGTAGCTGCGAGTATTTAAAGATGAAGACTGCAGGTAAGATGCTGCTGCTAATGATGTTCCTTTTGTCTCCTTGCAGGTTCTGCTTCTCCCAGGTTCGAGGGAATAGCTTGACACGGTGAGCGTCACGTTGCAAGCTGCAAAGTAACGCAAAGCGTGCGGTCTTGCTCGGGTGTGGTTTAAATAGCCCCAACAAAACAGTCCAGGTAAAGTAGTCCCTAGTCTACCACACCCAAAACACTAGACCGCATAGCTTGGCACTTAGGTACCAAGCTATGTGGATGCCTCCATGTTGGCTGACAATACAATAAAGTAGTTCCCAAGTACATTGTTCTTTCATGGTGTATGAGCCTGGCGCCACAGGCGCCAGGACTGGCCCCATGAGGGCTTTTGAAGAGGATGCCAGGCTCTAGAGGCCAGAGTCCTGACTCCACCTGGCCAATGGGTTTGCCAGAGGGGGTTTTGGGCGAGGGTCGTGACAGAGGCTTTGTGTGCACACCCGAGACTGCATACTTATGACCATCTTGTTAAGCTGCGGGCTGAAGTGGAGCATACTGCTACTCAACGAGCCCTAAAGCCGTTCACCAGATGGTCGGAGACCTACGATCGGGATAGTGACTGCCCTCTCCACTTGACGGCATTCGCGCTGTGGGGCAGCAGCTGCGCAAAGCAGTCAGTGTGCAAGACTGCAACAGCGTGCCTCTTACGTCTCAGCAGAATATAAATTATTGGTTCGTGGAATTCTACGGCGAGCAGAACGCAGAGCTGGAACCTCTCCAGCTACATAGGATGGATGATTTCCTCGCCGGGGTCTGCCTGCAGAGGCTTATTGCCATTCAACGAATGGGTGGATCTAGATCTCCCGATCACCGCTGATGAGATAGCTCGAGCCATTGGCTCGCTCTGTGCGGGCAAGATTTCTGGACCAGATTGCTCTGTCCATCCACCTATATAAATCGATGGCTGACTGCCTTGCTCTACTGCTCAAAACTGTTTTCACAGAAGCACTTGCAGTGGGTTGGCAACCTAACTCAATGCTCAGGGCCAACATTGTAATTTTTCACAAAAAAGGGTTGAGATCCTAAAGACTAAGGCTCCTACCGGCAAATCTCCCTGATCAACGCAGACGCCAAGATCTTGGCTAAATGCTTGGCGCAGAGTATTGAGAAGGTTCTGCCCTAGTTTCTTTATAAGGACCAGACCAGGTTCATTCAGGGTCGGTATTCGGCAGACAACGTGCAGTGTCTGCTTCATGTCATAGCCGGGGTGTGTGGGGGGATATCGGGACCCTGGGGAGGTCATCCCGACTATTGATGCTGAAAACTCTGTTTGACAAAGTCTGATGGGACTTTGTTTCAGGTGCAGGCTGTTTATGGCTTCCCCCTGGTGCTCCTCTGTCTAATAGGACTACTGTACAAGGGTCCTACAGCTTTGGTAACAACCAACGGTTAACCTCTGCTTCGTTCCCATTCTACTTGGGCACCAGACAACAGGGATGCCCACTCTCCCCTCTTCTATATGCGCTCTCCATCGAGCCCCTTGCAGAGAAACCTCACGCTGATCCAAGGTGGTCTAGGATGGCGCAAGGGGAGGAGGAGCACTGGGTATCACTGTATGCTGACAACCTGCTGATCTATGTGAGTGGCAGCGTGAGCTCACTCCCTTGGCTGCAAATACTATTACACGACTTTGGCCCCATGACTGGATACATGGTTAAGTGGTCGAAATCTGACATTCTCCCTCTCAGGACTGACATCCCCTGGGACCCTAGTGGGTTTGCCCCGTTCCACCTCCAAACACACTGGATAAAGTATCTGGGGTGCTTAGCCACCCCCTGGACTAAATCATGGAGCTAAATTACTACTCCCCTCTCATCCCCTCACCCTCCAAAAGATTACATCAGACCTAGCCAAATGGAGAAAACTGCCATTATTCCTGATAGGCCGAATCAACGTCTTCAAAATGAATTTGCTCCCAAGACTTGTTTATTTGGAAATTATGCTGCTGTGTGTTTTTTTATTTATATATATATATATATATATATATATATATATATATATTATACAGCCTGCAGTAGCAGCTGTGTAGTTATGGTTAAATGGTTAAGTTGCTCATCTCATAGAAAGAGCACTTTTTGAGCGTTTTATAACATCGCTCCCCCTGGATGGATCCTCGCCAGACTTTGCAAAACGAGTATATGGGCTACTCTGAATTTCTTTGCAAAGTTTGGTGAGGTTTGGTCCAGGGAGGGCAAAGTTATAGGGGGGGTCCCAATGTTTTTTTCCCACATAGACTGAATGGAGAAAACATTTCTGTTGCACCTACAGCCCAAACCGCTGGATGGATTTTCACTAAATTTGCAGCAGGAGCGGCGGCTTGGTCCCAAATTGTAAATTTGGTGAAAATCCATTCAGTAGTTTTTTACTACCAAACTACCAAAAAGTAGGTCTCAAAAAATGGGTAATATCTATGTCCGCTACTGGACCCACTTCCCTGTTCGATCCGCGGACAGGACACCATTTGGATAATCGGCTTATGTCGTGTCTGCGGACACGCAACGTGCTCTCTGATTGGCTGGGATGAGGAGTCCAGTGCATCAAATTCTTTTGATGCGCCCGCCATATTGGATGCGCGGACATGCGCTGGAAGTGAGCATAAATCCAATTTTGGGGAGTGTGTTGGTGTGTATGAGTGCTTGGAGAGGGTTGGGGAGTAAGAGATGCTGTATTTGTTTAGGTGGGAGAATGCTGTGATGTGTTCGCAGTGTTCACGGTTGTCCAGGAACTGGGCGCACTGCTGGCTATTTTGGTTTAGTATGATGTTGGTTTTGGGGCATTAGGAGAGTATTGGGTGAAGAGGGTATGTATTGAAGAGTGTGTACGTTGTTTGTAATTATTTTTTAGAATGTTAATTGAAGTGCACAGTTTTGAGGTGGATGTATTATGTTTTTGAGTTGTGGTCGTTTGGTAGGTGTTTGTTTCTATGGGTGTGCTATGCTGCGGTGGTTGTGGCCAAAGCCTAGAGTCTTGGATGCATGGCCGAAGGCCGTAAGCCATGCACCCAAGACTCTAGGCCCTGGCCACAACCATTGCAGCATAAATCTACAATGCTACCAAAACATTTTGATTGTGGTATGTGGGCTGCTTAGGGGATATGTTTTCAAAAATGTGAGTATT
Source organism: Ambystoma mexicanum (assembly GCF_040938575.1). NCBI lineage: Eukaryota > Metazoa > Chordata > Amphibia > Caudata > Ambystomatidae > Ambystoma > Ambystoma mexicanum. The sequence continues at coordinate 61,567,421 of NC_090933.1, forward strand.
GATTGGTAGTAGTGTGATAGTGTTTATAGGATAGTGCGATGATGTGTGTTTGTTTGATTGTGTTAAGACTCTAGGCATTTTGGGTTGTATTTATTGGTGAGGTGTTCGTTTGAATGGCTGTGTTATGTTGCAGTGTTTGTGAGTTTAATTATTATATACTTACTGTTTCCTTTGTTGAGGCTGTATGAAGAGTTTTGGCCAAGCCATGCAGTCAATATTGTAGTGTTTGGCCACAAGAGCTGCAGCATAAAATACCCATGGAAGTAAACATTTTGGATTGTGGTTTATGGTCAGGTGTTTGCTTTAATGGGTGTGTTATACTATGGTGTTTGTGTGTCCAATCACTATATACTTACTGTGCTTTGTTTGTGGTTGTATGCAGTTTTTTCATGACATGGGTAGTTGGAGCACACATTATTTTTCAATCACTGTGATAAAAGAAAAAATCACATGTTAGTGTAGGTAGTTTATAATGAGTATTGCATTCATTTATCTGTTTCTTTGTTGCAGATTCTTGGGGCAGTTAGATACCTGTTGGCGTATTCTAACTGGTCATAGTTTTGAAGTTCTAGTTTTGTTTATGTTCATACACAGATTGGTTATTATATTTTAGGTTTTAAGAATATTAAGTATACAAGATTTGCTGGTAATCTCTGCTTTGGCGTAATGGTACTATCATTACATTTGAACCATCCACAATTCTTTTTTATATATGCAGTGTATTGACCTGCATTGTTTGTGACTCCTGCGTGGTAGATTATACCTATTGTTGTGAAGGTTTTCTTACCAAGTGATACTTGCCCATATGTGAATCCAGTCAGCTTACAGTTGTTTTTCGTACCATCTGCATTATAACGTAAAAGCACTACTATTAAGTATTTACTATGTGTCTGTATTTGTAAGGTGGAACGATTATCGGAATTGCAGGTAGTACATAATCTGCCATGGTTTGCATTTTGTACAAGTTGCTGAAATGGAATGGATTCACAGTTTGGTATGGATACATACACAACGCGTTCATTAGGAACTTCTTCTTGTACTACATGCCTGCAAAGAGTGCATGTATGTTTCCACATGTATGAAATCTGGAAGATTTCATTTATAGGTATGTTTTTGTTTTCTAGTACTTGTAGCCAAGTACATTAGAAATTCTTGTGGATCTTCTTGTGAGTTTATAGTGAATTTGACCATTCCAGCACAGTAGTCCAATTCCTGTCTTATTCCATGAACACTATAATTGTTGTTGGTTGCATTTATATGAAGGACTAACATTTGCAAACACAATTGGTCTATACCGTGTAAGTAAATGTTGTCAATAATTGGTGGCAATTGGAATAGAATATTTATTGCTACATTTGCATAGCAGTTTACACCAGTTGTATTTGAAAATTTGAATGGACCTGACAGTTCTGTGTCCAAGTCATTTCTTGGGAGTGTGCGTTGCTTCTTTGAAGAGGTGGCTGAGTTACTTTGAGCAGTAGATTTGGTTGTGGTCCTTGATGAAGTGTTACCTTCTTTTACTTTCTTTGGAGGAATTGCTGTGAGATCCTGCATGGATTGAGTCTGAAGTAGTTTTCTTTTACAATGTTTTGCTTTTTGCGGAACAGGCTAGGATTTTGGATGGGGGTTGTAGAGTGAACGCAGTCTATTGTATTCTAGAATGCAAGAAATATCAGCATTTACTTGCATCAAAGTTGATTGGAAATAGTCAGTCAAGTAAGCATGATAGTGCTACATAGCTCATGCCTTCTTTAAAGACTGTGCTACCAATATCTATCAATGCTTTATCTAGGGTAAGACCTTGTGATTTGGTAATGGTGACTGTGTATGCCAGGGTTAGAGAAAATTGTTCTCTGCATACATACATGTCTTTGAAAAGAAGGAAGCGGGCAGTTGAGCATCCTATCCTTTTAACTTCAGATACTTTGTCAAAGAGAATATTGACAAATTGGATATTGTTGTCACGTGGGTATGTTTGAAAGCCAACAACTGTTCCAAGTGCTCCATTAACTAGTCCTTGGTCCTCGTCAAGATTAAGTTTAAGCATTACTGCACAGTTTAAAGATGTTTTTAATATTTTCTCCAAACCAGCTGTGTTGGAGATAGTTTTCCAAGGTGTTTAGCCTTGTTGTGGCTTGTTGACACATGGGTAGTGTCATACCATGTACATCCAGTTTGTCTGTGGAGGCAATTTGAACTATTGGTTGCATTTCTTTTTGTAACTTTCTTTCATTTAATTTTGAACAGCTTGCAAGAGTTGGCATCAAGGACATACAATTGACATTTTTTTGTGCTAATTGTTCCATGACATCAGTAGCACATGAGTTATGGCCTTAGAGTGCATGGATGTGCCTGGTTTTTAATATAGTGTGTGCTTCTTGAGAGAGTACACCAACTCTAATACTTTTTTCATTTTGGCGTATGTCAGGTCTGCAGACTGCTGCATATTTTCAGTTAATTCTCTGTACTGGAAATGTTGCCAAAGGTTGACATTTCCTATACTGCCAAGAGTTTTACGGAACAGTTTGTGCCCTAAGGTTTTAAAAATAGGTACCGCTTTCACTGGTGTTAATTGTAGAAGATCTCCGAAAACAATAATGTGTTTTCCTCCAAAGAGCTCTTTGTAGTCTGTTTTGAGGACCTCTTGTAGTATGAGGTGAATTAAAGCCAACATTAGGTTGGAGACCATGCTCGCCTCATTTATTGGCGGCATTTTCATTTGATTGAAAACTCTGCGTAGTTCCATTGCAGCTTCTGTAGAAAGTTTGTAACAGTTTAATTTGTTTTAGTGTTCTACTGGAAGGAGTAGTAATCGGTGTGAAGTCACACCACCTATGTTGTAGGCAGCTAAGCCTGTGGGGGGCAGTTACAACAGCTGACAGTTTGTTGTTTGTCAATTGTTGGAGGAACTTGCTGATGATTTTGATTAAGAATGTTTTGCCTGAACCAGCTTGACCACTCACGTATAGCAGTATAGGTTTGTAATATTGGCAGGTACAGTTTTTAATTTTCATGTTGCACACCATGTTCAATTCGTTTTGTCATTTCTTGGAAAATGCTACGCTTCTCAGTGTTTATTTGTGATTTCAGTACAGCAAAGTCTTCTGTAGATTGCTCATACTGACACATGGTGTTTTCTACTTCTGTCATGGCTAATTCTGCCTCATTTGCTGTTAGTGGCTGTCCAAGTGGTTCTTGGCTTCCTGTTACAGAAGGTCGACTGTCATGAGTGTCCACATCTAGTTGGGCCTGGAGTTCTTCTTCCTGTTGCTGTTCATTGTGCAACATTGTTTGGTACTGTGTAAAGTTTACATTTCTTATAGTGCTTTCATTTGCTTTGAAAGCGTCTTCATAGGAGTCATACGTATCCAGTAACTCTTATTCTTTTCTCCATGGTTTAAAAAGTTGTAGCAGGGACATGTAATACAGTTCTTTATGTTGAGGAGTTTTTAATGACAATGACATTGATATGATTAATTAAGCTGTGTTTGGTAAGTTTCACTAAGCTGCCTTCTTAATTTGCTACTATGTATCTACCTTTCTTTTCATCTAGTTTAATATTATTTTTGTATATGAAGTTTTTGGCTACTTGGTAGAGACATATGGTTTCCAAAGTAGTACTCCTGTTTGGGTAGTATGTGTCTAGTAAATTGTTTTTCAAAATGTCTTGGCTGTTGGGATTAGTTTTGGCTATTGTTTCTATGTCCTCATATGATTTCAAAACTCTTTTTCTAGATTGAGCAGGACCAAAACTTAGCCATACTGTATTGTCAGATTTTCCATACAAGGCAGTACCGGTTAAACGGTCTAAAGCTTCATAGCAGCCACATTCTCTATGAGAGAGCATTTTTATGCCTAAACTGTATAATTTCTGTGATAGTGTTTTGTCAAATGATATGTCATCCCAGAGGTCCTGAAGCTCTGTTTTCTCTGCTTTGGTTAAGTAGGCGGTGACATATCGTGCAACTGCAGCAGAAATGTACTGCACATCTATGTTTGCATTCCATAGGAGGGCAATGATTGCATTGTAATCATTGATGTATTTTGATTCTTCTGTTCTTTTTATGTAATATGTGGTGTTGGGTGATTTACCTTTGACACTATATCTAACTGAAGCCATGAAGTTGTTTACTTGACCTGTTGTTGAAACTGGTCTAGGGAAACCAAATCTGCATTTGGTGTAGTATTTCCCTTTGTTTGTATATTTGTGACAATATTTTCCACATTTGTCGTTGAAATTGTAGAATTTGTGCATGAGGGTCACTATGTGTTGTTTGTGAAGGGATTTCGCAAGTGACATTTTTGGATGAACTGCAAAACAGTGGCATCACTATCCTGACCAAATTTAGGACCATCATTAACCACAAAAGCATGTGAATGTGTGGTGCTCCTCTGGCTTGGTATTCTTTCTCCAAAAGAAGTGTTGCACTTCTCAGAGGGGAGGAACAGTTTTATTACAAATGAAGTGTATCATAGCAATGAAGCGATGATGGAAATATCTTGATACATTCACAGGATATAGAAAGCTGATTTCTCCTGGTGTTTTTATATCTGTTTGTTTTGTTTTTGTTTGCTATGCGTAGGAAATTTTGTAAATCTTCCCATGCATATTCTGCACAACTTAATGTTGCAAACCAAGTGGGTGGGCCAAGGTTTCTTATCAGACAGCATACATCTCTGTGACATCAGAACCAGAATTCTTGTGTACAACAAATGTTTGCTAAAAGATTTGTAATGCTTGACTGTAAAATCTCATCTTTTTCTTGCACTTTTTGCAGTAATTCCATAGCCAACATATTTTGAAAATTGGTACCTGATTTCAATATGTGTGCAACTTTGTAGCATAGAGTTGCTAGTTCACTTTCAAAGAGAAGGTGGAATATGTATTCCATGTTTTTTCTGAATATGGGGTCTTCAGAATACATTTGTAAAGAGCGGTATTCTGATGCTGTATTTGTGTGTGTCTATCATCGTACCATCCTCCTTTTCTAGTAGGAAAGAGTAGAGGAAAGGCACGTGCTTCTATACTTTTTCCCCATATGCTGATTGGAGATCCTTTGGCTTGTCGCATTTGGTACGTTTCCAGTGCATCATCTATGGTGTCTTTAGAGTGTAATGGGTGAATTGTATAATGGTCTAAAATATTGGATTCTGTAGCAGGATCTAGAATTTGAAATTGACCAGTTTCTGATGACTGTTGAATTATTTCAGTGGTTTCCCTCAGGTTTTCTTCAATATTAATTTCTCTGTAATATTCATTGTTGTATTTTAGATATTGCAGGGCGTGTCTAACTTTATGTAAGTCCACGAGTTGTTGCCAAAAATGTTTCTTTTGTAGGTACGCCATTTACTAAGATAATTAAAGATTTATCTATTGGACTTTGCACTCCCAGAGTGTGTACACTTTCTTTGAGATCTAATGGCAAATAAACTACTTTGCTACAAATGCCATTCACTAATTCAGAGGGAGGTAGTTTTGCTGTTTTTGGTTGAAGGCGTATTATTGCTTGAAATATGTGCACTGTTTGAATTATGATGCTCTCATACAAGTGGAGTTGTTGCAGGGGATTTGGTAATGGGAATAATTCCAAGTTATTTGTGATAGCACGTGAAGGTGTTTGGTTGTTGTCAAGTTTTGCATTGCAGTAACTGCAAAGTATTAAGGGGTCAGTAATCTCGTATTTGTTTCTGCTATAAAATAGAGAGATAATTGGAACCATTTGGAATCTTCATTGTCTTCTATTTTGTACATTATGTCTATAGTTTTTGTGCTATTTTTTATAAAAAGTCCTACGGCAACACACACACACACATGGTTTGGTACTGCAGCAGATTTTCTTTTAAACTTTAATATTTCTTTTTTGTATGTGTGTAGTAGAAGGTTGCCATCTGTACAGTTGTTGCTAGTCTGTTGTAAATCTTTTGCATTTTGTAAGTGGCTTTCAATTCCAAAATATTTTCTCTGGATATGCTCTATTTCTTCGAGTATTTGTTTGGCTGTACCATGTAGAATATTGTTATTTAAATTGGCTAGTGCTAAAGATGTGCTTTTGGCATAGTACCGTTTATGGACCAGATTTCTTATAGTTGAATGATGTGTTGATATCATGTTGATCTGGTGGAAGGTGCTTTTGCAAATAGGTCCACAAATGCAGGCTAATGAATGTCCTTATAGTCCTGTGTGTGTTTGCGCACTGGACGCGGGTCCATATTTTATAGTAGTTTAGTTTTGAATTTGTCTTTGCCTTTCACATACTGATTGAGGAACTGGCGTAAAGATTTGAAAGATTTTTTGGCAATATTACACATTGATGTGCACGGCCATTTGTCGACTGGACGTATTGGTTTAGTGGAATGGACAGGTGATACTGAGTTTTCTGGGGATATTTTTGAGAGCAGCGTTTCTTGTTCCATAATTGTATTAAGTTTTTCATACCCTCGTCCACTGCTATGTATGGCAATTGGGTTTGTTTGCTTTTGTTTGTATGCTTCTTCATTGAAATATGGTTCTGTGCTCGTAGTGTGACTCCATTCACCTCCACAGATGTTTGTGAAGTTATCTTTTTTGATATTCCGGTTATTGAGAAGTCTTTTTTGTAGTTTAGTACTTAGTTTTGTTAGTGGTTTCATTCTGTTTAAAACTAAAATAATGTCCTTTTGAGAAGGATTGCACTGTCTATAAGAGCTTCTAGGATACATTTTCTATGGTTTGTTTGTTTGTTTTATTATTTATATTGTGCGCCAGACCCAAGTGTATCAGGGCACAGCGCAGAAGATGATTTACAGCTTAGTTACATAACAAAGTAAAACAATACATAGGACTTTACACAAAAAAGAGCAGATATACATAGAGATAAAGGTAGAGGCGTAGGCATAGTATGCAATGGACAGTAAGTGATAGACTAATAACTACAAAGTATACTTATAAGTACACTAGGTGGGAGTCAAGGAGCAGGCCTAATTGTCTGAGTCTTTGAACCATCCTTATTATGTTCTGGCGTAAATTTGGGTAACATTGGTCTGCTCTTAGTGTTTGGGACAGGGAGTTCCAGACTTGGGCAGCCTTGACCGGGAAACTATTGCCCCAAACTCTTGAAAGCTTGAATCTATGGACTAGGAGGCAATTGGTGTTGGATAATCTGGTGGATCTTATCAGAACTTTCCAAATGAGTCTTTCTGTCAGATAGCAAGGTGCCGCGTTGTTCAGGCATTTGTATGTAAGTGACACAACTTTTAGTTTAAGTTTGTCATGTATAGAGAGCCAGTTATTAGCTCTTCTGATGTCAGAGATGTGATCTCGTCTGGCAATGCCCAATGCTGCTCTGAGGGCATTGTTCTGGAGAACTTGATTGTCTTAATGGTTTGTTTATTAGATCCTATGTACAAAGCGTTGCAATAGTCTAATTTTGACAAAATAAGTGCCCTGGCCAAAGTTATACAACTGTTATTTGACAGGAAGGGTTTACCTGCTCTAATCAATTTGCAAGTATATGCCGTGGCCGAGGCCATGGCGTTAACCTGCTTGTTGAAGGAGAGGGTAGAGTCCAGGTAGAAACCCTGGGGTTTCACCTCCTTAGCGACGGTGATGATGATGATGATGTTGTCAATATTAAAGGCAGAGTATTTGGGGCCCAATTTTCTGAGGGATGGGGTAGTGCCCAGGATAATGATCTCAGTCTTATCATCATTCATGCATAGTCCATGGGTAGCCATCCATACCTGGATGATGAAATTATACCCTATTCACCAGGGCCAAATCCTTGTCATAATCCCCAGTAAGTGGTAGGAGGATCTGTGTATCATCTGCATAGTTAGTGTAGGTGATACTGAGATGATCCAGATTATCGAAAAGGGGCCTCGTGAAGATGTACAGGGTAGGGGAGACGCAAGATTCCTGAGGCACTCCGCAGGTGATAGGGTCGGCAGCTGCAGTGGGAGAGAAGACTCTCATGGTCCGATTACTTAGGAAGGATTGAATCCAGGTAATGGCTTCTGCCGAAAAGTGAGCTGCCGAGTCCAAGTGGCTGCATAAGACCCCATGGTCCACAAGGTTGAATGCAGCCGATAGGTCCAGGAGAAGAAGGAGGGCAGATTTCCCTTTATCTCTGAGTTCGTCAATCTGAGCCTTCAGATCTATTAGAGCTGTTTCGGTCCCATGCTGAGGCCGAAAGCCAGACTGACATGATCCTAGTAGAAGGTTGATTTCCAGACGTTTTTGTATTTGTGAATAGGAAATTTTATCTAAGATTTTCAGAAGAAAAGGCAATGTTGTAATTGGACAGTAATTGGTCGGTATAGAAGGGTCTAGGGTCTGTTTTTTTGAGTAATCGGAGCACCCAAGATTCTTTGAGGTTAGATGGGATGATGCCTGATGTGAATGAGGCATTAACGAGTTTCGTGAAGAACGGGGCCAGGTCTTTGGTTGCATCCTTCATGAGTTGTGCAGGGCATTGATCACCCTGACAATTAGAGGGTCTAAGAGATATGATGATTTTTTCAGTTTCTATTAAGGTGACTTTGGAGAATTTGAAGCAGGGAGGATCTGCATTATTTTTAGGAAATGCCAGAGCAATTGTGGTAGGAGGGGGCTGGATAGAGAGGCTTTTTTCTTGTCAATATTTTTTTGTAAGGTCGTAACTTTATCAGCTAATGCTTGCTGTATGCTAGAACACCAAGGTTTATCTTTTATGCAATCATCCAGCACTGGGATGGGGGGGTTTTTAAGGGTTGTGCATGATTTCTCGCCTGTTTTTATAAGGTTCTGAAGGACTCTGTGTCGGAACATTTTTTGTAAAATAATTTTTTTGGTATGCTTACTTGCCGATACATCAAGATTTATAGGTGCAGTGTTAGCACTACTGGTAGCTGCAGTTTTGTTAATCACTTTCTGCTTATGTTTATACATGAGTAGCTTACTATACTGTAAAGAACTTCATAATAGAATGCTATTTATATCAATGCATTGCTTAATGCACAACATAGCTCATGACATTTATTCCAATGATCCTTCACACTTTTCTGTCAACATTATAATAATAATCCCTTGTACAGACTTTTCATGAAAAGTAAATGCACATGTGATGTCATCAGTGATGTCATCAATTACATTTGTGATGTCATCTTTGATGTCCTGGGTGTTAGTCTTAGCCATGCACAGTGGTGGCGCGAGTTATGGTTGCTTAGCTTACCATAACTGGTGAATTTCAGGTTTTTTTTGGTTTTACTTGGAACCATAACAACCCTTTAACTAAGTTTTTTTACTGAATTTCATAGGTTTTTAGTAGCACAACTTAACCATAACGTCCCTTTAACAAAGTTTTTTTTACTGAATATAGATATACATAGTGTGAATTTGATAGATGTTTACTAGGATTCGCTTACTTTATATACATGTAACATAGAATATACTGAACCCCCGCTGCTAGTGATTTTGATGTCCGCAGACTGTGCGTATGTCCGCAGACGGACGTGGACAACATCAACACTACCCAAATACTCAGGGGGTATCTTAGATTGTTCTTTCATGCCATATAAAAACTGAACAAGTTCAAAAAGCAGCACATGAACACAATAATAATAAATAAGAAGTGGAACCTATATAAGTAAGACATCAACCGTCCATTTAAATAGCATATGCACTAGAATGGAATATACCAAAACAAAAAAGATATGCCTCCGACATTATTACCTCACAGAAACTGCACAGCAAGAAGCAACAGCAGACCTACACAACAGTAACAACAAAACTTACCAGAAACTAGTACGTAAACTTCATTTTTATTATATATGTCTAAACTTTCTGTATTAGGTACACTAAAAGTAATATATTTTTTTTTTTCACAGAAATGTCTAGTACTTTGGAATGGCTTGAAGAAAATTTCCCACGTGATGAAATGAGTGAAGACACTGATACTAATGGTAGACACTTCTCTATATAAGCCAATTAATAGTTATTACTTTATGTGTACTTAAATTTATTTTTTTAACAGACCATACAAACAGTTAAAATGATATAGCAAAAGAGACATTAGAAAATGCTTTGCAGCGAATGGAACAAAAAATTGGATATGCTAATGGAAATGTCAATCTTTTAAAACATTTTTTGGAGGACCACATAAAAGAAAAAATTAAGTATCATTGTCCCACATGTACCTGATCCCCCCCTCTCCATGTCCCAGTCAACTATCCCCAAACCCTCACCACCAAGAAAAACGTTATGATGAGACTTTCCGATCCATCCTCTCCAAACCCCTAACTCCCCTGTATTTGTGTCAGCTTCTGCTTCCCCCTCTTTCGTAAATTTTATATTTGTATATAATAAAAAAAATATTGTGTGTTTTAATTCAGTCCTCTGTGTCTTTTAATAAAAAAAGGCAGTTAAGGTGTCCGGACAGCGCGTGTGTCCGGAATGTTTACAATTAACCAAAGTGGAGGTGTCCTAAGAACACTATACCTGTCCGTAATGTCCGCAATCAAAATGGAACTGTTCTTAGAACATGTTCGATGTCCGGGATGTCCGCAATTAACCAAAATGGAGGTGTCCTAAGAACACTATACCTGTCTGTACTGTCTGCAATCAAAATGGAACTGTTCTTAGAACACATTTGATGTCCGGGATGTCCACAACTAACCAAAATGGAGGTGTCCTAAGAACACTATGCCTGTCCGTACTGTCTGCAATCAAAATGGAACCGTTCTTAGAACACATTCGATGTCCGGGATGTCCACAATTAACCAAAATGGGGGTGTCCTAAGGACACAATACCTGTTCGTACTGTTCGTAATTAAAATGGGAGTGTCCACACTGTCTGTAGAATATCTATGCACATGTGCACCACACCCATAGGTCCGTCGCACTTTTAATTAGTTTGAGGACCCGAACACTGTCCGTAGAACACCCGCACGCATGTGCACAACCGTCCCTGCACATTTGGTGTCCTGCAGACAGCCGTCCCATTCGCGAACGTGTCCGCGACGTCATCATGTGACTGCACCCACACTGAGCGTGTGTCCTGATTTGCGGACACTGTCTGGGTCCCCAAACATTTTGAAAGTACTTCTTTGGATAATCCAAAGTATTTTACAGTAAAAGTTCACCATTGCACATGTCATAGACAATGTCCCTGACAATCACCATACTTTCTGGAACTTTTTGAGCCTTTTTTTGGTGTTCGAAGTGTCTGCGGACAGCACGGCTGTTCGCAGAGCGCGCACCAGCACCCGTATAAAAGGCCACACCCTAGAATTGCTCCACATTGTGCTTCTGGTTACCTGACAGAGCATTACTTCAGACCTGCATTGCTGGTGACTTCTGCCTGTCCTCCAGATGGCAACCATGGCTGCTTCAGCTGCACCAGCACCCCAACCCCCTCCACCTCCCCAAGGGCCTGCAGAGGGGAATAGCGTGAGGATGCAGAGGAGACTGATGAAGAGGATGAGGTAGTGTAAGTCCTTACTACCAGCACTCGCCGTGAGGCTTGGGTGTGGCAGTTGTTTACCACTCTTGATGGAGTGCCAAAAGCTTGTGCGAATAGGATCACCTGCAATCACTGCCACATGGTGCTGAGTTGTGGAAGGCCTGGTTCATACAGCTTTGGTACGACATCAATGAAGCGACACCTAAAGTCATTCCACGGTGGGGCTATTCGGAAGGTTGTACCTTCTGATAAACATAGTAGGTTCAGTTCCTCTACAACATCCTCAGTTTCCAGTCCTGTCACCACAAGAGGCACTCCTGTGGGACAGCGCATCCCTCCAGCTACCTCACAGGCCATCGTTGATGCTGTTGACCCTTACCTTTCAAGGGTCACAATATTGTGCATGTACTGCGACGCAGTACTCTGCAGGGGGGAGAATCTTCGGAGTGCTTTCGAGACTGCGGTCAAGGAGCACGAGAAGGTCTGCCACTACCTGAATAAGGCCCACCCTACATCTTCCTCTCTCCACCTGCCCTTTCTTATCCCTGTGGTTGGTGTCCCTTCCTTACCCTCCTTTCCCCTTTGTGTGTCGTGTTTAAAAAAAAACAAAAAATATAAAACAAAAAAAACCCAAAAAAGGCTCTTTTGAGAGCCGCCTTTCACATTTAAAAATAGAAGTGACAAATAAATAGTGCAGGGCCCTGTGCATTTTTTTGGAAGTCCGCGGACATGTATTTTTTGGGGGTGCTGCCCTATCAGAACCATTGCACTTTTCTATGGGAAGAAGTGGTGGCTCTGAAAAGAGCCTTTTGCTGGTGTTTTTTGTGTTTCAAAAACTTCAAATGATTAACACCTACTGCAAAATTTATTAATGTAATTACAAAAAAGGTTGCAATGCATTTTGTATATTTTGCAGAAAAATGTGATTGCCAGCATAAATAAGATGTACTCCATCTCTGTGAAAAATGTATGATCTATGAAACAAAATATTTTAATTGTGAAAAGAGGACATGCCAACATCTCTTAAAAAGGCGCAAACAGCCTTATTGACATTGCGCCTCGCTTTCTCCATTTGTGGACCAAATGAAGAAGAACGCAGCCACATTTGCCCCTGCGCAATACGAGAAAAAATTACTTGGGAATTTGGAAACATGTCCATGACCTTCCCAAGTCCTTCATTCATTGCAAATTGCAAAGAAATGCCAGACACATGTGCTAAACTGTTCCCTCCACAATGAATAATAATTATGTCTGGATGACGCTGTGTCTTCAAAGTAGCACATAGAGGTACCAAGTCCAGCCACTTCATTCCACGCACTCCATGCCAGTGCACTTCCACATGAGGGAATCCAAGATGTGCAGCCACTCCACAGCATTCTGCATGCATCTCCAACCAATGTATCCATGAGTCTCCCAAAATCCAGATAATCTGTTTTCTGAAACACACAGCCATAGCTATCTGTTCTCTCAGGAAAAAGACTTTGACAAAATCTCTCCTTATACAACACACCCAGTAAACCTTATTGACCAATGCCTTGCTCTACTCATTCTCATTTGCATGCCTCTCAACCCCAAAATCCCTGTATGTAATACGCGGTGTCTGCGGACAACCGCCATGTCCGCGGACATATCGAAAAATCTGAGCGTGATGAATTTAAATAATGTACCCCATTTCCCCTTTGAGGTTGGCTCTGAAAATAGCCTTTTTTTGTTGTTTTGCAGATGCTTGAGAGAGACCTATTATTTTGTATTTTATTTTTTTACTTTACTCCTAAAATCTTCACATAAGGTTCTCCATGGCAACCCTTATGTTCCAAAACAGCATGGCATTTCCCATAAAAGATAAAGAAATGCCATCTTCTTTAAAATAAACAGCATTACTAGAATCAATGTTCTCATCATTACAGAAGAACATACCAGCTCAAAGAATCAAAGCAAACATGCCTCGGCTGATTGCACACATAGCAATGTTTTGCTGAGGACAAAAACAGAACTATTGTCCCATATTTCCCTAGGTACTAAACCAGAAAAAATAACTTTGGCATTTGGAAGGACGTTCATTACTGCTCGAACCAAGTGTTCCAAATCTGCCAACAAAGTAGGGGCACTGACATAGCCCAAATGCAAAGCACCACAGTGCAAAACTACCACATGGGGACTGTTCATCCTTCCCATATCTTCACAAATTTGTACAATTCCCTGTACATTGCAATCAGGCACAGTGCTCCACACCACCTCCACTCCTTTAACATCAAAATTGTTTGCCACATTCCTGCATTTAGCATACTGCTCTAAACCATGCACAAACATATCTCCAACCACCAACACCCTGACTTTCACCACCTCTGCCATCTTCACTGCACGCAGCCTCTTTCAACACAAATCCACAACCTCAACACCTGATTGGCTAATCCCTACAGTCCCCTTTCCATGTTGGATTTGCTGGAAAACCCCAGATTTGGCACACCCTGTCCACGGACAGCCGCGGTGTCTGCGGAGTGCGTAACTCTTAGACAGCCCTTCTACCCTTTCCACTTCACTCTCTGTGCCATTCCCTCTTTGGATACAGCTAAGCAGTCACACAATCATCCACCAATCACATCCAAGACCTCTACATCTAACTCCATCATCATAGTTCAGCACTTCAAATGTACTGTTGACCACTCTGAGTACAAGTCTCATGTCATTGGAAAGCACCTACTACAAAAACTACTGTACAAGTCTCCAACATTTCTACTTGCAGCTGAATGCATATTCACATGCATGAATACAAACTACAGGTATGCATATTTTCTGAACAGTACATATACAACTCTTATAAATGCATATAAACAGAGTAACTGCCACTTAACCTGCATAACCTATAAAATTAATTTACTGTCATTTTTCCCCATCTGCTATAATCAACTGTCACTTCCAAACCTGTCTGCTATCTAAATTCTTTTTTTACACACACAGCTGAAGAGGGAAAATCGAGATCAAACTCCTGCCCCCTCACCCCAGGCACATCAACAGACAGAACAGCAGGAAGAATAAGGAGCGCACTCATCATTTGCACCAGGCCCCAGTACGCCCATGGGTGACAAATATGCTGAAAGACACCCACTTCACCAACACTGCAACCTACATGCTACATTAGCCTGAATGCAGCAATACCAGAATTTACAAAACACAAGAATTCCTGTTTAAAGTCTTGCAGATGCTCATATGAATTAACCTAATCAAATGGCACAGTGTAAAGCCATGTTTCAGGAAAATTGCAGTCAAGTACACTTGACTCACTGAACACCAGCCGCAGTGGGGATTCGTGCTAACTTCAGCAATGCGCCTCGCAAACCCAGGAGCTGTCACAGATTTCCCCCTTTCTCACTTGAGTTCGATCCTTGCAGGAATTCTTGGAAGGAGCCTTCTTGTGTACGGATCAGGTTTTGTACTAGCCCGCGCAAGCCTCTTCTGGTTCCAGCGTACGTTCAGCGTCCAGGGGTACTCGGAGTCTCCAGGAAGTCCAGGAAACGAGGGAGGTGTACTCGGAGACGGTACACGAGATCTGGGAATCAAGGCACAGTAAGGAGGGAGGAAGGGAAGAGGGGGAAATCGCGGGTCCGGGAACCAGGAAACAAGAGATTAGTCACAGCGAACTACAGAGCGCACGCCTAGCCACTGCAAGCAGTAGCTTTGAGATGCACAGGGCCGCTGGGGTGTGGTCTCTTTGTAGATTGAGCTACATCTGACGTGGAGGCTGGTGGAGAGCATACCACATTAGACGGCCATGTTGGAAGTATCAAGGAGTGCAAGCCTCATTGTGACAGAGACCAGGAAATCCAAAAGGGGCGCGTTCTATGGATCATGACAGCATGCCCCCTCCGAAAACCTGTCCCACCAGGTTCACCCGGGTGTATGAGATATCTTCTGAGCAATCGAGGGTTATTCAGATTTGAAAATGGTTCCCAGGTTCTTTCACTAGGAGGATATCCTTTCCACTCAACCAGGTATTGAAGTTGACCCCGTTTATACCTGGAGTCGCATATTCTGGATACTTCATATCCAGTAGGTCGTCCACAACCACGGGGTTGGGTCTGAAGGACTTCTGGGAGGACTGGACGTAAGGTTTTAATAAAGAAGTGTGAAAAACTGGATGAATCTTCTTCCAGGAGTCTGGCAATTTGAGCCGGAATGTCACTGGGTTTATGATTTCCTTTATGGAAAAAGGGCCATAGTACCGGGGAACCAGTTTGTTTGGTCGTAAATGTCGAGGCAGTAGTTTCGAGGATAGCCAGACCTTATCACTGACTGCATAAGAAGGTCCTGGTCTTCTTTTGGAGTCCGCATAACGCTTGGTGTGAGTTCGGGCCTTTTCTAAGTGTTCTTTGGCTTCCTTGTGTACGTTGATGAGAGTTTCAATCCAGGAGTCGACTGTTGGTACTGGTGTGGGATGTGGGAGAATGGAAGGTAGAACCGAAGGTTGGAATCCTTGGCTGCAAAAAATGGGCTGATCTTGACTGCCACGTGATCAGAATTGTTGTAGGCGAATTCAGCCACAGGTATTAAGAGTGACCAGTCGTCCTGTACCTTGGTGTCGAAACAACGAAGGTATTGCTCCAGGGTCTGGTTCACACATTCAGTAGCTCCATTAGTCTGTGGCTGATAACCTGAAGAGAGGGCACGTTGGATTCCTATAATACGGCATAAGTGTTTCCAGAATTGAGGGATGTATTGAGGTCCCCTGTCTGATATGATCTTGGAAGGGAGTCCATGAAGTCGAAATATGTGTTCCAGGAAGATGCCAGCGAGTTCTGAGGAAGATGGCAATTTGTACAATGGTGTAAAATGAGCCATGTGGGTGAATAAATCAATGGTGACCATGATAGTCGTGTAACCTCTGGATGGTGGTAATTCCACAATAAAGTCTGTAGCGATGAATTCCCAGGGTCTACACGGTAGCGTAGGTTGAAGTAGGACACCTGTCGGTTTCTTGTTATCATGCTTGTTTTGATTGCAGACTGCACAAGCTTGAATGTACCGTTGAACGTCAATTTTCATTTTAGGCCACCAAAATTGTCTTTGTATGAGACAGAGGGTGTTGGTGACGCCACGATGTCCGGAGTGAAGGGTATCGTGACAGAGGTTAATAATCCGTTGTTATAGTCTCTGTGTGGGAATGACCAGACCATTATCCTTAAACAGGTACCCGTCCCTTGTTCTAAGATTTCACCGATTCTTCCCCGTAAATTCCTTCCATATCTCAGATGACTGGGTTTGCATCCGAACGTCTTCCAGGAGATTGATTGCTTGGGCTACAAAAATTGTGTGGGGAAACATCTTTGGGAAGGACTGATCTTCAAGAGTTTCGTAGTCGGGATAAGGCGTCAGCAATTATGTTCTGTGATCTGGGGACATGATGGATGTGGAACTGGTACTGGGCAAAGAAGAAGGCCCAACGGGCTTGACGACTATTCCTACATTCCAAAGATTGTAGAACTTGAAGATTTTGATGGTCCGTATGGACCTGAACAGGATGTTTAGCTCCCAGAAGTAGATGACGCCATTCTGTGAAGGCTTGACGGATGGCTAACAGCTCCTTTTCCAAGACGGAATAACGAGTATCGCTGGGAGTCAGGGTTCGTGAAAGGTAAGCAATGGGATGTTCTAATTTGTCCTCAAATTCCTGTTTTAGCACTGCTACTATGGCATAGTTAGAGGCATCTGTCTCCACTAGAAATGGTCGATTAATATCAGGTTGAGCTAGGATGGGGGCTTGAGTAAACTGCTTTTAATCGTTGGAATACCTTATCTTGAGCTGATGTCCAGAGAAAGGGAGTATCTTTCTTCAACAATGCAATGATCGGTTGAACTATCTCAGAAAAGGAAGGTATGAATTTCCGGGAAAAGTTGGCAAGCCCAGGAAGGATTGAATCTGTTTCACGGTAGTGGGAACATGCCAAGATAGTATGGCTTTTACCTTTGAGTGGTCCATTACAATTCCTTCTGGACTAAAGACAAATCCTAGATAGTTAACAGTAGAAACATGAAAAAGGCATTTCTCGGGTTTAGCTAGGAGTTTGCGTTCACGTAGCTGTTGTAAGACTGCCTTAACATGTTCTTCATGCTTTAGATGGTCCTTGGAGTAAATCAAGATATTGTCCGGGTAAACTATGACAAAGGAACAGCATGTCAGAAAACACCCGATCCATGAAACGGACGACAACTGGGGCATTAGCAAGTCCGAAGGGCATGACCAGGTATTCAAAGTGACTAAAGGCTGTTTTCCATTCGTCTCCTTCCCTGATACGGATCAGATGGTATGCACCCCTGAGATCAAATTTCTTGAATACTACAGCTCCTCTCACTGCTTCCAGGATATCTGAGATTAAGGGCAATGGGTAGCGGTCCTTGAGGGTGCATTGATTTAATCCACGATAATCAAGACAAGGCCTAAGTGTCTTTCTTGGGAACAAAAAACAATGAAGCTCCAGCTGGAGATTTGGATGGTCTTATGGTGCCATTTTCAAGGTTGGTATCCAAGTATTCTCGGAGGGCCCTTTTTTCTGGTTTGGATAAAATGAACATCCTTCCAAAGAGAATCACTGCTGAAGGTTCTGTATCAATAGCGCAGTCTTCAGATCTGTGAGGTGGTAGGGCCTGGACTATAACAGTTGAAAACACATCAGCGTATTCCTGATAGGGCTTAGGAACCAGTATATTTGAAACCATGAATGGGCCTTGCTGGTCTGTTGGAGTGCCTTCGGAAGATGTCGAGGAGAAATCCAGGAATAGACAGTGAGACATGCAATGCTCAGAACCAAGAAACAAGGATCCTGCTGTCCAGTTGATATATGGGCTGTGCTTCCGTAACCAGGGCATACCCAGTACCATTGGGTAATGAGCTGACTTTATGATGCCAAATTTGATCACCTCTTGATGATGGTTTATCGAGAGTTGGATCTCTTTGGTCTGTAAGGTTATGGGTCCTGAAGAAAGAGGTCTTCAGTCGATCGCCTCCACAGGTTGCATGATGCCTCGAGTTTCATATGGAATTTGGTGGCTAAAGACCCAATCTTGATCTATGAATATCCCCATGGCCCCACAATCCACCAAGGTCAAAATGGGGTAGGTCTCATTCTTGGATGGCGATAGAAAGGCCTGTAGAATCACTAGGTTGTTCTGTCCAGGAGAGTTCATGGATGGAATAGATGAGGAGCAAACATCTCTCTCCCGAAGCCTTGCTCCATCTAGGATCGGGAGCTGGCGTTTCCCGAACGCCGTGGAGGGGCTAGAGGACACTGTCTAACTAGATGTTTATCCGAGGCACAATACATAAATAACCCCGTGTGGATCCTTCGCATCCTTTCTTGCGGGGATATGGGTCCACGGAAAGCCCCTAATTGCATGGGTTCTGGATTGTTAACAGAGGCAGGAGTAGGGTCAGACTTCGAGGAGGTCTCAATGGAAACCTTCTGGAAGGGCATCTTGGTTTTCTTCTTCTCTGCCATCCTTTCCTGGATACGAAAATCTATCTGCATAGCGAGATCCATAAGGGCCTGGAATGAACTTGGGCGAGCCACTCTGGCTAGTTCATCTTTGATGTCTTCATTTAGCCCGCTTCGGAAAAGAGTTAAGCATGCTTCTGAGGACAAATCTGATTCTTTGGCCAATTGTTTAAATCGTGTTACATACGTAAGCATGTCCTGGGAACCTTGCTGGAAATCAAGTAGACGTTCCTGGGCGCTAAAGACCTGTTCTGGGTGGTCAAACATGGTCTTAAGGGCCTGTATAAATCCGTCGTAATCATCCAGGAGGGCATCTCCAGAATTGACTAAAGGTGTGGCCCAGGTTAGTGCATTTCTGGAGAGGTGTGGAATTATAAAGCCCACCTTAGCCCTGGGGGTAGAAAAGTAGTAGGGCTTAAAGGTAAAGTGGACTAAACAGCAGTCAAGGAATCCACAAAGGGTTTTTGCAGACCCATCGTATTTATCTACAATTCCGCCCAGTAGTACGCTTTTCTTTGTAGCGGAATCACGGGACAAAACTAATTGTTTTAATGCAGCATTTTCCGCTTTCAGATTCTGCACCTCGGTCGTTAATTCTTGCATGTGACGCATGAGATCCTGAACGGCCGCCTCCATGTCCGATTCAACTTCGGTCGTTTGGCGTCTCAATCTGTCACGGATTTCCCCCTTTCTCACCTGAATTCGATCCTTGCAGGAATTCTTGGAAGGAGCCTTCTTGCGTACGGATCGGGTTTTGTACAAGCCCGTGCGAGCCTCTTCTGGTTCCAGCGTGCGTTCAGTGTTCAGCATCCAGGGGTACTCGGAGTCTCAGGGAAGTCCAGGAAAAGAGGAAGGTGTACTCAGAGGCGGTACATGAGATCCGGGAATCAAGGCAGAGTAAGGAGGGAGGGGGAAATCGAGGGTCTGGGAACGAGGAAAGAAGAGATTAGTTACAGCGAACTACGGAGAACACGTCTAGCCACTGCAAGCGGTAGTGTTGAGACGCGCAGGGCCGTGGGGGCATGGTCTCTTTGTAGAATGAGCTACGTCTGATGTGGAGGCTGGTGGAGAGCATACCACATTAGATGGCCATGTTTGAAGTATCAAGGAGTGCAAGGAGTGCAAGCCCCGTTGTGACAGACCAGGAAGTCCAAAAGGGGCGCGTTCTATGGATCATGACAGGAGCAGCTCAATGTCCTACAGTAAGATAAGATTCCTTTCTTTGAGCGACAGTGAACTCTGGTAGACAAGCATTTTTAATTCTTCACAAATACGAGTAAGTCAGAGCAGAACACTCAGGGCCAAGTGGGAACGAAAGACATTTTCGCAAGACCCACAAATCATTTGAAACATAATTGTAACAAGAATGGCTCAGGTCTGGCCAATGAACGCGAAAAGCCTGTTCAGCTAAAACTAATGGGAACAAATTCACAATGCAACCATTTTAGAATTAGGTAATGGGGGAGGGGCAGTTAAGCCAGCCCACTCACACCAAGGTCCAAATGTCCAATGATCAGGCTCCCTAAAAGGGACCTATCACTTAGCAGCCAATCTCAGGATGAGATTGGTTTCTGGGAGCTGGTCCAATTTTGTGATGTCAGCCTGCAGTGTGTTACAAAGCTGGCTTGCAAGCCAGCCCTGGGGGAGACGGTGCCTGGATTTTCGCTGTGCACAAAGCCCTCAAAGTTTTTTTTTTGCTGCCACGAAATAAACGCAGTTTGGAACATGTTGCTGCTTGCTTGGAGCTCTGCTGTATTTCTTTGGGAAAAATGTGAGGTGTTGGGGCCTCCCATAGCTGGGACCCTCAGAAGCCCTGGTGGGGGTCCAAATTCTCCCTAATAAATTGGTGCCCTCTGTGAGGCTCATTGCTCATTGTAAGGCCCTTGGTGGATGGCCACTGCCTGCACAAGCCCTGCATTTAACTGCCCTCCCTGCCGCTGACCCAAATAAGCTGTGGGACCCTTGCCTGCACCTGAAGACCACCGGAAAACGCGTAACTGGGTAAAGGCATCGGGGGCCACTTGGAAATACCCTGCTTAAGGGCATGTGAGAGCCCTGCAGAAGAAGGGGTCCAGTGAAGCGCCTTGATGGGGGGTCCGGTAGCAGAGCAAATGCCAGTGCAGCATAGGAAACGTAAGTACAAGTTCAAGCAACCAGCAACATGGGCTTTAAGGGGAGGGTGTGATTGTGTGGGGGTAACAATAGGCAAATGTTTTAAGTATAAGGTATTATTGTTGATCAGTATGTTGCAGAAATTTTAAGTTGTATTTCTGGATAGGGACTGGGGGAAGCATTGTAAATAGGGTGGCGGGTGGTTATACCTTGTCGTGGAATTCAGCGTATCACTGGTGATCGGCACGTGAATTGTAGTTGGGACTGGAGCAGAGGTAGTGGTCCCTTCCTGTGTTTGAGGATATTGGGTGGGGTAGTGACTCCCCACGTGTCGGACGGATTTGCCGCGCTGGTTGAGCTAGATGGTGATTACATGTACAGGGGTGTGGTATTCCTATGAGTTGGCGTTATAGTTCGATGAGTAGATGAGGATTCCTATTGATTGAGTGTTTTAGCTCGGTAATAGATGACGGATACCTGCAGGAGATAGCTAGAGTCTGCCTCACATTGCAGAAGATAATCCCTGGTTAAGTTCCCCTGTTGAGGGAGTGTATCACACGCGAGGCGACGCAGCGGGTGCAGACTGATTATATTTGAAAATGATTAATGGATACTCTACCCTGGTGAGTGGGAAGATAGCTGTGGGAATTGTGGGGTTTTATTTTGGGATCTTTGTGGGGTTTGTGTAGGGTTGGAAGCAATGGGTTGTTATGCGCATGCGCATTTGTCTGTTCATTTGTACTGTGTTTTTAGTTTGGTGACATCACCTTTAGATTGATGCATAGGACACACATTTTTGATGGTGAGGAGCGAGTGGTGTGGATTTGGAGAGGCAGGAGAGGTGACCCAGAGGCGGTGTGTGGAAGGCACATGCGCAAGATTGTGGGGGGTGCCGAAAAAGGAGATGGTTTGGTGAAGATGGGCTGCACCTGGAGTGCACTGGCTGAGGTGCAGAGCCAAGAAGGCTCATAGAAATAAAAAAAAATAAAAAAAGGGAAATGTCACATTATCTTCTAACATTTGCTCCCTGAACATCAGATTATTGAAATTCTCAACTTGAGGTGAGGTAAAAGCATAATGCATTGAGGGGTAGCGGAGAAATGACTCCCCTTCAACTGTTATGTAGCACACAGCTTCTATGCCAAGATAAGTTAGTAAAACATGGTGTGCAATGATTCAAAAGTACTGAAGGCAAATAAATAAGACCATGGCTGGCCATAGGCGGCTTCTCCAGAGGCGTGCAGCAATTGCTACTGACACACATACACAGCACTTACACTGGAAAGAGGCTGAAAAGCACCTGGCTACAGTTGAACTGTGGCGCATGAAGGAAAGGAAAGTGGCGAGGAGTCAGCAGATGCTGAACCAGCACAAGCAGAGGGAAGAGGGGTCTCACCCTTCTGCACCTCCGGGAGTGTAATATTTGATGACACAGATGGTAAGCAATGAATGCATTCCATGAGAGAACTGAAAGCAGCAGGACATTTAAACACCAGATACAAACCATCACAATACACTAAAGAGAACAAACAGGAAGGTGCAGAACAACCCACTAGCAGCACAGGAGCGAGCAAGGGAGGGCTGCACTGCATGAAAGCAGAGTTGAAGGCACAGGGGAACAAATAGCAGCACAAGTATTTTTTCAAAATTAAAGGGAAGACAATGGGGGAGGTGGAAGGAGTAACCACAGCAATAGAGAGTGTCATGATGCCTACCCCCGGAGCACCAGGCCAGGCCCAGCACCCCCGGAAGCAGGCATCATGCCCTCGGGTAAAAGCCCAGCGGCCCCTTATAGGGGCTCTTTGGACTCAGTCCTGGCGCCTTTGGCGCCAGGCTCATAAAGGGAAGTGTTTTGTGCACTTACCTGATGCTAACAATGCTGCACGCTTCAGGCCTCCCTGAGACCTGAAAGGGACTATTTTTTCATAGGGACTATTTTTTCACTCAGGCGTGGCCAGGAAAGGATACATACCTAGTTGGGGAAGGATACATACCTGGGACTTCTTTGGAGGCTATTTAATCCACGCCCAGACAGCAGCTCATGCTTCGCGTTCTTCTGCTTCCTGCAGCTTAACGCTCACCGTGTCTGCTCCTGCTCATGGACTCCAGCCACGCCCGCCTCGAACCTGGAAGACCTGCAAGGAAGGAAGAGAAGAGAAAGGTGAAAACCAAGGACTATTTCAAACTTCTTACCTGCATCCGGAATCTTCTCGCCAGCATCCCTGAAGAAAGACTTCCATTTAAAAGCATCGGATGCCTCATCTCTGCACCTACGGGAGAGAGGAAGAAACAAAAGGTGAGCAGAAGGAAAGCCTGATTAACAGCCATAATACTTACCGGCTTTTCTTCCACATTTCGGGTCGGCGCCGCCCCGTTGGCAGCTACCGTACCCCGGCCCCTATGGGGAAAGGACAAGAGACATTTCTGGGGAATGATAAGGACATTTAGAGGGATCACCCTCATCACTACTCACCTCGGCAGTTTAACCCCTCGACGCATCGCCTTCATTCTGCACCTGAAATAAAGGACAGATCACAGGTTAGAAAGACAACATAAAGGGGGCCTCAATTGAACTTTGAACTTTCATACTTACGGTGCATCGCTCAGGAAAGTCAAGTGGATTTTGCCAGCGCCATTCTGAAAACCAGTGAAATAACTGGACGAACATGCGCCCCTGCACCAGAAGCAGGATGGAGAGTTCATCCTTCCAAACCATAAGGTGAGCTTAAACCGGGGTTTGGAGGAAGTTAGAGAGGAACGAAGGGGGAAGGGGAAACGGGGGAGCTAGCACACTATTCTGCAGACTGTTAATCCCCTTTCTCATCTGCAGAAGGATATTCCTACGGGCCAGGCAAGCACGATTTGGAGGTCCTGTCCAATCGGTGTTCCGGGTCCTGCGCATCACGCTAGAAGAGGCCACAGCAATCCAGACTAGACCAGTGCCCCCGTGGGAACCAGGTGAGCGTTACAGAACGCGAAGCCATCCTACAAATTCCCACCCAGGCGCTATGGAAACTTCCGAAACTGACCAGTTGGCCCAATTACTGGGGGAATTACGGGCCGAAGTACACGCCGCTCATCAAGAGACTAGTGCCCTCAGGAGGGGAGTGATTGTAATAAAGGATAGAGCTGATGACCTGGCTAGACAGCTTTTGCAAGGTCAAGCTGGACAAACTCCTTTACCCGGTTCCGGGGGGAACCCCGCTCCTGTGGTTTCCATTAACCCGGTGCAGATTAATCTACCTGGAAACATGCAGCTGGCCCCACCTGAACGCTTTGCTGGGGACCCCAAACGATTCGCCGTATTCATGAATCAGTGTCGTTTGCACTTCCTATGCAGACCTGGGGCCTTCCCTAATGATCAGACCAAGGTAGCCTTTGTGTTGTCATATCTCAGCGGCTGTGCTGCCGATTGGTCAGTCCCACTGGTAACTCAAGATGACCCGATTCTTCGTGATTTTCAAGGATTTCAAACAAGCATGGAAAGGTTATTTGCTCAACACTCCCAGGGACAGGCTCTGGATGACGAACTTCTATCTCTGCGACAGGGCAATCAAGACCTTCTATCCTACATTGCAACCTTCAATAGACTAATTGTGGAAACTGGTTGGCCAGAGGATAAAAGAATCACGTTATTCTATCGAGGTCTACGCGGAGAACTTAAAGATGTCCTGGCACAAGTTGTAAATCTGCCCCAAGAATGCACTGAATATATAGACTTAGTGGTCCAATTGGATCACAGGCTGCAAAACAGAAAAGCAGATCGGTCCAAGTTTGAAACCCGGGTGTTGGCCAAGACCCACGCTAACCCCAAGAGGGCTGATGCCTCGGAGCCTATGCAAATCGGAGGTGTTAAAGGACCCCTAACTCAAAAAGAACGGGAAAGAAGACGACAGATGCAATTATGCCTTTATTGTGGCTCCTCTGGACACTTTCTACGAGATTGCCCGGTTAAGCCGCCGATAAAATCCATGGAAACTCTGTATCGGGAAACGACCACGCCCGGCAAGCGTAGGGGTCCGCTTGCCGAGCTTGAAAACTAACTCTCAGACCTCGCATTTCATTGTGCCAATGGTCCTCGTAGATCCGGAACTGCCTAAACGGTTGCATGCTATAAAGGCATACATCGATAGCGGGGCTATAGGAAACTATGTGGATCGAGAATTGGTCTCTAGGATAAACCTCCCTCTGCGTCCTAAAACCAACAAAGATGTCATCACCACAGTAGATGGAACTGAAATTGACTCTGGACCGGTAACACATTCCACAGCTGAGGTGACACTTGTAGGTCCGGATGGCCATCGGGAGGCAGTTGTGTTTGATGTAATCAAGGCTCCACAGTTTCAGCTTATTCTCGGAATCCCTTGGTTAGAGACACATAATCCTCGAATTGATTGGCGAGCAAAGAGAATAACCTTCCCGGATTGTGCACAAACCTGCTACCCAGAAAATTCAAAGATTAATCTAGCATCAGTAACCTCTGTCCCCGTGCAACTACCTCCAGAGTACCAAGACTTTCAGGACGTCTTCCAAAAGGAACAGGCCAACAAGTTACCTCCCCACAGATCGTACGATTGCCAAATCGATCTGGTGCCCGGTGCACAACCCCCTTGTAGCAGGATTTACGCCCTTACTGAACCAGAGAATCTGCATTTGAGACAATATTTAGATCAATACCTCGCCAATGGTTTCATTAGCCCGTCAAAGTCCCCGGCATCCTCAGCTTTGTTCTTCGTGCCTAAAAAAGAAGGCGACCTTAGAACTTGTATCGATTACCGCGCATTGAACCAGATAACTGTTAAAAATCGTTACCCTCTGCCTCTGATCCCTGAACTCCTTGACCAGGTGAAGGACGCTTGCGTATACACCAAGTTAGATCTCCGGGGGGCTTATCTGGTACGAGTAAAAGAAGGCGACGAATGGAAAACGGTCATCCGTACAAAATATGGACTATTCGAATACCAGGTGATGCCTTTTGGGTTGTGCAACACTCCTGCAGCCTTCCAATTCTTCATGAACGATGTCCTTCGGGAACTCATCGATGTCTGTGTTGTCATGTATATCGATGACATTCTTTTGTACTCCTCTTCGGAATCTGATCACAGAAAGCATGTCAGGGCCGTCCTAGAGAAACTGCGCCAGCACAAACTGTTTGCCAAGCTGGAAAAATGTGTTTTCCATACCACCGAGGTTGAGTTTCTCGAATTCATCCTGACACCTAAAGGGGTCCGAATGGATTCACGGAAAGTGGATGCCATCCTCAAATGGCCATCACCTAGTTCGGTGAAAGGTGTCCAAAGCATGCTTGGTTTTGCCAACTTTTGTCGCAGGTTTATCCCGGAGTTTTCACGTGTGGTGCAACCCATCACTGCACTCTTGCGAAAAAATAAACGTTTTGAATGGACCAAGGAAGCCGAACAGGCCTTTCAGGAGTTGAAAGCTAAGTTCACGTCCGCACCTATTTTGAAGCACCCGCGTCCCGATCTCCCATATATAGTCGAAACCGACACGTCCAGCTTAGCCATGGGAGCTGTCCTGTCTCAGAGAGACCCTGAAACCAACCAACTGCACCCCGTAGCATTTTGGTCCAGAAAGTTCTCGCCGCCGGAGATAAATTATGCGATCACTGATAAGGAACTATTAGCCATTGGCGGCATTATCTCCTCGGCGCCCGGCATACCATCACCGTGATCACTGATCACTGAAATTTACAATATTTAAAAACTGCCAAGGCTCAATCGTCTCGACAGCTCCAATGGGCTTTGTTCTTTGCTGAGTTCGATTTTGTAATCACCTACCGCCCCGGCTATAAGAAGGGTAAGGCGGACGCTCTATCCCGAATTGGAATGGAAGAAATAGAGACAAACTCAGAAGCTGTGCCGATAATTCCCGAACAAAGAATTTTGGGGATAACCACTTTACAAACCCTTGAAGACATTCAAGCACGAGTGAAACAATTCCTGGACTCTTCAGCCTTGCAGGATTGGATTAAAAGGGGGTCTAACTTTTCAGTCATGGATGGCTTACCTTACTTCCAAGGACGCTTATTTTTGCCAGAAAAGGAATTGCAAGAACGGGTTATTTCCCGTCATCAAGATACCCTGATAGAAGGACATCCTGGCATTGCCAAAACAGAGGAAAAGGTTAAACGACAATTCTGGTGGCCTTCCTGGCGAAAGGATATTAAATCTTTTGTGATGTCCTGTGGAGTTTGTGCCCAAAACAAAGGTCAAAAGACAAGACCCGCCAGTCTTCTTCAGCCCTTAGACATTCCACCAGCACCTTGGCACACCCTGTCACTAGATTTTATCACGGACCTGCCCTCTTGTAATGGTTACAATACTATTCTGGTCGTGGTGGATTTATTTTCCAAAATGGCCCACTTTATTCCATTGAAAGGATTACCTTCAGCCTTTGTTCTTGCCAAAGAATTCCTCGAAAATATCATCCGTTTGCATGGATTCCAGTCCATACTAGTCTCCGATCGGGGAAGCCAGTTTATTTCTCATTTTTGGAAAAAGTGTTGTCAACTGGCACAA
This sequence comes from Ambystoma mexicanum, assembly GCF_040938575.1. NCBI lineage: Eukaryota > Metazoa > Chordata > Amphibia > Caudata > Ambystomatidae > Ambystoma > Ambystoma mexicanum. The sequence continues at coordinate 61,594,976 of NC_090933.1, forward strand.
ATCGACGTAAGACTCTCGACCAGCCACCACCCACAGACCGATGGTCAGACGGAGAGAACGAACCAGACCCTTGAACAATATCTACGATGTATGTTGCATCAATCGGAGGGTAATTGGAAGGACATTTTATGGGTGGCAGAATATGCATACAATAACTCGATACACTCTGGAACTGGTCAGAGCCCCTTTTATACCCTATATGGACATCACCCTCGTACTTCAGACTTGCACTCACCTCTGAGCCTTGAAATGCCCGCAGTGGACCATTTGCATTCTACGATAACTCAAGCTTTCAAGGATGCAACTGCACATTTGCAACATGCGAAAGGGAAATACAAAATGAATACGGATCTGCATCGAAGAGAGGCGCCTCCATACCAAATAGGGGATCAAGTATGGTTGGCTACCAAACACCTATCACTCAAGGGGCCACAAACTTTTAATCCAAGGTATTTAGGCCCTTACTCGATCAAAGCTATAATCAACCCAGTGGCAGTCAAGCTCGATCTACCAGCTAACATGCGAATTCACCCCGTTTTTGATGTGTCACTTTTGAAACCTGTGCACCCAGGAACCAGATTAACAAAGCCACCAGAACCGATTCAGATAGATGGGGAGCCTGAATTCGAGGTGAAGAACATTTTGGATTCTAAGATCTCAAAATCAAAACTTTTCTATCTAATTGATTGGAAAGGGTACGGGCCTCAGGAAAGGTCTTGGGAACCCAGTGATCACGTACATGCACCTCGGCTGGTAAAAAGGTTCCATCGGAATTTCCCAAACAAACCGAAACCTCCAGAAGGAACGACCTTGGGAGGGGCCTTGGGGGGGGGGAGTGCTGTCATGATGCCTACCCCCGGAGCATCAGGCCAGGCCCAGCACCCCCAGAAGCAGGCATCATGCCCTCGGGTAAAAGCCCAGCGGCCCCTTATAGGTGCTCTTTGGACTCAGTCCTGGCGCCTTTGGCGCCAGGCTCATGTTGGACATCAGTCCTGGTGCCATAGGCGCCAGGCTCATAAAGGGAGGTGTTTTGTGCACTTACCTGATGCAGACCATGCTGCACGCTTCAGGCCTCCCTGAGACCTGAAAGGACTATTTTTTCATAGGGACTATTTTTTCACTCGGGCGTGGCCAGGGAAGGATACATACCTAGTTGGGGAAGGATACATACCTGGGACTTCTTTGGAGGCTATTTAAGCCACGCCCAGACAGCAGCTCATGCTTCGCGTTGTTCTGCTTCCTGCAGCTTAACGCTCACCGTGTCTGCTCCTGCTCCTGGACTCCAGCCACGCCCGCCTCGAACCTGGAAGACCTGCAAGGAAGGAAGAGAAGAGAAAGGTGAAAACCAAGGACTATTTCAAACTTCTTACCTGCATCCGGAATCTTCTCGCCAGCATCCCTGAAGAAAGACTTCCATTTAAAAGCATCGGATGCCACATCTCTGCACATAGGGGAGAGAGGAAGAAACAAAAGGTGAGCAGAAGGAACACAGAAGGAAAGCCTGATTAACAGCCATAATACTTACCGGCTTTTTTTCCACATTTCGGGTCGGCGCCGCCCCGTTGGCAGGTATCGTACCCCAGCCCCTATAGGGAAAGGACAAGAGACATTTCTGGGGAATGATAAGGACATTTAGAGGGATCACCCTCATCACTACTCACCTCAGCAGTTTAACCCCTCAACGCATCACCTTCATTCTGCACCTGAAATAAAGGACAGATCACAGGTTAGAAAGACAACATAAAGGGGGCCTCACTTGAACTTTGAACTTTCATACTTACGGCGCATCGCTCAGGAAAGTCAAGTGGATTTTGCCAGCGCCATTCTGAAAACCAGTGAAATAACTGGACAAACACGTGCCCCTGCACCAGAAGCAGAATGGAGAGTTCATCCTTCCAAACCATAAGGTGAGCTTAAACCGGGGTTTGGAGGAAGTTAGAGAGGAACGAAGGGGGAAGGGGAAAGGGGGGAGCTAGCACACTATTCTGCAGACTGTTAATCCCCTTTCTCATCTGCAGAAGGATATTCCTACGGGCCAGGCAAGCACGATTTGGAGGTCCTGTCCAATCGGTGTTCCGGGTCCTGCGCATCACGCTAGAAGAGGCCACAGCAATCCAGACTAGACCAGCGCCCCCGTGGGAACCAGGTGAGCGTTACAGAGAGTGGGGAGAAGGAGCGCAAAAAGCTTGACTGGGCAGAGCAAATGGAGGGAGAAGAGAGAAGGAAGAGGGACCGGGAAATGAAAGTGCAGTGCGAGGAGAGAGACAGGAAGAGAGCGGGGAAACTGGAAAGAGAAGAAAGGGAATGGAGGAGGAAGGAAGAGAGGGAGCTTATGGGAAAAGAGCGTGGAGAAGGGATATATGGCAAGGGAATGGGTACAAAAGCAGGAGGATGAACGGGGCCATAAGTGGTCAGTGAGTGGGTTGCACTGAAATGGGAAAGGAAGAGATGGGAGGAGGAGAGAAGGACTGAACAAGACATCACAGCCAAACATGATAGAGGCGCAGTAGGGGGAGGTGAAGGATGCATGGGGTTATGGAAGGGAGACAGCAAGTATAGCACCCTAGAAATTTACTGTGTGTATTGTAGATTGTGGCAAGAGAAGACGGTTAAACAAACGGCAGAGGCAGAGAAAGGCAGATGAGGCCAAGTTGGTAGAAAATAAATTAAAGTATGCAAACGAAGGGGCAGTTAAAACCAGCCCGACTCACATGCACCAGCATCACAATAGCAGTATCAGCAACCAGTATCAGCAACCGCCACAATACGCACTGCCCTTGAGGGGAGGATACATGGGGCAGGGTGGGCTCCAGCAAGGGTTCAAAGAAGGGGGGGAACTCCAAGGAGGGTGCAAGTTTGGACCACAGATGCACCACAATCAGGGAGGATTTCAGGCCTATGGACAGCAGGGACCACAGAATGCAGGAAACATTCCAGGGGGTGTTTCAGGACAGGGGAGGGAGTCACTACAGTGCTGGATCTGCAGGCATTTAGGACATGTTTCAAGAACCTGTCATTTTGGGGGAGCAAAGCAAAATGGGGGGCGGAATCAGGAACAACAATAGTATGCAGGGGCACAGGGAAATTATTATGCCCAGTGCCAGCAGCAGCAAGGACAGATACAGGGATCATTTCAGCAGACACCACAAGCACCAACACAGGCAGTGTCACCACTACAGGTACAGACACAACAAATGACAGCACCACTACCCCAGGATTTACAAGCATCACAACCCAGGGCACTGCACAGCAGTCAGCGCACATACAGAACACTGACACAATAGCAACAGTACCGGTTAGATGACTGGGAGGGGTTATCTTGGTGGGGAACAACCCTTTCAAAGGAAATGGATTGACATTATACTCCTAATAGGACAGCCCCAGACAAACTTGATTTGTCTCTGCCACACACACTCACGCACACTCAATCCTGCAGTGGACAATTGCATAGGGGTGGTGATGGGTAACACACATTTTTCCTTTCTCGGTGACAGTGGGGCGACTAGGCCATCCATTAGGGAAGGGACATTTATGACATCATGAGCAGACTGGATATAACCATTTTATTCACAGACAAAGCCATAACTTGTTCAACACCAGGCATACACATGCTGAAAATAAGGAAGATTGTTTAGGCATAGTGGGGGTGCATGGTACAAAGGGGGGTGCGTAAAGATAGTGCATACAAAGAGTAAAATCAGCTACATTCTGAGCTCACATCTTCCAGCGAGGAGACTGGGCCCATGCATACACAAATAACACTGAGCAATTCAATGAGACACACAAGGAGGAGAAAGGTGCACTTGAGAGGGGAGGCGTTCCTTTCATTGACGGTTCACTATCGATCAGACTGATGGGGTCAAGAGGTTTTGAAATTCTGTAGTGAGACTGAGGGAAGGTAGGACAAGTGAGAAGGTTAGGGGCGCACGATTGCCAACTAATTATAAAACACACACAGCAAAATGAGTTGCTCTCACACTGGCACTAGAACACAGCGCAGAAAACTGAAGGCCCTGAGAGGAGAGAGGAACATGGTGATGTGAGTGGGGTACAACAATACATAAGAAACACACATCATGGAATTGCGGGGAGCTGCACCCCGGGAGGAGAGAACTTTGGGTAACAGGTGGATGATCCATGTTCCCAACAGACACCCTTTGGCGACAAAATAACACAGGGCAAGTAGTAATTCCACTAGCGCTTTTGAACAAAGCACTGGCACAAATGCATTAGCCAACACACATAGGTAAAGAGGTCATTGCTGCACAAATTGGAGAATAATGGTGGTATTAAAATTTGGGAGTAGATCATGAGGGGAGAAATATATTGTCTAACTGCAACAGTAATGAAAGTAGTGGAGTAATACAATGCTAGACTTAAATGAGTAATTAGCAGAGTAGGGTTTAAGTGGACATGGGGTGGGATACAGGGCATGGGAGTAAATTGTGATGGTTGGGGTTGATGGAGAACAAAAACAAAAAGGAAAAAAGAGATAAAAAGGGGGGGACTGTTAGTGAACACTTGGTAGCAAATTTCATTAGTACCAGCTTAAAGCGCCTGCAGTTCACTGCAGGGAACGCCCTGAGAAGTTGTGAGAGGAGCCATAGAAGAAAGATCAAAAAACCCTGCAATTCTCTTAATTAAGGAACATGGTCCTCTTAATTTAGAGACACAGCCACCCTATATGACAGATTTACCACCCTGATGTTTCCCTGTTTAGCTTGTCAGCGCCTAATTCCGGACAAAGGCGCGCAATATAAATAGCTTAAAGTAAAGTACAGTAAATACAAAGACTCAAAGGCCCATTTGTACGCTACCACCTAAATTGCGTTTATATGATCCAAGTGTGTCATGAGTATCTTCACCTAAATTAAGTGCAGATGATCCAGATGTGTTAAGGATACAGCTACAGGACAGTGGTTGTCTACCCATTTTCCAGGTAAATTTCAAATTGTGCAACAAGTTACGGTCCGACCGCCATTGAACGCCCACCAGGTGGTGACAGGATGGTGCATAAATGTACCCTTGGCTCCTCCCACTAGGACACTGAATAGTGTAAGAGTAGTGCAGAGAGGTTAGGTCAAGAAATTGAGGAATATGTCAATTCTCAGGTCTCAAGCGCTTCTTTTTCATTTCTCGCCAGATACAAAGGACCCAGGGCAGGCTTGAAGACAACGGACAACTAAATTCAAATGGCTAGGGACTAGAGTGGGACATTTTGCCCTCCTGACAGACTTTGTTAGATGTGTAAGGTGTCAAGCCCTACAAAGCGGTGGCCACCCTGGCAACGAGGGAGTAACAATCAACAGGGCAAACGCAACAGATTTTCATGAACTACAAGACAACACGAACACTCTCGAGTTAGGGAAACCTGGCCATCCTATGGTCCAACACACACAAGCAGCTAGAAATAGGGATCAACACCCCAGTGTGTATAGAATGATGAAATAGGCTTCAAATGATATTTTGTGCACCAAACAGCTGTAACACTGTTTTGTTCTCTCTCTCTTTTCCTTGCACATGCAGGTTGTTGCATATGTATGCTGTTAGAATTGTGTAGGAAATGTCCTTGATGTTACCTCCCATTAATCACCATGAGGCCTACTCATTCAACCATTCTGAAGCCTTTCCCACTCAATTTGCCCACTCTATCAGACCGCATAGAGCACGTTTCCCTGAAATATATTTCCTTGCTTCCATTGAATACATAGCCCAAACTTTTCTCCAACTAGAATACAGTGCATATACTGGCCGACCCACATTGAGAAACCCTCAACAAGAAATGTTCGGGGGGGGAGGTTTCATTTTTGCCCTCAGTGATTGTTTAGTTGCGGAGCTTGAGGTTACTAACAAGTACTAACGTATTAACAACTTTCTTGCAATTTTCAGGCAGGCAACTTTATCATCTCATCAGCTGCAAGGACCCAGCAGCGTAAGTGGTTATGGGCAAGCCAATAAGGACTCTTATCCTCATGATGGGACTGTTAATGATGAATGGAATAATGGGGGGTGGTCATTTAAAAATCATATGTAATAGTGAGCATTACCGCTGTACCCCCTACTAACATTCCTTAACCCAAGCAGGAAGACCTACAGTGTCAGAGGGTGAGGAAAAGACTGCTGCCAAAGTAAGGAGAGGTAAGCGCAGTGTAACTGCAGACACAAAGAGTAAAACATACACCTTACACACATAGCAGAAGTAACCAACATGCACATGTACAAAATTGGTAGGGATACCACTGGGGAGAGCTGTCCTGACTGCTCTTTAATCACCTATGCCTTGAGAGAATTGATTGCAACAGAAATACTTACAGCAAAGGACGACGCCCATGTATCTCAAAGTGTTCCAAACGTGAAGATTGCAAGGGAAGACAGCAACATTGAGATTGATGTAAAAAGAGGCAATCCCCTATGAAAGAAGGTTACATCAAGACACTACCCATGATGAACAACTACTGGCAGCTCATTGAAGAACAACTGTATGGTGGCCAGAGAGAGAAGAAACAACTAGCAAATGCACCAGTGAGCAAGCTGCAAGAAAAAAGAAAAAAAAAAGAGAAAAAAAATGAAAATATGATAAGTGCCTAACGGAGTGGGACAAGAGAGCGAAGATGGTGACTTGGGTGGAGAATGAAGAAGGACCTATACTCTGAAATCACCAGGCTTATGTTACCAGCACAACAGTGAAAAGAAGTGGACGAACATGCTGGATGGAAGAAGTTTGAGACAAGTAGGGAGATGAGAGCAGGAACAGCAGTGCTTGTAGTCTACTATAGAGCATATGGATCTAAAGCTCAAGAGAAACTGCCACAGAATTAGGGAGGTGACTGTTCGTTGGTGCACATCAGCATGCCCTTGTTGGTGGTGCCCAAGGAACACGTGAGGTCTGACGACTTCCGCAAGATGGAAAACAACCGAAGGAAGAAGAGATGACTGAACAAAGCACCAAAAATCCAAACAACGGAAGAAGAGAAACAGACAGAGGAGTGAAAAGAGGGTTGGAACTACTTCTCGAGCGAGACAGAAGCAACATTGGATGAAGTACCAGCACTCAAAAGACTGTTCAGCAGAAAGCACATGTGAACAGAGAAAGACAAGAACTGGCTAACGTTTTCATGGTTATGGATACCATCATGACTGGCTGGTGGATTGAAGATGATAACTGAAGCCCTAGTACTGAGCGCAGCATCATTTTGCAAAATCAAGATCCATTGCATGATGTGAGAGAACAGCAGGAGAAGCGATCGGAATGCAAATAAAAGACATGGTGAAAGGATGAGCCGGACTAAGGGAGAAGATAGCGGTGCACAACATGGTTCCAGCAGTAATAAAGGTGGACACTCCCTGTGATTCGAGGAAGTACGAAGGGAAGTGAGTGTGGTGGAATGCAGAAGTAGAATACTCCTACATGTACTGGTCATCGACAATCATGTGAACAATTATGGACACTTCAGAGAATTGACAAAGATATGCTGATCGAAAGAAGATGAATGTTGCATGCTGGTGTGGTCGACAAGTCGACCAGAGAGGGGACTGAAGAGGGAAAATCAAGATCAAACTCCTGCCCCCTCACCCCAGGCACATCAACAGACAGAACAGCAGGAAGAATAAGGAGAGCACTCATCATTTGCACCAAGCCCCAGTACGCCCATGGGTAACAAGTATGTATGTATGTATGTAATCTTATAGAGCGCCGGAAGCCCGCAGGCATCAGGGCGCTTGGACAAGACAAACACTTCCTAAATAGCTCAAGATAGAAACCTCAAAACTAACTGAGCTACACGGGATAACAGAGAACTCCTTACTTATCTGAATAGATGAGTCTTGAGTCGTTTTCTAAACACTGAGTGGCTGCTTCCTATTCTCAGTGCATCAGGCAAGTTGTTCCACAACTGGGCTGCCAATACCACAAAAGATCTTCCCAAACCAGATTGAAGTTTGTATTTGGGAATGGTCAGGAGGCTCTTGCATATGGACCGAAGCTGTCTGTGGGGTACATAGAGAGCCAGATTATTCTTCAAATAACTGGGGGCGTTACCGTAGAGGCATTTGTGTACCAGTTACACAGATTTACATTTAATTCTCTCCTCTACTCTAAGCCAGTGTAGAGCTATTCTGTCCTTGGTTACGTGGTCTCTTTTCTTGAGATTTTTAACCAGCCTGACTGTCATTCTGTAAGACTTGTCATCTAGCCAAGTCCGTAACAGATGCCCCAATCAATAGGGCATTTCCGTAATCGAGCCTTGACAACACGATGGCTCTAGCAACAGTGGCAATATTACCTTCTCTCAGAAAAGGTCTGATGGCCTTCATGAGCCGTAGGTAGTAGGATGTGTTTTTTTGCAGGTAATTGGTCTGTGCATCGGAATTGACAGCAGAGTTCACCATCATACCGAGGGTTTTAACCTGGGCAGATACTGAAATTCTGGCTTCCTTAATCTGAACGGATCTGTATTCCTTTCCCAATTTAGCTAGGAGCCGACTGGAACCGAAAAGCATTAGTTTGGTTTTAGAGTCATTAAGACACATCCAGTTCGACTGCATCCATACATCGATCACACTATAGACTTTGTCGATCTTGATACTATCTGCACTGTGACTGCCTTCAAGCTCCAATATGAGCTGCGTATCATCTGCGTAGTTTGTGAAAAACACTCCAGACTCTACCAAAATACTTCAGATTAGGCATGTAGATGTTGAAGAGCATGGGTGACAAACTAGCACCCTGTGCTACACCGCACATGATGGAACAGGGGTCGGAGAAACAACTTCACCAGTGTACTCTGACCTGGCGATCAGATAGAAATGATACCAGCCACTTAATTGCCATTTCAGAGCAGCCAACATTTTCTCTCATTGCTTTGATTAATAATTGATGATTGACCAAGTCGAAAGCCGCACTTAAGTCTAACAGCATTAAGATCCCTCCTACTTGACCCTTATCCACCAGACTCAGCATGTGATTCTGGAGGTCCAGCATGGCCAATCTGTACTATGAGATGCTCTAAAGCCAGACTGTTGTTGATGAAGGGTCGTATGTTTTTCAACAAAATTTTGCAGTTGCTGTGTGGCTATTCTATCCAGGATTTTAAGAACAACATTAGAGTTGGTAATGGGGCAAATATTGGCCGGGTCCTTAAGGTCCAAACCTGCCTTTTTTACCAACGGAGTGATGGTAACCTTTTGAGCTCCTTGGCCCCCCCTTAAGGGATGCATTAACTATTTTCAATAGGATGGGGGCAAAAAGCTCCTTATATCGGAGAATGATGTTGGAGGGTAACACATTTTCTGCACATGATGTTGGTTTCATGGGACCTAGCACCTCCAACAATTCGACTTCAGTGATAGGGTGGAACGTGAAAATCTCTTCTCCTAGACAGAGGTTGTCCTCTTCGGGTACCGTTATCTGCTTCGATGTAAGTCTAGCTTTAATAATATTTTGTCTAGCTTTATCAATTTTGGCTGGGAAGGCCTTCTGTACATTGTCGCAATCTACCTTTGTGGGCAGAAACGGTGGTGTGAGATTCTTAGGTTTCTCTATACTCTTAGATTCCGAAGAGTTTGCTCATCTTATTATCAGCATTTTCTATTTCAGTGTTGAAATAGTTAGCTTTCACTGTTTTTATCATTTCTTTGTACCTCTTATTTTCATGCTTCCATTTTACCTTGTTTTCTGCAGACTTGTCTTGTCTCTACTTCTTTTCAAGGGCCCTTTTTTCAACTTTAATGGTCTGAAGCTCCGCAGTAAACCATTTCTAGTTATTATTATCTTTCCTGACTAACTTGGTTTTAAGTGGCGCCACATTCTCCACCAGCTCTTGAATGTGCATAGTATATTTCTCTAATAAGGTTATACAATTATCTTGCTCCTGAAAGGAGAGCAAGATTTTATCAAGGCATGGCTGAAGTTGTACATTGTTCAGGTTTCTAAAGTTTCTACAGTCCACCTGGACATGGGGATTATAATGAGGAAGAGATGTTTGCAATTTTAAATCGCAAAAGACTAAGTAGTGGTCGCTCCAAATGCAAGGTACAGTATTACACTCCAGAGTCAGAAGGTTGTGGGTGAGCAACCAATCTAATTGGTTCCCCTGTGGGGTTGAGGGCTCCTCATTTATAATATGGAAATCGAGATTATTTAGGGCTTTTTCTAGCAATATAGCTTCCTTGTCTTTCTTGTTCCCACGCCGCTAATTGAAATCCAAAACCACCAAGGTAGATACGTTAGTGGATCTCAAGCTAGCCAGTTGTGAACAAAGTTCATTAGGGAAGTTTGAAACCAATGACGGAGGTCTATATAGAACAATAAGATTAAAACAATTGTTGGGGAGAAGACCAACTTCAATTGAATGGCTTCACATCCACTACAGCAGAAGTTGACCCTGAAAAATTTAAGATTTTCTTTAACAATAATTGCCACCCCTTCACCCAGGCCCTGACTCTATTAACATTATAACATTATAAATGGTGTAGCCCTCCAGAACAGCCAGCTGACACATAGGCCCTATAGGGTCTCTGAGCCAGGTTTCTGTCACACAAAAGATATCATATTGTTTGTCAAGGATCAGTTTGTTGACATTGATAGCATATTTAACCATAGAATGTGTGTTAAGCAAGGATACAAGGCTCGGACGGCAATGGCATCAATTCTTCTTCTATATTATTTTTTATGTGATTAACAGTGTCAACCCCACTCTTCAGCAACCCATCCTTCACCCCAGTGGGCACAAGCAACATGCTCTCCAGATTAAGGCTGCTGAACAGAGAAAAGATGCTTGTTACCTGGGGAGTAGGAAGACGAAAATGCAAGAGACGTGGCAGAGCAGAGCACACCCGGAGCAAAACAGAGTTAACCGGCCCCTACGCGCCTGACATGATGTTAAATGAGCACGCAAACTACAATAATGCTGGGATTTGTAGTTCGCTGCACTCTGGTCTACCTAGCAACGAGACGTATCTTTGAAAGTACTTGTTTCGGTACAGAAGTTTGACACTTCAATTTAGCATGCTTCCACAAGCAGATAGCAGGTTAAAAACAATTGTAACACTCCTTCTATAAAAATTATTAAGAGAGAATAAAATCAAATGGTTTCTCAATAAAACAGACTGCTACCTATAATACGCTTTCTTGCGAACAAATCAAATGTTCTGGTGACCTAGCTAGCAAAATAACTCAAAATAACTCTATGCTGAAAGACACCCACTTCACCAACACTGCAACCTACATGCTACATTAGCCTGAATGCAGCAATACCAGAATCTACAAAACACAAGAATTCCTGTTTAAAGGCTTGAAGATGCTCATATGAATTAACCTAATGAAATGGCACAGTGTAAAGCCATGTTTCAGGAAAATTATAGCCAAGTACACTTGTCTCACTGAACACCAGCCGCAGTAGGGATTCAGCAATGCGCCTCGCAAATCCAGGAGCAGCTCAAGGTCTTACAGTAAGATAAGATTCCTTTCTTTGAACGACAGTGAACTCTGTCAGACAAGCATTTTTAATTCTTCACAAATACGAGTAAGTCAGAGCAGAACACCCAGGGCCCAGTGTTTTTTTTCGCAAGACCCACAAATCATTTGAAACATAACTAACAAGAATGGCTCAGCTCTGGCCAATGAACTCTTGCCAATGAACGCTGAGGGACGAGGGGTGCAAAGCCTGTTCAGCTAAAACGAATGGGAACAAATTCACAATGCAATCATTTTAGAATTAGGTTAGGGGGAGGAGCAGTTAAGCCAGCCCACTGACACCAAGGTCCAAATGTCCAATGATCAGGCTCCCTATAAGGGCACTATAGGTTACCTATCACTTAGCAGCCAATCTCAGGATGAGATAGGTTTCTGGGAACTGGTCCAATTTTGTGATGTCAGCCTGCAGTGTGTTACAAAGCTGGCTTGCAATACAGCCTCGGGGGAGATGGTGCCTGGATTTTCACTGTGCGCGAAGCCCTCTGTGGTTTTTTTTTGCTGCCCAGAAATAAACACAGTTTGGAACATGTTGCTGCTTGCTTGGAGCTCTGCTGCATTTCTTTGGGCAAAATGGGAGATGTTGGGGCCTCCCATACATGGGATCCCCAGAAGCCCTGGTGGCGGTCCAACTTCTCCCCAGCACAGCTATCTAAAAAAGTGTAATTTAATATTAAAAGATGGGAGAAATAACAGCATAATTGTGGAAAAACAGTAGTGTATTATAAAAGTACACACAGCTAGCATAAGTTCATGCATCTTTATACACTCACACAGATAGACACTATCATTAGAAAAGCTCCCAGCTGAAATAACACCACTGCCTCTACATCACATACTTCTGCTTTATTACCCACACCTTCACAAATTCATACATTCCATGCTTTTCTATACAGTTTCTGCCATTTATCCTATAAAAATAGAAGAAATAATCAGAAACTTATTTTGCTATCTCCCAACATCCAATAAGACAGCCTTAGGAAAACAAGTGAGTTTCATATGCTTAGTATTATACTCATTTGCAAAGCATGTTCAAGTAACAGATTATAAGTAAAATATAAAGGCTGCACATAGTCAAAGGACAAAGGAAACTGCATGCACACATTATGTTCAGTTATCAAACAACAATACTACTACAAAAACATAAAAATCAACATCTAAATTAACAACAGTGCTATAAACACACAAAATTACTAACTTCTTTCTTTTACCATTGCAGTGAAGACCACTCTCCTGAAAAGCAGCAGCATCTGAAGAACAAACAACTCAGAAGAAACGTGCTCATTCCAAACAAAAAAAGTAAGTACAATACTCAGGGCTTTAAGTGGGCCGGGGCCTGCCGGGGCTGGGCCCCGGCAGTCTCCGAAATTTCGTTTTGAGGCGGGGCCCTGCCGGGGCCCACTAATCTCCCCTGTCAGCCCCGGCCACTACAGGAAAAAGCATTTTTTTCTACAGCCTGAAGCTCTCGCTCGTGTGCGAGAGCTTCGGGCTTCAGAAAAAAATGCCTTTCAGCCATAATGGTGGCGCCGCACCTGCGAGGCATCCCTTTAATCAAGGGATGCACGTGGGCCGGCGCCACCATTATGGAGAAAACGTGAGGCTGCTGGAAGCAGAGGCCTTGCTTTCTAAATACTGAAGCTCCCGCGGATTCTCGGGAGTTTAAGCCTTTAGGAAAAAGGCCTCTGCTTCCAGTGGCCTCACCCTTTCAGCCTTAATGGTGACGCTGCCCCTCCCCAGCTGGCGAGGGGCAGCACCACCATTAAGGCTGAATAGGCGAGGCGCTGTCCCCTGCCAGGCAAGCCTATACAAAATAAATGCAGAGATCAGCACTCTCTCCCCAGTAGGGGAGAGGGTGCTAATCTCTACAAAAGGCTGCCTGGCAGGGGTGCCAGTAGCCCATTGAGCCGGGGCTCGTCAAGGGGGCGTGGCCTAACGGCCCATCAAGACCCCCGTTGTTAGGCCACGCCCCCTCGATGGGACTGACAATACTACCACAATGTTCTAACTGTTACTCAAACACACTGTGGGGTTGATTCATGGAATTTGTGCGCCGAAAATGTGGGATTTGAGCACCATTCTGCCCACAAATCCTCATTTGTTAAACAGGGATTTGCGGGCAGAATGGCGTACAAATCCCTTGTTTTTCGGTGCACAAATTCCATGAATCAGCCGCTAGAATGTTAGTATTGCAGAACAAAGAACTGTTTTAATTCTATACCATTAGATTTAGTATTAGCGCTTCTCCTCACCACTAGCTTACTTTGTATTGTCATCTGAACCCAGTATAGTAACACACAAATACAAGAATAGCCTTCCCAACTAGTTGCAGCTGCCTATTGCACAATCACACACCTCCACATACATCCTTACCATCATACTCAGACACTCATGCACACAGCACACATACATTGCATAACAGCCCAACCCATACCTTCGTTCTTTTTTTTCCAACAGACATCAAAGAATGCCTACCAGAAAGCAAGCAGAAATAGAGCAAATCAAAATAAAAGTTTCCAAAATAAGCATCCATCTCTAGCAGAATTTGTACAAAAAGTTCAAACAAAACATCTAATAGAGTCATTAAGCGAAGCAAAACAAGCTTCCAGTACAGAAACTTTGCCTCCTCTTTCAAAATGTAAAACGAAACAGAGTGATTAACAAGAATTCAGCTACCACTAGTGCTAACACTGCTCCTATAAATCTTGATGTAGTGGCAAGTAACAATACAAAAAAAAGTATTTTAGAATCTTATATAAACAAGAGAGAAATCATGCACAACCCTTAAAACCAACCGTAGAAAATTAATCTTAGAAGCTCTCATAGACAGTACAATCGTTCTCAAAAGGAAGTTATTTATTTTAGTGTTAAACAGAATGAAACCACTAACAAAACTAACTGCTAAACTTTAAAAAAGACTTCTCAATAAACGGGATGTCAATAAAAAGAACTTGTTAAATATCTGTGGAGGTGAATGGAATCACACCACAAGCAGAGAACCATATTTCAATGAAGAAGCAAACAAACAAAAGCAAACAAACACAATTGCCATACATAGCAGTGTACGAGGGTATGAACAACTTAATACCATAATGGAACAAGAAATGCTGCTTACAAAAATATCCCTAGAAAACTCCAGTATCACCTCTCCATCCAACTGAACCAAAAGGTCCAGTGTACAAATGGCCGTGCACGTCAATGTGTAACATTGACAAAAACTCTTTCAAATCTTTATGCCAGTTCCTCAATCAGTATGTGAAAGGCAAAGGCAAATTCAAAATGAAACTACTACAACATATGGATACCTGTCCAGTGCACAAATACACAGGACTACAAGGACATTCATTAGCCTGCATTTCAGGACCTATTTGCAAAAGCACCTTCCATCATATCAAAATGATATCAACACATCATTTAACTATAAGAAATCTGGTACATAAACTGTACTATGCTAAAAGGCCTGTTTTAGCATTAGGCAATTTAAATAACAATCTTCTACATGGTACAGCCAAAGACCTACTCGAAGAAATAGAGCATATCCAGAGAAAATATTTTGGAAGCGAAAGCCACTTACAAAATGCAATAGCTTTACAACATACTAGGAACAATTGTACAAATGGCAACCTTCTACTACACACATACAAAAAAGAAATACTAAAATTTTAAAGTACATCCGCTGAAGTACCAAACCATGTGTGTGTTGCTGCAGAACTTTTTTATAAAAGTTGCACCAAAACTGTAGACATAATATACAAAATAGAAGACAATGAAGATTCCAAATGGTTTGAATTAGCTTTCTACCTTATAGCAGAAAACAAATACGAAATAACTGACCCTTTAACACTTTGCAGTTACTGCACTGCAAAACTTGACAACAACCAAACTCCTTCACGTGCAATCACAAATAACTTGGAATTATTCCCACTACCAAACCCTTGCAACAACTCAATTTATATGAGAGCATCATAATTCAAACAGTGCACCCATTTCAAGCAATGATACGCCTTCATCCAAAAACAGCAAAATGACCTCCCTCTGAATTAGTGAGAGGCATTTGTGGCAAAGTAGTTTATTTACCATTAGATCTGAAATAAAATATACACACTCTGGGAGTGCAACTTCAATAGATCAATCTTTAATTGTCTTAGTAAATGGTGTACCTACAAAAGACAAAAAAAATTGGCAATAACTCGTGGACTTACATAAAGTTAGACAAGCCTTGCAATATCTAAAAGACAATAATGAATACTACAAAGAAATTAATATTGAAGAAAACCTGAGGGAAACCACTGAAATAATTCAAGAGTCACCAGAAACTGGTCAATTTAAACTTATAGATCCTGCTACAGTATCCAATATTTTAGACCATGATACAATTCATTATACATTATACATTATACAATTCATCCATTACACTCTGATGCACTAGAAACGTACCAAATACGACAAACCAAAGGATCACCACTCAGCATATGGGAAAAAAAGTATAGAAGCACATGTCTTTCCTCTACTCTTTCCTACTGGGAAATGAGAAAGATACAATGATAGAAAACAGCATCAGAATACCGCTCGTTACGTTACGCTCGTTACAAATGTATTGTGAAGATCCCAGATTTAGACAAAATGTGGAATACATATTGCACCTACTCTTTGAAAGTGAACTAGCAACTCTATGCTACGGAGTTGCACACACATTGAAATCAGGTACCCATTTTCAAAATATGTCAGCTACGCAATTACTACAAAAAGTGCAAGAAAAAAATGAGGTTCTACAATCAATCATTACAAATCTTTTAGCAAACATGCGTGGTACAAAAGAATGTTGGTTCCGACGTCACAGAGATGTACGTTGTATGATAAGAAACCTTGGCCCACCCACTTGGTTTGTTACATTAAGTTGTGCAGAATATGCATGGGAAGATTTACATGATTTCCTACGCATATCAAACAAAAACAAAACAAACATAGATATACTAACACCTGGAGAACTCTGCTCTCTAGATCCTGTTAATGTTTCAAGATATTTCCATCATCGCTTCATTGCTATGCTACACTTTATTTGTAATAAAACTGTTCCTCCCCTCTGAGAAGTGCAACACTTCTTTTGGAGAAAAGTATACCAAGCCAGAGGAGCACCACATATCCACATGCTTTTATGGATTAAAGATGCTCCTAAATTTGGCCAAGACAGTGATGCCACTGAAATTCCTTCACAAACAACAAATGGTGACCTTCATGCACAAATTTTGATATTTCAAAGACACAAATGTGGGAAATATTGGTATTTGCAAATACAAAAACAAAGGGAAATACTACACCAAGTGCCGCTTTGGTTTCCCTAGACCAGTTACTTTAACAGGTCAAGTAAACAACTTCATGTCTTCAGTTAGACATAGTGTTAAAGGTAAATCAACTAAGAACACATATTACATAAAAAGAACAGAAGAAGCAAAATATATCAATGATTACAATGCAATAATTGCCCTCCTCTGGAATGCAAACATAGATGTGCAGTACATTGCAGACAATTCCACTGCAGTTGCACGATATGTTACAGCCTACTTAACCAAAGCAGAAAAAACAGAGCGTCAAGACCTTTGGGATGACCTGCCATCTGACAAAACAATGTCTCAGAAATTGTACAGTTTAGGCATAAAAATGCTCTCTCATAGAGAATGTGGCTGCTATGAAGCTGCAGACCGTTTAACCGGTACTGCTTTGTATGGAAAATCTGAAAATATAGTATGGCTAAGTCTTCTTTTAAACGTAGAAAAAGAGTTCTCAAATCATACGAGGACATGGAAACAATAGCCAAAAATTATCCCAACAGCCAAGACATTTTGAAAAACAATTTACTAGACACATACTACCCAAACAGGAGTACCACTTTGGAACCCATGTGTCTATACCACATAGCCCAAAACTTCACATACAAAAATAATATAAAACCAGATGAAAACAAAGGTAGATACAGAGTGACAAATTGTGAAGGCAGCTTAGTGAAACTTACCAAACAAAGCTTAATTAATCATATCAAATTGCCATTCAAAACTCCTCAACATAAAGAACTATATTACATGTCCCTGCTACAACTTTTTAAACCATGGAGAAAAGAAGAAGAGTTACTTGATATCTGACTCCTATGAAGACGCTTTCAAAGCAAATGAAAGCACTATAACAGATGTAAACTTTACACAGTACAAAACAATGTTGAACAATGAACAGCAACACAAAGAAGAACTCCAGACTCAACTAGATAAGGACACTCCCGACAGTAGTCAACCTTCTGTAACAGGAAGCGAAGAACCACTGGGACAGCCACTAATAGCAAATGAGGCAGAATTAGCTATGACAGAAGTAGAAAACACCATGTCTCACTATGAAGAAGATACAGAAGACTTCACTGTACTGAAATCAAAACTGAACAATGAGCAGCATAGCATTTTCCAAGAAGTAACAAAAGAAATTGAACATGGTGTACAACATGAAAATAAAAAGTGTACCTGCCAAAACTACAAACCTATACTGCTATACGTCAGTGGTCAAGCTGGTTCAGGAAAAACATTCTTAATCAAAATCATTAGCAAATTCCTTCAACAATTGACTAACAACAAACTGTCAGCTGTTGTAACTGCCCCCACAGGTTTAGCTGCCTACAACATAGGCGGTGTCACTTTACACTCATTACTACTCCTTCCAGTAGAACACCAAAACAAATTAGATTACAAACTTTCTGCAGAAGCTGCAATGGAACTACGCAGAGTTTTGAAACAAATGAAAATGCTACTAATAGATGAAGTGAGCATGGTCTCCAACCTAATGTTGGCTTTGATTCACCTCAGATTACAAGAAGTACTCAAAACAGACTACGAAGAGCTCTTTGGAGGAAAACACATTGTTTTCAGAGATCTTCTTCAATTGACACCAGTGAAAGGTGAACCCATTTTTAAAACCTTAGGGCACAAACTCTGCCATAAAACTGTTGGTAGCATAGGAAATGTCAACCGTTGGCAACATTTCCAATACAGATAATTAATAGAAAACATACGCCAGTCTGCAGCCATCACATACGCCAACATTTTAAAAAGTATTAGAGTTGATGTACTATCGCAAGAAGGACAATCGATATTAAAAGCCCGGCACATCAATGCACTCTATGTGTTACTCACCGGACGGGAGTAGTCAAGACAGGAGACCTGAACAGCGGGACTGGATGATTGAAGAGCTCGGGTTGGAGCCTCCACCCGAGCCTCCTCTCTATGAGGGAAATGACCTTTTTGATGATATGACCCACTGCTGTAAGTTGTACCAGACAGAGGGACCGATCACCCAAAAGAGCGGGGAGAACGCACCGCCACGGACTCAGCTGCAAGAAACAAGACACGGTTAATCACTTAAAGTAATTACAACTGCACTGCCAGTAGGTAACAAAAAGAAAGGAAAGTACCTGAACAACCCAGTCCCCTGTTTTAAACAACCACATACTGCAATCACGCTGCAATTGTAGAAGAGGAGTTAGAACCTATCCTGACTAGTGGTGTAAGTAATAAGGAGAGAAACAATGAAGGTCTTACCCTTAGGAGGTTAGAGTTAGCTTGTACTCCAGGATTTGGACACAACGACAGTACAAAATAACAAATGGGAATGTTAGTCGGGTAGCTAGTCCCGGGTGGCACGAGGGACGCACTAGATACGGGTAGGTGCACAACTGCAAAGCGTTCTTATGTGCACTTGTATAGGGCAGTGCCAGGTAGAGTCAATAAACAGCAAAGCATCCTTGCATAGTGGAGTCCGGCGAAATGGATTCCAGATGGGAAAGGAGGATGTAGGGTCCGATACAAAACACACACGAGGAGGTGTGCTAGTAGATTGTGAGTAGTGCCATTCAGTTCAGAATCAAGAAGAAAGCGTTAGAACACTTTTGTTTTCACTCACCAGATGGGAGTAGGGTGCGCTGGGAAAGCACACAAAAAGTGCTTTCAACACAATGAAAGCCCCAAAGCAGTCCATTAAGCAGGCAATCAAGTCGGTACACGGGCGAGCAAGAAGACAGCAAAATCAGTAGGCAAGCAGTCCTTTATCAAATTAAGGTTTGTTACACAGAGAAACTGAATTGAGGAGGGAGAACAGAATTCCGTTAAATGGACTGGAATCTGTTATACAGGAGCTTCAGGGAGAAGGCGATGAAGACGGAACTTACAACCGCTGGCTGTAACATTCAAACAGAAGCAGCGTCCTCCGAGCTGCAGCAGCTTAAATCAATGAGGAGGCAGAGCCAAGTGACGAGAGGCTCACATAAATGTTTAAATGTTATGGACTACGGAAACACTCAGGCTTCATGGGAAACTTAGGCTGAAGCTGTTCTGGATGGTGTTGCAGTAGCCAGCCTCCATGGCATTCGCCACTTTGTCAGAAACGGCGCTGCAGAATGCCGAACACCACGGCGGTGAGCAATAGTTTTGCCAGATGTCGTTTTTGACTGTCTGCCCTGATGTAAGTATGAAGCACAGGGTCGCTGCGTGGAAAGATGTTGAGGTGTGACACTATGGCCATAACTCATGTGCTACTGATGTCATGGAAAAATTAGCACACAAAATGTCAATTGTATGTCCTTGATGCCAACTCTTGCAAGCTGTTCAAAATTCAATGAAAAATGTTAAAAAAAGAAATGCAACCAATAATTGAAATTTTCTCCACAGACAAACTGGACGTACATGGTATGACACTACCCATGTGTCAACAAGCCACAACAAGACTAATTACCTTAGAAAACTCTATGTCCAACACAGCTGGTTTGGAAAATATTAAAATCATCTTTAAACTGTAGAATAATGCTTAAACGTAACCTTGACATGGAGCAAGGACTAGTTAATGGAGCACTTGGTACAGTTGTTGGCTTTCAAACATACCCACGTGACAACAACATTCAGTTTGTCAATATTCTCTTTGGCAAACTATCAGAAGTTAAAAGGATAGGACGCTCAACCGCTCAATTCCTTCTTTTCAAAGACATTTATGTACGCAGAGAGCAATTCTCTCTAGCTCTAGCATACACAGTCACCATTCACAAATCACAAGGTCTTACTCTAGATAAAGCATTGATAGATATTGGGAACACAGTCTTTAAAGAAGGCATGAGCTATGTAGCACTGTCACGCTTACGTACACTTGACGGTCTATTTCTAATCAACTTTGATGCAAGTAAAGTAAATGCTGATATTCCTTGCATTCTATAATACAATAGACTACGTTCACTGTACACCCCCATCTAAAAACCTATCCTGTTCTAAAAAAAGCAAAACCTTGTAAAAGAAAACTACTTCAAACAGAAACGAAACAGGATCTCACTTCAAATCCTCCAAAGAGAGTAAAAGAAGCTAATACTTCATCAATTACTATAACCAAAGAAGAATCTACTGCTCAAAGTAACTCAGGTACTTCTTCAAAGAAGCAACACACACTCCGAAAAAATGACTTGGACACAGAACTATCGGGTCCATTCAAATTTTCAAATATAACTGGTGTAAATTGCAACGCAAATGTAGCAATAAATATTCTATTCCAATTGCCACCAATTATTGGCATTTACTTACACAGTACAGACCAATTGTTTTTGTAAATGTTAGTCTTTCATAGAAATACAACCAACAATCCTGACAATACCTACAGTGTTCATGGAATAAGACAAGAATTGGACTACTGTGCTGGAATGGTCAAATTCACTATAAACTCACAGGAAGATCCACAAGAATTTCTAATGTACTATCTACAAGTACTAGAAAACAAAAACATACCTATAAATGAAATATTTTAGATTTCATACATGTGGATACATACATGCACTCTCTGCAACCATGTGGCACAGGAAGAAAATCCCTAATGAACGCTTCGTGTATGTATCAATACCTAACTGTGAATCCATTCCATTTCAGCAACTTGTTGTAACGCTCACCTGATTCCCACGGAGGCGCAGGTCTGGCTTTGAGTGCTGATGCTTCTTCAATGGTGAAGTGCAGGACTCTGAAGATGGACAGGAAGGGCCCTCTACTTTGGCTTCTCCAGCTCGCAGGAATATTCCCCTGTGCGTGAAAAGGGAGTATTACCTACTGACTGAGTTATGATCAAGCCTCCCACTCTCTTCCAACCCTCCACGATACCCTTCCACGATTCCCCGTGAAGTCTCACCTTAGGGTCAGGAAGGATGAGCTCTCCATCCTGCTTCTGAGGCAGGGGCGCGTTGAAACCCAGTTACTTCACTGGATTGAGGATTGATGGGAGTTCAGGTAAGCTTGACTATTCAGGTAAGGCTCTGTAAAAGTTCTGTTGCAAGTTCAAAAGTCCAAGCTTAATAATAATGTTCATTGTCTTTTTGCAGCAAGCGCTAATGTTTATGTCCTTTTTTCCCCTTAGGGAGCGGGGTTCGGAATG
Source organism: Ambystoma mexicanum (assembly GCF_040938575.1). Lineage (NCBI taxonomy): Eukaryota > Metazoa > Chordata > Amphibia > Caudata > Ambystomatidae > Ambystoma > Ambystoma mexicanum. The sequence goes on from NC_090933.1 coordinate 61,616,871, forward strand.
CCGGAGATATGGCACCGACCCGAAGTGAAACGTGCAGTTCCAGTTCCAGTAAATGGCAGGTTAGTTCTGGATGAGCGCTCGGGAACTGACTTTGCATACGCTCATTCAATGTCTTTGTCTTTTTTCCCCATAGGGGCCGGGGTCCGGAAAATGCCTGCAAGCGGCAAGACCCGAAATGAAATGAGGTAAGTCTTATTCCCTTCCTTCTTTCACCTCTTATTCTTGTCTTTTTCTCTAGGCTCTGGGAAGTGGCTGTGTATCCAGATGATCGCTGCTGAAGATGGAGGAACCCAGGAAAGGTGAGTGAAATGCAGCGCTGCAGCGATTGTAACGAAATGCTTTTAAAAAATAATGGCTTCCCTTTCAGGATCGTCGGTGATGTCTCCGTGGTGCAGATTTAGCTGGTAAGGTCTCTTGTCTCCCTTTGCAGGTGACCCAGGATGCGGACAGGCGTGGCTGAAGTCCAGAAGCAGGAGCTGACACGGTGAGCGTCCAGCTGCGAGGAGCAGAACAACGCGAAGCGTGAATTGCTGATCGGGTGTGGTTTAAATAGCTTTGGAAGAAGTCCCAAGTGTGTATCCTTCCTCCGATCAGGTATGTATCCTTCCCCGACCACACCCGGGTGGAAAGTAGTCCCACAGGTAAAGTAGTTCCATTCAGGCCTCAAGAGGGCCTGGATGTGGCAGCATGGTCTGAATCAGGTAAGTCCACATGAAAACACTTGCACACATGTCTAGCTTTATGAGCCTGGCGCCTAAGGCGCCAGGACAGAGGTCCAACATGAGCCTGGCGCCTAAGGCGCCAGGACTGCGTCCAAAGGGCCCCAGCTTGGGCCCGCTGGCACTCTCCTCCTGGGGGAAATGCCTGCCTGCCTCTGGGGTCGCTGGGTCGGACCTGGCTCCTTGGAGGTAGGCATCATGACACTTGTACAAAATGCAAACCATGGCAGATTATGTACTACCTGCAATTCAGATAATCGATCCACCTTTCAAATACAAACACATAGTAAATACCTAATACTAATGCTTTTACGTTGCAATGCAGATGGTACCAAAAACAACTGCAAGCTGACTGGATTCACACATGGTCAAGAATCACTTGGTAAGAAACCCTTCACAACAATAGGTATAATCTACCATGCAAGAGCCACAACCAATGCACAACACTACACTGCATATATAAAAAAGAATTGTGGATGGTTTGAATGTAATGATAGTACCATTACTCTAAAGCAGAGATTACCAGCAAATCTTATAAACGCTTATTTAATATTCTTAAAACCAAAATTTAATAACTAATCTGTGCATAAACATTAACAAAACTTCAATTAGAAAACTATAAACAGTTAGAATACGCCACATCTAACTGCCCCAAAAATTCTGCAACAAGCCAACAGATAGAACATTAGCCAGAAACAACAAACACTAAAAACAAAGAAATATATTGTACCATAATAAAAAAACGTTTTTTTTTATCCAGCATGGATTTTTTTCCAACAAACCCAATAATTTAATAAACAAACACAAAAACTGAGCACATTGCACAGTACACTGGTTTGAAATATAGTACTTCTAAAGTACTAAATATGAGGGTCGAAATAATGCAGAAATGTCTATTATGCAATGCAATAACTCATAATGAACTACCTACACTAACATGTGATCTTTTCTTTTATCACAGAAATTGAAAAATAATATCTGCTCCAGTTACCCAAGTCATGAAAAAAAGATATCCAATCACAAAAAAATCCAACAGTAACTATATAATAATTCAACTCACATATACTGCTCCATAACACAACCATTGAAGCAAACATCTAACCATACACCACAATCCAAAATGTTTACTTCCATGGATATGTTATACTGCAGTGCTTGTTACCAAACTGTACAATCTTAATTGCATGAGTTAGCCAAAACTTCACATACAAACTATACAAATCAAACAGTACACAAACTTTAGATTTGTGGATATTTGATGGATGTTTGATTCTATAGGTGTGTTATGCTGCAGTGGTTGTGGCTAGGGCCTAGAGTCTTGGGTGCGTACATTTTAACTGTGCTATATGGGCTACCTATACAGAATATTAATTACAATCAACACTGTACTAAGAACCCAACACCAATATACTAAAGTAAAATAGCCAGAAGTAAATGGTTTATGTCCGCGGACACCCGCGGTGACCGCGGACATGACGAACACATCAGGAGCACCTGCCACCTAAACAAATACAGCATTTGACCCATCTCTTACTCTCCCACCCTCCCCAAACACTCTTACACACCAACACACTCCCCAAAATTGTATTTTCCCCCATTCCATGTCCGTGAATCCAAGATGGCGGACGCATCAAAACAATACGACGCACCTCACGCTTCAACCCAGCCAAACACATCGTATGTCCGCAGACATGACACAAGCCAATTAGCCAATCGGTGTCCTGTCCATGGAGCAAACAGGGAAAAGTGTCCGCGGAGTAGACATAGCTATCACTCATTTTTCTAGACCTACTTTTTGGTCATTTTACAAAAAACTACTGGATGGATTTACAGCAAAATCATGCTTTCGGGACCAAGCCGCTGCTCCTGCTGCAAATTTGGTGCAAATCCGTCCAGCGGTTTGAGCTGTAGGCGTGAGCAAAGTTTTTTCCCCATTCACTCTATGGGAAAAAATAAATTTTGGGGGCCCCCCTATAACTTTGCCCCCCCTGCACTAAACCTCACTAAACATTGCAATATAAATTCAGAGTGGGCCATATAATTTTTTTGCAAAGTTTGGTGAGGATTCGTCCAGGGGGAGCGAAGTTATAAGCCGCCCAGAAAGTGCTCTTCCTATGGGATTAGCAACTTAACCATAACTACACGGCCACTACCGTGGGCCGTGTAATATATATATATCACACAGCCCGGGGTAGCGGCTGTGTAGTTGTGGTTAAATTGCTAAACTCCTAGGAAGAGCACTTTTTCTGAAGCTTATAACTTCGCTCCCCCTGGACGAAACCTCACCAAAGTTTGCAAAAAAATGTATATGGCCGCCACTAAATCTTTCTGCCAAGTTGGGAGAGTTTTCGTGTGAGGGGGAAAGTTATAAAGGGGGTCCCACATTTCTTTTTCCCATAGACTGAATGGGAAAAAACTGTGCACGGCTACAGGCCGAACGGCTGGACCGTTTTTCACCAAATGTGCAGATGGAGCGGGGGCTTCAGTCAGAAAGCGTGCTTTTGTATGTTTGGTGGAAATTGGACTGGTAAATTTTTTGCTAAACACAAAGGTACGTCCCAAAAAATTGGCGATATCTGGGTCCGCTACGCAGACCCATTTCCCTGTTCGCTCTGCGGACTGATATCTCATTGGCCGGCGGTACGCCGTGCTGTTGCCGAACAGTGGACACACCAGTGGTTGGCTGGAGGGAAGCGTGCTGTGCATCAGTGTTTTTTTTTTTGGAGACGCCACCATGGTGTAGCGGAGGATAGTGACTCGCTGAAAGGCATTGGAAAGAATGGTTTGCAGGATCGGCTGGGTGAAAGAGGGGGAAGCGTAGATATTGGCAATGTTTTGTGCTGAAGGCTACGGCTGGCAGTGGTTATGTAGATGTCGTGCGTTTGCGTTATTTTTGCAGCGGTGGGTTTGTGATGAAATATTAACCTGCTTCTTTAACTTGGCTTGCTGTGGGTCTGGGTAAGGCGTACCATTTTCACTGCATGGCCGGGCCATGTAGAAAGAGCCTAGGGCCTGGGTACCACCCCCGTATTATAATGGCTGTATGCATGGGAGTAATATTAACACAAGGTACTAGTACGTATGTAGGTTGGCCTGTAGGAAGGTGTGAATGAATTAAGGTCCTACGCCTGGTCCAAACCTAAGTACCCCTTGGGGGTAATAACATCTACATATAATTAGTATCCATCATAATACAACACATCAAGGATAGTCATGCAAATTATTGTAAGTTAAAGACAAAGCTTTATGTGCAAACATCCGTACAAATACAATCAATAAAACATTTACAAGGTTACATACATATAAAAAAAAAAACAATCCTTCTTAGTATGAATCAGAATGCAAAATTGCTAAACAGAAATCATGAATGTTAGATAAAAAAGAAAGAAGGAAAAATGGAAAAATCAATAAGACAAACCATAATAAGGAAATATTTCTCCCAATGTAGAAACATCAACACTGGAAAAAGGTAACAAATACTTTTTTCAACATTATATGATCATAGTAAGTATCAGTAACACCCCAGTGGGAATATTTGTTCATACACCAATGGGTGGGGTCTGCCAACGCATGAGGGGGAAGAAAGGGAAGTAAGAAAAATGCTGATACTCCCAAACAACGAATAAGGCTGATTCAATAGACAGTGATCTACGAAAACCAACTGGGATACTGAACAAGTGTTACTGTAGATCCTGGCTAACTGAAAAAACAACAAAACATAAATTGTTGTAAACAAGAGGTCCAATATGGGTCAGATGTTATTCTGAGGGACCTTCAATCCCCTCTAGGCAATATTGCGTTTCGGCGGTACCAGCTCCGCCTTCATCAGGGCAGAAATAGCAAGACCCTGTGAAAAACAAGAGAGAGAAATAGAGAGAAAGGAATGTTTTAGTAAGAAAAGAACTGAATGAAAGAGAGAAAACATGTCCAAAAGATGATGCAGAGAATGATTTATGTGGAACAAAATTGTGTAGATGAATCGCTAAAGTCAAAAACTTGCAAAATGCATGATCTTGGTCATGTTTGCAACTCACTTCATGCCAAAGTCTAAATTTCCTAAACTGTTGGGATCACCTGGTAACATGCTAGTGTGACCCCCCCATAGGAAAATAAAAGGACCTGGCCAGAAAACCCCTTTCTGTGAACAACAACGCTGGGGACTTAGAACACACCACTCGTGACCCGCCTACCCCGGGGGGGGGGGGAAATTGAGGCAAAAAGAGAGTGCAATAAAATTGAAATTAAAACCCCAATGGGGCATAAGTGAATAATCTAAGCATGAGAATAGTGTTACCTTGAGCGTGATCCTATGCTACGCTCAACGAAAGAGGTGAGCCCATTGTTGCTTGTTGGACACTGGCTGAATCCTGTATGGTGACAATCGAGTCGGCAGTTGCCTCCCAAGGGAGATTATATCACCAGATGTATATGAGGTCTGTAGAAAAAAGCCAACCTAGACAAACAGAGAGGGAAACAAAACCCAAATTGAAGGGCAGTTTGCTTTCAAGTTATGAAGCCAAAACGAAATTATTTGTGTGTAAAAAAGAGGAAATTATTTTTTATATTGTTGTTTTTTAGTACAGGTAATTCAGTACCTGTGATAAGGTGTAGCTGAGTTCCGTAGCGAAAAAGCTTAGGCAGGAAGGGAGTGGAGGGGAAAGGGCCGCCTCCAGCTGGCGTCTGTATCGCGCTGCAAAATCTGCTGCGACTGGCTCCTAGAATGTGGAAAGGCAGCCTTTCTATTTAGGTGGACGCCGTGACGTGTGGAGGCGGGCGTGTGGGGCCGGTGTCTGGTAGCGGGCGGGGTATCCAATCAGGACCCTGTATGCCCGCCAAGTGGCAGGGGGAGTCTGTCCCGCAAGGCCTATCAGGGGGGAGGGAGAGTTTTAGTCGGGTTGTAATAAATACACCACGGCGTCGACCAAACAAGTGATGGATGTTAAAGCCGGTATCCGCCTCGAGACATCGAGGGGATCATGTTTCTTCATGCCGCCTCTGACGAATGAGCGGCCCAAGGGCATGCTGGTCTCCAGGGACCAGTACTGGAGCGGACACCCCCGGAGCGGACACCCCCTAGTGCTATGGTTGGGGCTCTCCTGACCGGCTCCCAAGGTAATTGGACTGTTGTGCCATGGGGAAACTAACTGGGCATGAAAAACTGCCAGGTAAGGAAGAAAAATGTTGGGTGTGCATGAGGACAGTGTATGCACACCGGGACTGAATAGTTGTGTGGAAACCGTCCCGGGTAAGAATGTGCATATCATGTTAAGTAAAATACTCCGCTCAAAAAATATTGTTAAACAAGAAACTCTGTTAGCAGTGAAGGATTCAAGCAGGAGGTAACTCATTGAGACCATTGTCCAGGGAGTCCAATCTGTGCACCCATCTCTTTTCCAATTTGAGAAGTCTGTGCTGTACATTTTGACCTGTGTAGATCCTATCAAGGACCCACCACAAGATGTCATCAGGGCTGTGGGAGTTGGTCAAATAATGTGTGACCAACGGAGATGTAATATTCTTACACCGGATCCTCGAGCGGTGTTCTGAGATACGAGTCCCTACATTCCGCATAGTTTGTCCCACATATCTGAGCCCACAGGGGCATTCAATACAGTATATCACTTGGCTGGTTTTGCAATTAGATTGATTGTTTAAGACCCATTTTCTATCGCCAATATTAAAAGTTTGGATCTTCTTAGTGAATTTGCAGACCGAACAGGATCCACATGGATAGTGTCCAGTAACCTTGCGTAAGTTCCACAGGCCTGTGCGGAGTGGAATTTTACTGTATGAGGAATGAACTAAATGATCTCTGATGTTTTTTGCTCTTTTATAAGCAAAGCGAGGTGTAGGCTCATCCACCAGTTGGAATCTGATGATGGGCCAATATTTTCTGATCATTTTTTTGAAATCAAAGACATTGGGTCCGTGCGTCAAGACGCATGTTCACCTTGTTGCATCATGGGTATTTGGTTTCGGCCGTGATATCAAAAGTGAATCTCGGTCCGTGAACCTAGCTCTCTTGGTAGCAGTATTCACCAACCTTTTGGGGTATCCCCGTGTATGTAGGCGCTGACCGAGTACTTCGGCATTCTCATAAAAATCTTTCAGAGAAGTGCAATTTCTTCTGATTCTTAGTAATTGCCCATATGGCAAGTTCTGTTTGATATGTAGTGGATGATCTCTCTGATAATGAAGGAGAGTGTTGCGGTCTGTAGGTTTCCTGAATAGGTTACAGGATAATTTGTTGTTAAAACCTGTAATCTCTAAATCCAGGAAGTGTATCTGTGTAGTGCTATGTTCCATGATGAATTTGATATTATTATCACAAGTATTCAACCATTCAGAAAATTGTTGGAGAGATGTGTCTTCACCTGTCCAGATGAAGATAATGTCATCGATGTATCGATGCCAGTGAGAGATATTGGTGCACCACTGGTTGGTTTGACTGAAGATGTATTTTTCCTCAAAAGAGGCCATGAAAAGAATGGCAAGACTAGGTGCAAAAGTTGCACCCATGGCAGTGCCCTTGACCTGCAAGTAAAACCGATTGTCAAAAGTAAAAAAATTCTTGCATAAAGCAAACGTGGCTAATTCAATGATGAATTCTGGTGGTACCCGGGATATGCCGGTCTCAGTGTGACCCCGGGTCAGTTGTTCATAGATACAATCAATCGCTGCATCTTGTTAGATGGATGTATATAAGGCTTGTATGTCCATGGTAACCAAAAGTTGTTTGGAACCATCAAACAGCAGGTTCTCAAACATCTGAATGGTATGTGCCGTGTCCCTGAGATATGATTGGGTTTTACTGCTCAAGGGTTTAAGGAAATGGTCAATGAACTGACCCAAGGGTTCCAAAATGGAGCCACAGCCCGAAACAATGGGTCTACCTGGAGGATCCTGTGCGTTCTTATGGATCTTAGGGAGGGCGTATAAACAGGGGGTGCGGTTGGACGATGTAGTTAAGGAACTTGATTCTTTGTCTGTGATCCAATCTCTTTCGAGTGCAAACGCGACCTTTTCTGAGATCTCTATTTTCATTTCTTTCGAAGGGTCCTTTCTAAGTATACGGTAGCTAACCCCATCGTTCAATAGATTATTGATCATGTTGGTATACTGGTCATTGGTCATCAAGACAATACCGCCCCCTTTGTCTGCTGGTTTTATGACAAGATCATGGTTGCTAGCGAGATCTTTCAAAGCTTTTCTCTCACCCTTAGTAAGATTATGATGTATTCTGTGCTTGTTTTTCTTCTTCAACAGTCTGATGTCTCTCAGGACGCATCTCTCGAAGGTGAGTAAGTCGTCCGGTGTCTGGTTGTCTGCTGGAATGAAGGAAGACTGAGGATGAAGGCCTGTGTCTGGCTCTGCATCTGGTATATTATGATCTTGGAAAAAGACACAAAGTCTTAGATTCCGAAAAAAACGGCGCATTTCAGTTTCGGCCTTGAACCAATCTGTATCACTAGTTGGTACAAAAGACAGACCTTTGGTTAAGAGCGAAATTTGTTTGGGAGTGAGATCAAAGTTGCCCAAATTGAAAATTGGTAACTGATTGTTGTCGAAAAAATTGTCTAACGTCTCCGTCTCCTGAAGCGTCTCTGTTGTCCTTGTCTCGGTGTGTTCCAAAAAGGGGGACCCCATCCCCCTCCCTGTCCTCCTCTGCCTAAAAAAGGGAATGGTGGGGGGTATGGACCCTGAAGCTGTGGTTGTACGAATTGATAGGGCTGATACGGTGGGAAGTTCTGGTGGGAGCTTCCCCCCGAGGAGCTCGAGCTACTTGATCCTGGAAAGGTAACTCTGCCTCGTCTACCTTGTGGTGAGGATTGGGATCCCGCTCCTTGTTTTTTCAGGGAATCCCGATAACCGTCCGTTGTATAAGGGTAAATGGTTTCAGTCCTAAAATCTTTGATATCTTTATTTAATTTGTTAGTTTTCTTAGTTAGGGTATTGGACTTAAATTGTTCAAACTGTTTATACATGTTTGAAAGTTGTGCCTCTATATCCGTGAGTAAGGTATTTTTAAATTTAGATTCTTCAGTCTGTAGGATTTTTAGTAATTCAGTATTGATACGTTGTGCTGTAGTAATCGTAAGGACCATCAGGTCTCTGCTGCACTTCGTAGCAATAAAACTGAAGTTAGTGGTGTATTCTTTATCTTCTAAGAATAATCTGGGTTCATTGCGCACTATTAGTCCGCTGGGTATGATATTCTTTTTCAAATATTCTCGAAGGAAATGCCCATGGAGTTCAGTGCGAAAAGCCTTTTTCCTTAATTTTAGTAGGTCCTCAGCTGTGCTGAATGAGGTAGCCGGCTGATTTGGATCTGGAGGGTCAAAAAACGAGGGGCCCCGGATAAGTTCAATAGTTTCCTCCTCTGAATAGCTTAGTGTGGCATTCTCAGCCATCTCTGTACCAACCAACCCACGAGGTGCAGGTGCTGTGTGGGTGCCAGTACCCCTGCGAAATGTACAATGATAAGGGAATGAAGGGAAACGCCTAAGGCAGGCTGGAGCAAAGGACAGTAAATGAAAAAGCTTTGCAATAGAGCCTGAGTGTGGCTATAATTATAAAATCAATCAAAACCCCATTACATGGGGTGCCCCACCACAATAACAACCAGGGTTGTCCAATAACACATTCAACAACGAAAAAGGCCACACTGTTGTGGCTGTGGTTGTGCCCGTGGGCTAACGTACCAGTAGGAGGGCAAGAGAAACTAATATTAACACAAGGTACTAGTACGTATGTAGGTTGGCCTGTAGGAAGGTGTGAATGAATTAAGGTCCTACCCCTGGTCCAAACCTAAGTACCCCTTTGGGGTAATAACATCTACATATAATTAGTATCCATCATAATACAACACATCAAGGATAGTCATGCAAATTATTGTAAGTTAAAGACAAAACTTTATGTGCAAACATCCGTACAAATACAATCAATAAAACATTTACAAGGTTACATACATATAAAAAAAAACAATCCTTCTTAGTATGAATCAGAATGCAAAATTGCTAAACAGAAATCATGAATGTTAGATAAAAAAGAAAGAAGGAAAAATGGAAAAATCAATAAGACATAAACCAAAATAAGGAAATATTTCTCCCAATGTAGAAACATCAACACTGGAAAAAGGTAACAAATACTTTTTTCAACATTATATGATCATAGTAAGTATCAGTAACACCCCAGTGGGAATATTTGTTCATACACCAATGGGGTGGGGTCTGCCAACGCATGAGGGGGAAGAAAGGGAAGTAAGAAAAATGCTGATACTCCCAAACAACGAATAAGGCTGATTCAATAGACAGTGATCTACGAAAACCAACTGGGATACTGAACAAGTGTTACTGTAGATCCTGGCTAACTGAAAAAACAACAAAACATAAATTGTTGTAAACAAGAGGTCCAATATGGGTCAGATGTTATTCTGAGGGACCTTCAATCCCCTCTAGGCAATATTGCGTTTCGGCGGTACCAGCTCCGCCTTCATCAGGGCAGAAATAGCAAGACCCTGTGAAAAACAAGAGAGAGAAATAGAGAGAAAGGAATGTTTTAGTAAGAAAAGAACTGAATGAAAGAGAGAAAACATGTCCAAAAGATGATGCAGAGAATGATTTATGTGGAACAAAATTGTGTAGATGAATCGCTAAAGTCAAAAACTTGCAAAATGCATGATCTTGGTCATGTTTGCAACTCACTTCATGCCAAAGTCTAAATTTCCTAAACTGTTGGGATCACCTGGTAACATGCTAGTGTGACCCCCCCCCCCATAGGAAAATAAAAGGACCTGGCCAGAAAACCCCTTTCTGTGAACAACAACGCTGGGGACTTAGAACACACCACTCATGACCCGCCTACCCCGGGGGGGGGGGAATTGAGGCAAAAAGAGAGTGCAATAAAATTGAAATTAAAACCCCAATGGGGCATAAGTGAATAATCTAAGCATGAGAATATTGTTACCTTGAGCGTGATCCTATGCTACGCTCAACGAAAGAGGTGAGCCCATTGTTGCTTGTTGGACCCTGGCTGAATCCTGTATGGTGACAATCGAGTCGGCAGTTGCCTCCCAAGGGAGATTATATCAACAGATGTATATGAGGTCTGTAGAAAAAAGCCAACCTAGACAAACAGAGAGGGAAACAAAACCCAAATTGAAGGGCAGTTTGCTTTCAAGTTATGAAGCCAAAACGAAATTATTTGTGTGTAAAAAAGAGGAAATTATTTTTTATATTGTTGTTTTTTAGTACAGGTAATTCAGTACCTGTGATAAGGTGTAGCTGAGTTCCGTAGCGAAAAAGCTTAGGCATGGGAGAGCAGTGAGGCACTTAGCGATTAGGCAGGCGGGCAAGTTTGCACACTCCGTTGCTGCAAGGGAGACCATAACGACACAGAGAAAAGGAAGGATTGTTTGGCAGCACACTGTTGCAATATGGACCATTCCCGCAGCTACTGACATACACTGGATTGGTGGTTAGGTGCACAGGGGACTATGATATGTTGGTCACTGTAGGCAGACTGTATAGGGGATCGGGAGTCCCTTGGGGATAGTATGAGGATACTTGCAGTCAGTGTACTATGTTGTGTTGTGCCTCCAAAGGGCCTACTGCCTTGTGTGTATGGCAATGGACCTTGCCCGTTACAGTGTAGGCACTGGTTGAAAGGAGGTGTGCGAATGTTACTTTGGTTGGCTCCTTCAGTGTAGATATACGTACGTGTAGGAAGGAAAGCACTGTGAGAAATGTTAGCATGCATGCCTCAATTGACTTCCAGTGGGTTTGTAGTAGGATTAGGCAATTGGGTGCATGGGCAGAGCCTATGTACCGAAGAGCCTCAGCCTTGGGCACAGGCTTGCATTACACAGGGCAGTTAGACATTGACAATATTAACAGTTGGCGTTGTGTTGTGCTTGCAAAACCCCTAATGGCGTGTGTGCATGGCTTAGGCCCTTGGACAAAACAGGGTGGACACTGTTTGGAAGCAGGTTATAGAATGTTGCCTTGATTGCGTTCATTACTGTACTAATAGCTACCTGTGAACAGGAAAGGTAAGTGGTCACATGTTTCAATGAATGGTTCCATTGCTTTGCAGTGGGTGTGGGGAAGGAGAAGGTTGTTGGCAATGAAACCGCAACACAATGCTGCAATGTATGGGAGTACTATGCTATTAATATGTGGATAGTACACGTATGTACAAAGAATAGCCGACGCAGCCCCGCCAGACAGCAGCGACAGCCACATGGCCACAGGGAGGCGACCGTCAGCCGGAATGGGAGCCCAACGTGGGAGCAACACCTCCACGTGTGCATCATGTCACCGCACAACACTCCCACAGCAGTAGTGATGGGGAAGGGGTGTCAACACCCCATGGAAGCCCAAGCCCAGGCAGACAGCAGGCAGGGAGGCCCCATGTGCCTGTGCGTGGCTGCAACACACCACAGCCTGATGTGGACACTCTGTCCTATGGGAGCCCAGAGGGCCATCAATTGGAGCCAGGAAGCCCAGTCCAGCCTGGTGGCATGTCGCCATGCAGCCCCCCACGCCCCGACAGCGAGGCAAAACAGGCCAAGGTGGAAGCAATGGCTAAGGTCAAGAGCCGGCACATTAAGGCCGTGAGCACTTCCATCCGGCATGGGTGCCGGTACATTGCGCGGGACAATGCCCGCACACGACAAGTTGTGCAACAATGCACCGCTGCCCTGACAGGCTTTGGGCAACGAGTCCGCGAATTCACGGAGGCAGTGTCTGCACTTGCAGAACAGCAACGAGAGGCCAATAACCTCATGCGCCAGCACATGATGGGCAGCGCTTCCATACCCTCAACTTCCACCACACCCACAGAGGGTTAACTAGACCCATCTCCAAGGCGCCGGTCCTTGCGCCACCTGAGGGCACGAACACCGGAGTGTCCTGGGAGAGGGAAGCGCCCGCGCCCATCCTAGTGGTGCATGGCATCATTGTTGTTGGCCTGATGAGGCAACTGTACAGTTTGGGGTTATGCACTGGGGGGAGGGGGGATTGTTGGGTGTTCACTGGGGGGAGGGGGGATTGTTGGGTGTTCACTGGGGGGAGGGGGGATTGTTGGATGGAAAATAAATCACGTTAAAAAAATCACAATGCATGGACAGTAGTGATTGTTACAAATGCAATTTAATGTTGAAGTGACATATGTAAAATTTACCTATTACCCATTTCTAAAAGAATCCATCAATCAATCCCTGTCTGGCCACCCTCCCTTCCCTCAGCCCAACCCTTTGTGCATGTGCAACACTTTCTGGTACTTCATCGCCCTCACCACCATCCTCAGGTGGCTGCACATGAGCATCTGGGGGCAGTGGCACATTTCTGCGACAACAGATGTTGTGCAGCATGGCACATGTCAGTTACATTTTTCCAACTTTTTCTGGTGCATACATCATTGCACCTCCCGTGCGGTCGAGGCAACGGAAGCGTGCCTTCAGCAGGCCAAATGCCCTCTCAACGCAGATCCGTGTACGGGCATGGCCAAAGTTGTATGCCCGCTCCGCCGTCATGTGTGGGTGACGCACAGGGGTCATGAGCCACGTGTACTGGGGATATCCCGAACCACCTGCAGGGGAGAGAAAGCCGGTATGGGGACAAGGTAAGTCGAGTGGGTGTACAGAGCCCTGCCATCAGTGTGATTTTGCCATATTTGTCATTTGGCCTATGACATTGTGGAGTGTGCTGTCCTACGGCCACGATTGAATCAATGTGGTACTCTCCTCTTGGTACACCTATGTTTCTGTATGTAACAATACTCATTCACTTGTCGCAGGAAGAGGGGGCCCTTCCATCTACTTCTGCTTGACAGAAGTGGCTGCCTCATGTGTCATTGCAAATCCATTTGGCTACAGTTGCAGTTGCTGCTCTTCACTATTCTGTACTGTTATCCATGCATTTCCATGGCCATTTTGGGGACAGTGTTTGTGGGATGTGCATTGTCATTACTCGGCCTACTTATGTGTGGAGCATTCGTGGATGTGCCAGCTCATGGATTGGATTTTCATTACTGTCGGATGGCCAGGGTGGGATATCTGTACTGTGTCAGTGTTCGGAGCTATGGTGCTACTCATACAGGAGGCCTTGTTGTGATGGGACTTCCATATGTCACTGTGCCGCCACATGTCTGACATCCTGCATGAATGTGTTCTGCTGTGTTGGACATGTCCAAGGTTCATTGTGCAAGGTGCTTGAATGTGTATGCTGCTGTGATGCTGCTGACTATTGGGAATGATGGATTCTGTGACAGGCACCATCAGTTGTGGATTGACATGCTTTGTGGTATACATTTGTACTCACCCAGTAGCCATGTGTTTTGGCCTTGGTGCCTTTCCATGTACGCTGGCAGGGTACTGTTGCGTAGGACCATGGAGTCATGGGTGGATCTGGGTAGCGGGCACAGCAGTGGCTGAAGGTGAGGTCAGGGCCACATGTCATCTGCACGTTTACGGTTCCTGTAGGAAGCCTCATGTGCCTGGGGTGGTACAACTGCCACATGTGTGCAGTCCAGGGCTGCTATTACATTCGGGACTCGGGCAATGGCATAGAATTGAACCTTAAGCTGGTGCACCTGTGCCTGTGTGGCTGGCAATGCAATGTGTTCGTTCACATGATTCAACAGTGCATCAAGCACCTGTCCCAGCATGGCACTGAATGTGGACTGGGCCATTCCATGCATCATGGCAACGGTATGTTGGTAGCTGCCAGTCCCAAGAAATTGAAGCACAGACACGAGCTTCACTAGGGGAGGTACTGCTGTGCTGGTGGCTATGCGGCTGCATATGTCACCCTGGATTGTGTCCAGCAACTGGGTGATGGTTGCCCTGTCCAGCCGATATTCTGTCACCAACTGACCATCAGTTAGGGCCCAGGATGTTGGCCTGACCCTGGGGATGGCTGGCCACCTTGCTGGTGGTGCTCTCCTCCTCCTTCTCCTCATCCCCATTGCCCCCTGCTCTCCCATGGCCCTGGCCTGGTTGACAGGCCTCTGTAGCTCCAGGCGCAGCAGGTAGAAGTCAACATCAAGGCTCCCGGCCCCAAATGGCAGCATGGTGTTGGGGAGGGTGTGTTGTGCATGGGTGGGTCCTTTGTAGGCCTCTGATTTGCATTGCCTCCACCTGGGCCCTCATTGCTGTCTCCTCCCTGCTGGTGTAATGGGGTTGGGGAGGATGTGTTGTGCATGGGTGGGTCCTTTGTAGGCCTCTGATTTGCATTGCTTCCACCTGGGCCCTTATTGCTGTGGCCTGTGTTCTGTTACCTCCAGCTTTTAGCTGGAGGTATTTTCGGCTGATTATCCGTCGCTTTTCTGGCGCTAATAGCGCTTATGCCGGACTCGTGATTGATGATGTTTTAGCGCTAAGAGTTCCTGGCGCTGTTATGGCCGGCGCTTGTACAGCCGGCTGTCCTTGCGCCGCCTGTTATTGCGCCGGCGGTGTTTGGAGTCGTGATCCGACGGATCCTTAAAATCGGCGCTAAGAGCGTTACCGCCGATTTTAAGCGTTACCGCCCAAGTCGTGATGAGGCCCAGTGAGTGGTTGGAAGTGCTTTATTTGGCCACAGAAAGTAAAAGCAGTTGGTGGAATTACACTGTTTTATTTTGCAAACAAAATCCAGTGACCAATGCCGTCTGTGCAATTCTGTTTTTCTGTTCTCGTCTAGCACAGTGGGAAAAGGAGTACGTAGTGCTGACTGGTGGCCCGTGTGGAAGAATACATATTTTGTGAAAGGTAGCGAAGGTAGTATCTGGTGCCTCTGGGATGGCTTATACAATAAAGGTTAGCAGGTTGGTTCGTATAGCAGGAACCGCAAGTGGACATTCCGGCCCATAGCGGTCGGCCCAGATAATAACGGCCCAGATGGAAAAGACATTGCTTATGGTAATCTTCCAATGGTTGGTCCAACAGCCGTCTGTGGAAGGTGTGGCTCGCACAGTAGGGTGCCAGATATTTGAGTAGAAAGAGGAATAAGAGTAGATGTAAGGAGCAGTTATTAGTTGCAACCTAGAGGACAAAACTTTGCGGGAAGGATAATGTAGTAATAGCTGCATGCCTGATGAACCATGAAGTGTGTGTTGGTGCGTTGCACCATATGTGAACCCACTGTCTTGGGGTCCGGTTTGTAGGTAATACTGTGATTGTACAGCTGCACACAAGAAAATGTCTTGGAACCGTTGGGACTAGATGATGTTTTCATGTGTTGCTTTTTTACAAAACTTGACAGTGGTAGCGAGTGTAGTTGGACCCACGGCACAATGTGTCTGTGTGTCCTCAAAAAAAGTAATACAATAAGAAACGTAATGGTGGTCACCTCGGATTTTTGAAGAATGGATGAGCTGCTTTGGTAAGAAGTGCGTCAATGAAACCGCTGCATGCACCTGTGTCAGTTATAACATATAGTACACAGAGGGTGCGTAGACGTAGTAATTGTGTGAAAGGGCATACAAAGGGGAGAACAGGGAATGTGGCTGTGTACAAGTGCGCAGAAGGTGAGGTGCTTTAGTGTACGACTTGCGTTCTATATTCGTCGTGCCTTGTATGTCTGCATTTGGAGAGGGGAAGGGAATATCAGCAAAAGAAAGTGCAATGACAGTTGCAATTTACTGGGAATGGTGAAGACATGGCAGTGTAATGGCGTTTTTTTTACTGCCGTCACAAAGGGTAGTGTAATGTACAGAGACAAAGTGACAGGTAGAGGAAGTTTTTAAATATGCATACTGAGGCGTATGTTAATAACTGTTAATGGTAATACACATGTGATGTAAAGGTGTACTTGCATAATTTCAGCAACTTCCATGCTTCTATTGGGAGGGAGTGAAATTGCAGTGTACAACGTATGAGATCGTTGCAGAGTACCTTTGGGGTACATGCACAGAGGAACTGTAGTGCAAGTTATGTATCTTTTTTTGCTAGATTTATACACAATTTCTGACCTTGGAGCTAAACATGCTTTACCTTCAAGGCTATTTTACAATGAGCGTGTGTCCTGTTTAAGGAGAGGTATGTTTGGTTTCGATTTCCGGGTATGATGAAGGAAAAAAAAGGAATGAATCAGCAGGTACCATGTTTAGATTGTGGCATGTATTTACAAATGTTGGTAGTGTCATTACGGTGACGGTAGTGCAGCGTACAAGTAGATATGATGGTGCCGTACAAATGGTCACGTGAATGCACAGATGGCAAAATACATAAAATGTGCTTTTACAGTGGGTAAGGACAAGTTAGATGTGCAGTGTGTTACGACGCAATGGTGGGTAATGTGAGACTGTTTGCTGTTTCAGAACACGTGGGTGGGTGGTCCATAGTACGCAGTTTGGTGTCGTACTGCATGACCTTTTTTGGGGCTACGGTTTAGGAAAGGAAAGCAGTTAGTTTGAACGTTTGTCCAACATTGCAACGTGGTTGTGGGCTTTAAATGGTGTTTTCTTTACACAAGAAAAAAGGGTAACAGAAGTTTAAAAAGTTAAGGCAGTGGTTGCAATGTGGCTGGGGAACTATGATGTATGCGGTGTAGTGAAGTATGGGATGGCTACGTTTTTTTGGAAATGATGTACACAACAATGAAAGTGACCTAATGGCCTACATGGTGGCAGTGGAAAGCAAGGAGCCAAATGTTGCAGAAGTTAGGGCAGTTATGTAAGATTTATTGATGTATGTATGAAGTTGTATTGTTGTGATTGTCCAGATTGTACGGTAGGTTACTGTGGTGTTGTTAATTCAGTGTGCGCACGTATGATAGGGTTAGGTGACCAGTGTACCTAGGAAACAGGTTATGTATTCTGTGGATTTAGTAGCAGGGAATGTAAACTGCAGTGTCTAAGGAGTAGGTGGCTGTGTTATGTGTGGGGTTAGTCATACGTGGATGGATGTTTGTATGTATAGTTCTGCAGTGCAGCGGTAATAGTGGGCAGAGTGTACAATGGTTAGTGTATGACTGGAGGCCCTGCAATGTACAGGGTGTAGTGAAGCATGTAGGGCGTGGTCACAAGTTGCATAGTGTAATATAGGTGTGCATTGTCAGTGGTGGTATTGGTATGTGTATAGCAGAGATAAGTGCACTTATTGCACTGTGGATATTGTACACAAGTATAATAGCAATCGTTGAAGACTTACTGTTTGCATTGATGAAGGCCTGCACTGTGTTTTGTGTGTGGAGTGTAAAATGTTGTCGTACTGGTTGCTCCTATCCTCCCACCTCACCCTCCCTACCTCCCAAGCCAAGCCACCTCCATCACTGCCACCCACCTTCTTGGTCATTCGACCTATGAAGCGTGTGTCAGTTGACGCTTTCGCCACAACCTTCTCACCCGCTCCTCCCCCTTTGGCTGACTCTCACCCTGACACAGCCCTCTCCATACTCCACTCTTCTATATCTGATACTCTTGATGTCCTTGCCCCTGTCATGAGAATCTGCCTGAAGCCCAAAGCCAAGTGTAACTCCTGGTATGACTCAGATCTCTTCACCCTAAAACGCAAGTGCAGGGTGGCCGAGAGAAAATGGTGTGCTTCGTGTTCATCCTCTGACAAACTGGCCTGTCACCTGCTGCAAAGACAATACCGGCTCCCCGTCCTCACCAAGAAGAGAGCTCATATCCAGGCCTGCATCTCTGCAGTAACTAACAACTCGGCTGAATTCTTTAAAATCTGCAAGGAACTAGCCAGTCCTGCCACAGTCTCTACCTCTCCTGTACCTTCCCAGGCCTTCTGCACGGCACTGGCTTCTCACTTCATTTAAAAAACTCAGGACATCCTGTCCTCACTCTCCTCCTATCGCCTCCCTCCATCCCTTGCTCTTCCTCTGGCCCTTCTGCAGCCAACCCCCTCCATCCTTCTCTGCCTTTCCCCTTTTCTCTGCTGACGAGGTTTCTAGACAAGTCCATCTATGAACAAATCTCATCGAAACAGGTTCACCCCTGTTCCTCCAAAACTATCAAGGACCACATTGACTCCCTGGCTCCTGCCCAGGCTGATTTCTGCAATCCCTCCTTTGCCACGGGGGTCTTCCCATCGCCCTGAAGCACTCCCTCGTGCACCCCCTCTTTAAGAAACCCTCTGCTGACCCCACCTGCCTGGCTAATTATCACCCAATCTCCATCACTCCCTTCCTGGGCAAGCTCCTGGAAACGCTGGCCATCTCCCAGCTTATTCTCCACACTGAATCTGTTGGTTGTCTTCATGACCATCAGTCTGGCTACCGAGCTGCCAGAAGCACAGAATCTGCTCTCCTGAACATCTGTGAAGATCTGCTCTCCAACCTTGACTCTAACACCCCCTGTGTCCTCATCTTGCTTGACCTCTCTTCTGCCTTCGATACTGTCAACCATGCCATCCTGCTCAACCATCTCCGTGATAACCTAGGTATCACTGGTCAGGCTCTGGCGTGGCTGACCTCTTTCCTCTGCGACAGACCCTCCCAGGTCCAACTTGGGTCCTTCCTCTCTGATATCTTTTTCTCTACCTGTGGTGTCCCCAGGGATCTAACCTCTCTCCCTGGCTGTTCAATCAATACCTGGCACTCCTAGCCCACCGCATCGCCGCTCTCTACCCCAGTTTTCCCAGCTCATTTTCAGGCTACCCTCTGCCTCCTCCTCTCCATCTCCTTCCCTCATCTCTGACTGTCTGTCTGCTATCCAGGAGTGGTGTGCCGCCAATTACCTCTGCATTAATGCCAGCAAGACTGAGATTTTACTCATTGGCACACCCACTCCCTCCTTCCCTGCAGCTCTCTGGCCGGCCTGTCTTGGCCCTCTTCCTGTTCCCACCTGCAAGGCTAAAAACCTTGGGGTCACCTTCAACTCCACACTCTCCTTCTCTCCTCACATCTCCGACGTCTCTAAGAAGTCACACTACCAGCTACACCTCCACAGAGGTATTCTTCCTTTCCTCTCCTTCCTTCCCCCAGAAGCTCACCGTCTCCAGAGCCCTGGTTCTCTCTAGACTGGACTATTGTAACAGCCTCTATCTAAATCGGCCTTCTTCTACTCTCCGCCCTTTGAAACTTATCCAGAACAGGACAGCAAGACGTATCCTTGGCCTCAAGCCCAGGGATCGCATCTCTCCAGGACTGAAATCTCTGCACTGGCTCCCAGTGGGTGCGAGGATTAAGTTCAAAATCCTCTGCATTGTCCACAAGGCCTTCTGGGGCATGGGGCCGCAATACCTTCAACTCTCTCTTCCCAAATATCTTCCTACTCGAGCTCTTCGTTCATCTGCCTCCAACTTCCTCAGGGTCAGTCGCTTCTCCAAGCAATGAGTTGGTGGTAGATCTCTCTCTTCGGCAGGGGCCTCTCTGAAACTTGGAGAACCATCTCCGGTTCCGGAAGTACCTCAATACCTTCCTCTTTGCTTCTGCTTTCTCTCCCCTGCTAAATTCCTGCCCAAAACTGCACTGGTTACTAGTGGTCGAAGTGAGTGGGAGCGGTTGGGAGAGGTGCTCCTCTACTTTTTTAAATTAAGTTTTACAGCTCCTATACTTTTATTTGAAAAAGAAACCTTCCAGAACAGTTTCGTTTTAAAATAACAGTGTAGGAAGAAATTAAAACCTGCACTTTCAGTGCACTGCACTGAACATTCCCTTAAACAGCAGGCAAATATGTTTGGGGGGGTGTATTGTGTGTGGGAGGGGGCATGGCAAAGGGGTTTGTGAGGAGCGGGGCCGGCGAGCAGGGAACATAGTTCCACTACTTCTTTTCTTACACTTCAACCACTGCTGGTTACCTGGCCACCCTTCTGATCTTGGGCCCTGGCCCCACAAATTGTACACCTGCACTGCCTCCCTGGCAACCCCTGCACTGGGGACTGCTGTTCTGTATCCCGACAGTCCCCCTATCAGCACTTATGTTTGCGCTTACCTGCACTTGCCACCATCTGGCCGTTCAATTCTTATTTATTCTACTATCCCATGTACTGCACTTTCCCCTCTCCAATCCACCCCCCGCACTTATCCCTTTCCCCCTTCCCATGCACTTGCGCAATCTGAATGACACCTGGCCTAGTGAAATCGTTGTCTGTCTCCCTCCGATTCCCCCTCCCTTGCCTCGGTGTGCCTCAAAACACTTGTGTATAGGCGCGTTACAAATGCCATGTCATATCATATCTGTGGGAAAAGAGAACTCAATATGTTAGCTCAGGTATTTCGTTACTTTGCAGTACACTACATAGCATACATTTCTTTATTTTGTGCACCCTCATAACTAGCACTTTGTAAGTACTATGCTTTGAACCAGTGTACTGTGCAATCAGTGCGATTCCTGTGGTTCTGTGCATAATCATTGGGTCTGTGGGGAAAGAAAATCCATGCTGGACTAAAAAAAAGCCAGGCTGGATAAAAAAAAATAAAACCTTAAACATTTCGTTGCTACTATGGTGCACAATGAATGATAGTGCTGTTTGGCGTGGTTACAGCACTTTTTAAGGTGTACTCTTTAAGTAGGAGGAAATGTAATGGTGTACAATATCTGGGCTATACATGTTGGTAGGATGGGTGGCGTTCTATAGCAGGTGGTGATTTGTGAATGTTTTAGGGCTTCCTTTTTGTACCATTGTTTCTTTATGCGTTTGGTTTTTGCTGGTGGTTTGCAAGTATTATGACATTGTTTTGTGGTAATGCAGTATTATGATCATAGTTGCGGAGCTGTTGCCGTATTGTAACTGTGTATACTTTGGAAGTGTTTGAAGCTATGTTTGTAGCAAAGTAGTTGTTGAAGGTTGAGTTGGGTAGTTGTGATTCTGTAAATAACTGTCATATTCAGGTTGCCTTGAGATACCAGGTGGCGTATTCTAACTGTTTACAGTGTCCTGTTTGTGAAGGGTATGTTGAGAAGCCTGTGCATTCCTGTGGTTATTTGGACATCTGTGTACATTTTGAACTGGTACTACAAATTACAGATTTACGTGGTGGTACGTCCATATGTGTTGGAGTTGTATGATTATTGTCGGAGAGCTGGTGACTCATTTGCATAAGTCATGATTTCTGAGGTTACTGAGCATAATTTTGAACCCTCACACATAGCACTTTCCCTTCCACGTATCTAGTGGAACATACTGGTACTGTGCTTTGTGCAGACGTACTGTTTGCGTGAATGTACTCCTTCGGTTTATTGGGGATAAAATTGTCCAACCCACACTGTACTGCATTTTGTCAATGCTTCCAGTATGGTACTTTGCTTTAGGTCGATAGTGTGGAAGGAAAAATATTTTTTCCCACTTATGAAGGTAGTGGCTGGTGCTGGGGAGTAAGGTATAGTAGGTTTGTACATCAATGAGTAAAGTTTGGCTTCCAGAATATTAAGTAGGAATTTCCAAGATTTGCAGGTAGTCTGTGCTTTGGACTGATGGAAGTTTCATTGCATTCTCACTATGACGACTGTTTTGTAATGTATGCAGTATTGTGGACTCCATTGGTGGAGTCTCTGCTTGTGCAGAATTTGGACAGTAGTTACGTACCTGTTGGCGTACTCTAAATGCTGATACTTTGGAATTGTTTGATGCTATGTTCGTAGCACAGTAGTTGTTAAAGGTTCAGTTGGGTAGTTGTGATGCTGCAAATAACAGTGTCGTATTCAGGTTGCAGTTAGCTACCAGGTGGCGTATTCTAACTGTTTACAGTGTCCCGTTTGTAAAGGGTACGTAGAGAAGCTTGTGCATTCCTGTGGTTACCTGGACATCTGTGTACATTGTGAAGTGGTACTGTCCTTTTGCGGATTTACGTGCTGATATATCCATATATATGTGTTGTTGTTGTACGACTATTCTCAGAGAGCTGATGACTGATTTGCATTAGTGGTGATTTTAGAGGTTACAGATGATATTTTGGAACCCTCACACTTAGCACTTTCCTCCCACGTGTACAGTGGAAAATACTGCTACTGTGTTTTGGGTACTGTACTCCTTGGAATCATTGGGGGTAAAATTGTCACACACACACTGTAGTGATTTTCACAAGGCTTCATGTATGGTACGTTGCTTTAGGTCATAGTGTGGAAGGAAAAACATTTTTTGTCCACGTACGAAGGTACTGGTTGGTGCTGGGGAGTAAGGTATAGTAGGTTTGTACATCAATGAGTACATTTTGGCTTCAAGAATATTAACTAGGCATTTGCAAGATTTGCAGGTAGTCTGTGCTTTAGACTGATGGAATCATCATTGCATTCCCACCATGACGACTGCTTTCTAATGTATGTAGTATAGTGGCCTCCATTGGTGGAGTCCCTGTGTGGTAGATTATGGCAACAGTTGTGAAGGGTTTTTTGCGAAGTGATACCTGTCCGTGTGTGAAGGCAGTAAGTTTGCAGTTGTTTTTGGTACGATCAGCTTTGTATTTTAAGAGCATTAATATCACATATTGACTATGAGAGTGTATATGTAGCATTGAACGAATAGCCAAATTGCACGACATACCCAAAATGATACGTTTGCATTTTGCATTAGTTGCTGAAATGGAATGGAGTCAGTTAGTTATTGATACATACACAAAGCATAAGTTAGGGACTTGTTCCTGAATGACATGGTTGCACAGAGTGCATGTATGTTTCCACATGTAGGAAATGTGAAAGATTTCATTTATAAATATGTTTTTTCTTTCCAGTATTTGTAGTAAGTACATTAGAAATTCATGAGGATCTTCTTGTCAGTTTAAAGTGAATTTCACCATTCCAGTACTGTAGTCCAATTCTTGCCTTATTCCCGAGACACTGTAAATGGTGTAAGGATTACTTACTGCATTTCTGTGAAGGACCAGCATTTACAAACACAACTGGTCTGCGCCATTTAAATACATTTTCTCAATAACTGCTGGTATTTGGAATAGAACATTGATTGTTACATTTGCGTAGCAATTAACACCTGTTGTATTTGAACATGTGAATGGTCCAGCTACTTCTGTGTCTGAGCCCTTTGATGAAAGGGTAGGTGGTTTCTTTGCAGAGGCATTTCTTTTTGTGGGTGGAGTTGGATATGGTTTGTCTATTTTACTCCTTTTGTATTTGCTTTTGGTAGTTGCTGTAGTATGTTTATTTTAATTTCTTTGATGGTACTGAGCCAAAATCATTTAGTATTTCTGATGGAATGAGCCTTCTTTTCAAAGCTTTTGGTTTTGGATTGACATGCTCAGAAGCCACATCACAGTAAATAACATTACAAGCAGTGACATAATTGTTCAGCCAAGAGAATCATGTGCTGTGCAATATATACATTTTCACTTTTATTAATATGCAACAACTCAGTAGTTTAATGAACCATGAGGGTTTTTCTTCATAGGAAAAATTGCAAACAAAACCACTTCTAGTCACCTGCAATGTCAGCTGATTAGGCACATTGAGATAAAATGATTTACCGGGATCACACATTTTGTTAAAGTGGTGAAATCAGTATTTGGCCCAGACTTTGATTTAAGCACATGACTATGTATCTCCCCAGTGATAGGTTACAAATATTTTTTATGGTTGGGTTTGGAAAAATGACAGAAGAAACCAACCTGACATTATATACATTGTTATAGAAATAGGTCAAGCAAAAAGACAAGTATAGCTTCATATTCACCTCCTGAATGCACAATTAGGTATTCACATTGAAAGAGAATTCACTATATGGTAATCTGCTTGAGCCATTATTTTACATAGCATGCAGTGTTATACTCCCCTTCCATTTATTATCAACCACCAATTGCACCTTCTAAGGGACAACAGTCCTTACCCAGGCGCCCCTGAGTCTGGGTCATCAACCTCTAATGGGTTTATTGAAATGAGGTTGACACAAAGCTGAACCCAGGGTTGCTGGGGAACTAGTGGGAAACAGTGCTGTGCTTCCCTGCGCATTTAACTGTCACCCGAAAATTGTGAGCTGAGAAGACGTTGGACAGCGGATTCTGATTCAGAGGAAAAAAGTCAGGCCTTATTCCTGTCCCAAGCTGGCTGTGTGTGAGAGACACAGGACACTGGCCATGAAATTGGAACAGTCCCGCAAAATGCTGGATGGTTGGTGACCCTACAGACACACCCAGCCCTGTTCCCCGAATTGGGTTGCATCTGGGCTTGTTTAGCTACCAACTTGATATAAGGTGAACATGGATAACTCGCACAAAGGGGATTGCTGTCAACTATGTGGATCTTTTTGGCAACCTTATCTGCTCCCCTTTTACGCCTTACTCCTTTCCTTCCTGCTTCCTTTTTCTCTCATACAGTATTCTCTTTGCCCCCTCTTTTTTCCTTAGAAGCAATTTCCTATATACTATCCTACCCTCTTTTTGAACACTGTCATCCGCTAATCTTGCCTCATTACCTTAATTCTCCTGCCTTTCTCCATTTCTGCCTAAGGTTCTTTGTTATAAAGATCCCGCTCATTTTGCTGCTATTCGCATACTCATTTGCCTTCCTTCACTTAATGTTTCCCCTCCCTCGCTTACCCACATCCCACACCATTTGCCTTTAAATTGCTGCACCTCCACTCCTCATTCCTCACTCACTTGCCTACCCCTTCTCTCCCTGACTCTTTAGAACTCCATTATTCCCCTTTCTCCTTACTCTCCTGAACCCCCTGCTCTCTATTTCCCCTCCCTTTAATCCTCTTTACCCTGAATTTCCCCCACTCTTGCACCTCATTAACTATTGCCACATTATCCTGCCCTCATTCATTCTCTGTACTCATTCACCCTTTTACCCTTACCTGGCTCCCTTCAATCACTATCACCTGCCTTCCCTCACCATCATTCTCTCCCGCATGCTCCTGCCCTCCTTCATTCTCCACTCGTCTGTCCCATTAGTGTTCATGTTAGCTACTTATTCTCTATTTTCTCCCTCACTATTCTGCCCTTATTCCTTATCAATTTTCATGCACTGCCCTGCAGTGGGACCCTGTGAGCTGGAGGAAATACAGAGGTGCTGGTTTTGCATTAAGGGGTCTTTAAAGTGCTACAAGCAGAACCCAAAGAAGGTAACCCCTGGGATGTTTTCAGATTAAAAGGTTAACTCCTTTAAATCTGTGTTGTTCAATGACATTTCACGTGTGTGGGGTAATAACACCAGGGACATGCACAAAATGGCTCTACATTCAGTAGGAATTAACCCGCAATATCACCTCTTGTAATGTCCCTTCCCATGTTATTGCCTATTGTCTTGAACCCTATCATTTCCAAAATTAGCTGCAGGCTTGATCATTCAATATTCTCACCATTGACAGCAAAACCAGGCGAGGAGGCCCAGCTGTCTTGAGCTAGAGTCTCGAGTTAGAGGGAGACCCCCAAACACAACCTTCGCCGACTCTAGGCTCTGCCTCCATGACCCGCCCACCTGGAGCCCTCTGTCCCCACTGGGCCTTTTGCCTTAAATGGCTTGGAGGTAAGGTAAAGTCTTTGTTCCAAAAGGACTGTACCGCCTGTAGCCCTTGCCGCTAGAGGCAAAGCTGAAGGACTGGTTAGCAGGCTGCTGCACTGATAGCATTGATGATCTTGATACTCCTCCTTAATGGGTTGAGGCGGGATCAACCCTACAAGACAGGAGAGTTTGCAACCTTTATTCAAGTTAAGATGAGATTTTCGAGCACATTTTATATGGTGCTCAGAAAGTGCTTTATACTCAACACAGGAGGAAAATGCAGCAAGATGATGGCAACACCACTAAAATGGATATATACTTTAGATCTGTTAAGTTCCTTGATGAACACTTGATTCAATAACTTTAAGGGATATAAGAACCTATTATGGGAACAACTTTAACTAGATATATATTGATAGATTGGCCAAAAAAGTGGGCTATTTTGACTGGCCCACACTAGTATTTTTCATTTTTGCTATGGGCATTGCCCTATTACCCTATAGGCCAATCAGAGCCTGGCAGCTCATCCATAATGGATGAGGGGGCATCCACCCAGTGGCCCCTCACCTACTATGGAGAAGCTGAGCCAGCCCAGTGAAACACTGAGCATTCCCTCAGCAGCTTTATCCAGCTGAGGGAGTGCTCCTGGGCTGACTGAACTGTCAAAGGGAAACACTGTTTCCCCCTGGCAGTGCAGTTCACTTCCCCAGCTGCATATGCTCACTGAGCCATGCAAGGCCGGGGGCGTTTTGCTTCACCAGCTTTGCATAGCTCATTGGAAATGCTGGCTGGGGCACTGCATGTCTGTGCGATGGGGAGATCCTGCGCCTCCTCGCACATACGGACAGAGCAGCCTGGAGCAGGGCGTTTAAGCGCCCACGCGCAGGCCTCTGCAGAAGGTACGTTAATGTTAATTTATTTTGTATTTAATTGTGTATGGATGCGTGTATGCTTGTGTTATGGGTGAGTGTATGGTGATGGGTGCTCGTGTGATTGATAATTGCTGTGTGAATGTGTGGGTTTGTTTTGGTCCGTTGAGCTGATTCTGGTGAGTGGGCGGTAGAGGGGGGAAGGAGGGTTGTACAACAAAGGCATTTTAAAAATCCCCCTACAAACCTGCCAACATTAGTTCTCCTTCTGAGGCACTGTAGGGCCCAGGGGACAGGGATGGTATCTTTTTACTGGACATCTACCATAGATGATACATAGATGGGCAGCCCCATGCCTCATGGGCCCCCCAGCACCAATTGCAAACTGTTTGGCTTTTTATCCATTTTTTTTTTAAGTATGCTCTAAAATGCTACATTTGAACCCATTATTTAAAAAAAGTTTTGCGGGGGAACCCCTCCACCTCCGAAACTCCATTGATTGGTTTGGGCTCACTCGCTGTGCTCGGTCGCTATGGCATATCTGGTGGAAATATGTATGCCCCTCCACTTAAACAATTTACCAGCCACCACTGGCCCTGGGACTGTGCTGGGAGCAGAGTAGGGAAGATCAGGGACTGTGATGGGAGCAGGATGGGCGGGAGCCATGGGATAGTGCTGGGAGCAGGGTTTGGAAAACCCAGGGTCTGTGGTGGGGTGGGGAGAGCACAGGTACAGGGCTAGGTGTGGGATGAGGCAGGAGAGAGACTCATGGGAGCAGGTGGGGAGCCCAGGGACTATACTGGGACTAGGATGCAGTGACGGCACGCAACAGTTCATAGCCATTTGGACTTACTGACCATTTTGCATTTTGGGAAGGGGGGGAGGGTCCGGCCTGCCCACATTTTGCTGAGGGGGCAGGGCCCAGGTCTAAAAAGTTAGAAGACCGCTGGCCTAACTGGATGCCCGAGTGGGGTTGGAGTGTAGAGAGCGTTCAATCTTATGCAATGGTATCAAAACCACACTTCACATTACAAGGTATTCTTTAATGCGTCAACCTGCCAAGTTCGCCTCATCACGACTTGGGCGGTAACGCCGGCGCTATTAGTGCCGGCGCTATCTGCCCTACTGCCGAACTCCCTGGCGCTAATAGTTTGGCGGTAATATTAATCCCCATTCCCCATTGAGCCCATTCAGGAATGCCCCATTCCCCATTGGGCTCAATAGGGAAATTTCGCGCCTATACCGCCGGCGGATTTCCCACCGGCGGTACAAGCGCTCATTTTTGGCGGATTTCCCCCCAGCTCAGAGCTGGGGTGAAATCCGCCGAAGTACTGATTTGGTGGACCCTTAAATCCAGCGGTAACAGCGCTACCGCCGGATTTAAGGGTTACCGCCAAAGTCGTGATGAGGCCCACGCCATTCTAGTTTTGCACAACCGACGTCTGACTGACCCTTCAAAGCATTGCATATCACGTGGTTTTGTCATCCAAAGTCTTCTTTTGGAAACAATACTTGCCATGTTGTGTTTGATATTTATCTGCCATCTCTTACAGTACATAAATGTTAAATACTGGCGTTTATATGTCCTCTGTCCACGGCATTACTTTATATGGAAGGTATTTAGAATACAGGCAACCGATCTATATTTAATCTCAATTTTTAAATGTAACGTCCATCTTAATTTACTCATGTGATCATTCAGTTACAATTACACAGGACACAGCTGCAAGACAGTTCAACTCTTAAACGTACTTCTTCTGGTGAGGGTAGGGCTATAGTACATAAGTAGGAATGGTGTTTAAAAAAGAATGTATGAATACATATTGTTGTATGCGCCAGCCAATCATGTAGCTAATGGACTGATTGCTTGGTCTATTTCACCATTTGAGGCAGGTCTGCCTGCCATCCTGCCAGTCAGGCCATATCAAAACATATAGGAACTGGTCACAAGGCTGGATTTACACTGAATAGGATTATTTTAGCCTATTCATCATGGACTACATAAGCCTATTAGCGTTCAGTAAATTGGACATCCTTGTGCAAATGGTTTCTATATTGGACTACAGCTTAAACCCAGAATGCAAGGCTGTGTTTTACTGTGAAAAAGCAATTTCACAAATATGACAGTGTACTTCATAGCACTATTTTCACAATTATACTGAAGAGCATTATACTAGAGAGGAAAGGACTACATCAATGTGCCTACTCACGCTTTAGCCCATGTTCCTATCACAACCCTGCATATTTAGAATGTATGTTCCCAAGGCCTCTAGCTATAGGTCAAAAAGGAGCCCAGGGGCTTAATTTGGTTCTCTTAGGAATAGAACGTGCACATTCACTCGTCACTCCCCCTGCACCCCAGAGGACATGAATCACCCCTCTAACCAAGGGGACAGGCAGAATGGCCAAGCTCTCTTCTTCCCTTCCTACCCTGTGTCCCCAACACTCAGCTGGGGATTTATAAACTTTAACTAGTAGCAATCAATGTACACAAATCTGCCATCACATTATATTTAAAAATTCCAGGGCACGTTTTAGTCAGTCTTTTCCTGATTAGCATGCAATCTGATCCATTACCAACAACTTGATATGCTTTTCTACCATCACAACTATATATACTCCTCACCTCAAATGCAGTGCTTTTCCATTTATCGTGAAGCCCGGCCGCGTTAAGGGAGAATTTCTGTCTGCACTACTGTTTGGCTGTTTGCTGCTTTGATGCTGCACCCCACACTGCAACGCTATTCGATTTCTTCTGACAAAGCCTTTCAAGGTAAGAAGTCATATAGTCATACATTCCCCTTTTGCCCCTGTTCATCTGAGCTGCGCTGTGCTGGTGATTGTTATCTTCAAACCCAGGGTCTGCGGGGTGTGATTTCCTTACCACCCTTTGACCCGGACCTCGAATTAGGAGACACTTACAACGCCAGTACTCACCCCTCAAACATCGTGAAAATTACTCCTTACCCAGCACTCGCAGAGCGAGTCGCAGAATCTTTGGTATACGGACTCTGACTGCGGCTCCCCGACCCTGTGGCCTTGTAAACTTCCATTTCTGTGAACACTTCCGTCGACTGCCTATTGATTCCATACAGCGCTCGGAATTGCTCCAAACTTTGGGAATCCACATACGAGCTACTCTTCTTTTTAGAATGAGCCATAAGAAGATCAACATGAAACCAAAAGAGCTTTCCCAAACTCAAAATCCATCTGGCCCAAAGACCCGCCGCAGAGGGAAGATTGAACCGGAGCTACAAGAAATTACACCAGATATGAAGAAACAAGCTTCTATTGTGCAAGCATTTGCCAAACTGCCCAAAACAAAGACTGCGTCTCTCCCAGCAGCTAATGACACTGGAAGATCAGACTCACTGCCCCGGACGAACTTGAAAACACAGGCTGCCAAGGAAAGCGTGCATAGCAAAACGATCTCAGTTTTTGATATATCCTTTAAAGGACCACGAGATAGCACGTT
Organism: Ambystoma mexicanum; assembly: GCF_040938575.1. Lineage (NCBI taxonomy): Eukaryota > Metazoa > Chordata > Amphibia > Caudata > Ambystomatidae > Ambystoma > Ambystoma mexicanum. Next base: position 61,647,260 of record NC_090933.1, read on the forward strand.
AACAAATGGAAACCAGATGCTCTCTGTGCAAAGATTAATAGACTTAAACTCTCACAAGCTGACGTTTCCACACGCAATTTCCCCCCCAGCTCTACACACTACGATCCCACTTTTACATCACCAGCCTCCCCTGACCAGTCGTCAGAAGGTGCCAATGGGCGTGGAGAGCGATAGAGCCCCTTCGCCCCGAAGGAAGGTGAATCTCCTGCAAAGGATGGAGAAAACTAACGATTTACGTCAACCTGCTGGGGGCCTCAGTCCAAATCTCCCAGCTGATTGTCCTTCCAGCGCAGAACTCACTGCTGAACAGGAACATGCTCCACCTGCAGTTCCGGCCGAGGATTTCAAGATTAACAAAGCTCCCCGGATTGAAGCGTGTCTTGCTACCCCCCCCCTTATTTACAAGATGAACAAAATGCGAAGGAAATCGAACAGCCGACGCCCAGCAACGACTCTGTGAAAACAAAGTCGATGTCTGACTATCGACAGACAAAGAAGAAGCTAAACAGATACAAGACGTACATCCGGCTCAATCGTTAAAAGCAACCTGCCAGTCTATCTGTCGCCCACAAAGAATTTCAGGAGAGCAAACACCACAGGGTACAGCAGCGGTACCCATAAATCTACAATGTGTGAGTGATATAAAAGCAAACACAATAAATAGGAAAGAGAAAGCAATACGAGCAAGGGCGCTATGGCTACAATTGCAGGGAAAGAGGACAATGCAAGCCCTGCAACCATACGACAGACACCTCCAACCTTCAAACAGACCAGCACGATTATCGCTAGATATTGTAAAACTGAACTCGCTGATGACTCCTCCTCACAAGAAGAGGGGAGAACCCAAAGTTCACTTGAAAGAGACAATACAGCGACTACCATATTATACCTCAACCCGGACTGCAAACAAGAGGAAGAACAATCCTTTTTATACTGGAAAGATCACCAAATGGATTCTCATGAGGAAATTACTACCCATCCAGAAAAAGTGAAAACTCATATGAAGAGAGACTATACTCATCATTTGGAGAATCTATCTTAAGAACAAGACAGATCGGAAGAAAATCCAGTTTTCCCCCAACTCACTCGCCTCCCAACAGCAATGATAGAACTACAGAATCTCTTGATCACCATTACCTCACAATTACTAATACCATATATGAAACTGCAGGAGGCGAATGTCGAAGCAATAAAAGACCAGGCGACCAGGATCGCCCTGGTGCACACTAAACAGATCCATATAGAAAATGTTATTATTCAAATACAACAACGTTTAGATCAAGAAGCTGAGACGAGTTGCAGCTAGCAAGGTAGACTGGCTGAAATTGCTAGTGCTGATCCAGCAGAAAGACTACAAGCAACTACTGCACTGATGTCGCTCATGAAAGAGATGACGGAAATAACAACAAAGCTGTCTCAATCTGCAGTCATAGGACAAATCCCAATAAATCGACAGTCCCATTTGTAGCAAAACGAGCCATGGCATTAAAAAAACCACAGGCCTTCAGACTTTTCACGAAACAGGATGGTAAAATCACAAAAGGAAAACCCATGAATGAAAACAAACAAAATAAACGCCAAAGCGGTTCACAGCGTTTTTACGGAACCTGTCGACTCCTCAGCTTCCGTCAGGGTTTCTAACGCCTCAAACTACTAACCCCAATTCGTGAGAAATCCACACAACAGCCCAACATGGTGGAAATGAATCCAGAGATCCCAAAACAATGTCACCAAGATATGGCAGAACAACAAGCTGCTCTACTAGAACTGTCAACCTATACCATGGACTCAAGCCCCGACGATACAGCACCCACAAAAGAGCAGAACGTAAAAGACATGATCTTGCTGGATCAATACCCAACTGTTGAAAGTGATGCTGTACATCATATACATCTATCCTGCAATGAAATATAAGATGGCGACTTGACTTCTGAGCAAACAACCCCCCCATCAATAGACCACCAAAGGAAACCAATGGAAAATGGATACCGACCATACACCAATGAAGAGAGGAACTTTGTTTATCCGCAGTTGAAATCCCCATCTTCGTGGATCCTTTAAAAGTTCAAGAAAAATATGTGATAACACTATCACACTTGCGCTCCACAAACCCTACAGTAATCCTGAACCGAACAAACGTTCTTAGACTAAGTGGAGCTATTCCAGATTTAAAACATATACGCTCCCAGTACATAAAGCTGGTCAAATTCTTGGATAAGTATGATCTCGACAAAGTCGAAATAGAGTTAAAAACCCATGTAATAATTACTGAATTTTTAAGAACTGCTGATCAATTGGAATGCATTGGCTTTGAATGTAGAAGAAAGAGGGGCGACGATCAGAGGAAACCCGTCTGTGAAGAAAATGGACAATCTAGGACCTTTCAGGTGAGAATTAAGAAATGCACACAATGTCAATGACTCAGCAAGAAACGACAAGTCACAACAAGAAACAAGGTCCTATAGCTCACAAGATGTTCACTGCTACAGACAAGTCTTCTATGAACGCATGTATTTGAAGAGATTACTCTTTTCAACAAAATGAAAGTTACAGCTCGACCTCAGAATCTTCATAACAGCTAGAGGACGAAACCAACAGACTCCTAACCCTGACCTCATGGAACACAAGATGTAACAGTCACCTTTTCGAGCAAACTCACTCAAAGCTCCAGCATTCTCATATCATCTGTCTACAAGAGACGTGGCTAGTTCATGCTCCTACATGTGAAGGATACAATGTTTTTACCAATCCTGCCGTAGCACAATCAAAAGGCAGACCTTCTCCAGGACAGATAATTCTGGCAAAAATAAATTCAAACTGGTCTCCAATGGAGTCCAGAAACCTGAACCCATGGAGGCAATACCTAATACTCCAGAATATAAATGCTCCCTACAAAACAAAGACAAATTTAAACAGGCAGCAAAGCTAGTCGTCTTCAACATGTACGGGAACCTGCTAGCCGTAAACAAGTCGCTATATATGGACGCCTTTTTAACAGAACTAGACTTGATAATACCCAACTTAAGTACGATCGATGTCATCATATGTGGAGGTTTGAATAGCCACCTCTTTGATAAATCCGGCAGCTGGAAAGTCAACAAAGACCTTGATCCGAGAGCCAAAACCTGGGTCAAAGAAATGAGTCCAAGGAATCGCTCCCTAATTGGCAACTTTAATGGTCAAAATCTTCAAATAATTCCCGCCGGTGGGAAGCTCCTTATCTGCAAGGAGTGGTGCAATAAGTTTGACCTGCCACAGGAAGTTTTTCTGGCATATGATGTGGTGGTTCGTAGGATGGCAGAGTTATGGGAAGGAATTCCCGAAGAGCCGGTTCTTCGAGTATTACTAGATCAGATGGGGGTTAGGGAGTGCATCTCGCGGATATATATGGCTCTTGGGGAGGGGACGGCAGAGGGGGAGCTGAAGGTCAAGGAGAAGTGGGAAGTGGATATAGGGCGCTCTATATCAGGTAAAGAATGGGAGCAGGGGTGGGACTTGGTCCGGAAGTCATCGAGGAATGCCCGCTTTCAGCTGGTCCAATTCAATATTTTGCATAGGGTATATGTCACCCCACGGGCACTCAGGGCGAGGAATGGGGATCGGTCGGGCGAATGTCCTAGATGTGGTTCGGAGCGGGCGGGATTCTGGCACCTGGTGTGGGAATGTGGGGTAATAGTAGAATACTGGGTCGAGGTGCTTAAAGGAGTGAATGAGGTACTGGGAACCAACCTGGAACGGTGTCCGGAGACCTGTCTGTGGGGGAAGCTGCCGGGGGGGAAGCGAAACAAGGCACGGAACAGAATGGGCCAGTTTTTGCTCATATTGGCTAAGCGCCGAATGGCGATAGCGTGGAAATCGCCCCACGGCCCGGCAATCAATTTATGGCGGAAGGATGTGCGGAGGTAGGGGTTAGCAGAGTTAACGGTGCTGCAGAATGTGGAGGCGGGGGGAGGACAGGTAGGAGGTGACGGTCCATTGGTCCCAACTGCTAAATGATCTGGCAAAGGACAATGACTTGCGCCCACCGTGAAAAAGCGTGCGCAGGAGGGGGGACATGAAAGGGTTACGGGGGGAGCCCAGAGGTGTGAGCGGAAGGTGGATCGGCCCAATTCTCTCCGAACAATGGACACTAAAGGATGGAGTGCTGTGTCCAATGGAGAAAGAAGGAATCAAATGAGACACTGGGATGTGGGGGAGGAGGGACGGAGGGGGTCGCTGGGAGTGTTAATTGGTTGGATTGCTTGGTTCAATTACGGTAATGTGTGTGGAGGGACTGACATTTGGGGGAGTCAGGGAGGGTAAGGGGGAAGTTGTGGGATTGTTATAATAAAATACCAATAAAGAGTTTAAAAAAAAAACCTGGTCTCAAAGAAATGCAAAAGCAATATTGGATAACATCTATGTCTCAAACATATTGAAAACAAATGCAAAAACAGAGAACATAGTTAATACAAACAGTGATCATCATATGATCTCCTTTACATGCTCTCAAAACGAATGTCAACAGAAAAAGTTAAAACTGCCATCAATGGAATTAAACGCAAAAACTTTAAGACTCAGATTAAAAGCCTTTGACTTGTCCAGTCTATCAAAGATATATCAAGTAACACACAAAGAACCTCGAGATAAACTGAACTATGAATGGTTGTTCGAACCATATTACCAGCTAACAAAAGGATCAAATAATCAAAACAAGAAACATAACCATTATTATGATAGAGAAATAAGGAAGAAAAAAACAGAGCTGCACAAACTATGCAGACAATTGAATAGGAAAAAAACACAGGCATCAGACTCTTAATTAAAGCAGCCAAACAGACTTATCGTTACTGGCTAAAGGCACACAAAAGCATGATGCTGCAACAAGACTCAGAAAAGCTGCTCTTATGCCTCAATAACCGGAACACCCGAGATCTATGGAATCTGTTAAACCCACTACAAACAACACAACACCTGTTGATTCAAAATGTTACCGAAGCATGTTGGCTAGATCATTTTTACAAACTATACAGAAAGAGACAACCAGAAGAACCCATAGAAACACTGGTAACGGCTAGATGGCAAATAAGATCGAAAGACCAAATAAAGCAACTAATTATGAAGCTTAATCCCTCACGAGCTCCAGGGCCTGATGGGCTTTTGAATTAAAAAATAAAGGATCCTAGAGCTGATCAACCATCTGCAGCAAATACCATCGACATGGGGACAGGCAATCATAATACCAATATTTAAAAAGGGAGACAAACAAAACCCGGCAAACTACAGACCAATTGCGCTGTTAGATCCTATAGGGAAAATGTTTGCAACCATGTTATTGGGAGAGCTAACAGACTGGGCCATACAAGAAAAAAAGTTTTCCCCACGACAAACTGGTTTCGTTCAATCAATAGGTACCAACATCAACCTCTTCCTGCTGAACCTTGCAAAACACAAAGCCATGGCCAGTAATCAACAGGTCCGGATGACCTTTGTAGACCTCAACCTTGCTTTTGACTCGGTCAACCGTTGTCTGCTATGGAATAAGTAAGAAAAGTGGATATGTCCGGCACATATCTTACAGCCAAAAGAACTACTCTATTCCTCAACTAAAATACGAGTACGGCTAACCAACGACGGAATACTAACATCTTACATTGAGACATGGAATGGTCTCAAACAAGGTTGCCCTTTAGCGGGGACGCTTTTCAATTTATTCACAGCGGATCTACAAAGAGAAATGATACTAGCATCAACAAATCTGCCAAGAATAAATTCAGCGAGATTATCCCTGATGTTATATACGGACGATATTATTTTTCTAGATAAAACCCCAAAAGGCCTACAACACAACCTCAACGCTTTCGGAGATTACATGGCCAAAAAGGAGCTAAACATAAACACATCAAAAACCAAAATAATAGCCATCATGAACCCAAAAAAGAAGGAAAGAAAGCCTGTGCTAACTATAAACGGATCCCTCATTGATGTGGTTTTTCGTATAAATATTTGGGGATCATCATTTCTCATACAATGTATGAAAAATAATGGGAGGGGCAACTAAGAAGCAAAGTAATGACCCTAGCAAGACAAGGCTACATCCTCAATGAAAAGTATGGATCGTTTTCATACAGACCGATGATCACATTCTACAGGAGCAAAGTCATCCTGATCCTGATTTATGGTAGTGAAACACTACTAAAATTACCGGATAAAATTTGGCCTATTCTCAAAGCTCTATTTTGGAGAAAAATAATGAGGCTGCCACAATCTTTTCCAGTAGCACAGATCCCTTTGAAATAGCATTGCAATCCTTTCCTCAGTTGTAACATGGAAAAAGCTAGACCTGTTCAGAAAAATAACAGGCGAGGAAAAAGTTGCCGCTCTGCAGATATATAGAAGCAAGACAAATGCTATCGGTGCGAGAGTTTTGACAGAATGGAAATATCAGATGTCACAGATTCTAGAAAAAGAAGAAATAGAGTTAGAAATGTTACTACTGAGACTGCAAAATGCCAAGGAAAAGATCAACGACTGGATAAACACCAACACACAGAATAATCGATACAAAGACAATCTGATTCCAGAAATAGAAGTGAAAGCGATTAACGAACTACCTCCATGCCTGTTTCTAAAGAACTATATTCACAAAACTACGCTTAAATATATTACCAACAAGAGAAAGACTAGCGAGAATGAACCAAAAAGGCCAAAAGTTGCTCCCTTGCAGAGCCTGTAAAAATCAAGACATCACAGAAACATTGTCTCATTTTATAATGGTCTGCCCTGCTCTTCAAGACGAGAGAAACATTTGCAGGACTTATTTCGAAAACGGAAATGAAACTCTGAGCGCAGAAGACAGATGGGCCCGGATCTTGTTGGGTCAAGACAAAAAGATGATCTTGATAATTTCTCATTTTTGGAACAAGATCATGGATACAATTTTCATAGGATGAACTAAAACAAAATGAGAAAATGTTAGTACATTGTCTAAATGTCTTCCAAAGATGAGTGGTAACACAAAATGAAAAGTTTAATTTTAAACTAAACCATTTTTAATAAAAAAATAAAAAAAATGTATCACCCATCTGTATCCTGTTACCACTTAACTGTCCTTGGCCTTTGTCCCTTCTCTTCTACAGACCACGGTTTTATTATCTAGATAGGGGCATAATGGATTAGTGACTTGCAAATCCAGTTATTCATCTTGGATAGCTTCACTAATACGCACTGACTATGTATAAACACAGTCAGCTCCATTTCAAATTAAAAGTTATTGTCATCATCTCTTCCAGCACTAACGTTTCCTCTAGGAAAGGGTATTTTTGAAGTTAAGACCTCCTCTTCTTCATAGAAGGCAGCTAGTGGGTCCTAGTGTCGCTGCATTATCATACTACCCACCGACTGGACTACACTCGCCCTTTGCACACACTGCATGCTAGAACTGGCTTCCTGAAGGCAAGACATATTCTACCACGTTGTAGCAGGCTGCTGAGTCCCAAGTCACCTCACTGTCACACTGCCTGTAACCTGCCATCCACCAACCCTTCAAATGAATAAATTGTCATTGAGGGCATCTTAAAACAATCTACTGTGCACAGTAGGGCTAAGAAGCTATTGTATGTGGTCAGTTAGGGCTATAAAAGAACAAATGACTTACCTCTGATAATGTTCTTTCTACTGGATGTTCCTCTGATGGATCCCTCATCTTTGATATACATATAGTGTGCTTGCAGTCTTGGAAAGTTTTTTGACAGCATCGGGCAGTGTGTGGTATCGAGCCGATGTCCCTCGATGGTTTCCATTCCTGCGCTGGGGCGTGATGTCGATAATGGCATAAATAGTACACACTGCATCAGTTGCCTCAGTTCTAGTTTTTCCCTCTTTCTGCACAGTCAACTGAGGATTATGAAAACTTTCATAGGTGTTGAAAGAGAGAAGTGTATTAAAACATTCACCCAAAGTCAGAGGGGTAGGATGGAGGGCAATGAGGAATCCATGGAAGGAACATCAAGTAAAAAGAACATTACTATGAGTAAGTAATTTTTTCTTCTGATGGAGTGTGACCTCCCACTGATTCTTCAACCTTTGATGAACTCCAATAGCAGTTTCATAAATGGCGGTGGGAGAAGTGCATTTTTAAAGGGAAATGTGGTGGGGGGCACTACGGTTTAAGCCCCAAACTCACATATGAAGTGTTGTGTAAATTACAAGATTTCAGTGTTAAATACTACTTTTGATGCAAAAGGGTATAGTCTCCGGGCCTGAGGAGACTCAACACAACTCTAGTTCCACCAAATCTGTTGTTCTCAACAGGTTACCCAATTGCACTCTCTGTGGACAAACGTCCTAAATTCTTCACATTCTTAGATACATACTTGTATAAATCCAAACTCAATGTTTAACAAACATATATACTGAAAAAAGAAATCTTTAGCCAAGGGGGCTTGCATGTAGTAAACTAAAAAAGATTGAGATTGGGTGTATCCCCACCCAACAACCTCAAAATGTAACCTCAAAATTATGTTTTCGGTCACTTTTGTTCATAGATCAACCATTTCCTCACAACATAAATCAGAAAAAATGTGTTAAGTTTTTACTATATTATTTTCTATAGACAAACTCCATTTTGGTTAACATAATTGCAGATGCGTTTCGGATATAACATCCATCATCAGGGCTTAGAATTGTATTTTCATCTCAACTTAGTAAAACAACATTATCATTTTCAACGGTAGACCTATAATACATAACATGTAAGAATTTTTACACTTTTAAAGTTGTCATTTGAAATCATCAAAATTCTATTCGAAAGATGCACTTGTTGCTATCAAATGTCACTTAACACTAACCTCAAACGCATATGGTTTGGCCTTGAAATATATCCAGCCTGTGTGACGAAATAAATAACAATTGTTTACCCCCCGGGTTCCTGTCACTTAAAATTTGTCATTCAGCCTCATGCATAGCATATTATGTAATAGTAGGGGTCGTACTCACCCAGTGTTAGCCGTTGCCGGGAGGATATTAGGTGGCCGGAGTATTACTCATAGAAGTTTCTCGTCACTCTGTAGAGGATTAAACATGGAGAAACCATGTTATGGGTAATGTAGCGTTGAAAGCATGCACATCTACGTAGCATAATACCATAAGTGTTGGCATGTGTCTATTGTTCGCAATTCAGTGGGAAGGAATCACTATGGCGGCAAAAGTAAACCAATCTGGAGAGTAACAAAGTATCCCTGGAAGATTAGAGTCCAACCTGCTGTAGCAGATTGCTTCACACATCATGGACTATACAATCTGTCACTTATTAGAAGGTAAAAACATATAGCAGGAATACCTTATCCATCTTAGTATGGGACTTAATGCTTACTGTTCATGGTTCTAAATGTAAAGTTAGACTTCCTAAGGGTTTGTGTTACTTACACGGAGGGCGGGCGAACAGCCGAAAAACGGCTTAATGCCCCGCTTCCATGTTAAAGATCCTGGTGGCCAATTTATCCCTGCTGGTGCATGGCTATACAACAAATGGGCAGCGGCCATCCATCTGCTGGGCACTCCAACACAAGAGCCAGAAACAACCAGCAAGATAGAGACACAGATATCTCGTTAGATTACACCTACACGACTCACTTAAGAAAGGTAGCAGCTGGCAATAATCGAATATATAAATCAATCATACCAGTGATTCCATCAAGTATGGTATGGATATTGATATTTTATTTCTAACCCGCTCATACATATCAGAGCGCGGCAAGGGAAAGGGAACAGGGGGAGAACAAAAAACAACGATCTTACTAGGCCCAGTGACATTGAGAACGCGCAAGTGCATGAGAAAAGGAGAGTGCGGAGCAAGGAGAAAAACAGATGAATAATAATAAACAAATACATTAATAAACAATAAAGGCAACAGACAATGGTAGTGCAGCCAGCAAGTGGCAAGTGCAGGATTTAAGGCAGCAGGCTGGGTAGGTCTGATAAGTGCAGGAACAAAAAGGGGGCAGGGAGGACTGTATGGGTACAGATACAGAACCCAGTTCAAAGAGGAAAGAGGAAAGAGGGTGGCCAGGTGCACAGTACCGAGGGAGGCAGAAGCAAAGAGGAAGGTCTTGAGATGCTTCCGGAACCAGAGATGGTTCTCCTCATGTTTTAGAGTGGTAGGGAGGCTGTTCTGGAGAGAGGCCCCAGCCGAAGACATATCTACCTCAGCTTGTTTCTTAGAGAAACAACTGACCCAGAGGGAGTTAGAGGTACAGGAGCGGAGACCTCAAGTTGGGAGGTATTTGAACAGGGATAGCTGAAGGTATGTTGGACCCAGGCCCCAGAAAACCTTGTGAACAATGCAGAGGGTTTTGAATTTAATCCTGGCATCCACTGGGAGCCAATGGAGAGATTTCAGAGCTGGAGAGATACGATCCCGGGGCTTGAGGCCAAGGACAAGTCTCTCAGTCCTGTTCTGGATAAGTTGCAAAGGGCGGAGAGTAGAGGCAGGTAGATTACCTAAGAGGCTGTTGCAATAGTCCAACCTAGAGAGAACCAGTGATTGGGACACAGTGAGCTTCTAGGGGAAGGAGAGGAAAGGCAGAGTTCATCTGAGGAGGTGCAGTAAGAACTTTGCCTTTTTTGAGACATCAGCGAATTGGGCGGAGAAGGAAAGTGTGGAATCAAAGGTGACACCAAGGTTCTTGGCCTTGCAGGTGGGGATAGGAGGTGGGCCAAGGGAGGCCGGCAAGAGAGTGAGGGGAAAGGATGGTGATGGAGTGTCGATGAGGAGGATCGCCATCTTGCTGGCATTTAGACAAAGATAGTTGGCAGCACACCAATTATACATTGATTAAAGTAAAGAATTCATGCTGTAGCTCAAGAGTTTCATGCCACATATGTGCACTTTTGGCCAGCTATCATTATGGATTCATATTGTGCAAAACCGCTCTTCCAAACTGACCATCCTGACTCGACAGTGTCCAAACAGGACTAAGTTGCAGCATTACAAATGTCCTGCAATCGTAGGCCTATTTAGAGGGCCGGTGTAGTTGCCATTCCTCTAGGGGAACAGGCCCTTCGATTTTCAGAAACATAATTTCCAGCCATAGAGTAACATTCTCAAATGCACAGAATGATCCAGAGTGACAAAGTTTGTTTATTAGTACCAGGCAAGGGACAATGAGATTGTAACATGCAATCTCATTGGCTCTCACCAGGGCGTTACCCGGGAATCCCTCTCCCCTTAATGTTCCTTCCTTTTTATCCCCGGCGGGGAGGAGGGGATTTGTGGCAGCCACTCAGCCAATGAGGAGGCTTGGAATAGGGTAATCCCTGCTCCGAGACACCACAAGGCTGGAGGCTGCCATCTTCCCCCTGCAGGAGATTGAGGTAAGTGCTGTTCCCTCCCAGCGTGTGCCCCAATCCAAAGTATCCCCTCCCCATCCTCCCAACCCCACTTACCTTTTTTTTTGCCCATTTTGGGAGTGGACGCGCTGGGAGCACTTCCGTCCCCAGCGTGTCCGCTCCCGATCCTCGACAGGCCATCATGGAAAGGAAGAAGGGACTACACGTAGTCCCTTGTCTGCTTTCCATGGTGGCCATTTTATTTGTTTACCTTTTTACATTAATTTCCAATGGCTGCCATGGAAAGGGAAAACAGACTTTGTTTTCCCTTCCCCGGCGTTCATTTTTTTGATTTTTTTTTTCTGTTACGAAACGCTGCAGCGTTTCAAAACAGAACAAAAATGCTCTTAGTACCCGGTAATGCTCTGAATGGCCGGGGTACTAACAGCAATAGGCAACGAGTAGGGTGGGCATTACCACTTCAGGTAATGCCCCAGGGCCTTCGTTAACTATGGGCCCTGGGGCATTACCTGAAGTGGTAATGCCCCCCCTGCTCGAGGCCTATTGCTTAAGTCACAGCCCGGCTTAGCCAGTGGCCAGTATAACCAATACAAAGTTGTTCACCTTGCCTGGCATTTGCCATCCTAGGAATATAAAAGCTAAGAGCCCTTTTAGAATCCAGCCTATGTAACCTCTCTTTCTCCTTAGAAGGGTGAGGGGGTGGATACAATTCTAGCAAGGTAGTTCATTTAGAGATACCACATTGGGAAGGAAGGAGGGACAAACCCTCAAAACTAACTTCTCCTTGGAAAATATAGTAAAAGGAGGTTTACATGACAAAGCTTGCAGCTCACTCATTCTGGAACAGAAGTGATGGCTACTAGAAAGATCGCCTTCAAAGTTAATAACCTGAGTGGACATGAATGGAGAGGTTTAAATGGAACTCCCATTTAAAAAGTTAATAGCAGCTTTAACTCCCACGGCTGGACAAGAAAGGCGACCGGTTGGAAAGTATTTTTCAATCCTTGAGGAATTAAATGACAATTTGCATCTTAAGGTAAGAGCCTTGCTCTGGAGTGCGTTTACAAAATGGATAATGCCACCAGGTAGCTCTTGACAGTAGGCACCTGCAGCAAAAATGTGTATTGCAAGCAAAAGGGTCAATATCTTTAGCTCTAAACCAGCAGCAAAACTTGTTCCAACAGCAGCCATATAGCGCTTTTGTTGCTGGTCTTCTGATCGAAAACAACACCGTCATCACATCTTCCGGGAAGTCCCAATCTTTGTACCTTAACCTCTCAGAAACCAGGTGTGAAGGTTCACAGTTCTGATTTCTAGGTGAAGAAGACAGCCTCCCTCTTGTGAGAGCTGGTGCACTCTCTGGGGAAGACTGAATGGGGGCAGATGGACATGTCTAGAAGCTCCAGGTACCATGTCCTGCTTGCCCGATCCGGAGCAATCAGGATCATGAACTTTCCGAACTTCCTCAACCTCCTGATGACATGAGGAATGACTAGGACGGGTGGGAATGTGTTGGAAAAGAGACACAGTCTTCCCACCCCACTAGGCGATCCTGAATAAGACACAAACATTAGAAAACACATTTGGGGAGCAGGGGGAGGAGGGTGCCCACAAATGGGGTGATCAATCGCTCTGATGCATGTATTAGAAGCTATAGAAGAGACACAAATGCAAATGCCATCTTAGACAAATGGCAGCCATCCTGGAACATGGGCCCAAGGGCGGCAAACAGTATAAGGTGCTTTAATATTAGGTCCCTCGACTGAGTGTGAACAACACTCCGACCCCAGCCAGGCCCCACACAGCCCATGAAATTCTCCATTGTTCCAAAGAGTTACAGGCCCTTGTACACGGGAAAGAATGTGCCCTGCAAGGTGATGAGAAGGGAGCAGTGCACCTCTTGGCAGTACCATCCTGCGAGACAGATAGCAAGACCCCATACCCCCAACGATCCCTGCAGAATAGCAACTAAATTATAGCCCAAAACTAAGGTGGAGGACCGTGAGCTGCTGATCTATCTGGGAGTAAGTGAAGTGTGTATAAGTTAGTGTGACCTCGGTTCTCCCCCTGAGCCCATCCCTGTATCTGCCTGGTGCATTGTTACAATCCGAAGAATAACATTGTACGTCAGAGTAGCTAATTAATTGTTAGGTCAGCTCCCCGTGGATGACGAGCCCAGCAGCACCCACGTGAACAAAGATGGACAGATGAAGATGGACCAATGGCCTGGCATCCGATATGGAGCAGGCCCTACAACTCTAGGACTCCACCAAAATGCATTATAGAACTGTACTAGATACGATGACGTCATTAGTGACGCTGTGTGTGCAGATATTGCATCACCCAAGCCAAAGATCCTCAGAACGTTCTTGTGCAGCAGAGTCCTTTGCAGATATTGTTTCTGTTTTGTGGGAATAAACACTTGTTACACCTTTGTAAGTGCATCTTTAGCCTTTTTTCCCTAGTGGGTTGTATTTTTTCTGTGTGAGCGTACAGGAGCCTGCCTTCAATACTTACAGGAGTGGAAATTCTCAAACCACTACGAACACGTCCCCCATAGCTCCTCTCTAATGAGATTCCCTTGAGCAGAACTGTTGATATTGTACATGAAAAGATCCCCTTGAGGGGTTCCCCAAAGGGTGAAGATCTCTAGAAAGACTCCCTGAGCTAACTCCTACTCGTGGGAGACGGTGCTGTCTGCATAGAGCGTCCCCGATCATGTTCTCTTCTCCGGCTAGGTGAACAACCGATAGACATTTCATTTTGAAGTGCCCAAAACCAGAGCTGCATTGCCTCCTGCACAGTGGTAGCAACCCTACACCACCTCTCATAATGAGGTAATGCATGGCCACTGGGTTGTCTGGCATTATCAGGAAGTTCTTCACTTGTATGAAAGGCAAAAAGGCCATCAGCTCTAGTTGGATTGCCCTCAGCTCTAAAAGATTTATGTATAGTCCGGATTCTGATGGGGACCAAAGTCCACTGATCATGAGATCACTCATGTGAGCTCCCCATCCCGAGTGATGAATCTGTGTCTACTCTTATCTCCGGCCATTGTTGCCAAAAAGATCCCCTCATAATCACATTCTCCTTGCCGGCCCACCAGAGGAGATCCTTTCCAACCTTGCTCAGGACCTGAAGGCCTGTCATCCTGCATGAGAATTGTGCCATTGATATTTGAGGGCCCACTGGAGGGACCTCGTTATTAAGTGGGCTTCAGGCACCAGAAAAATGTAGGATGCTATGAGGCTCAGCAACCTCAGAAAGTCGAATGCCACAACATTGTCAGGGCTGGGGCAATTGGCAGTGTTTTGGGGGTTTTGGGGGGAGTTAAGAGGGCTCTGGGGAGTCCAACCACCTTGTCCAGGCGTGTTCTCCTTCCATTTTGCAGAACAAAGGCCCAAGGAAGGAGAACCGCCCAGAGACTACATTGCCCAGCAGGCCATGCGCTTCACGGGCCTGCTGGGAGGAAAAGGACCACACGCGCGCTACTGCGCATGCGCGAGCCGCGCCCAGGGAGGAGCGCTCGTAATCCTGGCCATCGGCGAGAGAGGACGTGTTTCCCTCGAGCTCCTGCAGGCACGCCTACGCGGGGCACCGCCCGCCAGCTCTACCCCCGGCCCCGCGTACATGAAAGAGCTAAGTACAAGTCTTTTACTTAGACAGCTGATTTCTCCCGTGGGGAGTGAACGTGTTGCACGCTGAGGAATTATACTGTTGACGTTTTCGGAGGCACGACATTATTGCATGCAAAGCATGATACTAACCCAGAGTTGGAGTTAGCGTGGCGGTGAAGCAACCGCACCGTTAACAGATCTTTAACCCTTAGGGAACGTTCCGTTGGAACGGCAATTCCGCACGCACGTGCACTGACTTTGTTTTGCTATTTTCAGCTCATTTGCTTGATCGGATCGGTGAGACATATCACGCCTATCAACCACCCGAAAAGGCCGAAAGACCTAGAACTCCACAGAAC
Organism: Ambystoma mexicanum; assembly: GCF_040938575.1. Taxonomy (NCBI): domain Eukaryota; kingdom Metazoa; phylum Chordata; class Amphibia; order Caudata; family Ambystomatidae; genus Ambystoma; species Ambystoma mexicanum. Next base: position 61,662,564 of record NC_090933.1, read on the forward strand.
ATTGAGCTAAGTGCTTTAGCACCTCGTGTGCATGTTATTTGTTTGTTGCGACTTGCACAGGGTGTGGCGGGGAACATGTAATCTGCATATTGGTGGGGAGGCAACCACGATATGATGTGAGGTTGGTAGGGTTTGCCTTCATGAAGTAATGAGGGCACAGTTCATGTTTGAGAAGGCAGTGTGAAAATCAGTCAATACTAGAGAACACTGTTCTAGGTGCAAGCTGGTCAGAGGCTCCAGTACAAAGGCCTTCAAGGAGAATTTCAGTGAGTGATGTTAGTGTGAAAGTGTGTGTGCGAAGTCAACGCCTACAACCATCCGCAAGAGGAGCCTTGGAGCCGAGGAGCATGTTTCCCTGAAACCCCCTTTCCCATCCATTGTGATACCCTAAACCTCTCTCCGGTTATCCTGAACTCCCTCTACCCATCCATTCAACGAACCCTAACCCTCTTTCCCCAGAGGGTTGCGGTGGCCTGCGGTTTTCATTTCCCAGGTGCCAAGACCCAATGGGGAGGGAGGAGTTTGTGCTGCCTCTGCGCCTGTCAAGAGGAGTAAGGATCTGACAGAATTACGAGCCCACGTATTCTTCGGCGCCTAGGCAGCACAATCATGGCAGATGTAGTAGCCCTTCTCCAGGACCTCAAGGCTGAATTGGCAGCAACCAGGCAGGACTATCAGAACTTAGCAGGTCAAGTCCATACCCTGACTATCCAGACTCAGGCCAAAGCAACGCCCTTGCCCAGACAACCCCCACCAGTGCCAGTACAAGTGCAGGTAGCCACGGAACCATCCCTGCCCCTTGCTGCACCCGAAAGATACCATGGGGACCCACAGAAATTTAGCCAGTTCATCATGCAGTGTCAGTTGCATTTTTTGACCAAGCCAGGAATTTTTAGAACCGCACAAGCCCGCACAGCATTCGTAATATCCTATCTCACGGGGGATGCAGCTTCTTGGGCAACACCACTGGTTCGCAAAGACGATGCCTTATTGTACAACTGGGACACCTTTGTAGATGAATTCGGTAAAATATTCAACCGTAGGGCTGCAACATTGATTAAAGATCGAGAATTGCTGACACTGAGGCAAGGAAGCAGAGACCTGGTTTCGTATGTCACGGCTTTCAATCGATTGGCTGTGGAAACTGATTGGCCCCAGGAAAAGAGAATGGCCCTGTTCTATCAGGGTCTACGGGAGGATTTGAAGGATTTAATCGCACAAGTAGACCCCCAACCAGAAGACTGTTCCACCATGATTGATCTGGCATTACGATTAGATCAGAGACAAAGTGAACGTCGCCAAGACCGTCGTAAATGGGACAGTAAGCCTATGGTTCGGCTAGACCAACAGAAAAACTCCAAGTTATCCGAGAAGGGAACCGAGGAACCGATGCAGATTGGAACCATACGAGGCCCCTTAACTAAGGAGGAGAAAGAGAGAAGAAGGAGAGAGAAATTATGTCTTTACTGCGGAAAGTCGGGCCACTTCGTCCGAGAATGCACCAATAAACCATCCACCAAAGGAACCCAGTTGGGAAACGCCCCAGCTCGTCCGTGAGGGGGGTGAGGGCGAGCGAATCTGAAGATACCCCAAAGATGATAGCAAATGTTCATCACACTCCGTCAGCTCACATTATGCTGGCTGGCCATCTGGAAGTACAAGGAAGGCGCATACCAGTGTCACTGATGGTCGACTCAGGGGCCACTGGTAATTTTGTAGACGATCAAGTAGCTAAAGAACTAGGACTTTCATTGGTAACCAAAGAACAGCCAGAGCAAGTGAAATCAGTGGATGGATCACCGTTGGTTTCAGGCCCAATTACTCAGCATACACAGCCCATGCAATTAAAGTGTGGGAAGGGACATCAAGAAAGTATTGAGTTTGATGTGATTTCTGCACCACAATTTGGATTCATTTTGGGCCTAACTTGGCTAAGACTCCACAATCCAGCCGTGGATTGGGCCGCAGGAACTCTGCAGTTCTCGTCAATGCATTGCCAGACTAATTGCAGTGTGGGGCAGTGTCGTCCCCACTACGTAGGAGGCAACACAGAAGTGGTTTTACCTGAAGAGTATGTAGAGTATCGGGATGTCTTCAGTAAGGTGGCCGCCGAGACTTTACCACAACACAGGCCATTTGACTGTCGCATAGACCTAGAAGCGGGCGCTGTGCTACCTTGTAGCAGAATATACGCACTCACAGAAGCCGAGAATGAACATCTGAAGGAATACATCGAAACCAATTTAGCAAACGGCTTCATACGACATTCTACGTCCCCGGTATCCTCCCCTTTGTTTTTCATACCAAAAAAGACGGGAGACCTGAGGACGTGCATCGATTATAGAGCGATAAATCGTATTACCATCAAAAACCGTTACCCGTTGCCCTTAATCCCAGTGTTGTTGGACCAAGTACGAGGATCCACCGTATACACGAAGTTGGATCTGCGAGGCGCGTATCATCTGGTGCGCGTCAGAGAGGGCGACGAATGGAAAACGGCCTTTCGGACCAAGTTTGGTCTGTACGAATATCAGGTCATGCCCTTCGGGCTGTGTAACGCCCCAGCAGCATTCCAGCACTTTTTAGACGAGGTGTTACGTGGTTACTTAGATGTCTTTGCCATCGTGTACATCGATGATATCTTAATCTATTCTCGCAACGCTGCTGAACATCAGGGCCATGTGAAGGCTGTCTTACAGAGGCTACGGGAACATAAGTTGTATGCCAAGCTTGAGAAGTGCCAATTTCATCAAACCACAGTTGAATTCCTAGGATTTATCCTGTCACCTCAAGGCATCACAATGGATCAAAAGAAAGTGCAGGCCATTGCCAACTGGCCCTCTCCGAGTTCAGTGAAGGACATTCAAACGGTGTTAGGATTTGCTAATTTCTACCGCCGGTTTATTGACGGTTTTGCCAAGAAGGTCCAACCCATTACACAACTACTACGAAAAGGAGTTCCGTTTCAATGGAACGAAAAGGCTGAAGCAAGTTTTCGCACTTTGAAAGAAGCGTTCGTGACAGCACCAGTGTTGCAGCATCCGGACCCTGCTAAGCCTTACGTCATAGAGACCGATGCATCTAGTTATGCGGTGGGTGCTATCTTGTCGCAGCGTGACAACAATGGGCAATTACACCCAGTCGCTTACTATTCGCGAACATTGTTACCGGCAGAACAAAATTATGTTATTGCGGACAAGGAATTGTTGGCTATTAAGGTGGCCTTCGATGAGTGGCGTCATCACCTCATGGGAGCCCATCATCCCATTACCATCTATACCGACCATCGTAATTTACAATTCTTGAAATCCGCCAGGGCGCTTAGTCCACGACAACTCAGGTGCGCCATGCAGTTCTCAGAATACGACTTCGTCGTCACATATCGACCTGGAGTAGAAAATCGAAAAGCAGACATACTCTCTAGGTATCCAGAGGCAAATTCGGCTCTATCAAAGACCATAGAAGAACCCAAACCAATTGTGGACCCGGCACGAATAATTGGAAGTGTGGTGGTAGACGCCATATTTGAAAAAATCCGAAAAGCCATGTCAGTGCAAGATCTGGTGCAATGGGCTAGCAGGAATCAAGAGCAAACTATCAAGGAAGGGTTACCATTTCACAAATCAGCGCTATACTTACCTACTATACCGCTTCGACAACAAGCCATCAGGTGGTGCCACGACTCCCCTTTCGTGGGTCATCCGGGAACACTGAAAACCAAGGAGCTAATCATGCGTCATTTCTGGTGGCCTAGTGTACAAAAAGACGTGAAGCAATATATATCAAGATGTGAAACCTGTTTGAGAAACAAAACTGAGCACAGAAAACCTGCAGGTCTGTTGCAACCCCTTCCAACTCCTTCGGCACCATGGCACACGGTATCGTTGGACTTAATTGTCGAATTGCCACCAAGTCGGGGGTTTACAGCTATACTGGTTGTTGTGGACTACTTAACCAAAATGGCTCATTTCATACCGTGCAAAGGCACACCAACAGCCAGCATGTTAGCAAACTTGTTTTTACAGAACGTGGTACGGCTTCATGGTATACCGTATGGGATAGTTTCAGATCGTGGACCTCAGTTTACTTCGCGATTCTGGCAGGCTTTTTGCAAAACAGCAGGGATTGAGATTCGGTTGTCCACCAGTTACCATCCAGCAACAGATGGTCAAACCGAGAGACTTAATCAGACGTTGGAACAATATTTGCGTTGTCTAACTCAAGGAAAAGAACACGAATGGGCAGAAGTAATTTGGTTGGCCGAACTGGCTTACAACAACGCCGTGCATGCATCAACTAAGGTCACCCCGTTTTATTGTGCTTATGGCTACCACCCACGATTTCACCCTGTGCGCTGAATCTCGCTAAAGCCACTTACAAACACCATGCTGACAAGAAAAGGAGACCAAGTCCACCATACCAGGTGGGGGATCAAGTGTGGCTTTCGACACGCAATCTTCATCTACAGGGTTCCCGCAAATTTAGCCCTCGTTTCATTGGCCCATTTCCGATTAAAGCTCTGGTTGGCCCTGTGGCAGCGAAGTTAATCTTACCCCCATCCATGAAAATACACCCGGTGTTTCACATCTCATTACTCAAACCAGCCCCAGCTTCTATAACATCCAAGAAACCTCCTCCGATCTTGAGAGACGGCATTCCAGAATATGAAGTCCACAACATCCTAGACTCACGCCGTAAACAGGGATCACTCTGGTATTTGGTGGACTGGAAGGGGTATGGCCCGGAAGACCGCTCATGGGAGCCCGCTAGTAATGTTCATGCTCCTCGGCTCCTCCGCCAATTTCATGTGTTACACTCCACTAAACCAGGACCTACTGGAGGGAGGGGGAGTACTGTCAGGGCTGGGGCAATTGGCAGTGTTTTGGGGGTTTTGGGGGGAGTTAAGAGGGCTCTGGGGAGTCCAACCACCTTGTCCAGGCGTGTTCTCCTTCCATTTTGCAGAACAAAGGCCCAAGGAAGGAGAACCGCCCAGAGACTACATTGCCCAGCAGGCCATGCGCTTCACGGGCCTGCTGGGAGGAAAAGGACCACACGCGCGCTACTGCGCATGCGCGAGCCGCGCCCAGGGAGGAGCGCTCGTAATCCTGGCCATCGGCGAGAGAGGACGTGTTTCCCTCGAGCTCCTGCAGGCACGCCTACGCGGGGCACCGCCCGCCAGCTCTACCCCCGGCCCCGCGTACATGAAAGAGCTAAGTACAAGTCTTTTACTTAGATTTCTCCCGTGGGGAGTGAACGTGTTGCACGCTGAGGAATTATACTGTTGACGTTTTCGGAGGCACGACATTATTGCATGCAAAGCATGATACTAACCCAGAGTTGGAGTTAGCGTGGCGGTGAAGCAACCGCACCGTTAACAGATCTTTAACCCTTAGGGAACGTTCCGTTGGAACGGCAATTCCGCACGCACGTGCACTGACTTTGTTTTGCTATTTTCAGCTCATTTGCTTGATCGGATCGGTGAGACATATCACGCCTATCAACCACCCGAAAAGGCCGAAGGACCTAGAACTCCACAGAACATTGAGCTAAGTGCTTTAGCACCTCGTGTGCATGTTATTTGTTTGTTGCGACTTGCACAGGGTGTGGCGGGGAACATGTAATCTGCATATTGGTGGGGAGGCAACCACGATATGATGTGAGGTTGGTAGGGTTTGCCTTCATGAAGTAATGAGGGCACAGTTCATGTTTGAGAAGGCAGTGTGAAAATCAGTCAATACTAGAGAACACTGTTCTAGGTGCAAGCTGGTCAGAGGCTCCAGTACAAAGGCCTTCAAGGAGAATTTCAGTGAGAGTGATGTTAGTGTGAAAGTGTGTGTGCGAAGTCAACGCCTACAACCATCCGCAAGAGGAGCCTTGGAGCCGAGGAGCATGTTTCCCTGAAACCCCCTTTCCCATCCATTGTGATACCCTAAACCTCTCTCCGGTTATCCTGAACTCCCTCTACCCATCCATTCAACGAACCCTAACCCTCTTTCCCCAGAGGGTTGCGGTGGCCTGCGGTTTTCATTTCCCAGGTGCCAAGACCCAATGGGGAGGGAGGAGTTTGTGCTGCCTCTGCGCCTGTCAAGAGGAGTAAGGATCTGACAACATGTTGGGCATTTTGAAATCTCGTTTCGATCTGCAAGATATGCTGAGCCCCCAACTTGGTCGTTCAAGTCTTCCCAGAGGAAGAGTCCAGTACTGCTCCAATGAATTGCAGCTTTTGACAAGGTGTTACCTAGGACTGATTGAAATTGAGAGAGAATCCCAGTTTGTGAAGAGTGTGGCAGGTGCTGTTGAGATGTTCCAGAGCCTGTTTGGGAGAACAAGCTCTGATCAGCTAATCGTCTATGTAGGGAAACATGTGAATCACTCTCCTCCTTAGATTTGCTGCTACCACCGTCATCCACTTGGTGCGGACGGAGCCCGAAAGGCAGTACTCAAAGCTGATAGTGAGAAATACCAATGGCGAACCTCAGGTATTTTCTGTGCTTGGGATGTATCGGCATATGAAAGTAAGCATCCTGATCGAGTGACACCATCCAATCCTGTAGCTGAAGGCACTGCAAAAGAGGGACTATCTTGAATATGTCCTTCCTGACGAACTTGTTCAAGCGTCTCGGGTCAAATCAGGCCGCAGTCCACCCTCTTTCTTGGGAACCAGCAAATAGGTGGAGTACCAACCTTGGTATTGCTCTGCCACAGGTACCCTTTTCCACTGTACCTTTGCCAACTGAGAGAGCATCTCCTGTAGAATGAGCGTATCTGGTTCCCGAAGTGATTGCTCACTTGGTGGACAATCCGGAGGCCTTTCCAGAAATGGGACATGATATCCTAGGCTACTTTCTGAAGTGCCCATGCATCTGAAGTAATGAAACACCATTGTCCATATGCTGGGTCAACCTGCCTCCCACTGGGGTTCTGTGAGCAAAGTGCTCAGAGAGATTTGGGGTCTGTGGCAGAGGGCAGTGAGGAGGCGGCTGCCTGTGCAGTTTTTTCTCCACATCCTCTAGCAGCATGTGATCACCTACTTTGTCCTCTTTGGTTGGCCTGACCTCTTCCTCTTTGTCCAAAGGATGAGTAATAATGAAAGGACTGACCTCTCCAAGCTTAAATAGGTGGATGCTGCTGTTGTTGAGGCCGACAAATGGCTGCTCCCAAAGATTTCACAGCCACTTTAGAAGCTTGAAGCTTCTCGAAGCTGTCATCACTTTTCGGTCAAAATAGGTTGCACCCATCAACGGGCATGTACACAAGTCTTGACTGGACGTCAGGAGCAAATCCAGACTTGCGCAGCTATGTAACCCTCCTGATGACTGCACCTGAACCCATAGGTGCGTGAAGCCCTGACTGAAGTGATTGGCATGCTGCCTCATTGCCATCACTAATGATGTTATTAAAACCACCCATCACTCCTTCAGGTATGTTATCTGCCGCCTGGGAAATTACATTCCAAAGAGGGTATATATATTTAGGCAAGGCACAAGATGCATCAATGGCCATGCTCCCAGCAGAGAATACCCTTTTTGCTAATGCATTGTATATTTTGTCATCCCCATCAGATGGGATGGTTGAGTAAGCAGCTGCCCTTGGAGTGGAGGTAGCTGCCTGCACCACCAAACTTTCTGGAGTAGGGTGCCTGGAAAGAAACTGTGATGATTATATACAAAACTGGCACAATGTTGGAAACAGCATTGCAAAGTACACTAACCTGTACTTGAGGCAGCAGTAAGTAAGAAATAAGAAGCCACCTGGTTATCCCTTTCCAGCCTGTGGCAATGTTTGCCAGGACGGAATGAGACCCCCAGGGAAACCCTCTGGGGAAGAAAACCCAGATTAGTTCTTGCTGAAGTGGCGCTCTTCTAGGCGTTGGTAGTGAAGGATGTCACGTAGTAGCAAGAGGCACAGCCTCTTCTTACAGATGCTGTCAATGCAAAGCAGAGTGTTAATTATGAGGATTTACAGTTCATTATTAATGAAAATCTGGTTACCCTTTGAATGGTGAACCTGTGAGTGATTGCTGAGCCAGGATGGATTCTGGAAACGTGATGGCTGTCAGGATGTGTTGAGGTGAGGACGGGATATGAAAGCCTGTAACTGAGTGAGAGCGAGTGGGGAAATAGGAGAAAGAGGATGAAGCAAGGATACAATGAAACCTAACGGGCGCGTCCTTCTCATACACTGTGCAAGTGGCACTGTGGCTGGTAATTCAGTGAAGAGGACGCAAACTTCCGGGTTGGTTTGGAAGTATTGCCCGTTGTCTTAGCAACAATGGCGAATGAGTAATTCCTAAAACGGGACTAGACTATTAATTCGGGGGACACGGCTGATGAAAGTATGTAATATGAGAAGGGGAGACGTACCGAAGGAGACTCGATCTGTGTGGATGTTTGTATGGTTGACAGGATACGATTGGAATGCGTGAGGATTACGATGGTTAGAAGAGTCCTGGCGATAGAGAAAAGATCAGAAATGATCACATGGTAATTCTTAAGAGACGATGTGAGAGCTATGGGTATGAACTTACGGAGCGTGGTACAATGGAGAGTGGCAACGCGTCAAGGTCCTGTTTGGAACGCCAGATAATCCTTCCCTGGCAATAGGGGCAGAGCCAGCCTCAGAGCAGCATGGATAGAGGCTGGAATGCTTCTGTGGATAAGGGCCGCCATGTTGGAAGAACCATAAGAGACAGAGCTAACCTGTCTCCAGCAGTGCCGATAGACCAGCGCTGCCTGTGGGACATGACAGCATGCCCCCTCCGAAAGGCAGAAGTGCCCAGCCTCCCAGGATGAAGACGGTGAAATCACCGGACCAGCCAAGGAGCATGAACAGTAGAAGCGGGTTCCCACATCCGCTCAGCAGGGGAATACCCCTTCCAATCTATGAGATACTGCAAAACGCCCTGATAACGGGAATCGCAGATCCCACCCACCTCAAACTCAGGACCCGAAGAGGTAGACACAGGAGAGGGTCGAGAACGGACACCCTCTTGGAAACAATCCAGAACATCCCTTTTGAGCACAGGGTAATTCTTAAGAGACGATGTGAGAGCTGTATGGGTACGAACTCATGGAGCGTGGCACAATGGAGAGTAGCAACGCGTTGAGGTCCTGTTTGGAACATCAGATAATCCTTCCCTGGCAACGGGGGCAGAGTCAGCCTCAGAGCAGCATGGATAGAGGCTGGAATGCTTCTGTGGCTACGAGCTGCCATATTGGAAGAAAAATAAGAGACAGAGCTAACCTGTCTCCAGTGGTGCCAGATAGACCAGAGCCGCCTGTGGGACATGACAGAAACTGGTTCAATGGAGGATGGCCTATATGTTCTCACCAACTCCTTATTAACAGCAGGAGTGGTGTCAGGCTTTTGCCAGTTCAATCAATAATAAGTTTATTTGGATACAAAGTGTCTATAAACAGCAAATTCAGGATCAAAATACATAAAACAATACAAAGTTCAATTATACATTTAAAAAATCTGTCATATAAACTTACAAACATTACATATAAAAGAAGATAAAAGAGTGCATGTGTGTATTCCGATTAGTATCCACCAAGAGGCCTCCAGATTGATGATTAGATTTTCAAAGTTTGGTCAAAATGTGAGAGATGAATTTAGTTCTCTGATGCCAAGCCTTTCTCAAATAGTCCACCAAACCAGAAGACACTGGCATTGTGGCAGCTGAAAGCAGATAACAAAGCTGGCCGAGCCTGTGACATGCCAGCAGACCTGGGAATTGGCAAGAGTGTTTGCCTTCTTAGATCTGTATAATATGGACAAAACAACACAAAATGTAAAATATCCTCCACTGGCCACTGACAACAGGGGCAGGTTGTAGGCTGTACATTGTGAGACCAGCTTTTTGTTCAAGCCCCTAACCATAGGCAGTCAAAACGGGCTTGAGTCAAAGCCCAGAGGTCTGAGGGTTTGTCACTGTGGAGCAAGTACGGCTCAATAGCATCTGCAGTTGTTAAAACAATGTGCCTTCTGTTTGCAGAATTGCCTTAGGTTGTGGACTCCCTATTAAACACAAGAATGGATTTAAACATTTGCTTGTAAGCCCTTACTGCACAAGGAGTCAAAAAGGTTGGAGGGCAGATAAGGCTAATACAGTTGAACTGTCCGATAAATTTCTGGATATATATGAGCCACAGAATTTTCTTTACAGCTGGGCTTCTCACCAAGGCTCTTATGATCTTATGTGAGGGACTGGCTTTCTGATTTGACCATAATGCCAGCCAGTGCGAGACAGGGGCCAGTAGCCACTCATCAGCAATGTGTGGGTACCCCAGTTCCAAATGTGTACCATAATTTGGCGAAGACTGCGGTAACCCAAGTAGTTTCTTAAGAAAAGAGTTCTCAACATTTTCAATATTTGAAATCTTTTCCATGCCCCACAATGTGCCCCCATAATTAGTAGCAGTTTTAGTTTGTGCCCTGTACACTACAAGGATTAGCTTGATTGGATGCCCTACACAATTATGTTAAAAACAGGACAAGCCCCCAAGAGCCTGTCTCATCCTCATAAATTGTTTACCAACATGGCCGAACACTCCACTTTTAATTCGCTCTATTTCTTTATACTCTTTATTTTGGTCTTCACTCAAAACCCATTTTCTTCAATCTGACATACAGGGTGGATTGCTCTTATATTGTTATTGTCATTTCAGTTGGCGCTATTTATACCATCATCGACATTACGCACGAAGACATGAATGGAAACCGTTGAGTGACACCGACTCGATGCCACACAGTGCCCTCTGTGGTCTAACATTTTTCCGAGACTGAAAGCAGGATATTGGTTTATCAAAGATGAGGAATCTGTGGGAGGACACAATCCATTGGAATGTTACTTTTAACTTACATACTTTAATTTTCCTTAATAGGTTAAAATGTCACAGTAGTAGGCATGAGTATGGCCAAGATAAATGGATGTGGGAAAGCATTACTGTAGTGTAATTTGTCATTTGTATAGCGCCTTTATCCCATTGGTATGCTCAAAGCGCTGTAGGTGAATGCCCTTGGGTACCGTAGTCTGAGGTTTGGGAACATTGATCAGAGGAGTTTACAATAAATGTTTCCATTTTAGCAGTAGTGAAGTTGGGTAGGGGTGGCCAGGTCCCTACTAGCTCCTCATATCGAGCTGGCAAGTGGATGGGTGCTTTGAAGTTGGCAAGAGTAGTAGACTCATTATGTATCCAGCTATACCGAATTTGTGTCATGGGGCATAGCTGCATTCTAATGGCAGATATGTTGTGCGATGTATCGTTGGGAGTGGTTTAAGGTTGCAGATGTGCGCGGGTGGGTGGGCTTACCTTCTGCTATCTTCCATAAGCATGGAGTGTGATAGGTACCCGTGTGCGCCTCCAGCTGGCTTCTTTGTTTGGTAGAATGTGGCATGGACTCTCTCCTATGTTCTGCTGGAGATTGTTAGATTATTCTTACCGTCGTTTGATGATTACATGGAGGTTTTTTGCTGCTCCGGCCTGCCTGAAATTGTTGACTGGCTCTAGAGGGCAGGGTTTGTCAGGATGCTAGGGGTAATAGCCATGTCTTGAGGGCACGGCCGGAAGGCCAAGTGCTTCTTTATGCACCGGCTTGGACGGAGAAGGAGGCGCCTCCTATTCTAATCGGTTTGAAGGTGGGAGTCACAAGGAGGAATCTGGTTTCTGTTGGGATGGTAGCAGGTGATTTTCTACTGAAGGTATTCTGGCACTGTCTTGTGGAGGGCACGTGTGCGATGCACATGGTTTTGAAAGCGGCCCGTCATCCGACTGGGAGCCAGTGGAGGAAAAAGAGGGCAGGGGTGATGTGCTCTCTGGCATCAAGGGCAAGGAGCAGCCTAGCTGTGAAGTTCTGGACCCTTCAGAGCTCTCTGAGTGATAGTCGGGGGCACCCAGGTAGAGGGAGTGGGTGTAGTCTAGGCAGGAGAGGACAAGATAGCAGTGACTGTGCGGGTAGGAGTGGTAAGGGAAGATGCATCTGAGAATGCAGATGTGTAGGTAGCAAGATTTAGACACAGTGTTAATGTGCTGTGAAGGTATCAGGCCTGTGTCCATGGTGCAGCCCAAGTCTTACACTGTGGTGGATGGAGCGGGGAGTGGGATGAGTGGGGGAAGACCCTAGGGAAGGTGGCCAGGTGGTGGGTTGGTGGAAGAGAGCCATCTTTCCCACACACCATGATTTCTGTTTTTCTGGGATTGAGAAGGAGGTGTTTGGCTGTCATCAACGGAGATGTCTGTGTGGAGACGTATTTGAAGATCTTAAAGTTGATTTGGGTGTCGTCTGCATAGTTCAAACAGGAGAGGTTGTTGGAGCGGATAAGTGCAGGGAGAGGGCTCGTGTAGAGGTTGAAGAGAAGAGGCGATAGGCAAGCGCCTTGTGGATCTCCGTTGTTTCCGGGGTGAGCAGTCTAAGTGAACGGAGAGAGGTGGGTGATTTGGTATCTGTTGGCAAGGAATGAAGAAATACACCTTGGTGCTGTGTCCCTTATGCCGAGGGAGTGGAATATCTCGAAGACCGCCGAGAGGTCGAGGAGTAGGAGTGCGGCACAGCCCTGTGTCTGCTGTGTTTTTTTATGGAAATTAGGGATGACTCAATTGCAGGGAGTAGTTTGAAGCCAGACTGGGCGAGTTCAAGGAGGTGACTGGATGCAGTGAAAGTGCAGAGCTGGAAGTAGGCCGTTCGTCCAGTGAGTTTTGCTAAGAAACAGGTGTTAGAAATGAGTCTGGATTCCAAGATGGCCACCGTGCATTAAGCTTTGTACGTGGGGGCTCCGTCCCATTCTACAGCTGCTGCACGTCCCCAGAGCAAGAGGTCCAGCTGAGCAGCCTGTCACGACCCGTGACCCAGAACCCACTGGCATGGTCACATGCCAGGTAGGGTTAGGGCTTGGGTTTCATCTGGGCCCCAAGGGCCTTGCATTGTCACCGGAGACTCTCCTGGAGTCAGTCGTGGCGCCTTTGACGCCAGGCTCATATTTGGAATGGGACTTGAAGGGACTACTTTTCATATGGAGGCCTGCAGCCAGCATGGAGGCACCCACACAGTCTAGTCTCTAAGAACCAGACTGTGCGGTGCAGTGTTTTAGGGTATGGTAGCCTGGACTACTTTACCTGGACTACTTTACAGGGTAGGCTATATAAACCACACCCAAGTAAAAGAATGTGCTTCGCGTTATTCTGCAGCCAGCAGCGTAACGCTCACCGTGTTCAGAGACCAGCACCCGGCGTTCCTGGAATCGCGGACCTGCAGAGGAGACAAAAGAACATTATTAGCAGTTCCAGCTTACCTGCAGTCTTCCATCCTTCGATCCCAGCTGCTCGCGGTCTTCCATCTCGTTGGCAGCATCTTCAGGACATCGCGCTCGCACCGGAAAAAGCACCTGGGGAGGAGAGAAAAAGGGACAACGTTAAACAGGTTACTCATGGCAAGCTCAGCAGTATCCAAAATCTCCTCACCTGGCTGGGCATATCTTGGCCGGTTCCGCTCCGGAAACCACCGCACGCCCAGAAAGACCATTGTAACCTGAAAAGGAATAAAGAATACAGGTTAGCGGGGGGTGTGGCTAGCAGCAGAGCGATGAGGACGTGAGTCCCGGGAGCTCCTGTAACCGTGGCAAAAATCCTGCAAAAACAGCCTGACTTGTGTGGCAAAAGCAAAAGATACGCATATCCTTCGGAAGAGAACTATCCCGAGTGCCAGTGGACGAAACTTTGGCCCAAAACGCGCTCCCCTGAATGAGTTCAGAGCTGCAGAGAGGAGCCGGGTTGGTGGCGGCACCATGCAGACGAAATGGCCGTGCCTGGCACACTGAAGTCCTCCGACTCCCAATTTCTCTGCGCCAGCACGTGAGCACAAGCCCACCTGTATCTGGCCGAGGAGAAGGAACAGCAGGACAAAACACACTCACAGCCTGCCAGAATCGCCTGACTGATGGGGAGAAGTGGAAGACAGTCCGCCTGGCACTGTAGCGAGCATACGAGCATAGGTGCCTCGCGAGGGAGGCGGAGGTCGAGAGGGACCCACCAAAGCAGACGCAGCCTGCACCAACGAAGGGGGATCCCCCCTAAGCGGTAGAGCCCATGCTCCGACGTCGGCCTGCAGCGGTGAACAGAACTTCCAAACAGCCCAGCGGGTGCACGGCACGGCCCAGCTAGAGGCGATCGCAGAGGGCGGAGGGGGTGCCACGGAGGCGAGACAGCGCGTAACGTTGCACACCCGGAGCAAGCGACGACACGGACAAAATGTATTGCTCTCCCCCAAAGTGCAGTGCCTCCCTTCTCTAAAAACACGCTCCATGGAGAACAGTAGCAAACCATAACAAAGTTAGCTTTGCCAGCACAAATGTCCTTGACTGCATACCAGGTTTGGAAAGCATGTTTTTCTCAGCACCGTGAATCTAACACTCAGCAAAATGTGTGCAGCTTTTCACTGCGGCACAAAGTAAATATCCATCATGGCTCCGAGCGCTCCCAGAATGCATAGCGCACCAGCGCCATTTTAGATCAAGCATAACACACAGACACCTAACTATCGAGAACTATCGTCACCCACGATGGGTAAGGACAAAACCAAAAGGCTGACCTCCCAGAGTCAGATCGACCAATACACCTCCCGACAGCAAACAGCCAGCAGGAAAACGCTCAACCAGACCGCATGGCGGGAACAGAAGGCACAACATCGCTTAAAGACATTATGGTGGCCATAGCAGACTCGCGCGTCTCCATGGAGCAAAGAAAATTGACGGCATCAGCATGGACGTCTCCCTCCTTCGACACGATCTCCAAAAACTGTCTTCACGCACCGGGGAGGCTGAGCAACGCATATCTGGTGCGGAGGACGGAATAAGGAATGTAGATCAGCAACTGACCAGAGTCATGACCCGCCTTAAAACCATGGAGGAGAGAATAGACGAGAGTGAGGGGAGATCCAGGCGCAATAATGTCAGAATCTTGGGGCTTCCGGAAAAAGCACAGGGCCCGAACATGGAGCTATTTCTGGAGCAGTGGCTCACAGACATGTTCAGGGAAAAAACGTTCTCTAACTTCTTCTCAATTGAGCCTGGCGCCCCTTCGCGTACGGTGATAGCTATATTGTTGAACTATCGTGATCATGACGCACTGCTCCAGTCATCAAGAGCAAAGGGCACCCTTACTTACAAAGGATCCAAAATAGCATTCTTTCCGGACTACACCAGGGACGTACAGAAAGCTAGACAATCTTTTGACCATCTCAAAAAGCAACTGCAATCCCTAAATGTGAAATACGGCCTAATGTGCCCCGCCCAACTCAAGATATACCATGAAGGTAAAACGGTCCATTTCACGGATGCCAAAGAAGCGTGGAAATGGGCAGAACAAAACAGAGGGGGACTGGATTGCGGCAAGAGGCAACTGAAACACAAACAGAACACCCAAAGCCCGCCCGAGGCCCAACCACCGGAGCAACAACCGTCGGCACCGGGAATCGTACCACAACTGCAGGAATGAGTGTACTGCGACCTGATGCATGATTAAGCAGAAACACACGACACCCTGTAGTACAGGGCCTAAGGTACTGTGCGTAACTACACTGTCGAACACATGACCTTGTTAAGCACGAAGTAACACATAGTTAAGCGGCCAGGCGGAAGTCCCCCCCTTCCCCTCGTGTGATATCCTGGGGTTCCCACTGACACACGTCACGAACCAACAGATCGGGAAACACCCATAAGAAGTCCATGTGCCAGTTGCCCTAACGAAGCCACCGTTTTCAGAGGTTAGCGGCCGAAGGCACTAGTGGTGCTACCCCCAGCTGCACGCCACTAGGGGACTCCACCTAGACCTAAACTAAGTTCAGTGCATGTAAGGTGTCCAGGTGACACCTGAGGTTCTTATGCTCGGGCGACCGATGCTTCTAGTTGGGAGGAGTATATGGAGGGGGTTAAAGGGTTTGTTAAGTTTAGCAGCAGAAGGGACCAATCAATCACAATGCACATCATGGCTAGGTAAGATAGCCATACCCCAGGGGCTCAAAACCGTCCAGCGTACATCGCCACCGATAGCAGCACACGCCTCTCCCACCACACGTAAAGATGGCTGCACATAGCACCACCACAAACGCTTGCAGAACACTCAGGTTCATGACATGGAACGTCAACGGCCTTGGCAACGCGATCAAGCGCCGACTGGTATGCCAATTCCTGAAGAGACGGGAGTCAGATATAGTATTTCTGTCTGAGACCCATCTCGCAGGCACAGAATGCACCCTTTTTAAACGCACAAATTACAAGCTGGCACTCCACTCAGGCTTCACGATGGGCTCAAGGGGTCTCATGATACTGGTACACAAAAACCTGCCCTTCCATCTCGTCTCAGTGTCCCATGACACTGGCGGCAGATACATTTATGCGACAGGTACGTTATGGGACCAATCCATAGCATTAATTGCCATCTATGCACCCCCTACCTTACTAGAGCCACTTCTCTCAGATATTGCCCCCCTGATCACAAATGACACTTCTAACCTCATGGTGCTGGGAGGAGACTTTAATGAAGTCATGAACGTCACTCTGGACCGCTCACATTTGCATAATAGAAACCCTAACATATCTACCAGGCTTGCAACTTTCACTAATGCACTTGGCCTGGGTGATGTATGGAGAGAACTCCACCCAGACACGAGAGAATACGCCTTCCACTCTGGGGCCCATGCCTCACTCTCCAGGCTAGACTACTTTTTTACTCCAGCAACCGATCTACACAGGGCACAAGAAATAACCATTCTCCCCAGGGGTATCTCTGACCACTCCCCACTGGAGCTAAAACTCATAACATCCAGACCGATCCCGCCACCAAGCTGGAGACTGAATACTTACTACCTGCGTAACCCCGAACTAGTAGATAGACTCCATGAGACCACCAGCACATATTTTGAGCTAAATACACAGACTGCATCAAACCCAGAGACGCTGTGGGAGGCCTACAAGACAGTACTAAGGGGTGAGCTGATATCTTGGACAACTGCAAAAAAGAAAATGCACCCGAGTAAGACACTTGAAGCCGAAAAGCAAGTGAAACTGGCAGAGGAAAAGCATATATGTGAGGATACGCCAGACACAAACCGAAGGCTACTCCTGGCACAGAAAAGGCTCCAAAATATAGCAATGGACAATGCTAGACAAGCGCGTACCGCAATGCGTGCACAAATCTTTTAGACTGGGGAAAAGGCTGGCAAAATGCTGGCATGGCTGGAACGGAAAGAGCTAGGGCAAAGCCATGTTCAACGGCTAGAAACAGGAGGGCCAAACACATGCGTGTCAGACCAAGACATAACGCAGGGCTTTGCGTAATACTATGCTAAACTCTATAGGGATCCCACGACGCCAATGGACACCACAGTTATGGAGGAAATCGACATCTCCACCTTAGATGAAGCAGAGCAGGAGCTCCTAGAGAGGGAGATCACAGAAGATGAAGTCCTAAGTGCCATTTTCGGCCTCCAAACAGGCAAGTCCCCAGGGACCAATGGCTTCCTGGTTGAACTATGGCAGAAGGTGGGGGCTACCGTGGTTGCCCCCCCACCTGTTAAAGATGTATCAACATGCACGCGAAAAAGGCACTCTCCCTCCAGATCTGCGAGAAGCAACAATCATAGTCAAACCAAATCTGGAAAACCCCCTGAAAGCTGCAGCTCATACAGGCCAATTTCACTCATCAACAGCGAAAGCAGCAAAATACTAGCATAACTACTAGTAGACCGCCTACAGAGGGTTATCCCTTCCCTGATCCACCCGGACCAATGCGGCTTCATGCCACAAAGATCAACACGCATGAACCGCCATAGACTATTCTCAGCCTTGGAAAGAGCCGACGGCATACAAGGCCCCCTGGCCCTACTAGCAATCGATTTTGAAAAGGCCTTCGATTCGGTGAGATGGGAGGCTATTTGGGACATTATGCGCCGCATGGGCTTCGGTGAGAATTTCATGAGCTGGGTGCAACTATTATACAAATGCCCACTGGCCAGGACCAGAGTGAATGATTGGCGATCGGACCCTTTTAGTCTAGGGAGAGGTACAAGGCAAGGCTGCCCTTTATCGGCCCTATTCTTTGCAATGGCAATTGAGCCACTGGTGATCCTACTGCAACACTCTCCAACCTGGGAGGGCTTTCGTTGGTCTAATACATGGGAAGACAGAGTATCACTCTACGCTCATGACCTGCTTATTTATCTAAAAGATCCAGACAATTCCTGCCCCAAAATCATGCAAATGCTGGAATACGGGGCATTCAGTGGCCTAAGTGTGAACTGGGCCAAGACCATTTTATTCCCAATAAAAGATGTCTCGGTGGCAAACCTATCGACCGGCCCCTATCAGATTGCAGTAGACCAGTTTCAATATCTGGGGATACACATCTCAAAACAACTCGATGACTACACAGCTTTGAATCTTTCCCCCCTGGTTACAAGATTCGCAGAGGACACTCATCACTGGATCTCCTTGCTGCTGACGCTGTTGGGCAGAGCCGCCCTGTACAAGATGATCGCCCTCCCCAAATTTTTGTACATACTGCAAAATGCTCCACAATATATCCCATACCGAGAATTTTACAAACTAGACTGCATCCTCCCGAAGCTGATATGGGGAGGTGGACACCCGCGGATTGCCCTATCTAATCTCCAGAGGTCCGTCTGGGAGGGGGGGAATCGGGCTGCAATCATACTACTGGGCCAGTCAGATGACAGTGGTAAACAATATGCTTCATGGGGACACAAATCTGCTACACATTAAAGGGATCACGTCCATTAGTGCAACAACCCCGATAGAGCACCTCTACGGGGGTCTCAGTCGTACACAAAAAGAAGACATGACAACGCATATTGTGAGAATCTGGAAGGAAACACATCGATGTCTAGGTTGGGAAGGGAAACTGACATTGGCCCAACCACTATGGAACAACCAAAACCTTCCCGAAATACAAAAACTGCCTAGATGGCCTGAATGGGTCCAGCGAGGAATCACCAGAATCGGAGATGTGGTACGGGAGGACAATCTGGCATCTTTAGCAACACTACAGGCAGAGTTTTTCCTCCCTGCCACAGAAAGGTACCACTACATTCAACTGAAACACGCTTGGGGCGCCCTCCAACAAGACATACGAGACATGCCAGAACGGTCCCCTCTAGAGCGGAACATAGTGACTGACCGAGTGGAACGAAAAGTTACCTCGACAATGTACAACATGATAACTTCCTTTGCGACACCAGAACTAGCCAGCCTGAAAACCAAATGGGAATGAGATGTTGGACCGCTTCAACCAGAAGATTGGGTGGAGGCCCTGATGTACCCACGCGAGGTAGCCATCTCCTCAAGACTCAGACTGGTCCAATTGAAAATCCTACTATCCGAGAGTGGCCCTCTTCCGCTGGGGCAGGTCGTCGGACGCGCGTTGCCTCCGCTGCAAGCAGGAAGAGAGCACCTTCTTCCACATCATATGGGAATGCAGCAACATTCAGCCGCTCTGTCGGAGATGCTGCGATAAACTGTCCGGCGTCATAGGTAAAACGATACAAAGGTGCCCGAAACAACTGCTTCTAGGGATCTCCGGTGAAACTGACCTCTCCCGCTATGAGAAATTGTTCTGGTCGACTGCAACAGCGATACTTAGGCAGAACATTTCCCAACTGTGGGGCTCCGAACGAACTCCTAGCTACGAACAATGGGTCACGGATGTGGACATTTGCACTGCAACGGAACACCGGGTGTACAAGGCGAGAGGCTGCCCGCAAAAGGCGAACAAGATATGGAATCGGTGGGAGGAGGCCGACTAACTACCAGAAGCGTCACCACAGTGACAGAGACGGGGTGAGGCTCTGTAACACAGGGCAGACTGAGCCTGATCTGTAAGACTACATTATATGTTTTCTGAATGCTGATTGACGGTCTGTCGGACTGGGGTCCCTGATGCTGAGTTTTTAGAAGGATCTTTGGGTTTTGTTTGTCTCTCTCCCCTCCCCTTTCTCCCACTCCCCTCCTGGACATGTTGATTTGAGTAATGTCCCACTTCACCCCCCCCCTGTAATGAAGAGTGATGATTGTAATATGTTTGTTTATTCCTTTAAAAAACAATTAAAAAAATTTGATTAAAAAAAAAGAATACAGTTTAGCCCAAAAAGACATTAGCGCGCCGCACTTTGCGCTGAACCTACCTTTCTTCATACGCTCCACGTTAATAAATCCCGGCAGGAGCCGAACCCAAGCAGCACACCCAGCGAACCTTTGCATACCTAAGGGGGAAACAATCAGGGAAAGACATTAATAGCCCGCAAGAAAGCAAAGGCCCTCAAAGACTACTATAAAATTGAACTTCCTCTTTAATAACACTTGAATGGGTTGGCATCAGGGAAGTTAACTTGGTCGCTTCAACCCACAGAAACTACACGCCCCTGCGCAGAAAGCAGGACGGAGAGCACACCAGACATCATAACAAGGTGAGGTGGGGGGGCCTTCAGGTCAAGTCCAAGGGGCTTGTGGGAGGAAATGAAATCTGAACCTAAGCCCAGTCTTCCTGTGTTTTCAGGCCCACCTGCCATAGAAAACATCATCCCGAATTGAGTACATCTGGGGGAAATCCAGCAACCGGGGCATACAGGTGAGCGTAACAGAACGCAAAGCCTCATAACAAAATCCACATGTGCGCCATGGAGACCTCAGAAATGGACCAACTTGCCCAGTTATTAGGGCAATTACGCGCCGAAGTGCATTTGGCTAGGCAAGAGACTAATGCCCTGCAAAGGGATCTTGTCGTCACCAACGATCGTACTGAAGAACTCAGCAGGCAACTACTGCAATCACAGGCCGGGCAAGCTCCATTACCAGAAACAACTACACCGGCACAGGCAACCAAGTCATCTACCGCTCCAGTGCAAATAAATTTACCCGGAACAATACCCTTAGCACTGCCAGAAAGGTTTTTCAGGAGATCCAAGAAAATATGCAGCTTTCATGAATCAATGTCGCCTTCATTTCCTCTGCAGACCGGCTGCATTCCCTAACGATCAAGCACGTGTAGCATTTATTTTATGATATCTAAGTGATAGTGCAGCAGACTGGTCAATGCCGCTTGTGAGCTATGATGATCCGTTACTACGTGACTTTGGGGGCTTCCAAAGGGAAATGGAAAAACTCTTTGCCCGACACACCCATGAACAAACGGTAGACAATGAACTCTTGTCACTCAGGCAGGGGAATCAGGACTTGCTAACATACATAGCAACCTTCAATAGGTTGGTGGCCGAAACCAGGTGGCCTGAAGACAAGAGAACCACATTGTTTCACCGAGGCCTTCGAGGGGAATTAAAGGACGTCTTGGCTCAGGTAGTTGATCCACCTAGAGACTGTGGTGAATTCATCAATCTGGTGGTGCAATTAGATCATCGATTACAAGATCGGAAAGTGGATTGATCCAAAGCGGACACACGGGCCCTGTATCTATGAACCAAAGATGCTACTCCGCGCACGTCCGAGATTACCACAGAGCCAATGCAAACTGGAGGCATACCACCACCGTTAACAAAAGTCGAAAGAGAGAAGAGAAGGCAACAGCAGTTATGTTTTTACTGCGGACAATCGGGGCACTTCTTAAAAGACTGTCCAATAAAACCTCCCAAGCAAATTGTGGGAGCTACAGAAAAGGATGAGAGTAAGGAGTCGGAAAACTGCCTAGCTCGACAAAAGTAGAGTTCAGTTTGTCGAGTGAGAAGAATGAGCAACCGACCTCACATTTTGCAATACCAGTAATCCTAATCAATCACCAACAACCTTCAAGGATGCATTTCGTTGAAGCTTACATAGACAGCTGGGCAGTTGGGAATTATATTGATCAAGATCTGGCCGCACGGATGGGGCTTCCCTTAAGTTTTAAGCCAAACACAGAAAAGGTGACCACAGTAGATGGGACTGAAATTGCTTCTGGACCAGGAACCCGATGTACAGCAGGAATAACCCTGCTGTGCCAGGATGGACACCGGGAATCAATTTCCTTCGATCTCATCAAGGCGCCTCAGTTTCAGCTAATTTTAGGGATGCCATGGATGGTTAGTTGCTCATAACCCTCGGATAGATTGGCGTGCAAGAAAACTGACTTTTCCTCATGATTGCGCCTCCACCTGCTATCTCCAAGAAAACAAGTCCAGTTTCAAGGTTTCTATGAGTCCAAGAGTCGGTATAGTTACACTTGGCGCAACCAGTACTCTCCCTGAAGAATATCAAGATTTCCAGGATGTGTTCCAGAAGGAACAAGCTAATATGCTACCACTGCACAGGTCCTACGACTGTCAGATTGACCTCATACCTGGTGCACAGATCCCTTGCAGTAGAATCTATGCGCTCACCGAATTAGAAAACTAGCATCTAAAATCCTATCTGGACCATTACTTGGCAAATGGGTTCATTCGCCCATCTAAATCTCCGGCAGTCAGTCCCCTGTTCTTCGTACCAAAAAAGGAAGGGGACTTAAGAACCTGTATTGACTATTGTGCCCTGAACCAGATCACCGTGAAAAAAACATTACCCACTGCCCCTTATTCCCGAGATGCTAGCTCAAGTCAAAGATGCCCAGATTTATACGAAGTTAGACCTCAGAGGAGCGTACCACCTGGTCCGAGTCAAAAAGGGAGATGAATGGAAAACGCCCTTTTGTACTAAATATGGGTTGTTTGAGTACCAGCTAATGGCCTTTCGGGCTGTGCAATGCCCCGGCGGTGTTCCAATATTTTATGAACAACGTCCTAAGGGAGCTGATTGATGTTTGCGCCCTGGTCTACATAAATGACATCCTAGTGTATTCAACCTCAGAACAAGACCATGTTAAGCATGTCCGTGCTGTCCTTGTTAAACTGTGCCAACATCGACTATACGCAAAACTTGAAAAATGTTCTTTCCATGTAACCTAAATTGAATTTCTTGGTTTTGTTCTTACTCCGAAAGGCATTCGAATGGATGCACACAAGGTGGATGCCATTCTAAAATGGCCCTCCCGGACCTCAGTAAAAGGGATCCAGAGTATGCTGGGTTTTGCAAATTTCTACGGTTGACTCATCCCAGACTTTTCTCTCATTGTGCATCCAATCACGTTACTTCTACGAAAAAAACAATAAAAAAATCATATGGTCAGAATATGCTGAAAAGGCCTTCCAAAAACTAAAGTAAAAATTCACCTCAGCCCCGATCCTACGACATCCTCGTCCAGATTTACCGTACATTGTGGAAACAGATGCTTCCAGTGTGGCGATGGGGGCGGTTCTTTCTCAAAAGACCCTGAAACTGGCCAATTGCAACCTGTGGTCTTCTGGTCACGAAAATGTACAGCTCCTGAACTCAATTATGCCATTACCGATAAGCAACTGCTTGCTATAAAATCTGCCTTCAAGGCATGGCAGCATTATCTCTTAGGGGCCAGGCATACGGTCACTGTAATTACGGACCACCAGAACTTACAATATTTAAAAACAGCAAAGGCGCAATCCTCGCGCCAATTACGATGGGCCCTTTTCTTCGCCTAGTATGACTATATAATCACTTATCGGCCAGGCATAAGAAATGGGAAAGCTGATGCACTATTTTACATGGGCATCGATGAAAAAGAATATGCAACTCCAGATCCAGTGGCCATTATACCGGAGGACAAGCTTTTAGGCCTCACCACAGCTTTAACGCAAACTGAACTTAGAAATACGAAAATAACCCCAAGTGAGTTACTGGAATGGCATACCAAAGGAAAACAATATGTTCTCAAAAATCAACTGCCATATTTTGGCGAACACCTGTACGTGCCTAAGACCGAGCTACAACACCACATCATTTCAGAATATCACGACTTTGATGGAAGGTCATCCCGGAATCGCCAAAACCTTAGCCAAGGTAAAATGCAATTATTGGTGGCCCACTTGGCGTCAAGAAGTCATCCGATACGTTCAGTCATGTGGAGTGTGTGCATAAAACAAGTCATTGAAGCAAAGACCAGTTGGCCTCCTGCAACCATTAGAAATACCTCTGGCTCCATGACACACACTCTCTCTCGATTTCATTACTGATTTACCTCCCAGCCAAGGGTTCAATACTATTTTAGTTGTAGTGGACCTATTTTCTAAAATGGCACACTTCATCCCTTTCAAAGGCCTTCCAGATGCTTCCCAGCTAGCAAAGGTGTTTTTAGAAAACATTATCAAACTGCATGGATTCCCTTCAGTCCTGGTCTCTGATCAAGGGAGCTAATTTGTATCAAACCTCTGGAAAAAGTGCTGCGCTATAGCTCACATCGACATATGGCTATCCACCAGCCATCACCCCCAAACGGATGGTCAAACAGAGAGGACCAACCAGACTCTTGAACAATACCTGCGATGCATGCTGCATCAAGTTGAGGGAACCTGGAGAGATCTATTATGGATAGCCGAATATGCTTATAACAATTCTGTACATTCCAGTCCGGGGCAAACACTCTTTCACCCTCTACGGCAGACATCCACATACTTCCGAACTTGACAGCCCTCCCAGCCTCGAAATGCCAGCTGTAAAGACGCTTCATGCAAACATCACTCAGGCCTTTAAAAGGGCAACATACCAATTAATCCAAGCCAAAAGTAAGCAAAAAAGGTTTGCAGACCAACATCGAAAAAAGGCTCCTGACTATCAGATAGGAGACAAAGTTTGGTTAGCAACAAAGTACATACCACTAAAGGGAACCCAAACATTTCGTCATCGCTATTTGTGGCCATATCCTGTTCAAGCCATCATCAACCCGGCAGCAGTTAAACTAACATTGCCAGCTAACATGCAAATTCATCCAGTGTTCCACGTCTCGCTCCAAAAACCAGTACAACCCGGTACACAAGTTAGACCACCACCTGAACCCATCATGATCGATGGAGAACCCAAATACGAAGTGAAAGAAATCCTAGACTCCAAATATACCAGATCCAAACTATACTATCTAGTTGATTGGAAGGGATATGGCCCTCAAGACAGATCATGGGAACCTAGTGAGAACATTCATGCACCACGTCTAATTAGAACGTTTCATCGGAACTTTCCAGACAAGCCTGAACCAGGCAGGAGAATCACCTTAGGAGGGGCCTTGAGGGGTGGGGGGGCGAGTGCTGTCACAACCCGTGACCCAGAATCCCACTGGCATGGTCACATGCCGGGTAGGGTTAGGGCTCGGGGTTCATCTGGGGCCCCAAGGGCCTTGCATTGTCACTGGAGACTCTCCTGGAGTCAGTCCTGGCGCCTTTGGTGCCAGGCTCATATTTGGAATGGGACTTGAAGGGACTACTTTTCATATGAAGGCTTGCAGCCAACATGGAGGCACCCACACAGTCTAGTCCCCAAGAACCAGACTGTGCGGTGCAGTGTTTTAGGGTGTGGTAGCCTGGACTACTTCACAGGGTAGGCTATATAAACCACACCCAAGCTAAAGAACGTGCTTCGCGTTATTCTGCAGCCAACAGTGTAATGCTCACCGTGTTCAGAGACCAGCACCCGGCGTTCCTGGAATCGCGGACCTGCAGAGGAGACAAAAGAACATTATTAGCAGTTCCAGCTTAGCTGCAGTCTTCCATCCTTCGATCCCAGTCCTTCGAGCCCAGTCGCGGTCTTCCATCCCGTTGGCAGCATCTTCAGGACATCGCGCTCGCACCGGAACAAAGCACCTGGGGAGGAGAGAAAAAGGGACAAGGTTAAACAGGTTACTCACGGCAAGCTCAGCAGTAACCAAAATCTCCTCACCTGGCTGGGCATATCTTGGCCGGTTCCGCTCCGGAAAACACTGCACGCCCAGAAAGACCATCGTAACCTGAAAAGGAATAAAGAATACAGGTTAGCCCAAAAAGACATTAGCGTGCCGCACTTCACGCTGACCCTACCTTTCTTCATACACTCCGCGTCCATAAATCCCGGCAGGAGCCGAACCCAAGCAGCGCACCCAGCGAACCTCTGCATACCTAAGGGGGAAACAATCAGGGAAAGACATTGATAGCCCGCAAGAAAGCAAAGACCCTCAAAGACTACTATAATCGAACTTACCTCTTTAAAGACACTTGAATGGGTTGGCATCAGTGAAGATAACTCGGTCGCTTCAACCCGCAGAAACTACACGCCCCTGTGCAGAAAGCAGGACGGAGAGCACGCCAGACATCATAACAAGGTGAGGGGGGGGGGCTTCAGGTCGAGTCCAAGGGGCTAGTGGGAGGAAACGAAATCTGAATCTAAGCCCAGTCCTACTGTGTTTTCAGGCCCACCTGCCATAGAAGACATCATCCCGAATTGAGTAGATGTGGGGGAAATCTGGCAACCAGGGCATACAGGCATCCCCGTGGATATCAGGTGAGCGTAACACAGCCACTGCGATGCAGCGGTAACAACCCTAGGAATCCAGTGCTCGCCCAACGGCCTCAGAGCGGGGAATAGCTCCAGATTCAGTAACTGAGTCGGGTGCATCTCGTTGCGCATCAGCGCTGGTAACACAAGCTTGGACTGCTGTTACAATCAGGCAAGCTAACAGGCATCTCGGCCCCCCACAAGGACCATCATGGAAGAGCTGGGAGCTGTTCAGTGTTCGGGGAAAGGGGGCACAGCATTGCGGGCAGCCCATTCAGCAACAGGGACACACATAGAAGAACATTCCCTGTACCGGGGGGAAAACATATGGAACCCTGAAGTGGGGAAGCACTGCTGGCCAGGGAAGTGAACATTACAGAGGATTGGTGTCCCACAGCAAGGAATGCTGCGCCCCCACCCCCACTGGTCCCCCCAAATAGGGAGAGACCAAACCCATCTCCTCACCATCCGAGATACTCGAAGGACACACACTCGACAGTCCCTGCGGGGAATTCTCATTGGCAATAATAAAATCTGCAGTCGTGTTTTGCACAGGCGCGGCGGCAACTACACAATATTGGGAATGTACAGTGCTTTCTTCCATAGCAGAACAGTTGGTGGGCACATTTCAGAGCAAATCACACAGGCGCTTCTTCCCACATACAGCAAAATAGACCTTACAGTAGGAACCCTAAAACGCCAAGCTCCCAGCAGGGGCCCTCAAATAGGTGGATCAGTCCAAGAATTGGGAAAAAGCAACAGGTGGAAAGGAAGACCCCCAGGGATCTAATAACAGGTCATAATTTATAGGGCAACCCCCCAGAAACTCAATACCATAGCAGACATTCAAGGGGGGGCCTCGAAAGGAAACAATGTATGCCGGGAACTAGAAAGAAATCCCTGCTCTCTGGACGCCCCGAAGCCTTCCCTGCAAAAGATAACTCACTTCAGGATTTCTGGGCCAGGAACAACAAGTCTCTTCCCCCCAAATATGATAAGTCAAATCCAGCAACAACTGAGGAGATCATGCTCAACGCAGACATGGCAGGAGCCAAGGATGACTTTGAGAGATGCTTCCAGGAGTTTCAGGGGACGTTCACAGCCTCTTTCCAAACACAGTTCACTACCTTCACACGGAAAGGAGACAGATCGTCACAGAGTTAAAAAAAAGACCCATCAGCGCTGGGAGAGCGAACTGAGGCTAACGAAAAGGCGATTGGGTAATTAGAACTCTACAATAAGCTATCAGAAGCAGCACCATAACATTTGGCAAGAACTACTCACAATGTTCAGATCCAGAATGAAGACCTAGAAAACAGGTCTCATAGGGTGAATATATGTGTTACAAATCTTCCAGAAACAGTGGGGGATCCAGAATTGAAAGATGCAATCACAAGTATATTCAGAGACGTTCTTGGGAAGGAAGAGGAGACTGAAATTCCACTGGACATAGTCCACAGCGTGAGACCGCAGAAAGCAGAACCAGGGGCAGGCCCTAGGGATGTGTTGCTGGCATGCGCTCAGTATCCCCAAAAAGAACAGATTCTCCGAGCAGGCAGACAGGCAGAACCAATCTTGTATATGGCTCGGAAGTGCAGCTTTACCAGGACCTCTCCCAAACTACGCTACAAAAAAGCAGGGAAATGTATGCAGTGGTGAAGGTGCTACAGACGTGGAAGATAAAATATAGGTGGACTTTCCTCATTTGGTCTAACGTTCACTCTGGAAGGTAGACAGCACAGAGTGACTTCACGAGAGGAAGGGATGGCGCTGCTCCAGATCATGGATGAAGAAAAGGATTCCAGGGCGAGAAGGTGGGATAATATGCACCCTTCAAATCTGGCGAACTTACAAGAATGGACAAGAGTGGAATGAGGAAGCAGACGAAACAAAGCACAACAAGCGCCCCGTTGGAACTCTCATCTTAAAGACCTGACCTGCCGCAAGAACACTTGATCACTTGGGCAAATTCGAAGAAGCAACTTTTAAGGATATGTGCGGAAGAAATAACTACATAGCCGAGATGGAGCACAAAGTCATGGAATCTACGGACAGGTGATGGAGCGGGTTTTGGGATACCCCACTGTTAGCCCTGGAGAAATTTGTGAGCCACTGCTGAGGGCCAATACCCGAAGATTTACTAAGTATAGTTGGTCACACAAGGGGAGGGGTTTGGGGGGAAAGTTTACTCAACATCGGGTTGGGGTGAGGGGGTTAATAGTTGGGGTGGGTAGATGGGGGTTTACGGGGAAGTGGGAAAATGGGGTGGGTAGATGGGGGTTTACGGGGAAGAAGGGGTCAGCACAAGACTAATGGAGACAAAGATGCAAAGGTTAATTGGGGTCAGAAAAGCTGTAGGCAGGGTACGAATTGGTTAGGGACTCACATTCAACTGTTAACACTTAATATTCAGTGGTTAAATACGCTGGTGAAACGCAAGAAGTTAGACACGTTCTTAACCTGTCACCAACCAGATCTGGTGTCACTTCAGGAGACGCATATCAGATACCAAGACCACCATAAGTTTTATATTAGACTATATCCACTAATAGTACAGACAAATGCACATGGGAAAGTGGCAAGTGCACTCATAGCGTTCAAAGCAGGGGTTCAGGGAATATTATCAGCAGGCAAGTGGACAAAGGTGGGAGATACTTGTTCCTCACTATCGAAACAGGCACTACGACACTTACGGTGGCTGTGATTTATGCACCCAACACAGCTCAAGAGGGTTTCCTAAAAGCGACACTGACCAATTTAGAGGTATTCATGGTGGGAGAATGTTTAGTTCTAGGTGACTTTAAACTTGATTGGGATCCTCGACAGGATAGAAGCTCTAACACGCAATATGGTCAGGCCCCCCCATCACGCACACTCTAACTAAAATTTTAACAACTGGTATTGAAAGATTTATGGCCATCGGTGAAGGGGAGGGAGAAGGGATATACCCATTATTCACTCGTTCATCGAACATTTTCACGAATTGTCAATGTCTGGTCATCCGCAACGCTACTAGGCCACATAAAAATGTTTGAGACCGACCCAATAGCACTATCTGAACATGCTCCATTATAGGTAGAGTTTACCCTTCCACAGCCAAATCGGGGAGTCTGGTCTTGGTCATGTCCTGCAGCGCTCTTCAATGATACTATTATAAGGGATAAATTGAAGGGGAATATTATGGAGTTATTTGACAACAACACAAAAGGGCAGGTGGCAGAAAATACAGTGTGGGACGCCTTTAAGGCAGCCTTTTTGGGGGAGCTGATAGCAGAAAGTGTGATCAGACACAAACAAAGGTGTACAATGGAAGCCGATTTAGAGGGAGAACAAACTCATTCTGAAACACATTGAACCAGACACAGGGACCAATAATAGAAGGGCATTTAGGAATATCAAGGACAGATTAAATATTTTGCAAACAAAAAAAGCAGAGAAAAGTCTTTTATTTGCAAAACAGAAAAGCTATTTGAAAGCCAATAAAGTAGATTGTTTATTGACCAGATAATTAAGACACAAAAGGGCAGCCCAAACCATACAAGGAATTAAATACCCCAATGGGGAACTAGTCACAATGACCCCTCACATACCTACTCAACTTAAGAATTTCTATTCCACTCTTTACCATTCAGACACTCCAGATTCTAGATTGCAAAGGGAGTATCTGCAGGCAATCCAACTTCCGGCACTCTCAACACAGGAGCAGGAGACACTAGAGCAAGAGATTACCCCGGACAAGGTATCACAGGTTATACGGAAACTTCCCTTGAATAAATCCTGAGGCCCAGACGGCTACCGCGGCATATTCTCTAAAACATTCAGCTTGATTCTGGTACCTAGACTGACCACTCTCTTTGAATTGTTTGGGGAAAGCAGCCACATATCTCCCACGATGGAAAGGGCAATGATGATCCTCTTCCTAAAACCCAATAAAGATCTGACTAGCTGTGGGTCTTATTGCCCGATAGCCCTGATAAATCTAGATGCCAAAATAAACACCAAAATCCTGGCCAACAGGATGGAACATCTTTTGCCGACTCTCATATATCCGGACCAATCAGGTTTCATAAAATATCGTTAAACCCATGATAATATCAGAAGAGCCTGTCATCTGTCATTGCCTACTGTATTTTTTACACAATCTGATTTAGTATTCGTTTTTTTGCCCAGACGGGCCGAAATATTGCCTACTGGGCATTGTTACTGCAGAACACAAACATTAGCCGAGAAGTGAGCGGAAAGCATTTGCTGTTTTGTTGTTGCCAGCCAGCTTGTGATAGCTGGACACTGGACAGCAAGGGAACCACCCCATATGCATTATTGGTTTGTGAAAATCTGGACCTTTACTCGGCCGAACTCTTTAAAATCTGCAAGTAGCTGGCCAACCGTGCTGCAGTATCCACCCTTCCTCTCGCCTCTCAGGCTCTTTGCAATGACCTTGCCTCACACTTCATCTCTAAAACCAAGGACGTCTTGTCCACACTCTCCTCCTCTCCCGCTCCTTCGCCCTCCCCTTCTCTGCTTGTCGACCCACCCTTAGCTACCCTCCCCCTCTTTCTCAGCCTTTCCTCTTTTCTCGCCTGATGAGGTCACTAGACAAGTCCAATCTATGAAAGCCTCATCAAAGCAAGTCCATCCCTGTTCCTCTAAAAACCATTAAGGACCACATCGATACCCTCGCTCCTGCCCTTGCCGATTTCTGCAACCTCTCCTTTGCCTCTGGATCTTTCCCCTGCCCTCTGAAGCACTCCCTTGTGCATCCTCGCCTCAAGAAACCCACAGCTGATCCTTCTTGTCCAGCTAATTATCGCCCAATTTCCATTACTCCCTTTTTGTTTAAGGTCCTTGAAAAGTTGCCATCTCTCATCTTAACCTTCATTCTGATTCTGTTGGCTCTCTCCATGATCAACAGTCCAGCTTCAAAGCTGCCAGAAGTACAGAAACTACTCTCCTGAACATCCAGGAAGACCTGCTCTCCAACCTTGACTCCAACATTCCCTCTGTCCTCATTCTACTTGATCTCTCCTCTGCTTTCGATACAGTCAACCATACCACCCTGCTCAATCGTCTCTGTGACAACCGGGTATCACTGATCAGGCTCTGGCCTGGCTGACCTCCTTCCTCTCTGATAGACCCTCCCAGGTACAACTTGGGTCCTTCCTATCTTCTATCTCCCTCTCTACCTGTGGTGTTCACCAGGGGTCTAACCTCTTGCCCTGGCTTTTGAAACAATACCTGGCAACTCTCGCCTACTGCATTTCCATTTTTGTTCAAATTTCCAGTGCTATGCTGACGACCAGCCACCTCCTCTCCTTCCCTCATCTGATTGTCTAATCGCCATTCAAAATTGGTGTGCTGCCAATGATCTTTGTTTAAATGCCAACAAAACTGAAATCCTCCTCATTGGTATACCCTCTCCATCCTTTCCCCTCACTCTCTGGCCGGCCTCCCTCGGCCCTCCTCCTGCCCCTACCTGCGACGCTAATAACCTAGGGGGTCGTCTTTGACTTCTCACTTTCCTTCTCCGCACACATCTCTGATGTCTCTAAAAAGTGAAACTTCTTACTGCACCTCCTTAGAGGTACTCTTCCTTTCCTCTCCTTCCCTTAGAAGCTCACTGTCTCCCAAGCTCTGATTCTCTCTAGGTTGGATTACTGTAACAGCCTCTTTCTAAATATACCTGCCTCCACTATTCGCCCTTTACAACTAATCCAGAACAGGACTGCGAGACTTGTCCTTGGCCTCAAGCCCTAGGATCATATCTCTCCAGCTCGGAAATCCCTTCATTAAAACCCATTTGCATTGTCCACAAGGCTTTCTAGGGTCTGGGTCCAAAATACCTTCAACTATCCCCTCCTTAAATACCTCCCCTCTCGGGGGGGGGGGGGCGCTGGCTGTTGCGCTGAAGCATGATGGCCACTTAAGTGCGTCACTCCGGACTGGGAGAGCACATAGACTAAAAAAAAGACCCTTCAGATACGGCTAATCTGCTCTACATTGCTGGTGCCTCTGAGGTAACCTCTCCGGCGCAACCCTGCAGGCTTCTGGACCTCGGCATCCCCTGAGGGCTGAGCTGTGGCTACGTGTGTCTTGCTCGCCCTGCTCCGCGACTCCAGGGCTGCGGAGCTCTCCATCACCTGAGGACGCGGCGCGGCGGGCCGAAGTGGGGGAGGGGCAGCCGAGCCCTCCTGCGCTCGCCGAGTCGCCGCGGCTGGCGGGCCCATCCTGCGCTCCTCCCGCTGAATTTTTGCGGTTGCCTGGGCTCCGCGCACCCTGCCCGGACCTGCAGACGTCTCCTCTTGCTGGCCTGTGAGACACCTGAGGACATCGGATTCCCCTGCTGCCTATCCTCGCATGGTGGAGCTCAGAGGCATCGCTGCGGACCCCGCGCCTTCACACCGCTTGCTGTCCTCCCCCCGCTGCCCCCTCTTCAAGGAACATGAGGCACATTCTACGACAAGGTATGGGGTACAGGGGGGGCTTGGAGGGTCCGGCTCCTGAGTTCCTGGGCTGTCGGCCCAGGCCGCCGCGGGTGCACCTTGCAGCCCGCCAAACATTTACTTAACAATGGTTGGGTTGCCTTGGCCGTTCTGGTCCATGCCGGCCGGTGCTGGGGGGCCCCTTGCTGCGGGGGCTTTTTCAATCATTGTTCCTCCCTTGTGGCCTGTGGGGATACATACTGCGACTTGGCCCGCGTCACGATACACCATTGCCTTTGGTGCCTGCGGCCCGCTCCCCCCGGACTCCTTGGACTTACTGTGAACTTGCTGGGCCGGTGTGGGTCGGTGTGCCGGTGGCCGCCCTCACTGCACAACTCCATCACTGGGGCGGCTGACTTCTGGCCTCCCTGTGTCCCGCTGCTTGTAAGCGTTACCGGGCCTACATGTTGGACCCCACCGGCCGCCAAGACCCCACGACCACACGGGACTGGGATTAAATCGCTGGATAAACCCTACAGGCCTCTGCCCGCACTGCACCAAATGAACAATTCACCAGTCCTCTGGCTGCTCTGCACTAAATGAACAATACACACGTCCCTGCTCATCACTAGGCACAGTAACCGCTTTGTCTGCACTTGGTTCTCATTGTGCCGGGCCTCAGGGGCCCCTGCAGGCGTCGCTCCGAAGGTGAATTGTCCCCCTTGTTCCATTTTTGCTGACATCTATCCCGCAAGGCTTGGGACCCGAGGCACCAGGACGAAGTAAGCGCCCCACAGATGCGGGGGATACACCGGAGCCTTTGGTGTGCTGTGGGGGGCAGCGCAGGCGCTGGGCCCAGCTGACCTTCACCACCATCCTCCTGGCGATCCTCAAGTGGGCAATTGTCACCCTAGAAACCTGATACTTTGATTGGTGACGCTCTCTGAGGCTCCTGGAACCCTCCCTTTGCTATCATCATGACGAAGGGGGCTGAGGCCCGAAAAAAGCAAAGCTCGATAAACATGTTTGCCAAGACGCCGTCCAAGCCGCCGTCCGAGCCCCTGGGCGAAGCATCTTCCGTCTCGACATCCTCAACCTCCGATGACTCCCAGAAAATGCTGGAGTACATGCGCAAATAGTTCACCACGCTGC
This sequence comes from Ambystoma mexicanum, assembly GCF_040938575.1. Taxonomy (NCBI): domain Eukaryota; kingdom Metazoa; phylum Chordata; class Amphibia; order Caudata; family Ambystomatidae; genus Ambystoma; species Ambystoma mexicanum. Next base: position 61,696,497 of record NC_090933.1, read on the forward strand.
ATACTAAATTAGACAACATGAATGACACCATCTCTTCTATAAAAGCCCATATTGAGAGGACGGACAGCCGGGTCGCCAGATTGAAACTAGGGTCGGCACTGCCGAAGATGATCTGGGCTCCCTCCGTGCCACAGTGTCCACACTCACCAGGCGTGTCTCGGCAGTAGAGAAGAAGAACGACGTCCTCGAATCCCGCTCTAGACGGAATAATCTACCCGAATTGTTGGCGTACCCGAAGATAACATCAAGGAGCCCATGGAGGAATCGTGGAGCGCATCCTCTCAACACTCTTGGATACTCCGAAGCTCTCTGCACAATTTGCTGTTGAAAGGGCGCATCGCTCCCTGACTGCAAGGCCCAGGCTGGGGCACCTCCTCGTCCCATTATAGCCAGGATCCTAAATTTCCAAGACCGCGATGCCCTTCTGCGGGCGGCCAGGGCCAAGGGCGAGCTACTCCTCGGAGCATCAAGGATCCATCTCTACCCTGATTTCTCGGTTGCAGTGCAGCAGGAGCGCAAAACCTTCATGGCGGTGAAAAAGAGACTTTGTGATTTAGGAGTCAAATACTCCATGCTCTTCCCTGCAAAGTTAAGGGTGGAACATTCCAACCAAACTTTCTTCTTTACTATCCCAGAAGAGGCATCGAAATTTATTGACAAACACTTTCCTGGTTGACCCCTTCATCGTTGCTGCGTAAACTACGCTCACAGTTGTCATCGGACAAGCCTATGCCATATGCTGGTTTGTCATTGGCGGGGCATCCTACGATGGCCACGCTCCACAGGAAACACATTAATTGTTAGTTTTGTTCTTGAAGCTCCATTGACCCTCTGCAATGTGGCCCTTATCTGTTACACAAAGTCACTGAGTTTATAGACATTTGGCTCCTGATGTGGCCCCCAGTTTTGAAACTATCCTATATCTACCTCCGGGCGTCCGGTGGTTTGGACGCTGTGGTCCTGAGCTCGCCCGTAGCCGCTCAGGGCCTATGTCATTCTCGTGTGTTGGTGCTCCAGGGACCATGGTTTCTTTCCTTGTTTCCAGATGTCCTCTTCCTCATTGGCCGTGGTCCCTCCGCACCCTTGCTCCGACACTGTACACCCTGCTAAATGCTGCTGTATTGTATAATCTCCTCACACTCTCCCCAGTCCTGTGCACCATCGCCAGGCTACCTTGCAGGCCCCCAGGCGCAGATAGGGGGAGGGATGGGGGTGTGGGGTGGGAAGGGGTGTTATGGTTAAAAAGGTCTTGACAACCACAGTAGTACATCACAAAAACATTGACAGAGATCCGTCTCCCTCCAGATCGGCTAACTCCGTTTCGCTGGTAACCTCTATACAGAAACCTTATCAATACCCCTACATGAATGGCGAATAATGATCTGACATTTATGAGCTGGAACGTCGGTGGGCTGGGCAACCATAAAAAGATGAGGCAGATACAGCTACATGCCGAACGCCACAGTTAAGATTCTATGCCTACAAGAAACCCATGCCCGCTCTGAACAATGTGAACGATTTGCTAAACAGTGGGGTCCCCAGAGGTATTACACTAACTATTCCACAGAAAGCCGTGGTACACTCACTCTAATACACAGGGACCTGAGGTTCTCGTGTAGCCACTCGCGTATACACCCCCTGGGCAGATATATATTAACTTTTGGCAGGCTGCAACACCAGGAGATAGCTATCCACAGTCAAGTGGCACAGCGAGTAGAGTGCTCGCTTTGACATCCGTGCAGAGTCTGCTAACGCAGGTTCGAATCCCGGCGGGGCCAAACTCAGCCTTTCACCCTTCCGAGGTCTATAAATGAGCACCACACACCGTGGGCAATGATAAGCAGCGCTCAGATACCTGAGGGTTCGTAGCGCTATACAAATGCGAAATTAAACTAAATTAAATTAAATCCTGAATATTTATGGTCCGAATGTTGACAATCCCGACTTCTACCTACACCTAGCCTCTGTCCTGGAAAGCTTTCCCCCGATTCCAATTATATGGGAGGCGATTTTAATACGATACTAGATGTCACCCTAGACAAATCAGGCTCGAGGCCTCGCCAGCTCTCCAAAGATGCCTATGCCATTCTTACAACACTCCCTCGGCTGGCACTAGCAGACGCCTAGCGGCTAATGAACCCCGATTCTCGCATATACTCATTTTATTCCTCGGCCCACGATTCTCATTCCAGAATAGACAGATGGCTCATAACCGACATGTTGGTCAGGTCCATGTCCCACCAGTCTATCCTCCCCAGAACATTATCAGACCATTCACCAGTACTCATCTCGTTGAACTGGGGTCCGGACGCACGTAAAATGAGACAATGGAGGATGAGTCCACATGCACTTCTTGAGAAGGTCTTTGTTGCCGAACTCAAATCCTCCATTGAGGAATTCTTTGAGGTCAATACAGACTCTGTGACAACGCAAGCCGTCCTCTGGGAATCCTTTAAAGCATACACGAGGGGGATAGTCATCTCCAAAGGATGTGGCATCCTAAAGGGAATCCGAACAGATATCTCAGTTAGTGAATCGACCCTGGCAGGCCTTGAGACTCGATACGCTCAAGACCACTCCCCAACTACACTAGCGGCATTGGGCTTGGAGCTGGATAGGTTCGTAGACTTCGCAGAGCGAGAGGTCAAGTTCCTGGACTCCCCCAAGTCTGCAAGGAAATATGGAGAGGGATAACGACCGGGCCGGCTGCTGGCCAGGCTAGTACGCCGTGAATTTGGAGCCCCCAATATCCCGGCCATAGAGACATCCGATGGCTCACTGGCCACTTCCCTGCAGGATATCAACACTGAATTTCTATCATATTACACCTCCCTGTAGTAGGAAGTTGATGGGCCCCATATATCAGAAATTGACTCCTATTTGGAAGGTCTTCCTCTTTCACTCCTGTCCCCTGATGCCAGCTTCTCCTTGGAGAGGCCCATCACCCACAAGGAACTAACTGAAGCCATTGAGTCGTTGGCATCTGGTAAGGCCCCTGGCCCAGATGGACTCCCCATGGAATTTTATAAGCAATACAAGACACATCTGGTTCCACACCTGCTTGCCTTATGGAAAGAATCATGAGAAAAGGGTGTACTCCCCCCATCCCTCCGGGAGGCATTGATAACAGTTCTTCTCAAACCCGGCAAGCCCCCTACCCAGTGCGGCTCATACCGACCCCTCTCATTGATTAACAGTGATATTAAAATATACGCTAAACTTCTGGCCAACCGCTTAGCCCCATACATGCCCCACATTATTCACCCTGATCAGGCAGGGTTTGTCCCCGGTAGGTCCACATCCCTAGCAGGGTCAACCCCTCCACACAGGCGGTAGCAGCCACTCTGGACATGCAGAAGGCATTTGACCCGGTTTCGTGGGAGTACCTCTGGCGAGTCCTAGAGAAATGTAAGTTTGGCCCTAACTTCCGCACCTGGGTTAAGCTACTTTACACCTCCCCCTCTGCCAGAGTACGCACAGAGGACAGATGCTCCATCCCCTTTCAGATATCCAGAGGGACACGACAGGGATGCCCTTTTTCCCCGCTAATCTTCGCCATAGCCATTGAACCCTTTGCTGACATGATTCACCAGTCACACTCTCATAGGGGATTGCGCACAGCGGGACAATCTGATATAGTTTCCCTTTACTCTCCTGTACATCCGCTGTCCGGAAACCAACCTCGCGCCTATCCTGGCAGATGTTGCCCGATTTGGAGACATATCTGAGCTGAAAGTCAACTGCTCCAAATATTCATTATTCCCACTTACAGACTCCACACTACCTCCCCTGGATTTACAGGGATTCACCTGGTCTCAATCTAGCATCACTTACCTGGGGGTGGTGGTCTCCCGGCACACGGCGAGGCAGTGTGAGGATAATTACCAGAATTATCTAACAAACCTGGCCACAAAAACTTCCAGCTGGACTAGACTCCCCATTTCGCTAGCAGGTAGGATTGGTATACTTAAAATGGTGGTATTACCTCAACTCATTTACCGTTTCACCAACCTGCCAATATGGCTAGGGGACGCATTCTTCAAATCACTACGTCATATAAGTAACACCTTCCTCTGGCATTCAGGTGCAGTCCGCCTCAAACCGTCTACGCTGACCACCCCCAAAGAATTGGGTGGGTTCAATGCCCCAGATTTCACTGGATAATGGGTGGTAGCCCAATCTCAATTTGCCTCTCATTGGTTTAACATCATTGACCCTCCCCTGCATGTCCGACTGGAGAAACTGACGGTTTCTGACCGGGAGATTGGCTCCCTTATCCTCAAACCCTTGCCTCCTGACCCAGACTCTGCAGACCCTGTGGCTTGTACATCCTTAGCACTGGCCAAACTTTGGGCAATGGTCAACACACCTCACCCATTCCATGGGGACCTGCCACTATGGAACTTTTTCCCTGATGTCCCCCCTATCCCACAATTTATCGTATCCCGCTGGGCTGCTGCTGGCTTTCTGACGCTCCGCGATGCCTATGAACAGGGCAACTTCATTGAGTGGTCTGATCTCTCCCCTTCTATCAAGCGTCGGCCCTTGGCGTGGCTAAAATACTCCTCGCTCCGCAGGAATCTCAAATCCAGACACCCAGACTTCCCCACGCTACCGCCTGACAAACCCATAGTTGCGGAACTCTGTTCCTGTTACGCTCACCTGGTTCCCACAGGGGCGTCGATCGTACCCGGACAGCTGCGGTCTACACCAACGTGATGCGTAGTGAAGAGATGACAGTCTGGACTGTCCCGCCTAATCTTGTCTGCTGGACTCGTAGAAGTATTCTCCTGCAAGTGGAGAAAGGGATTTAGCCACCCGTGGACTTTAGTGATGGCCCCGCAACAGTTCTCGTGTTCCCCACTAATCACCTCCGATATCCCCTCTTGGTAACCTCAGCTTATGTTTTTAAATGAGGAGCTCTCCATCCTGCATGGCATGCAGGGGCGCGTAGATACCAGTTACTTCACTGGGTTGAAGGTACTGGAGGAGTTCCGGAGGAATATTGACTCCAGTGTCTATAAAGTTCAAAGAGTTCAATATGTCCGATGTTCACTCTTGTTCCATTCCCTCATTAGGTTTTAGCTGGGTCCAAAAGAATATTACCTGGAGGCAGCAGATGGCGTTCATCTTAAGAGTCTGTATTACCAAACACTGTCCGGTAAAAGGTGCATGAGTTTAACTTGCTGTTTTCTCTCCCTTTATAGATGCGGCATAGGAAGATGCGGCGAATTAAAGGATAATACCTCCGGTGGTAAAGCAGGTAAGCCTATGGTGGCAAAGAGATTGTCTTTGTTGGTTTTCTCGGCTCACCTTGTTATTCCTTTTGTTTTCCCGCCAGGTGCTGGGTTTCGACAAAGAAAATAATGGAGGTAGGGCCGAGTCGAAAGAGGAGGTGGACTGGTGAGTATAATGCGGCGCTGCTGCTGCTGGCAAAGCGAAACGTGCTGAAATAATGTCCTTTCCAGGCTCGGAGATGTGCTGGTTTCCGGAATCAGGTAAGGAATCAAATAATGTCTGATCTAACCTCTTCTCCTTTCTTTTCCTTTTGTCTAGGAGCTCCGGATTCGAAGCGGGCGTGGCAGAAGACTGGGTGCTGACTTGCAGACACGGGGAGCGTCACGCTGATGGATGCAGAATAACGCAAAGCATGGGCTGCTGTTCGGGCGTGGTTTAAATGGCCTGCAAAGTAGTCCCAGGTAAGAGGTTCCCCAGAACCACACCGGAGTAAAAAATAGTCCCTGTAATAAAATAGTCCCATCCAGGCCTCACATTGGCTTGGACTCATTTGCAGCATGGTCTGCATAAGGTAAGTAAAGTCTATGAGCCTGGCTCCAGGACTGATTCCAAACAGCCCCCAGACAGGGCTGTTGGGGTTTTAATGAGTATCTGGATGCCTGCTCCCTGTGCTGATGGACTCGATCCGGATGCCTGGGGGTAGGCATCATGACAGCTCCTTTGACTCCTTTAAAGGAAAGGTGTCAAGGCTCTACTCCCTGCCTTTACCAAGTTGAAACGTAGCTGGGAGGAGGATCTTGGGGTCGGGCTCACCGATGCAAGATGGTCCCGAATGTGTGGTCACACCCACGAAGTGTCCTATAACTCTAAATGTAAGTTAATACAATTTAAGGTGCTGCACAGATACCATCCTACACCAAAGAGACTACATTGTATGTTCATTGACTATTCTCCCAATTGCCCCAGGTGTGGCACTGACCAAGTATCTTGTATACATATGCTCTGGCACCGCCCTCATCTGACCCAATTTTGGACTGCATTTGCTCCACGTTATCAGACATACTGGAGCACACGATTGTCCCCACCCCACTACATTGCCTCTTCCATGACCTTCCCCAATTGGGGCGCGATTCTAAGAAATTGGCGGGTCTTTGTATGCTGCTAGCAGTCCGCTGCATACTGATATGTTGGCTCCGCCCTAAGGCACCTAACCTACACACAGTGGCCCAAGTCGATTACCTGGGCACATGACGCGGAGGAGGCCTGGAACGCAATGCAACAACCGCACTCGAGGCCAAGAGACATTTGGCGTAAGTTCCGGGATTACATGTCCAGTGCTTAAAGTGGGCCGGGTCCTGCCGGGGCCGGGCCCCGGCAGTCTCCAAAAAGTGGGACTGAGCCGGGGCCCTGTCGGGGCCCCCCATCCCACACAACATTGGCGGGATGCATTATCCCGCCGCGGCCGCAGCTGCAACGGGAGATGCACCCGCCAGTTTAATTTCAGGCGAGCTGACAGAAGTGCCAGCCAGGCACAGCGTCGCTGAGGCTGGCTGGCACTTCTGTCAGTCACTGTAACTTCCCTGATGACCCCTCATCTGAGGAGTCATCAGAGAAGTTACAGTTCCTTTGTTTGAACCTGCGGGCTCCATGATCTAATATGCAGATTAGATCATGGAGCCCGCGGGTTCACAGAGGGTGAAAGGCGCCTCGGGCTCAGTGATCTATCTGCTCAGAGCAGATAGATCACAGTGCCTGAGGCGTCTATCTCCGTTGGCAAAGCTTTATAAAAGATGCCTTGAATTGTATATGTTTCAAGCCATCTTTTATAAACGTAGAAATATTTCTATGTTTATAAAAGACCGCTTAAAACGTGCACAATTCAAGGCATCTTTTATAAAGCTTTGTCGACGGGACAAAGCCACCTCGGGTTTTGTCCGTCCTCAACGCTTTATAAAAGATGCCTTGAATTGTTTACGTTTCAAGCCGTCTTTTATAAACATAGAAATATGTTATAAATGTCTATGCTTATAAAAGGTGGCTTGAAAAGTGCACAAACCATAGTAAGGTAAGCACACAAGTGTGCGTAAATTACTATGGTTTGTGCACTTTTCAAGCCACCTTTTTATAAACCTAGAAATACGTAACATTGGTATGTTTATAAGGCTTGAAAGGTACACAAACCATAGTAGTGCGCATACAGATATATAAATGCTCACATACATTTATATATTTGTTTGCGCACCTTTACAATGATTTGTGCACGTTTTAGGCCATGCCCACAATGGAATCCACGCCCCCAAACGAGGGCCCCCCCTCAATTTCTTACCCCACTTAAAGCACTGTACATGTCCACTATGGATTCGCCTTCAAACTCTGTTCCATCCTCTCCTGGTTGTTCTCCATAATATGGTAGCTCAGTGAACTGTGTCTCATCTGATTTAACTGCCAATAACCTGTCTCCTGCCTGACCCCCCCGCCCTCCCACGGATGATTCATGTATACTGTTGGATGTATGTATTAGTTGATTGTCACTGCTGGTGCCATGTGGCTCCCTTTGTTTCTCTCGTGTGTTGTCAAGTCAAATAAAGTTTTTTAAAAAAAATACCTCCCCTCTCGAGCCCTTCACTCCTCTCCCTCTAACTCCCTCAGGGTCAGTCGTTTTCAAAGAAACAAGCTGGGGGCAGATCTTTGTCTTCGGCTGGGGCCTCCCTTTGGAACTGCCTCCCTGCCACCTTGAAACTTGAGGAGAACCATGTACAGTACTGGAAGCTCCTCAAGACCTTACCCTTCGCCTCTGCCCCTCTTCTCCCCTGCTGATCTGCTTTCTCTCTCAGCACTGTTGCACCTGGCCACCCCCTGTCCTTTGGGGACAGGTACCTGCTCATCCTGCCACCCTCCTGTACTTCCTCCTGGCCACCCCTTGCAATGGGGCCTGTATCTGTACCCATACAGCCCCCCACCTTTTCTTCTTATGCACTTATCAGATACACCTTGATTAACCTTGCAGTTTGCCACTCACAGGCTGCACTGCCACTGTTCTTGATCACCTTATTTATTTATGACTTATTATTTATCTTGTTCTCTCCTATGCTCTGCACTTTCCAATTTCTCCCCCCTCCCATGCACTTTCCCCCTTTTTCTCTTCCCCATGCACTTGCGCGTTCTCAATGTCACTGGGCCTAGTAAGACTGTTGTTTTTGTTTTCTCCCATGTGCCCCTTCCCTTTGCCTGGTCGCGCTCTGAAACACCTGTGTACGAGCGCCATATAAATAAAATATCATATCATTTATCACTTTAGAATGGGTCACATAAGCTACCCAGCGCGCTCAATCCAAATTCACGAAGGACTGGGAAATGGTCCTGCAGTTTCTGTACAATGACTATAACGCACCCTTATGCCCTAATAAGCTATGAATTCTAGGCTTCTATTAGTCTCCGGTTAACTTAACGTGCTCATGTTCTGGGGAAGTGGGAAACAAGGAGGGGCAGGGGGAGAAGGGTGTTTTGATGTTGGAGTTGTAAATCATGAAATGCCAATAACAAAAAAATTAAAAAAAATAGTCTGTAGTTGGCTGGAAGGAGGGGGTCAAATGAGGTTTGTTTGAGGAGGGGTTTGATGAGTGATGTTTTAAATGCTTCTAGGAAAATGCCTGAGGTGTGGGAGGAGTTAAGGATGGTTCTTGTGATGCCGCCTGTACAGGTAGAGGTAAAGATTTCTTTGAGGAGGGTAGGAGGGCATGAGTGTCTTTGAGATCTGGACGTATGGCTGCTGGCTAGCAGCTTAAGGAATTTGGGTCTCGAGTTTGGAGCGAAAGCTGAGAAGATAGAGAGGGAGGGGGCAGGTTAGAGAGTTCATGCAGGTGTTGAGTTGGTGGGAGTGCTGCTAGTTTCGTGCCGATGGTGCAGGTTCTTTCTAGCGCTGTGTTGTAGAAATGGTCTGAGAGGGCATCACAAAGTGATTGGGAGATGTGTGAGGGGGGTGCAAGGAGGAGACATGAACTCTGTAATGATCTTGTGGAGTTGCTTGCTGCTGTTACAGGCGTTAGCAATGCGATACCCGTAAAAGGATTTTTTGGCCTTCCGGATTTCAGTTTTGCAGACATGAGTCTGATAGGCATAGGCTGTTCTCTTATTGCAAGACGGTCGGCCCACCATCTGTGTACACGCGAGTGGTTGAGTGGTTTTAGGAGCTGGGTGAACTATCTGGGCGAGGGGCTTGGTCTATTGGAGGTTGATCTTGAGGGGGTGACCGGTAGGAGGGCGTTGGAGAGCCATAGGTCGAAGTGACTGATGGAGGGTAGTCCTCCCTCGACTGCTAGTTTGAGGAGGGAGGACAGCAGGGCATCAGCAAGGTCCGGGGTTACTGTGAACTTACTCCATAGCAGGATGCAGTTGGATGGTCCAGTATTAGCCATGCGTGGAGGAGGGATGGGTGACAGGAGTGAGAATGGAACGGCTGCATGGTCCATCCATATAAGCAGTTGTGGAGAGAGCATGGAGATCAGGTTGGTGGAGCTAAACATTGCATCAAGAGTATGTTGTGGCACCTGTCATGTGCCGAGTTATGTTGAGGGCTTCCAGGTAGTCCAGGAGTGGTTGTCTAATGGGGTTGTCTGGGGGCATCAAAACATATGTTTAGGTCTCCTAGCATGGTGAGGGAGGGGTGGGAGACAAGGATGGCCACTAGGGAGTCTCTTAGAGTGTAGGCAAAGTGTCGGTTGTAGCTGGGGGGTTGGGGAGTCTGTAGAGAAGTAAGAAGCTGTGGGTGAGCGAACAGTTGATGAGAAATTTCACTAGGAGGGATTCACAGTCTGTGTTGCATGCCTGTGCTGCGGAGTATGAGATGGATAGGTGAGGCTGATAGAGGATGGCAATCTTGCCTGCTCTGCTAGTTCTGTTGTGAGTGATGACTGTATAGTGAGGGGGGAATGCCTTGTGTGAGAAGGGTCGGAAGTTGGAGAATCAGGTTTCTGTGATGGCCAGGATGTCTGGGCTTTGTGAGACAGGCATGGTATCAAGAGAGGCAGACTCCAAGGGTTAGTTTGAAAACCTTTATTTACTAAGGTTTCTGGGTTGGTGTAATGCCTAACTGGCCCTAACCCTAAACAGGTAATTGCTTTAACTGATGTTTCTAATGGCTCTCGGTCACAGGGCATTGAAGAATCGTTTGCTACAATGGAGGGAGATTTTCCACACTGCACCTCCTCCTCACCCTAAGGACTTTGTATCTGGGACCTCTCCTCAAAACAAGGTAGGACCTCCTTTCAGCACGGCTCCACAATGCAGAGACTCCTTCCCTGGGATTCCCATGGATCATGGTTCCTCAGATTCAGGTTGCAGCAGGCCCGACTCCTCTAAGGCTAACGGCTCCTAAGCCGAGGGGCACAGAGACTCTTCCGGGGCAGCCCGGGGACAGACCTGAGGCATTCCAGGCTACCAAGCTGAGGGGTCCAGGGACCATAGTAGACTGTCCTCGGAAGGACGATCAGCCTCATCCTCTTTTTCTAGCCCAGGGCGCAAGGGATTGTCGAGTGCCACCACCAACAGTCACTCCTTGGCTAGATCCAGTCAGCTACCGGCACAGGTGCCGTGGGCTCCAAGCCTACCGGAGCTTGCTCCAAGGATATCATCCAGGGCGTTTCGACTACTTGCCATCCGGCTGAGGGCTTAGCGCCTACCGGAGGGATCTCAAAGGTCGATGCCTCTGATTCGGGTGCAAGGCCCAATCTGTATCCTCTCATGTCTGAGGCCTCTCTTTTCGCTCAGGGTCTCCGCACCCTGCCGCCCAGGGTGTGGCGCAAGGTTTCAAAATGGCAGAGCAGCATGAGACAGAGCCAGCCAGGCAGGCAGCCATTTTGGATCCTGCTCAGGGTCTAGCAGTCCTTTCGCCCATCGAGTGGGCTTTGCATGAGGATGTGCAGCCCACTTCCCTCAGGAAGCAACAGCGGATCCTACGGTGCAGCGTTCTGGTCCCCTCAGGGGTACTTCTACACATCACAACCCTACAGGTATGCGCAACAGATGCCTCAGCACTTCAACCAACAGCGAAGGCCCAGCACCTCAGAAGGCAGGGCTCCTAAGGATCAGAAGGCTAGTGAGGACCACTTCTTTGAATGATTCCAATTCCTCATGCGTTCCGCTCAGATTTGTATTTATTAAATTTTATACAGCGCTTTAATCCAAAGCGCTTCACATAAAACAACCTGAATACAATAGAAGCAATAATTACAAGTCATGAGTCAAAACATAAAGAACAGTAATCAGAACAATTTGCTGATGTCATGAGATTCAGAGCATCGGTAGGGGAAAGAAAGGAAGTAGTAAAGAATAGTCAGGAGGGAGGATGAAGTAGGAGGGATTTTAAGGAGGAGCGGATAGAGAGAGGTAAGGAGTTCCAATGGAGAGGGGCCAGCAGCTGGAAAGAACGGAAACGGGAAGGGGCACAAGGAGGGGGTGGGACAGTGAGTAAGATGTGGTCAGCAGAACGGAGGGGGCATGAGGGAGAGTAGAAAGAGGAGGGAGGGGCAAGATCATGGAGAGATTTCAAGACAAGACAGAGAAGGTTGAATTTAAACTGAGATTGAAAGGATAACCAGCCAAGAGAAGAGAGCAAAGAGGAGCTGGAGTCATAAGGAGAAAGAGAGCAAAGGGTACGGATTGCAGAATGGTAGAGGGATTTGAGGGGGGCCAGATGAGAGGCGGGGAGGCCAAAGTGGAAAGCTGAACAGTAGAAGAGACGAGAAAAGATAAGGGAAGAAATTAAGAGTTTGGTGGCATGGAAAGTGAGGTAGGACCAGATTATGCGAACCTTGTAGAGGTGGTAGCAACAGGCACGGGAGGTTAGAGAGATATGGTGAGTAAAGGAGAGGTTTGAGTCAAAGTGGAGGCCTAGATTGCGGGCTGAGACAGAAAAGGGGAGATGAGAAGGAGGAAAGAGGATATAAGGAGGGGGAGAAGGGGGAGGAAGGGTGTTGGCAGGAAGGAATAAGACTTCTGTTTTGTCCGTGTTTAGGGTGAGAAAGTGGGCAGACATCCAGTTTTTGATAGCAGTGAGACAGGAAGAGAGTTTGAGGTGGATCTCAGGAGTGAAGGAAGAGAAGGAAAGGAAGAGCTGGGTATCATCAGCATAGAAATTGTAAGAGATACCATGAGCTCGGTTGGTTCAAGGATCCCGCCGGACTCCATTTTTGAAGTGACTTTTGGGAGGTAGGTGTTGTTCGGGCCTGTGGTTGGGTATGATTGACGTGTGTGTTCATGTTCATTTGTGGCCCGTTAGTTGTGGGTTTAGGGTTGTAAATCCTGGGTTGGGGGTTAGTTGTGGCGGCCGTTGTCACGTTTGTATGTGGTTGTATATGTGTTGTTGCCGCATTGTTAGGTCCCGGGTGCATTTGTTTTCTTTCCTCCATTTTTGTTTGTATTACATGCAAGGTTCGGGGACTGGGTTCATCTGGCTGGACTTGGACTTCAGGGTGGGAGGGGGGGGTGGTTTCCAATGAGGATGGGAACTTTCGAGGTTTATGGTGTCCCGTGGGAGCTGAGACGCTGAGATTTGCAGACTTGTTTCCAAAGGGGGAGTGATATGGGGAATGTCAACAGATTTCCCAGTCGGGGTTTCTTAAACATTAAGGACACTGTTTTGCAACAGAATTTTAATGTGAACATGCATGGCGGAGTGTTTCATGTTCTGGGTTTACACATGTGGTCAGGGGGCAGTTCATGACTATTTGTAATTATGATTGTGGAATATATAATGCAATTGTGTTTTGTGTAGTCAATTCATCTTTCATGCCTATAGGTGGTGTGTTTGAGTGTGGACCAGCGTGTTCGGGTGATGGATGGAGTGCGCGTTATGTCGGAAATGGTTTACTGATGGTGGCTGAAGTTGCCACTCGGTGGTGTTTGTTCATGCAATGGTTTGGGTTGACGGTCCTTGGTGTTACTGACAGTGGCTGAGGTTGTCACTTAGTGGTTTTCTGGTTCACTCAAAGGTGTTTGGGTTTACTGACAGCTTTTATAGTTATATATTTTCTGACTTTGCTGGATGGTGGAAGTGTGCTCACTGTTGCATAGTGTGTTCACCGTTGGGACGGTATTGCAGTCTGTGGTACCGTGTGGTGGACGTGCTGGCATTAGTGTGGTCCGGTGTTAGTTCATTGGAGAGGGTTGTCTTTATTTGTGTCTTCCTTTGTGTTTCAATGCTCATTGCTGGATTGGCCACTTAGGGATGGGGCTTGAGTGATTAGTGTGTGGTGCTTTGCTGGTCAGTGCTCCACTCATTTTGTTGTGTTTGTGGGCATAAGGGAGTAGGATGTGTCGTAATGGCGCATGTGTGCCTGGCGCGTGGTGCCTTTGAGGTCATCTCGGTTCTAGTGGAATGTGAGGAGTGACTGTTGGGAGTTAGAGAGAGCAGAGGTTTTTTCAGGGGTGTGGGGAGCCTGGTGTCTGTGTACTTACTTGTGTGCGATTCGTCTTACCGGGAGAACTGAACCAAGGACATTAAAGCTTATCTAACTACAGTATCGGAGGCCAGAACTTTATTTACGTCACATACCCCCTCTATATTCCCAAATTCTTTCAATCCAACTTACCGTTTAATTTATCGGATAGACCACTATCCATTCATATACTCACTCATAATGTACCATTCTCTCCTCCTACAAATTTTCCCCCCCAGAATTGGATAATTTTCTCCCTTAAAGCACCCATGCCCCTTCGATCTCCCTTTACAAACTGTATTTATAAGCTCTAATCGACTCTCAAATTCACCTAACTTATATTCCACCCAAAAAGTACCAGAAACGATAAATACTTCTACATCAAAGAGCTCTTCTAATGAATCATTTGCCAAACCCACACCACAACCTTCTTTTGGATTTCCACATCCATCCTCACTTGAAATTGAAACTACTCTAATGGCACTCAATACCAGCATCATGTCACTAGCAAAGCTTTTCAAAGCAATGGACTGTAAAATAAATGCTCATAATCACTCTGTGTATTCTCTACCGCAAAAAACAGACTGGATTGTTAGTGAAATTATGTGACTTTCTAACACAATGCAAGTCGTTAAAACTGCCATGGCTGGACCAACACTTTCTCCTTATCAGGTTGCGGCAGAGTCTGGTACCATTCACCCAGAGAGTAATCCGACCTCAGTAGCCTCCCTGGTCTTTGTAGCTCCCTCCCCTATACCATCGATTATCCATGTAGAAAATACATCTGACATGGACAACTCAAATGTTGACATTAATAGTAAAGATGGAGGCAAAGCTCCAATTTTTGATTTTTTTCACCAACACTCCCGCAGAAGAAGGAAAAAAAAGAAACGTAACCAAGTGGTTTTACCTCAACCTAAAAGAAAACCAAAAACCAACCAAAATTGACTGCGAAAAACTCCAAACAAAAAATGAAAACATTTGTTGAGGGTATCACACTCCCCTCTAAACACTCTCAATTGGGTTCATCGGCCAGCAATGATTTGACTTCACAACCGTTACATGAGAAAGGCACTGAAGGATTTGCTCTCTGGCCGAGTGATTTGGACGAAGCCTCACAAGATAACTTGCCTCCACTTAATCCTACCAATGTAAATTCCTTGCCTACCATTGATCTCAATGATGATGCTCAAGTGATTGATGAAGAATTTATGAACTTGTCTGTGTACCCGAACTCTACTCCCCCGCAAACTGGCATTATCTTACAGAGCTTACACTATCCAAAGTCACAATTGCGTAATAGTCAACAAATTATCTGTGTCAACTTAGATATGTATTACCCACATTTTCAAACTCTCGACCAGAACAGATCCCAGATAACCACACACAAGACAACTGATTCAAAGGCTCTCAAACAGCTAATTTCTATCGAGTCCATACCGATTATTCTCCAGTCAAATGGTGTGGAAAGCGCACCAGGCCCCATTGAACCTGATTCTAATACCACCATGATTTTAGATACCCACAGAATAGTGCTAACAATGCTAGATAGAGCTGTATCCAATCCTTATCCGAACAGATCAACCTTTCTTACGGTGTTTGATCAATCTCAGATTTAGACGCAATCACCTCTACAGACATAAGAGCGGTTAGCTTCATTGACTCCTCCAATATTGATATCGTAGCCCTTGATATCCCTTCAAACTTTGTCAAGCACTTATTATGGGTGAGAAATAAACTACAAACTTGTGCATTTTTAATGCAATTACAGCCTCATCCCATGCCAGATAAAGCTAAATTATCTGAATCTGTGTCTTTTGCCGTTGCTCCCTCAAACTGCAATTGCACTTGCAACCACAACTTACAGAACATACAAGGGATATCTAAACCAAAAGTACCTCCACTGTCTATTTAAACATGGACATGGCTTTCTGAAACTAATCAGACCAATCCCAAACAACAGACCTGCTAGATTCATTTAGCCCAGAATTGGCATTTGTGTACACTTGCAACATGGAACACCTGGGGCTTTGCGCACCTGCTTACCACCAAAGGAAAAGCACTATTGAAATATGGTATCATTGTGCTTCAAGAAACCTGGATCACTGGCAAACCAGTTTGACCAAACTTCCAAATTTCGCATGTTCACGGCCAAAAACTCCTTAAGGGACATCCAAGTGTTGGCCAGTTAGTTGCAGTCAAAATAGACTAACATTGATCTAGAGTCTTGGGCAACTCCTTGTGCTGGCATTCAATTAGTTAAACTGTGAATAGCCAACCAGCACCACTCCCTATTCCCATGCACAGCATTATTAAATCTTTATTGGAATCCCTTAGCCATTAGCGATGAATTATTTCTTTTTCATGTAGAATCAATGTTAGATTTAATTTTACTCAATTCATCAGTTAAAACAACTCTTATAAAAGGTGATTTAAACACTAATTGTATCAAAATAAATACAAAGACAACCCCAACCAGAGCCGATAAGTGGATGACTCTCATAGCCCTACGAAACTTTGTCATACTAAATGGTAACATGATAGGGGAAGTACCACCAGTTTATACCTGGTCAAGAGGTCTATTGTCCTCGGTAATAGACTATACCTTTGTCTCTCTAGATGCTGTAAACCAAATACAGTCTTTCCAAGTCATACCGAATCCAGCAAGTGACCATGATATTCCATTATTAGAGTGGCTTCCACATATATCATTCCAAAGGAATTCATAAATATCTCAATTAAGTTGAATCAAGGCAGAAATCGCTTTACGTGCACCCCTCACAAAATAGATCTCCTTAAATCTCATCTATCTGATTGGCACAATTGGCTGCCGCTATGCCGCTGTACACTGACTGTATAAATCTAATCAATCAATCAACTTCAATAAGAAGTCGTCCAGTATTTAAACATACGAATAGATTGAACTTGGAAATCCAGAAGCTAAAAAGAAAAATCCGACAAGATATAACAAACATTTCCCAGTGCACTCCTCTACAACAAAGACACACACTTAAAACTGCATATAGAAATTGAATCAAACAAATCAATTTTAAGAATGAAGAAGATAATGCAGAAAGAATATTACAATTCATGACAAGTAAATCCACCGGGCAAATTTGGAAACTGCTTAATTCCCATGACAGATGTGCTAAAGATTCGATTCTCTTAAATCCTGCAAGTAATCAGGCCTGGACTGCTCATTTACATGCCCTCCTGGACACTGGCTCTGAGAATAAAACATATTGGCAGTCCTCCATTCCAGACTGCACTCAATACATTTTTGATGAACTCTACATTACGATTTTAATTAAAAAATTAAGCGAATCACGAGCTCATGGACCGGATACTTTATCTAATTCCACACTTAAAGCTCACCCAAATAAGTGGGCAAATATTTTAATGTTAATATTCTCCAATGTCATACAAACACGTTTAATCCCTTTGTCATGGACCGAATCTATAGTAATTCCGATATTTAAAAAAGGAAACCGTAGCGACCCATCTAATTATAGACCAATCGCACTTCTAGACATACCAGGTAAAATATTTGCACGATTAGTTCTAAAAGATTTGACTACTTGGATCACCTCCAATGTTCTTTTAGATTTTCATCAATCTGGTTTTATCAAAGGGGTCGGCACATTTTTCAATCTGATAATTCTGACTGCAATCAAAAAACAAGCTATTTTAACAAAACAACCAGTATTTTGAACTCTTATTGATTTTAGATAGGCTTTCGATTCGGTATCACAAGAGATTTTATGGGAAAAGCTTTTAAGAACCAGATGCCCTTCATATATTCTATTTTTAATTCAACAAGTTTATACTAATACATCTTTAAGAGGTAAGTTTACTGAGGGTGGTTTACCTTCAGATAACATTTCCACGGACATAGGTCACAAGCGCGGATGTATATTCACCTCTATTTTATTTAACTTTTATATCAATGATATTAGCTTTGCATGTGAATCTGTATGCTTCTTCCCCTCTAAATTAGGCTCTAGAGAAATCTCATGCCTTCTTTATGCCGACGATTTGGTGATTCTAGATAGGAGTCAGATTGGATTACAAAGGAAACTAGCTACCTTGGATATAAATGCAATAAGCAATCACCTTAGCATTAATGCAGAAAAATCTAATGCAATGGTGTTTCATCACAATATGGTCAAGCATAACTACAAATTCAATTGGACTCTCTCAGATATCGCTCTCTCAAGTCCATCAATACAAAGACCTAGGCATGAATGTAAATACTCATGTCTCGGAACTCCCATACAAGCTAGAACTGAGAGCAAAAATGAAACTTCTCACGGCACAGGGACAGGCAATTCATAATAAGTATGGTACCTTTTCTTACATGCCAGCAAGGATATTCTACAAGCAAAAAGTAGTTCCAAGTATTGCTTATGGGGCACAAACCAAGTTACCAATAAACTGTCCGAACTGGAATCTCCTTGAAGGAGTTTACTGGAAAAAGATTCTAAGCCTACCAACGAGTACTCTAATTGCCGTAATTAGGTTTGAGTTAGGATTATCTTCATTATCGTCTATGGCCTCATGATAAATATCTGGCTACAGAAAATTACTTTTAACTGAAAATAGCCACCCTATTCTGCTACCGACGGTTTAAGCGATCCTAGCCCTGCTCAAAAACTTGCCTCTCAAAACATGGGAAGAGCAATGCAAAAGCATTTTACAACAAGCCGACATCTCATCTGATTTATTGCTTCCTAGTCCTGACAAAGCGAAATTAAAACGATGGCATTGGGATTGGCATATGGCATGGCAATTGTGCGTCTCATATGCTTCATTTAGAGCAGGAGCCTTTACAACCAAGTCTCTAAATGAAGTCCCGACATTTATAAAGATATTTCCTGATGCCAAATACGTGCACGCGATCCTAAGAAGGAGATTGAACCTCTGGCCTACTAGAATTCAAGCTGCTAGATATAACGAAACCCTACTCTTAAATACAACCTGCATATTCTGTAAAGTTACTAAAAATTAGGAGACTGTACAACATCTATTGACAGAATGCACAGCGCTATCAGAGCTAAGATTGAAATTCTTTTTTAACCACTTGAAGGATTTTAGATTGATGGATAAAGATATGTTGGTACATATAATCAACACCACATAAGTATCAGTAAATATGGCAACCATTCAATTTTTACTAACTCTTAACCTAGATGAACAACTCTAAACCTGCATTCCATCGGGAATGTGTGCAATACATTCAAATTGTAACTTGGAATTCCATTTCTTTCAAAGTGTATGAATTGTATTTATATTGAAACATTATCCTGTTGACTAAATTTTAGTTTTATATGGTTTTAAAATGGCAAGTTTATATATTTTTTGTACAGGTGATATTAAGTTCTGAATGCGTTTTTTTTTTATGAAGATGAATTTTATACATTCCACCTACTGTTAAATTGTAATATGATCTTTCAAACATTTTAGAATGATTTTAGCTTGTATGGAGTATATTTTATGGTCAATTGATTTTTAAATATAGGTCTAAGCATATTCATTCAAAACCAATCTAGTTACTGGGAAAAGAAAGAAAACTATAGGCAATCCAGAAATCCTGTAAATGGTTGACTGAATTTTAAAATTCAGATATTAGATTTATATTTTTAATTTGAATTTTAACCTTATACATTTATGAAGAACCTGGTTCCTTGCTTAATACCAAGAATGTCTGGAAGTCACCATGTAACCAATCTGTGATATTATTACGAGACCAATTTATGTACTGGAAAGAGAAAGAAAGCTACTGCCGTATTAGAAATCTTGTAAATTGAAAAAGTTGTAATACAACTAAAACAACAAACAATTAACAAGAACTGTACTACAAAGTGGTATGTTCACTATAGAACCTTGTGAAGGTGTGCATGGACCTCCACGTAGTGACCCTGCAGATGTCGAGCATGGGCACACCAGAGAGAAATGCTGTCGTAGCTGCAATGCCTCTGGTGGAGTGGGCTCTCGGCCAGTCTGCCAGCGGCATGCAAGCCACTCAATGACAGTGCATGATGCAGCCAGAGAGCCACCTGGAGATGAAGCCTTCCACAAGGCCTTTCCCGGATTCACAGGTCCAGAATTGATGAACTGCTGAGAAGTCTTCCGAAAAGCTCTTCATGCGTGCCACGTAAAACATCAAGGCAGAAGCAACGTCCAGCGAATGTAAGGCCTACTCCGCTGGCGATGACGAATACAGGTAACACCATAGGTTTGTTGAGGTGGCACTCCGACGGCACTTTCAGCATTAAGGAGGGGTGCATACGCAGTACAACCCTTGAAGCGTGGAAAGAGATATGGCTGCTTGCATGAAAGGCCGGGATCTCCCCGAACTGCCAGGCCCAGGTGATTGCCATGAGGAAAGTGTTCTTCCGCGATATGAACTTGAGCATGGCCTGATTCATCGGCTCAAAAGGCGCCCCCATAAGTTATGTCTAAACCACATTCAGTTCCCAAACTGGGGCAGGAGTCGTCACCGGCGGAAAAGTCCTGAAGAGCCCCTTGAGGAACTCTGACGAGTCTGAGAGACCACAAAAAAGGCTTACCTGGCACCCTGGTGTAGCGGGATATGGCTGCCAGGTGCACCTTGATAGAGGCATGAGCCAAGTTCAGCCTTGGCCAAGGAAAGCTGGTATGGTAGTAGCTGCAGGGCTGTGACACGCAGAGGGGTGATCTTCTGAGCCCGGCACCACATGGAGAAACACTTCAACATTCACTTGCTACGGCCATAAGTGGAAGAGGCCCTGGCCTTGGCAAGGATATACTTGCACTCTGCAGGTAAAGCATAATGTCCAAAATCTAGGGTTGCAGGAGCCAAGCCTCAAGTTTCAGCAACGCTGGCTAATGGTATAGAATCACTCCTCCCTCTCTGGACAGAAGGTTGGCAGTCATGGCATCATGATGGACGGAGCTGCCGACAGACCTAGCAGGTCTGGATACCACATTTGTTGCAGCCACGCCAGAGCAACGAGTATCATCTTGCAGTGCCACTGTCTGAGTGTGCCGATTACTTGTAGCAGGAGTGGATATGGAGGAAAAGCGTATGGGAACAATCCCTCCCAAGGGAACGAGAACGCATCCCCCATGTTCCCTAGATGTGGGAACCTGCTGGCGAATTTATGACACTTGGAATTCGCTGCCACCACGAAGAGATTGATCTGGGGTTGATCCCATTCACGGAATAGACGATCCACCTAGTCCTGTCGAAGCTCCCACTAGTGGCAAGAACACAACTCCCTGCTGAGCCAGTCAGCAATGGTGTTCTTGATGCCCACCAGGTGAAAGAGGGCAAGAAACATGTCTCGACCAGTGGCCTAGTGCCACAGATCGTGGGCCTCTCTGGAGAGGGCAAGAGAGCACACACCCACCCCATGCTTCCGGCTGTAGAACATGGTGGGGATGCTGTCCGTGAAGATCCTAACCAGCTTCTGATAAGGAAGGACTTAGAATGGGGCTCCTTGCATGAGGTGAGAGTACACCCCACCACTGTATTGCTCATCGTAACTCATTGAGGGTGATCTTGTCCATCCAGGATCCTGAGACATGCAGCCATCTCGCATCTAGAAACTCCTGGAGAGGCCTCATCTGTAGTTTGCAAAGGCAGACGAGGTTGATGCAGGAAGACATTATGCCTAACAGCGACTTGACGTTTCACAGCGTAGCCGACTGCGTCGACGACAGGTGCTGCCCCATCCTTATGATGGCTACCACCATCTCTTCCGATGGAGCCGCCAGGCAAGCCACCGTGTTGAGTCATGCCCCCAGAAACGGCGTGTTCTGCAGTGGCTCCAAGCAAGCAGGACTTTGGATAATTTATGGAGAATCTCAGATCTGTCAGCAGATGGACGGTCCTTGCCGTGTGCTGGCTCACCAGAGCATGGAAGCGGGATCGGATCAGCCAAACATCCAGTTAAGGGTAGACATGGATGCCCGTTAGATGAAGATGTGCCGCCACAAGAGCCAGGCACTTCGGCCTGAAATCGGCCCAGAGGATCTTCACGAAGGGAAGAGACTTGAACTGATAGTGCTGTCCCTGGACCACAAACCGCAGGAACTTGCGGTGCTTCCGATGGATGGGGAAGTATGCGCCCTCCAAGTCCAGGGACGCCAGGAAGTCACCTTCCTCCAGCTGGCCGAGCATGTGCTGCAACGTAACCATCCTGAACTTCTGGGCCTTCATTTTTAAATCTGTCTTTACCGCTGGAATGCTTTAAGATGATTACTCCCGTGCATATAGCCGAGTCTCTGTGTGCAGGGGACCGGATGTGTTCTCTAGACCTCAAGGATGCATGCCCGCATGTACCCATACATCAACTGCATCCAAAGTTTCTGCAGTTCACGGTTATGTCGTACCACTTTCAGTACAAGGTGCTAACCTTTCGGCTTAAACTCGGCCCCTCGTGTCGTCACAAAGTTGGTGAACGCAGTGGCGGGCCTCCTCTGTTTGGAGGGCAATCTACACCCTCACTTGAAGGACTGGCTGGTGAGGGCTGGGTCACCTGAAGGGGTGGTTCACTCCGGCCAGAGACTGGTGGATACCCATCAGCTGGGGTTTACCCTCAACCAGAGGAAATGGCAGCTATGCCCGTCTCAAGAACTGGTCTTCCTAGGGGTGCATTGGAACACTACCGTTCAGCGGGTGGTCCCCATGTCCGAGAGGCTTATGTCCCTCTGCAAGGCGGTTGAACACTTTTTGGCCAGCTCGACCACCTCGGCTTGGTGGTTACAGCACATTCTAGGCCTGATGCCCTCCTGCGTGCTCACTGTACAGCATAGTCACCTCAAGATGCGACGCCTCCAGCTCCACCTGTTGACCAATTGGGATCAGGAGATGGGGTCCCAATCGGACAGGATCCCAATACCACTGCTCCTGCTGCCTGATCTTTGCTGGTGGCTGAGGCATGGCAATGTTTCAGTGGAGGCCCCTTCACCGACTGGAGCCAGCCCTGGTGGTAACTATTGACTCCTCTCTTTCGGGCTGGGGGGCTACTCTGAAGGGCTTTGCAATTCATGGCACATAGTCCAGGATGGAAGCCCTCCTGCATATCAATCTGCTCAAGCTCAGGGCAGTGGGCCTGGCACTCAAGGTGTGTTTTCCCCTCATCAGGGACAGATCTGTTCTGGTCAGGACGGACAATTCTACTATGATGCTTTACCTGAACAAGCAGGGTGGCACCCGTTCCCCCCCCCCCTCCTCTGCATGGAGGCGGTATCAATCTGGGAATAGGCCCTGACAGAGGATTTGGATTTCGGCAGTGCACCTCCTGGGGGTCCGCAAAGCAGAAACAGACCAGTTGAGTCGCTTGGGGTTCAACAGCTACGAGTGGGAGTTGCACAACAACTCCTTGTTGTCCTTGTTCCAGCGTTGGGGGCTTGCGGACCCAGATTTGTTTGCATTCCCCAGAATGCCAAGTGCCCCCAGTTTGCTTCATGGGCAGGTTGGGGTCAGGGTCACTGGGAGACATCTTCCAGATCTGTTGGCACGGCCGCAGACGTTATGCGTTCCCTCCCACCCCTCTGCTCCATCGGACTCTCCTCAAGTTTCAGGCCGCTGTGGGTTGCAGCCTCATCCTGGTTGCCTCCCACTAGCCATTGAGACTCTGGTTTTCAGATCTGCTGCAGTTGTGCTCACAGAGTCCCGTCCATCTTCCGATCCCCAGCAGGGGCTACCTAATGCAGCAAGGCGGGGGCAGTGGAATATCCGGACCCAGCCAAACTGGCACTGGCAGCATGGTTCCTGATCAGCTGAGGCTTCAGCACGCTCAATTTTTGAATGACAACTGGGACATCATTCAGCAGCCCACGAGGCCCCCAACCCAGTCCCAGTATATTCAAGTGTACTAGGTTCTGCCAGTGTACTAGCGTTATGGAGTTCAGGTGGATACTTGCCGCATGTATTCGGTGGCCATCAGTGCTTACAAGAATTCCCCAGAGCATGTGTTTTCGATAGCAAACCGGTTGTTAAGGTCCACCTTAAGAGGTTGTCTAGGCTTTGTCCTCCTATGCATAGACTGCATCCTCAATGTGGTCCTTGCGGCTTTGCAACACAAGACTTTCAAAGTGATGGCTTCTGTGGACATCCGCTTGGTGACGCTAAAGACTGTTTTATTGGTGGTTCTCAACTCTGCATGCAAAGTTAGTAAGCTGCAGGTGTTGTCTTCACATGAGCCCTTCACCACATTTCACAACATGGTCATCTTGCACACTCACCCAAACCTCTTGCCCACGGTGGTCTCTCCATTTCATCTGAATCAAGAGATCTGCCTGTCGGTGTTCTTCCAGTACTCGCAGTCGGAGGCAGAGAGGGCTCTGCATTTCTTGGACCTTCAGAGGGACCTCAGGTGTTCTCTCTCGGACAAAATCCTTCAGGAAGTCCGAAGCACTGTTTGGGACTTTTGGGGTCTCTTCCCTCCTCCTCCCTCATAGGCCTCTGGGCTTCCATTGCCTGTTGGATGGTTCAGGCCATTTTGGAGGCTTATACGGCCATGGGCAAACTTGTTCCTGAAAGGATTCATGCTCATGCGGTCAGAGCCAAGGCCATGACTGTCGTGTTTCAGAGACACGCTTCTTGGGAAGTCATCAGCAAGGCAGCTACTTGGGCCACTCCGTCTGCCTTCTGTAAGCACTATTCATTGGACACCAGCTCCAGACGCGATGCCGAGTTTGGTCAGGCAGTTCTGAAGAACCTTTCTGCTTTGTCCTAGATATGAGGCAGGCTATCCCAGCTCCACCCTATGTTTTTTGTTCGGTGGAATCACTCACAAGGAAGGAGGAGACGGGACGTATGAGTAATTAAAGTTACTCACTGTAGTGATTAGGGTGCTCATAGTTCATAGTCCATAGTCCCTTTTCCTCAATACACCCCCCACCTTCCCCCGCTAGTATGCCAAGGGCTAATATGTGCAAGTGTAGTCAGGAATCTAAGCATCTGATGTGCTCAAAAGCGATTGACGGGAGGCGCTGGGGGCGGGGCCTTGGCAGGGCATACCCATGCCCGGGGCCACAGCCCAGCGTGCTATACTAAATTTAAAGGGGTAGCTACATTTTTTGCTGCCATAGGTTCCGGTACCGTCCCATGTTGGGGGACACAAACACAGATGGTGGAAAGGTGACTATGAGTACTTAATATATCACATAAATTAGTTCAACAGGGCTGTTTGCAAAACCTTCACATGCCCCTTCGTAATTATTTCAACTACCGTCAATGTCTTCGTCTTCCTTGGGGTTCCCTTCCCCAAGATTCAGTTTGTTCAAGTTTCAAAATACTACATAACAATAATGACACAGTTCCCTTTTGTAAGATTCTCAGGGTTCCCTTCCCTACACTTCTATCCTCTCAACAGTATTACAAAATTAATAAGTCTCTGACTTGTTTGAACCTCTCAGGGTTTCCTTCCCCAAGTTCAGACCCCTCTCAACCTTCCCCAGATGTACGCCCCTTTTGTTGAAAACAAACTCCATGGTGTAAGATGTGCCTTTTCCTTTTTGCCATCCTTTTCCCTATACCGTTCTTTCATGGGGTAGAATCAGAGTATTTAGAAAACGCCAGGCTCTTTGCTTTTCCAAGACGCGACCACTGATCCTCCTGCCCCTCTCTTTGCCTTTTGTTTGCCGTCACCTTCAGATGCTTCTTGCACCCCTTTTATTATCATTTCCTTCGGTGCACACTTGCACTCTTGTTATTCCTTTTCCATGCACCCTTGCACCTGCTTTTCGGTTTCCTTTTGATCGTGCCCCTGGCATCTTTCTTGCCTCTTCTCATGCCCCTCTCTCCCTTTGTTATGGGCCACTCGCACCTTTGTGGTTCTTTTCACTTTCTACTTGGTTTGGTCCTTTTGCTCGCTTTCTGCTCTTTCTTGCTTTCTGCTTTATTCAGGTTTGCAGCTCTCTTTTGAGCCTTCACGCTTTCTGACTTTGTGCTTTTGCTATGCCTTCCACTTCACTTTGGCTTTCTGCTGCACTTTCCCCTTCTGTGCCACTTTAATTGTCCATGCCTTTCTCCTGCTCTGCTCCCATTCAAACGCACAATCCCAGCAGCGTCGCATTGGGAGGCGGTTTCTCCTGGAAGTGCAGGTTGAGAACAGGGTCTCACCACCTGCCCATCAGCACACACACACACACACACACACCCCCACACCTTCCTGCCTGTAGCACCTTCTTTCCTTTGCACCTGTGCTCTACCGGTCCAGACTGTATCCCCAGCTCGCTCATTCTTATGTGCATGACCACACCTTTTATAGTGAACCAAACTGTCAAGTGAAAGTCAGGTGTGAGTAGTTACTATAGAGTGTCTGACCCTGCCTGACTATTAGTGGGACAATCTGAGCTCTTTTTAGGGTAAGTTGGCCTTTCTTTCCGCATGTTATATATTGGGGTATTCTTTACTGATCTTAGTTGCCTCTTCCCAGTCTCAGTATTTGTTGGAGAGGGGGAGATGAGGTGAGATTGTAAACACCCCATTGAGGTTACAGGAAAAGCTTCAAACATGTAACGAGATTTAGATTGAGTTCTGATCACCTTCTCTGGGGTTTGGCAGGGGGTGAGAGAGAATCTCTTAATTTGCTGTACCCTAAAGGAATAAGTTGTCCCCTTCTTTACATCTGCTAATCGTTTACCTGTATAGGGTTCTAGGTGGTTTTCTCTATGAGTTGGAGAGGTTAAATAACCCTTGTTCTCAGTGTTTTGCTCTTGTATTATTTGCACTTTTCTCCCTCTCCTGTTTGGGTAATCAGTTCCTTCCCTTCTCACTATGGGGTCATGACAGATAGAATGAGGTCTAAGGGTCTTGCTACCTGGATTTGGGTTATGAGAATCAAGATATCCCAAGAAGGCATCATGGACTTCCACCTCTGCTGTCTGGCTAGAATACTGCATGTCTCCTAGGGTATTCTCCTGAGGGCAACCCTGGCCTCCCCTACTCCGGTGATCCTCCCTACCTTGTCCACCCCCAGGGTTGGGATCCAAAAGCGATGGCCCTTCCCTGGCCACCTGAATAGGGGATTCTCTGGGTCTGCATGGGAGAATATCCCCAGGTTTCTCACAGCTTTCAGAGGAGATGAAGCTGTATATATGCTGTGTGTATGTTTGGCGATGGATCTGGCGCTGATGAGCATGCGTGAGAGTAGGAAGAAAGGGTGGGGATTTTTGGACCTTGGAGATGCATGCAGAAGAGGGCTGGGAGGAGTGGTTGGGGAAGGTAATGGAGGGGATCCCCTAGTGGATGCTTGGCGAGGGTGTGTACAGTGTATAGATGGGAGGTTGAAGGTGCTGTGATCTCGGTAAGGGTGATTTGGGGGGGTGGAGAAGGAGAAAGGGAACATTTGTTTGCAGGGGGCTGATTGTCTCTGCTGTTACGCTGAAGGGCGGAGGTTCTGAGCACTCTTAGGGAAAGTGAAAAGAGTGTTTGTGATGTGTGAGTCTTTGGGGAGCTGAAGGTGAGGGCCCAGAAGAGGGTAGGGGTGCCAGTGAGGGTGCAGGGTGGTGACTGGAGTATGATGAAGGGGGCAGATAAGCTGAGGGGTGCAGAAATGAGATTGTCTGGGTATTGGAGATTATATGTTTGAAAAGGGGCTTCGAGTGCTTGGGCGTGTGTGTGTGAGGGTCGGTTGGTGTACCAAGGAGGGGGTGTTGGCGAGGGATGCCCGAACAGCACTTACAGAAGGGAAGGCTGAGGTGGTACAGGGTCTAACGGTGACAGGGGTGGGAGAGAGCAGTGTGGGAGGGATGCGAGAGGTGTGAGGGGGAGGCAGATGGAGCAGAGGTGATTTTGACCCCATAGAGCAGGATGTGTGGTGAGTGCAGGGTAAGGGGGCTGGCAGGAGGGTCAGCCGGTCTTCTGGTGCGCCAAAGCGCACACATGGTCTGTGAGTTAGTCAACATGATGTAAATTCTGGTGCATCTCTTCAGGTGGCTAGCAGAGATGAGTGGCGATACGGTCAGGCTATCAGCTCTATCAAAGGGGACGCTAGGTTTGGTGAAGCACAGCTAGAATGTAAAGGGGTTATGCTTGGATTGCAGCTAGGTTCAATATGGCACAGACAGGTAACATCAGGATATAGTCAAACAGTGGCTATGTTAAACATGCAGTTAAATTCAGGCCTGAGGCTTTACTCCAATGTGCACCCAGAACCGAGATAGTGGCAAGCTCAACTATGCAGCTAAAAATAAAAACAGTGGCTCTCTCAAATGTCACGCTAAATTTAACAGCAGCGGCTAACTCTGCTATCCATCTGAAATTAAAAAGGAGTGCTAATTCAAAGATCCAGCTGACATTAAACAGCTAAATTTAAAAACAGGGGTTAACGCAAATATATAGCTAAAATTAACAAGCACTGGCTCACTTAAATGTCTCAATAAATTTAAAAGCACTGGCTAACTCAGCTATTGATGTGAAATTAAAAAACGCTTTGATCCCCCTCCCACGATACACCTGTTGGTGGACAGTTGGCAGGACATTGGCCACAGTGGCAGGAGATAACCTCTGACGCCTGGGCCCTGCAGTTGATTAGGTGGGGTTGTTTGCCCTTTCTAAAGAGACCACCGGACAGACCTCACCTCCTCCAATCCAACTGAGACAGGAGCTCCAGGAAGAACTGAGAGCCATGTTGTCAAAGGGTGCAGTGATATGATAGGTAATTAATAATGTGCCTGTGCACAAGTGTTTCTAGGCGTGAAATGGTGGAAAAGGTACCTCCCGAACAGAGGATCGGCTGGTATTCCCGGGAATTTCCTAGTACCCAAGAAGGGAGGAGGTCTCCGTCCCAGGCTGGACCTCAGGACCCTAAACAAATTTCTGAGGAAAGACACATTCAGGGTGGTGACATTGAGAAAAATTCTCCACGCTCTTGAATTTCAGGACTGGCTGGTTTTGACAGACCTGCAGGATGCTTATTTCCATGTGCCAATGCACCAAGAGCACAGGAAGTTCCGAAGGTTCTTCATAAGGGACACGCACAATCATAGGGGACAAGCACTATCAATTCAAGGTGCTACCCTTTGGGTTGACCTCTGCTCCAAGGGTCTTACCAAGCTCATGGCAATAGTCACACTCTGAAACACTTGTATACGAGCTCGATACAAATAAAATATCATATCATAGTCGCTGCTCACCTCAGGCGAACCAGGGTCCACGCATTCCCGTACCTGGATGACTGGCTGATCCGGGGGGAAGTCAGCAGGGCAAGGTTTGTCTCACTTGGAGGACACCTGCCTACTACTGCCCAGGCTGGGCTTCTCCCTCAACTTGAAGTCCCATTTGACACCAGGTCAACAGATCTAGTTCATCAGAGCAGTCAGACACTTGGGTAGGGAAGGTTTTTCCTCCCGAAGAGTCAGCAATATAGCCGAGATGGTGCATTTGTTTCAGAACCACACCACCTTACCAGCGGCTTCTTTCCTCCGCCTTTTGGGTCTTATGGCCTCCTGTATTTTTCCAGTGCCAGAGGCCAGGCTGCACATGAGACCCCTTCCGTGGCTAATGAGGGACCAATGGTCTAAGTTTCTCGGAGCGCTCACATCAGTGCCCAGCCAGGTAATCCGCTGACTCAACTGATGGAGCATGCACAGCAATCCCATGGTGGGGGAACCCTTCTGGACCCCTTGGCCTTAGGCCCAAGTGGTCACAGATGCACATCTCTGAAGGGTTGGGGCCCTCACTGCAAGGATTTGCAGGTGAGCGGCCTCTGGTCTCCATAAGAAGCCAGGTGGCATATCAACAGGATGGCGTTGCTGGCCATCAGGTTAGCCCTGAGGGCCTTTGCCCCATTTCCTATAGGGAAGCATGTCCTTGTTGGTGGCCATGCACTACCTCAACAAGCAGGGTGGTATGCACTCCCGCGCCCTCTGCACAGAGGCAATACAGCTAGGGTTCTGGTTTACGGGAGAACCAAATCTCGGTTTCAGTTAATCTGGCGAGCGCAGAGAATACCTTGGCAGATGCTTTGAGCAGGCACAGCATGGATTTACATGAATGGGAAGAGTGCAAGGAAGTCCTGCAGGAGGTCTTCTCTCTCTGGGGTACCCCAGCAGATGATCTGTTTTCCACAGAGTCCAACAGGAAGTGCAAACAGTTTTGCTTGAGAGAATTCCCAGCGAACGGTGCAGTGGGGGATGTGTTTCTGATGGATTGGACCTTCCCTCTCCACTACGTCTTCCCTCAGATTCCCAGAATTCCATGGGTTCTCGGGAGGTTGAAGAGATTTCGAACGACCATGATCTTGATCACCCTGGATTGGGCGTGCAGAACGTGGTACTCCGATCTCTTGGATCCGACCACCTGTCCGCCTCACCAGTTGCGTCGGAGTTTGGATTTCCTGACCCAGTCGGAGGGTTTAGTGCTCCACCCGACCCCGCATTCCCTCAACCTACATGCGTGGCTCTGGACAGGATGAGGTATGATGACTGGGAGCTCTCAGAGGACACTTGAGGTGTTGCTGGCTGCACGTAGATCTTCTACAAAATCTCTGCATGCGTACAGATGGAGAAGATCTGAGGTGTGGTGGAGGGGACCTGAGATTGACCCTATCTCTTATCCCACCACCACAGTGATGAAGTTCCTTCTGTCACTGGCCTCGTCAGGCCTTCAGGTTAACACAGTCAAAGGGTATTTGGTGGCCGAGTCTGTGTTCAAGAGGTCCCCAGACCAAGGTTCCTTCTTTACTGTTCCGGTCATGGCCCAATTCCAGAAGGGCCCTCTCAATAGGTTTCCGCCAACCCCCTTTGTTGTCCCAGATTGAGATCTTGATCTGGTTTTGACCTACTTGATGGCAGCTCCTTTTGAGCCTATGCATGCAGGGTCTTTATGGCTGTTATCCCTTAAGACATCCTTTTTAGTGGCAATCACATCTGCCAGGAGGGTTAGTGAGCTGCAAACCTTTTCTAAAGATGAACCGATTGTTTGTACCGGTAAATTCACAAGAATATCTGGTGAGGCAATGTTGCGCTCTCACTTAGTCCGTATCCCACCACAAAATCAAATGAAATACAACAACCATATGATGTCATAACTAATAACTGCACGATAGGCCATTGAGAAAGATCATTTGGTTTGACATCTTTGTACGCATAGCATTATGATTAAGCGTTAACGGCATCACTCAAAATATATGCTATTTTTTAAAGTTTAGAAGCTTTTTGATCATGGCATTTTGCTTTTCACAGGACCAAACTCATGGGACCAAGGCCATTTTCTAGATGATATAGGCCACTAAAGTAATGGAAAAAGACACTTATTGAGGTAACCCAGGTTTAAACCCTTTCTAGCCATATATACCCAGTTAGTTACAGGAGTCAACTGACACTAAGTTCAGTATATAACATTTCTTTTCAGCAACCTAAGGAAGGATATTATTTGGAGACCAATAACAAATTGAACTATAGACATAAAACAGCATACACCCAACGGGGTAAGTGACCCAATATGGCATGCGTTTTTTAGAAACAATAGCAATAATAGAATTAACTTAGAGACTTAATTGTGCCCATCTAATTCTCTTTTTAGGGAACAACACTTTAATTCAAAGGGCGAGTTCTTGTCAGGATTCAGTCACGTCCAACCCATTCTTTTTCAGCTAAAAGGAGATGTCAGAGTTCAGGGCAACCTTCACACACTAGGAGGGCTGTGCCATCGCAGTCATCCAATGTTCAATCTCGTTTTCTCCACGGCTGTTCTCCTAGGTGTCCGGGTCATGGGTTGTCATGGCGACTTTGGCGTCCGCTACACTCTCGTTACAGAGTGTGACGCTTGGGGATGGAGTTGGCTTCCATGACAACAATTTAAATAACTTGCGGGTTGCACGAGGCGCCGCTTCTGATTTTACAAAATCAGAGCTTTGTTTTGCTTCACTTTGTTTCCTGTACACTTGTCTATCCTTGCCCTGATATTGCTTCCTTGTGCTTTGTTTTTGACCCGGACCGTTACTTGAACTATGCTTTTGCCTGTCGAACAGATTGCCCCTTACACGTGTACCAAACCCGGTGTGCCCAAGGTTTACTCTCCTGCCTTGCGATTCAACCCTGCAATGCCTGCATATCAGAACTGACCCAGCACGCTCCGAGACTGCTTTTTGCTTGTCGATTCCAATTACTAACTGCCTGCACATTAACAAACCCGGAACAACCTCTGGACTCTTCTTTGACTTCTGATTCGGATCTGCACACCGCCTCCACAACGCCGAACCCGCACTCCTTTTGACCATCCTCCTGCTTGAGCCTTCACACGGAACGTTCATTCCAACCAACAACTCCCTGGATTGCTGGATTATTACTCTGCTCCTCAAGTCCAGTCCGGATCTGCATATCTCCTGCCTCTGGTCCTGTAAAACTCCAACACTGCACCAGTGCATTCCTGCAAAGCGCTGTTTGACTAGAGACTGCACAGTACTGGCTCTTAGGTAGTTAGGCATCCTCGTACCGGCGGGGTAGTCTTGGGACTAGAGACTTTCGATTCACCTAGGCGTCCTCGTGCCGTTGTGTTTTCAGCATAGGAACTGAATGCACTGGTTGCTCCGTTGGGCTACAAGGACAGATCAAATCTCATCCTGGTAAGTTGCAGTCCCGGACTGGCCTTCTTTCCTTGTTCTTTGACCTTGTTCCTTAGTCTAATATTGTACATTGTTTTTC
Organism: Ambystoma mexicanum; assembly: GCF_040938575.1. NCBI lineage: Eukaryota > Metazoa > Chordata > Amphibia > Caudata > Ambystomatidae > Ambystoma > Ambystoma mexicanum. Next base: position 61,728,812 of record NC_090933.1, read on the forward strand.
CATAGAAATTCTCTTGCCAAACCATCTGCTTGGACCTAGGAGTTGTCTCAAATCAGATAGGAACAGCTCTTAATACCACTAGGTTAGTGCCTTGTTGTCTTTTCGCATTTACTGTGCAGTGTGGAATAGACTGTCTATCTAACTTGCCCTTGTTTCCTTGCAGTGCCTGGTCTTTCGTGTGGTGTTCCCCTCATTCAACTAAGTGACACCTCTGGACTTCACCTTGTGTGTAGAGAGGGGTACATTGGTAGGAAGACCTTGACGGCTACACTTCGGGTTCAACTACCAAGGAGTCTGACAGTTCTACTTAACTCAATTTCGCCTACCCTGTGGGAACACGAGAGGGGGCTATATTGGAGTTTACCAATCAGGTGGCCCCATCACCCACACACCTGCTTACCACGGAGCCCACATTTTCTTAAATAAATTCATGAACAAAGGAATGGTTTGTAACTATCACGAGCACTAATAAGAAAGCATGGACATTTGAACCAGGCACAGGTTATTGGGGGATGCACACAAACCCTTACACAAATCTATGAGCAAATTAAGCAAATTTTAACAAAATGATAAATTTTTGAATGACACATGTTCTTGTTTGTTTTTCCTCATGACACCTACCTGCCCATAAATTATGAATTGGGTATGTCAATTTCTTTTTCTTTGTGATACTGTAACAACATGTAATGAGTTTGACATGTTTCTGCATAAACTAACAGCCTTGAAAACAACCCAGTGTCGAAACACGTGTCGGCTGAGACAAAAATAATGAATCTGGAGCAGAACAAATCTTTACCTTTCTAATGTATGCATTGTACAGAAGGTTTCTGTGATATATTTAGTGAATTAGCAAAGATTACTTACAGGCTCAGCACGATTTACACGCACAATCAATTAATTTGTACTTACCACAAGAGGTTCAGAGTAAAACCTCCTACTGCTGGAGATGCAGCTTGACACACCATAAGCCGTACGGCCCAAGCGTACTAACAAGCGGTTATGCCCTCACATACCTCCCTTTCCTTTTCTAAAGATCTTTCGTGAGAAAGTCTCTCTCAATGTCAGGCCTGTGTTCCTTCCTAAGGAGATTTCAGTTTCACCTGCCCCTGTCTATTGATTTGCCTGTCTTTTACCCTCCACCACATCCCCAGAAAGAGGAAGAGCTGTTCCACCGCCTTGAGGCGAAGGGAGCGTTGAGCTTCTATGCTGCTTGCACATCTGAGTTTCGGAGGTCAGATCAGTTGTTCGTGGCCCGTTCTTTGTCTCAAAAAGGTCTTGCCATAACGAAACAAACTGTCTCGTTGGATTGTTTTGTGCATATCTGAGTGTTACCAATTGGCAGGCAGGGAGCTTCCAGCGAGCATCAGAGCACAATAAACCAGAGGGGTTTCGGCCTCTACGGCCCTCCAAAGAAGGGTTCCTGTTAGGGACATATGTCGGGCAGCCACATGGTCATCCTTGCATACATTTACCAAGGGTTACCAGTCAATTGGTCGAAAACATTTGGTCGACAGGACAATTTTTTTTTTTTTTTTTTTACCCCTTTTTTGGTTTTTTTTGGGGGGTCCCCCCCAGCCCCCTTTTTTTTCTTTTTTTTTTTCCCCCACACGAAAACCCACAAAACATATATAAAAAAAAAAAATCGACCATTTGGCATTCGACCAAATGGTGTCGACCAAATTGCAGTCGACCAGTTTGTTGTCGACCAATTGACCGGACACCTTTACCAAGCACTATGCCTTGGATGTTGCACAGGGAGCTGATGCATTGTGAATAGGGTGGTTCTACAGAATCTACTTGTCTAATGTTTTCTGGCCTCCTCCGTTATTCTAACTGCTTGGGAAGTCTATCAAGATGAGGAATCTTCGGGAGAAAAGCAATCCATTAAAGGAGATATTACACACCGGAATGATATTTCTATGGATTCTTCTGCCCCAGATTCCTCAGTGACCCTCCCATCCATCCCCGCTCAGAAAGTTCAGTGGCTTGCTGCTTCTTTCCAAACGAAAAGACATCTGGTGATGGCTCTGAGATGCCCGCTTGCACCTCATTCAAAAAAACAAACAAAAAGATTCATTTTCAATCATTGTGTGTGGGATCACCCTGTTGGGATGTATCCGTGTTACATTTTTGCCAGCTGATTAGCCTCCTCCTGTGGTTTTTCCTTCTGCAGCATTCAGGCATGGGGGGGAACACTGAAGTATGGGGCGTAGTGACGTGCTATATATGCACAATGCCTGACGTCACTTCCGAAGCCGACGATCGAGAGCCGGACAAGATGGATAGATGGCCCAGTCCAGATCTACTATGCCCGCAGCAAAACGTTTCCGAGCAGCAGAGCTGGATTATGGGTATCTATCAAGATGAGGAATCTGCAGGAGAAGAATCCATAGAAAGATCATTACGGCGAGTAATTTATCTTTCCAACTCTACCTCCTATGGGGCACCCTCTCTTTCCTCACTTTTTCTCAGAAGCTTAATGTCTCCAGAGCTCTAGTACTCTCCAGACAGCCTCTTCCTTAATCTAATTCTTCTCTCTGCCCCCTCCAGCTAATCCAGAATAGGGCTACAAGACTTATACTTGGCCTCAAGCCCAGGGACTGCATCTCTCCAGCCCTAAAATCTCTCCACTGGCTCCCGGTTGATAAAAGGATCAAATTCAAATCCTTCTGCATCATCCATAAGGGTGTTGGGGGCCGCGGAACACAATATCTGCAACTCGCTCTCACCAAATAATCTCCTTCCAGATCCCTCTGATCCTCCGGCTCCAACTCTCTGCTTGTCAAGCACTTCTCTAAGCAGAGAGCGGGTGGCCGTTCCCTTTCCTCGGCTGGCACCCTCCTCTGGGACAGCCTATCCCTTTCTCTCAGTCTTGAGCCGAATCTCCTCAGGTTCTGCAAGCACCACAAAACGTTCATCTTCTCCTCCTCGTTTCCTCGCTCACTCCCTCTCCCTCCCTCTCTCCCTCCCTCCCTCGCTCGCTTGCTTCCTCCCTCCCTCCCTCAGTCCCTGCCTCCCTCGCTAAACCCCCACACTCGCTGTGATTGGTGGCCTGGGCACATGGTCCTTCTGGGCCCTGGCCTCTTGTTCGATCGCTCATAGCATCTGTCCTCCTACTGTACTTGCCTTTGGACACCACTTGGCCTGTGTTGTCTCACATGCCTGCAGTTACTGCATGGGCTGGTTACCCCTCTTTTATTAAGTGGTCACGGCCTGGCACTTACCTGTTGCCTTTGTGACTAGCTCTCTGGCACTTCACCACTCTGTGGAACCTCTATGTAAATGAGGGTCCCATCACCCCACAACAGGCATTGGCATCTCTGGGTCAGGAAGGCACTCTGAAGCACATCAGGAAACTGAAGTAGGATTTTCAAAGACATCAAGTTTATTTTCTTCCAGCAGGCAGGACACGTCATACAGTATCAAAGACATCTCTGCAACGCTCCTAACAATTCTGAGCTTTTCCTCCCTTATATACACTCTAGGACGGGGAGGTGATGGTCTGATCAAAGTACAACCCGCTTCCTACCTGTGATTCGTTGGCCTATAATGGCATGATCAGTGAACAACCCCTCTTCCTGCTTGTGATTGGTTGGCCTATCGGCCACTCAGAACTAGTCTCAACAGGTTTTACCTAGCTCATCCGCCATCAATGGACTCTGTATGAGCTTTTATAAAAATGTTCTCCATTTATGTCATCATGACTTTGCAGAAAAGCCACCATCTTAGAAAAAATCCACCATCTTAGAAGTTGCCTGACCATGCCTGGCTTATCACAAAATGGTGGAGTACCCTATTCCTGGTCAAAATGTGATACCTGCTGCGATTCTAATCTAGTTTTTCAGTAATTTATACTAAGCATATACTACTTAACAAACCTATTACACAAGACGTTCTGACCCCATAAAATAGATCGTCCTTCCAAGCGCTTTTCTGCAAAGCACTATAATTCAGATTTTTGCAACATTTAAAGTCATTGATCAACCCGACAAGTTATCAACATTCGGTTTGAGGTGGAGGGGGTCTAGCTCCATTACATTCAGTTTGAGGGGGGCTATAACCAGCTCCTGTACATATAGGACTTACACTTTTCCCCTTTCCCTTCTCTCTCTCCTTGCACTTGCACAATCCAAATGTTGACAAGGCCTAGTAGGACCGCTTCTATGTTTTTCTCATCTGTTATGATATTCCATTGCCTTGCTATTCCCTTGTCCTCTTCCCTTTGCCCTGTGGGTGCTTTGAAACACAATTTCTTGAAGTATAAGCGCCTTACAAATGACCAATAAAATAAATAGTCGGGGGAGTGGGCAATATTCAAGTGTGGCTGAGTTAAGGTTGGAGGCAAGCTTTCAGCATTAGTGGAAAGATTGAGCTAGAAAGTACAAAAGGCTACAACTAAGAGCGACGGAACATAAATGGAGGTTCTACTCCGATATAATGGCTGCGATATACGCAGGCGGGAAGTAGTAAGGTGATTATACTCTCACTGCACCAAAATTAGAGTTGCAAGGAAGTACTTGAATATAGGGTGTAGTATGTACACAGTGGTAGAACTAGAGGATTAAATCAATTTATGAGCTACAGGCAGCAATATAGGAAAATAGATGGTGTGGTGGTATCTTACCTTGCGGTTGCAGAGGATGGCTTTATGAACTGGGCTCGGGCCCCCACGACGAACAGGGCAAACAGGTGATGGCTGGTGCCCTCTGCCTCTGGCCCTTACCTGGCTGCCTGGGAGGGATTCTGAAGTAGATATGTTCAGGTCACGTGGGGTAACCACGGATGAATCAGAGGATGGAAAGGCTGTTTTGGGAGAAGGATGGGTGCAGGGGAGTGGAAGAGGGATGCAATTTACATGGGCCAAAACGAAAAGGGAAATCTGCTCAATTGAGCAGCGCTTCCCAAAGGCAATGGTTAACTCTCCCTCGGGTGGCATGCAAATTGACCAATTGCGATTAAGCTGTGCACAACTGACAAAAACATACCAGCCTTCAGTAGATTTACACATGCCATGACTGGCACTTCCCAGCCCCGTCAAGCCTTTCTGAGAGTTATTCAGCAGCGTTTCTTTCTCTTGCCTGTTTGCAGTGGCACATTTAAATATTTTAGACCGAGTGCGTAGAGGTAACTTCTGATGTGTAAGGCTCTTTGTGAAGGAACCAAGAACAGATACAGACACGAACAGATAAGGCATTCAAGAGATTCAATCTTCGTATGCCTGCTGAAGTAATCTGAAGAACACGAAAGCTTGCAAATAAATGACTTGGTTAGCCTAACCAAGGTATCCTCCTATTGTCTTTTTTGGGATCAACACTTTTAAAGTACCCATGGCGAACATATTACAAGCAAACTGAACCATATGTGACATTACTTAGTGAGTAATCGCCTTTTCTTAGCTTCCATCTGCTTAGTCACAGGATTTGCATAGGTGGCCAAGCCATCTAGTGGTTGGCTCAGAGTATTACATCTTGCTTTTCGAATTCAAAAACAGGGTATCGACAGGGGCGTTCCTGCCACACTATCCCTATACGATATTTACAGGGATCCATGATCCTTCGCTTGTCAGGGTTTCCAGATTGATTCCTTTTCTAACATGATTGTATGTATTAAACTGAGACAACCCTTTGATTATTTGTACTGTCCTGCTGCTTCCTGGTGGGAAGGCAGGGCGGGCAAATGTGCCTAAGCAGGTGCACATCACAGAAATAAGATCACCAAGTAATGTTTATCTTCTGAGGCTTGTGAATCAGCTTAGATTCACATATTTTGCATTGTCAAGCAAGCAGGGCAGAGGTTGCTGCCATCCCGCTGGTAGAGTGAGTTCTGAGACTCTCAGACACCTCCTTACCAGAAATATCATGCATTCAGAAATGCAGAGAATGATCCACTTTGACAGGGTCTGTTTGGTCACACCCCTGCCAGTACGACCACCAGTTCAGCCAACGAAAAGCTTGTCACCTTCCCTAGCGCCTCTAGTCTGAGACACTAAGATCTTAAGGGCCTGCACCGGGTCCAACCATGGAATTGTTCCATTGCCTTGGAAGGGTGAAGCGGAGGAAGAGAAACACAGGAAGATGGATTTTCTGAGAGATGGAAATCCGAGACCACTTTTGGCAGAAAGGAAGGTCTCACTCTCAGTCACCTTCTCTTTGCAAGAAAAAAACAATAGGGGTGTGCAACAGACAACACCTGAAGCTCATTCAACCGCCTCACAGAAGTGATGGCAAACAGGAAAATCTCTTTAAAGGTGGGGAATCAAAAAGAAGAGGAATGGATGAGCTCAAATAGAGCGCACATAAGAAACGTAAACACTAAATTCAAATCCCTCGCTGGAACCACAAACTGGCGGGAGGAAACTTGTTGGTCAATCCCCACAAGAAATGCATAACAGTGGGGATTGTAAAAATAAACCCTGTTGCAAGGACCTCATGAACAACTAAATATCCTTGAGGTAACCCTTTAGAGTGCCAATCTACAGGCCCAACTGGGCCAAGAATAGCAAAACATCCAACACAGGGGTAAACTGGCAGGATAACAGATTCCCTCTCCCAAAACCAAACCGAACATTTAGGCCATCTGCAGGCATACATGGAATTTGCAGCAGGCCTCCTAGCTGAAAGGAGGACGCCGTCTGACAAGTCCCACTTCATGTATCTCAGCCCCTCAGTAGCCAAGCACGAAGGTTCAGGCTGCTGAGGTTTGGGTAGAACATCCGTCATTCCGACAGAGAGCAAGTACACTCCTCGGAAGGTGCCAATGAAGGCAGCTGGCCATGCCCAGCAATCCGGTTCACTTGACCCAGATTGGAGCAATCGGAATCAGTGTGGTTCTGAACAGGTGCAATCTTCTTAAAACCAGCAGAATTACAGAAATAGGCAGGAACGCAAAAGGGAGGTTGAATGTTGTAAGGAAGGCATGGTATCAACAGTAAAACAGACACAAGTGACCACAGTTCAAGGGTGTTTATTGAACTTCAAAAAAGGGTTGGAAAAACGCCTATCTAATCCTAAACCTACAGATGGGGGTAAGCTAGACCATAAAATAATAACGCAGTCCTAGTGGTGTCTTGTCAAAATAAAAGGGCATATACTAACAAACCTATTGGCAATTCTTACCGCTAAATACAAATATTGTGTTAAACAATGTTATGAAAAAGTAAGAAGTGTTCACAAAATGATGTCAGGATGTTCAGGCCATTGCCTCCCTTCCCACGTTTCAGCATGGGACTGGTGGTGCACTCCAGCTTAGCACAGTCTCTGGCTTCTCTAGCACAAGGATACAGTTCAATCATTAGCATCAGGGCCTTCCCTGTCCAAGTCTCTTTGCCTTTCAAAGTCTCTTCATTCAGAGGGCCTGATGCGACAAACAAATTCTTTTCCTCTTTCAGATTTTCACAAGTACTCAATTTCTTAGGCGATTCTCTATTCACCTCAGATCCCCCTCAGCCGGGCTTAGATCCTGTCAACACAAAGTTCATAAATTATTTATGCATCAAATTTCTCATAGGATATTCTCTCTCGAGTGACTCACGGTTCACCCAGGATCCCCCTCAGCTGGGTTTAGATCTTAGATCCCCCCCAGCCAGGCTCAGATCCCTTTTTAACACAAAGTTCAATTAGTCTCCCTCCACCGAGCTCAGACTAATTCCAATTTCCAATATTCTCTTTACACAAACTTGCTTTAACCAAATATTTTTAGTTGATCTCCCTCCCCCGGCTTGGACGAAGTTAGACTCCTATTTCATCAACTATCGAAGACTTTCAAATGTCCACAGGAATTTAGCTTTAGCCTTTGCAGGACCACTTCGATTTCACAATTCTTTATCGCTCTTCACATTTGCCACCTTTCAGCTGGATATCCAACAGACTTTCGACTGAGAACCCACATGGTGCCGGACCACTGTCTACGGTATTATATCTTGGCTTCAAAGTTCAATCACTCATCTGCTGTTTAATTGTGTTTGCGTCGCTTGCCACATATGCTTCATACACTGTCCCGGGAGGATAGCTCAGTGGCAACGTGCTCGCCTTGGAAGCAAGACGACACGAAGCAACACAGGTTCGACCCCCAGATCCGCGCTTAGAAACCTCTGGGTATTTAAGCACGTTATAAATGCGCAACTAAGACAAAAACAATTATGCAACTAAAAAACAAAAACAATTCATGTAACGGTGCCTCAATGCCCACAGGCTGTGTGAGCGCTTTACAAAAAAAAACAAAAAAAATGCACTGTTCTCTTCAGTTTTCACTATACAGTGTTGCTGTTTGCAACCTCAGCTTCAACACAAACCGGTCTGATATCAGTCTCTCCAACTGACCGGCTGCCGGCTGTGTGGACTTTGCTGGCTCTGCTTTGTTGCAGGAGCCAAGGACAGTATCACAGCGGCAAACTATTCTCATCGCCTTGACTATCGACGCAGGAGAGCCCCAGGTACCTGCGGCACACAACGCAGGATTCTTCCGCCTTGATTCCTGGTTTTACGTTTTATACACTCAAAGCTTTATGATAGGAACAGTCTTTCGTTAAAAAGGTGAAGGGCACTTCCCTCCTTGCGAATCTCCTTGGTCTTTCAGTCTCTCACCTTGTACCAAACTGCCATCTTGGAACTGCTGCCTCCTTGTGCAATTTGCCTTGCTCCAAGTGTGCTTTCGTGCTCTGCCTTTTATCCGTGTGCAGAAGTGTGATAGAAGTCAGGTGAGTGTAATGGTCAGTAATTGCCTGACCATTGTATGGGGACATGTCAGGAATACGGCTCTGGCGTTAGTCCGTTTTCTCTCACTGTGAGCTGTCCGTGAGAAAGTGTTTGTGTTGGGAAAGGGGTGGGGTTGAGTTCCTAAGCATCCTACCTGGTAGGATGGTGTAAAAGGGTTACAGGGAAGGGGATAGAGCGTCCCGCCATCCGGTGTCCCACTTTCACTCCCCAAAGACCCCTCACCTAGGTGATCCTCCCGCACTGGTCCACTCCCAGGAACTGGATCCAAAAGCGATAGCCATGTCCTGGTCATCTGGATGACAGATCCCCAGGGACTAGGGGGTGAGACACCTTCAGGTTTCTCACAATGTCCACTCAAACATCCGCACGTCCGCTAGAGCTCCCCAACAAGGAAATTCCCTGTAGCAGAACAATTCACACTTCCTGTTGACACTGGAAGCAAAGTGTTCCACTTGAGGAGTCCCCCTCAAGTGGAGGAGAAGATCTCCTCCAGAACTTCCTGACAAAACTCCCTGCTCAAGGTATCCGTTGACACTTGTTCGCTCTTCTAGAGGGATGGGCTTCTATCCAAGTTGCTGTTCTTCAGAGCCCAGTACAGCAGACAGATTGCTTTTTTGCACAGAAGCAAGGAACCCACACCACCTTGTTTGTTGAGATAGGGCATAGCCACTGTGTTGTTAGTCAGGACCAGCACAGTCCTACGTTTCACAAATGCAAGTAAAGCAACATGATCACCCTCAGCTCCAGCAAGCTGATGTGTTCCAGAGAGTCTGTGGGAGACCACAGTCTCCTCACCGTTCAGTCTAACACCTGAGCATCACAACCAGTCAGATATGCATCTGTGACCACCGTCACCTGGAGCCAAGGTTAACGAAACAACTTGCCACTCAGCAAGTTGTCTCACATGGCCCACCATGCAAGATTATGAGTCACCTGGTCCGATACCTGTGAAAGGTGAGACATGTGGCTCAGGAACTGAGACAATTGGCAACTAAGACGACACAAGAAATCTCATGTTCAGCCTTGCCTTCGGCACCACTAGGATGCAGGAGGCCATGAGGCCTACAAGGCACAGGAAAACCAATGTTGGGACTGGTTTCTGGGATTGGAAGATATGGACCATCCAAAGAATGTTCGCCACTCGTTCTTCGGATGAGCATGCCCTGCCCAGACGAGTGTCCAAGACTGCTCAATGAATCGGAGCAGCTAGGAGATGAAACCTGAGAGTTCAGGGAAAAGCCTAGGCTACAAAAGAATGCATGTGTGGAAAAGGTGCTTTGACATTAGACTCGGTAAGCAAGCTCCAACGAGCCAGTTGTCCAGCTAGGGAAAGACATGGATGCCCTTCCTTTGAGGTGAGCCACCAGCACCACTAGCAGCTTGGTGAAAACCCTGTGCACCATGGAAAGACTGAACAGCAGGACTTTGTACTGCTAAATGGTGTTGGCCTGCCATGAACCTCAGGTGCTTACTGTGTCTCCGATGAATCTTAACGTGGAAGTAGGCATCCTGAAGCTCCTGTGCCACCAACTAGGTCCTGTAGGTCGAGGGCAGTATCTGCGCTGCGGTAAACACCTTGAACAATGTACTTGCAAAGGAACAATTGCAGAAGCCGCAGAATAGGACCCAAGCCCCCGTCCTCCTCATCACCAGAAAATAGGAGTACCACCCCAAACCTCATTCTGAGAGCAGTACCAGTTCTATCGCACTCTTTGAAAGAAGCAACCAGACCTCCTCCAAGAGTATGGGATCCAGAGGCAGGGTGGTGGTCCGGGGGTTCGAGTCCAGGGAGCACAGAATGAGTGGAAGACAATAACCATGATGGATGACCTGCAGGGCCCATGCGTCGGACATGGTCCTGGACTATTCTGAAGTGAATAGGAAATGTCTACCTCCCAGCAGCGTAAAGTGATGGAGCCTGTCAATGAGGTGCAGCGGTGTGGGGGTGTGGTCCTAATGCACCTCTGCTCTGGGCACATCTACCTTTCGGAAAGAGTCTGCCTTGCAGCCTTCTTGGGTGGGGGGGTCTCGGCCACATCCTGCAGCAGCAAAGGTTGGGAAGGGACGAAAACCCCTACCTCTGTCAGGCTGTGCAGAGGGATGCTGCATGGTTAGTACCAAGGACTTAGTCGTGGACATTGACGACTACACCTTCTGGAAAATGCTGTCCACCTTTGACACAAACAGGTTCTGGCCATTGAAAGGCACGTTGGCCTCAAACCCTGATGTCCTAAACCAAGACTGATGCCCAAGTACCATTGTTGTGGCCATGGATCTGCCCACAAAATGTAGTGTCCAAGGCGGACTGTAAAATCTGGAAAAGAGCCTCCTTGCCATTAGCCACTAGGTCCTAGAAACCATCCTTCATATCTATCTCAGGGATGTGCTCAGCCACTCCTGCAACAGCAGACCATAGGACGAAAGAAAATGTGGCTAGAGCACATGAAACATTCGCTGCACAAAGGTCAAGGCTGCCCAACATGTACATTTTTCCTCAAGTGTCAAGCTTCTTGCCCTCGTTATCCGCAGGGAGAGAAGGAAGGGGAAAATGGAATTATTCAGATTCACCGTCGCAGCCTGAACCAGCAAGCTTTCATGCGAGGCATGAGCGAACAGAAACAAAGTATCAGATGGTGCTGGGTGGTGTTTCCTCGTCAGATCCCAGTCAACTGCCATAGAAGAGGCAGGCTTTTCCCGAACTTCCCTTACAGGCGCCTCCACCTCCACACTCAAGGGCAGCAGTGGCTCCTTCCTAAGGGCATCATCCAGGATATCACAAAGCTTGTACTGGATCTTGGATCAGGGTGGAGCAGAAAGCCAGAAGGTATTGGCTACCTTGGCCATCATCTGCCCGTAGTGGGAACTGGCAAGACATCTCTGGGAACGTGTCCAGGCCCTTGGTGACCAACAGGTCCTCAGCTAGCCCAATCCCTCTCCTCGCCTCCCCATAGAGTTCTTCAAGGGAATCCCTCTCCTCCCTGGAAAACATGGGTTGCAGCCAGAACGGTACTGATCCCCTTCCTTAAAGATGTACTCCATCTTGGACATGAAGGTTTCTCGTAAGAGGGGAGCATACTCCCAGGGAGCTTCGACAACCTAGGCGTAGATCAGCACCAACATGGAGACCTACCTGGATCCAAGATCAACATCTGTTGGCCGCAATCCGCACACAGCTTGAATCCCAAGGCCTTCGATAGAGTCAGCATTGCCTAGACACATTTTTTCAATAAGCCAAAGGGTTCCCATAAGTGAACAGAGCATGCAGAAAAAGGGAACCGAGGTCACTGGGTGCAGTGCTTCAATTTGCACTGGCCTCAACGTCATGTCTGGCACGGGACGTATAGAGGCATTACACAGAGCCGACGCAGAGCCACACAATGCTCCCTGGTGGCAGAAACGTTTCAGAGAATAGCTGCACTGGGGATAGAATTATCATAGATGAGGAATCTGTGGGGGGAAAGAATCCATTATAACTGTGTTTAGGTCCCACCCTGTGGGAGGGTGAGAGGTCCGACGGGTATAAGCATTTGACGCCTTACGTGAAGGCTTTTACTACTGGAATTTTCCACCATTTGTGATGGCGTAGGCTAAATTTATTTAAGTGAATAGTACACGAGACTCAAGTCTAATAAGTACATAAGATTGATCTGGTTTATTTTACACCAGAATGCCATTTTCTTTCCATTTGTTAACAGTGTTTGGGGTTTTCTCTCTTATCTCCAAAAATATCCATATATCTTGTGGGGAGATGTAGATGACTTAAGAAAGATTTCTCTTAGTGGAACTTTCCCTCCATGTTCTATGGATCCCCAAACGTTTCTTTTGAACCTGTCCTGACTTTACAGGGAAGGGACGCCCTCAGCTTCACTCCCCTGGCCTTTTTCTTATTTTGTCGTGGGGAAACTGATCAGTCCTTCAGACATTCAGTACGGGGAAACTATGTTTCCCTTTTGTTGTTTTACCTTTTTGGTAACTTTTTATCGGTGCACACAGCATTTTACAATGCAATGTAGTGTAGTGGGGATACCTTTGTATCACCCTAGTCTTTTACACTGGGGATATTTGGTTACTTTTATATGTGCCTGAAGACAGGCTGGTGGCAGCAGATGGAGAAATGACTCACTGTAATGATCTTTCTATGGATTCTTCTCCCGCAGATTCCTCATGATAGATATCCATCATCCAACTCTGCTGTTCAGAAACTTTGACAGGGGAGTGGTAGTGGACCTCGACTCGGCCGTCGATCCTTCTTGCTCTCGATCGTCGGCTCAGGAAGTGACATCAGGCGTCGTGTATATATAGCACGTCACTGGAGGAGGGCAGAAAGATTTAAACCAGTAGATTCTGTAGTACCGCCCTACAAAACCTTGCATTGGCTCCCCGTGCAACATCCAAGGCATACTGCTTGGTGAAAGTATGTAAGGATGACCAAGTGGCCACTCCACATATATCCCTAACAGGGACCCCTCTCTGGAGGGCTGTAGAGGCTGAAACCCCTCTGATAAAGGGGGCCCTGTTGACCGCTGGAAGATCCTTGCCTGCCGATTGGTAACACTTGGCTATGCACAAAATAATCCAACGTGACAGGGTTTGTTTAGTGATGGCAAGACCTTTTCTAGACAAGGAATGGGCCACAAACAACTGGTCGGATTTCCTAAACTCAGATATGCGAGCAACATAGAAGCTTAACGTTCTCTTGGAGTTAAGGCTGTGGAACTGCTCTTCCTCGTTGTTAGGCAAAGTTTGTATATAGTACCCTCAGGATGCACTACTACAACTCTGACTACAGGTAATAGGAAACCCAACGTTTGGTATAAGCTTGTACTACACAGTTTGGTAGCGTGTTGAGCAGCCAGGCTTATCTCAAGAGGAGTCAATGTGAGTTGTAGGGGAGTTACACAGAGATTCACAGTGCCACATATTCAAATAAACACGTACACACAAGGTTTCTTGACTAAACAATCATTAATTTATCAGTTAGTTAGAATAAGCCTTCTTCAGAAGGGAGTAACATGAAGAGCAACACACAAATATCCTTCAATACTATACACTCTTAGTTTCTAAATCAGTAAAGACCCTTTTGGGATGGCCCACAGACACAACCTACACCCTCAGGTGACTTCCATAGCTGGGATTCTGGGGACATTAATATCTAAGTGTTTGCATTTAGAATACTGTTAGGAGTTGGTAAAAGGAAAATGTTATTAGAACAAAGAGACCACAAATATTCTTAAGCAGGCAAATACGTTTGTATCACCCAAGAACAATCATTCAGTATAATAGGCTAGGCCAACATAAATGGGCAAAAGTCTTACATAGGATGAAGCACCTCTGGTAGGTAAGTAGAAAAGCCATTGCACAATGTTTTTGAAGTCTTTGAAAAAAGAAGAATCAAATGTAGGGCCACAAGCTGTTAAGACTTGTGAGTTTTTTGTTTGTTTATTACATTTGTATGGCGCTCCAAACCCAGAGGTAGAAGGGCGCTTAAGAATTTGGTTACAGCGTTGAGAAGTATCTTAGTTTTGCATACTTCGTACAAGTTTATAATATATACATATATATATACAGTGATCAGTAAACAAGAGCAAATGCGTACAATATACAGTTTTAAATATAAATACAGTGTCTAAGCCAGTTACCACAAGGTCTGGTGTTAATGGCATTATTCTTTGTTTAGATCTGGAAGGATTCGACAGTTTTGATGTTAAGCGGTAGGGAGTTCCAGAGTTGGGGGGCAAGCACTGTGAAGCTTACCCCTCCAGCTCTTTTTAGGTGGAACCTGGGCACTGATATGCAAAGAGTGTTGGAGGATCTGGTGGCGGGTTTCAGGGTAAATTTATTAGCTAGATATGGTGGTGCTAGGTGATTGAGGGATTTGTACGTGAGGCAGATGGTTTTTAGATCAATTTTTTTGGCGTATGGATAGCCATTTGCAGGCTTTCCTAGTAGCGGAGATATGCTCTTGTCTGGGAATGTTGAGGGCTGCACGCAAGGCGTTGTTTTGTATTACTTGCAGCTTGTTGAGTACGGATTGATTAGCACCTAGGTACAGGCTGTTACAGTAATCGAGTTTGGATTGTATTAGGGCCCTGGCAAGGGTGAGGCAGCTATTGGGTGATAGGAAAGGTCTGCTGGCCCTAATGAGTTTGCCGGTATAGGCAGCGGCTGAAGCGGTCATATTGGTGTGTTTGCTAAGGTTGGTGTTGGCATCTAGATAGAAACCAAGGGTTTTTACACTTTTGGCTATGGGGATGGCATGGCCATCTATGGTGGTGATGTTATATCTAGGGTCGAGTTTAGTTAGAGTGTTGGGGGAGTCGACGATTAGGAGCTCTGTCTTCTCATCATTCAGGCAGAGGCCATGGGAGGCCATTCATGCCTGAATGATGGAGAATATTTTGTTGATCCGGGCGGAGTCTTCTTGGTAATTACCAGAGATGGTGAGGAGTATCTGGGTGTGGAAAAGACTCGCATGGTTCTGTTTGCCAGGAAGGATTGTATCCATGTGATGGCAGAGGAGGAGAAGTGGGCTGCGGTGGCAAGGTGATTACAGAGGACTTTGTGGCTGACTAGGTCAAAGGCCGCTGAGAGGTCTAGTAGGAGTAGGATTGCGGCATTGCCTTTGTCTTTAATTTCATCAATCTGGCTTTTGAGATCAACAAGGGCGGTTTCAGTTCCGTGTTGAGGTCTGAAGCCAGATTGACGTATTCCTAGCAGTTGGTTGGATTCCAATTATTCCTGAATTTGGATGTAGGCAACTCTGTCCAGGATTTTCAGTAGGAAGGGGACTGTGGTGATGGGCCTGTAGTTGGTGGGTATGGCCGGGTCGAGGGATTGTTTTTTCAATAGTGGGAGAACCCATGATTGTTTTAAGTTGCTGGGGATAGAGTTATTGGTGAAGGATAGGTTGATGAGTTTGGTAATGAAGGGGGAGAGCTCTCTGGCTGCATCTTTTATGATCTGTGCCGGACAGTTGTCTCCCTTACAGTTGGAGGGTTTTAGGGAGGTGATTTTTTGAACTTCTGGGATGGTGACTTTCTTAAACGAGAAGCCTGCGCTAGTGTTGTGGGGTGTGGGTAGGCTAAGGTTGGTGACCTTATTGTTGAAGAGTTGTTGCCGTTTGTCTTCAAATTTAGTTTGGAGTCCTAAAATTGTATTGTTGAGGGCGTTCTGGACGTTGGCGCACCAGGATTCGTCTTTCAGGCAGGTTTCTGGAGGTGATACAGGGTTTTCTAGTTCCTTCAGAATTTTAAATAATTCTTTAGTGGGGCATCCTGCCTGAGTGATCCTGGTGTTGTAAGCATCTTTTTTGGTCCGGATTATTTCGCTTTTGGAAAGTGAGGATAAATTAGTGAGGTTGGATTTGTTTTCCGCGATGGGGTTAGTCTTTCAGGTGTGATGAGCCTTAGCTTTCTCTTTCATGGGTATTTTGAGCTCTGGGGTGTACCACGAGTTCAGATGAGCTTTGGGTTTAACTTTGCGTATTTTTAAAGGGGCACCAGTGTCCATTGCTCTAGTCATGGAATTATTGCAGGTGTCGATCAGCAGGTTTAGGTCAGCGTTGGCTGGGAGAGCATTGAGGGTAGGCAAGACCAGTGGTAGTAGGGCTTCAGCAGTAATGTTGCATTTATTCCTGGTGGGACATGCTGGTGCCATGGGGTGCTTATTGGGCAGTGCCTGAATGGTGTTGACCTCGAGAGGGATCATGTTGTGATCGGTCCATGCCAGAGGTTGGGGGTCTTTGGGAGGTTGAGTGGTAGAAGATGCAAGCAACTCTACAATGAGAGGTACATTCTCTCAGACTTACAGTACCTTTGTATTGAAGAAAAAGTGCAGCAGATGACTTCTGTTCCTGAGCAGCTCAGCAGATCTCACTGTTCCTGGGCCTCAGTCATGAGGACAAGAGGGAGGACTTCTGGGGACTCCTGCACTGCAATAGGACGGTCAAAGCTTGCAACCGGCAATCTTTCCAACAAGTGGCACTACAGTGTTTCAGCTCCTTGCGACTACTGCAAATAGCAACACTGCGGTTCTTGGCTGTCGAGATGGACTGCCCTTGCTTCTGGGGTCCCGCACTCTGTTGATGGGGCTCAGGCTTGGTCAGTCCCGCTTTCTGGGAGTCCAGAGGATCTTCCTGGAGCTCTTGGCCAACTTAAAAGCAACAGACACAATCTGGTGTTCCTCTCCCTGGCATTTCGGTTTCCAGCAGCAACTCAGTGGAAAGTCAACCACCTCTGAGAGAAAGTCCAGGTGGCTTACTTTGGAGCTGATTGGTCCCACCAACTCAAAGGGAGAAGTCATCCTTGCAGGGTCTTCTCTGTCGATACGAATTTGGAGTTTCAGCACAGCAGCAGGGCTTCACCGGGCAAACCAACCATCCAGGAGTTGCAGCAGGAGTCCCCTTCAAGTTCTTCTTTGGTTCCTTCGTCCACTGGTCAACTCTGCCTTCCAAGCCAAAAGCCTTGCCTTTTATTCAGTTCTCTCCCATTCATGCCAGTCTAGCTGTCAGTCACCCAGCAGGGTGGCTGTCCTTGCCGGAAAGCCAGCCGGCCAATAACTACAGAGTGCATTTGGGTCTCCTAGGAGTCTAAACACTGGGAGTTTAGGGCACCTCCCTCACTTCCTGCCCACCCCAGACATCCTGGAGCCAGAGGCGGGATTCACTTGTGAATCCCGCGAAAGGCAAAGCGAACAATGGGACCAAACGTGGTTTGGTGCACCGAGCAAATCTCAAGAAGGACCTTTCCACAAAGAAATGATGAAAAAAGGTGACCGGGGCCATTTTGACATAAATGGCACCCTTTGGTGCTTTACTGCAGCTGCGAATGCAGCCCGCGGTAAATGTACACCACGGTAGTTAAAACAAAAACCCTTCACCAGCCATTCATTGAGGAAAGGGTAACATGAGAAGCTAGACAAAGGGGATACTAGGTAACCCCTCCAGCACCCTATCTTTAGATAGTGTGTGCTGGGTCTAGAAAGTTACAAATGTAAGTAAGTCAATTTCACTTTACTGCTCTGGGAAACAGTAGTTTATCCCAGAGAAGGTATTTAAACCTTTGGGAAATCTGAAAGACTTCCCTGTGCCACTGCACTGAAGGTGCTGTGTGACACAATGTAAAAGATGATGCCTATGGAGTTTGTCAGACTCTACAACCAAAAGAAACAGTGTTAAAAATCACATTAAAATACATGAGAGAGTGGGAAAAAGGGTCTCACTCTCTGCAGGTAAAGAAATCAAGTCCTCAAAATCCAGCAAAGATGCTGGGGGTTTCTAAGGTGAAGGGAATTAGCACTTTTTTGAGAATTCTCATTAACACTACTTTGAGAGATGCGGCAAAGGGTAAAAGACAGGTAAATCAATAGACAGACAGATGGACCTCTGAAACCACATTGGGAAGGAATCCAGGTCTGACTTTAAGAGAGACTTTCTCACAAAAGAACTTCAGAAAGGGAGGCTTGCAGCACAAGGCCTACAGTTCGCTAACACTCCTGGCAGATGTGATCGCAACCAAAAAGGCTGTCTTAAGGGATAACAGCAGCAAAGAACAGGAGTGCATAGGCTCAAAGAGAGCCATCAGGTAGGCCAAAACCAGATTAAGATCCAAATCTGGGACAACAAATGGGGTTGGCGGAAACTTGTTGACAAGGCCGTTTAGGAACTGGGCCATGATTGGAATAGTAAAAAAGGAACCTTGGTCTGTGGACCTCTTGAACACAGACAGGGCCGCCAAATACCCTTTGACTGTGGCAACCTGAAGGCCTGAAGAAGCCAGTGACAGAAGAAACTCCATCACCATTCCCTGAAACACGCCTCAAATTGTGATGTTCTGATAAACTAGAACTTTCATACTGGTAATAACAAGTAATTCCACATCAACCATTAGGTCGTTTTTTACTTGTGAATGTTCTGTTTTGGGATTAAGCCGAAGTAGGTGAAAATAGAAATCCCCCCGAGTTCCCTCGCTCTCCCCCTAAGGTCAAATAAGCCAGGCAAAGAGAGGAAGCCAGGGAAACCCTCTGGGGAATAAAACCCTCCGTCTTCCGGTTGGCGGTTGCCTCAGATGGAATATGTGCAGGAGCACGGTCTTGGCGGGTATCCAACTGTCTAGACAGAAAAAGTAAAGCAAATGAAATGAAGATATAGTAGGATGAAAGTTAAATCAGAATACTGTATAGTTAAAGAAAGTTATCAAGGCAGAGGTTTACCCTTTTTGAGGACGGTAGAAGTTAAGGTGCTAAATTGCCGGGAAGCAGAGATTCGAATCAGTCGCCGTTAAAGAAATTGTAGATTAGATAAAGACGGAAGAAAAGAACAATGAAATGTTAGATAGGTTGAACGTATACCTTATAGTGAAAGCAGAATCGCCTGGCTGAGATGAAGGCACCTGCTAGAATCACAAAAGGAATCCATAAACCGCTGAAAGCCAAAAAGTCTCAGCTTTTGCTGAATATACAAATGGGCAAGAGTAGCTTATTGTAAGATTGAATTGGGGATAATAAGGGGGCAGAGCCTATTTTACGTACCACAGAGTTGGGATTGTAAGCGTGGAAGGATCACAACACAGAACTTTGGAAACCGTGTGTGTGTGTGACGTGAGGGAGATTGGTTTCGATGTGACTCGAATTGTTTCCCTGAAGCGTAATCAGACCGCAGCAACGATCTGAGGTATGGGGGCAGAAGGTAGATTAGTAAAGAGATTTCAAGGAAGGTAGAAAGGTAAGCCTAGTATCGCACTTATGAAGCGTTGTGTAGAGAGCGAGAGTAGCAAAGCGTCCGTGCATTGGGAAAGAAGCCTGAAATGCAGTGCTCTGCAAAGGGGGCGTACCCTCACATTCCTCTGACGCCTGACAGACTACAATGCTGCAAGCAGAGCAATCTGCCATCTTGGGATAAAGGGCGGACAAAACGTTCCTCCTAGCCCAACGATGCCAGAGGGACCAGCGCCTTCTGAGAGATATGACAGTATGCCCCCTCCTAAGGGCCGGTGCACCGGACTTCCCAGGATGGCATCTATAGAAACGGTGTAACAGAAGTGGTGCGTGGACTGCCAATGCGGGCTCCCACGATTTCTCTGCTTGTGAATAACCACGCCAATCTAATAGGTATTGAAGGCGACCTCTGTGGAAGCGGGAGAGTCAAATCCTGGCCACTTCATACTCCGGTCCTGAAGAAGAGGAGATAGGTGGAGGAAGGTTGCCCCGATATCTACCAAAATGGTCCACTGTCTTTCTTGAGTTGGGAAACGTGAAAGACAGGGTGAATCTGTGACCATGAAGGGGGGAGTTTGAGATGAAATACAGCAGACCCCACACATTGCAGAATAGAAAATGGGCCAAAGTATTTTGGAGACAGTTTTGATGGCACCAAATGACGTGGCAAAAATCGTGATGCCAACCACACCTTGTCTCCAGACACTATCTGTGGAGCCGGGGTACGGCGTCTATCAGCAAAACGTTTGACATGTTCTTGAGTAGTACAGAGAGAGGCTCTAGCAGACCGATGACCGTTATGTAATAGTAGACTATGCACATCTGGGAATCTAGATGGTGACGCAAGACCCACTGGGAAACAGGTAGGGTGAAAACCATATGAACAGAAGAAGGGACTGGTGTTTAAAGCTGTATGACAAGAGTTAGATAGGCAAATTCCGCGAGTGTCAATAATTCACACCAATTATCCTTGGAGGCTGAGATGTAGCAACAAAGGTATCCTTCTAATGTCTGATTGAGTCGCTTGGTCTGTCCGTTGGTCTGTGGATGGAATCCTGAGCTGAAAGCCCTGGTGATGTTGAGAATCTTACAGACCTGTCGCCAATAACGTGAAGTGTACTGCAGACCTCTGTCCGAGTCCATGGTGTCTAGGAGTCCATGCAATGTAAAAATGTGTGAAATAAATAATCTAGCCATTCTTGCCGCTGTGGGTACACGTGGAAAAGGAACAAAATGAGCCATTTTAGTGAAATAGTCCACTCCAACCATTACTGTTGTGCAACCCTCAGAAGCTAGTAAGTCTACCACGAAATCGGTCGAGATCATCTGCCATGGACGTACCGGGAGGGGCATAGTGGAGAGAAGACCCATAGGAGCACAACAAGGAGTTTTGGTTTGTGAACATAACGAGCATGATGAAACGTAGACTTGAGCGTTTTGTTCTAAGTTTGGCCACAAGAAATGTCGCCAGACCGGTTCCAAAGTGTTTACTATCCCTCAGTGTCCAGCCATCTACGAATCAGGACATAAGCGTAGCACTATTATTTGAAGATCCTCCGTAGGAATGAACAATCTTTTACCCCGGTAGGCACATCCCTGGGAACTAACAAGCTTCATAGCATTCATTGTAGAAGGATCAGATCTGTGGAGTTGTAAGGTGGCATCAGACACCAGTTGAAGAAAAGTAGTTACAGCATTCAGTAATCGAGCCCTGGGAAAAAAATGTTCCGATCTAAAGGGGGTGGAGAAAGAGGTATCTTCTCTGGATAACGCGACTGCTGGAGGTTGACTCTCCCAGGAATAAAAGTGAGGACTATCTCATAAAGAGAAAAGAAATGCGCCCAGCAAGCCTGTCTGCTGTTCCTGGTTTGTGCGTACTGCAAGGCACGGAGGTTACTGTGATCTGTCCATACTTCGATAGCATGATGAGCCCCTAATAAGAGATGTTGCCACTCCTTGAAGGCACATTTGCTAGCGAGCAGTTCTTTCTCGAGAACAGTGTAGTTTATTTCAGAAGGTAAGAGGGTTTTTGACAAATAGGCCAAGGGGCATTTCAATCCTTGATAATTTTCTTGAAGGAGGACAGACCCCTAAAGCTTGTGTCCGGTCCGATATTACTCACTCTAGATCAGACAAAGAGATTCATTGTCGAATCGGTGCGCACCGATTCGACAATGAATCTCTTTGTCTGATCTGGAGTGAGTAATATCGGACCGGACACAAAGGCCTTTTAATATTATCAAATGCTAATTGAGCCTCTTCTGACCAACGGAATACCACACCCTTTTTTAGAAGTGCAGTGATTGGTAAAATCATCTTAGAATAGTTTGGGTATGAAGCGCCGATAAAAATTGGCGAACCCAGGAACCTCTGTAGGTCCTTAACACAACCAGGAGATGCCCATTGAGTGATAGAGACCTTTCGGGGATACATGGATATCCCTTGTGCCGATAGAATATACCCCAAATATGCCAACTTTTTCTTGTGAAACTCGCATTTATCAAGTTTGAAATAAAGATGATTATCGGCTAGCCTCTGAAGTACTTCCTTGACATGTTGAGTATGCACTTTGATGGATGAAGAGAAGACCAAAATGTCATCTAGATAGACAATGACTGAATGAAGGAGAATATAAAAAAGAAATGTGATCCATAAAGCGCTGGAAGACGGCCAGAGCATTTGATAGTCTGAAGGGCATTACGCGATACTCTTAATGCCGAAAGGTGTTCTGAAGGCCGCCTTCCATTCGTCTCCAGCCCAGATAGGAGTCAGATTATAAGCCCCACGGAGATCCAGCTTTGTGAAGATGGTGGCTCCCTTCACCGCCTCCAAGATATTCGGGATCAAGGGCATCGGGTAACGATCCAGAATTGTAATCTTATTTAGACCGCGGAAATCTATACAGGGTCTGAGTTCTGTAGTATCTTTCTTAGGGATAAAAAATAGCGATGCCCCTGCAGGAGATGTGGGTTCCTCCTTTTCTCTAGAGGATAGAACATACATACAACCAAAAGGAATGGGGGATTTGGGCATTATTTCTATGGCGCAGTCATCCCTCCGATGAGGTGATAATTCTGCATACTCTGTATTTGTGAATACTGAGCAAAAAGACTGGTAGACTTCCGGAATTCCTGTATGTGGTTGAGTACAGTAGTTTTTGATCCCTTGTCCTTAAAAGAAGAGGCAGGATGAATTTCCACGGCGCCTCCTAATAGGCAGTTAGCAAGACAGTTTTCCGAACCCATGAAAAATGTTCCTGCAGTCTAGTTGATGTATGGTAACCCCAGTATTATCGGATAGTGAGCTGTTCGGATGACGTCCAGAATGATGGAAACACTATACAACTGTTTACTTTACTGTGGGCGTTGCTAACTGTGATGTTCTGATAAACTAGAACTTTTTTACTGGTAATAACAAGTCATTCCACATCAACAAAGGACTCACCAATAGGTCGTTTTTTACCCTGAAACACGCCTCAAATTGTGATGTTCTGATAAACTAGAACTTTCATACTGGTAATAACAAGTAATTCCACATCAACCATTAGGTCGTTTTTTACTCGTGAATGTTCTGTTTTGGGATCAAGCCGAAGTAAGTGAAAATAGAAATCCCCCTGAGTTCCCTCGCTCTTCCCGTAAGGTCAAATAAGCCAGGCAAAGAGAGGGAATCCAGGGAAACCATGTGGGGAATAAAACCCTGCGTCTTTCGTTTGGCGGTTGCCTCAGTTGGAATATGTGCAGGAGCACGGTCTTCGCGGGTCTCCCACTGTCTAGACAGAAAAAGTAAAGCAAATGAAATGAAGATATAGTAGGGTGAAAGTTAAATCAGAATACTGTATAGTTAAAGAACGTTATCAAGGCAGAGGTTTACCCTTTTTGAGGACGGTAGAAGTTAAGGTGCTAAATTCCCGGGAAGCAGAGATTTCGAATCAGTCACTGTTAAAGAAATCATAGATTAGACAAAGACGGAAGAAAGGAACAATGAAATGTTAGGTTGAACGTATAGCTGATAGTGAAAGCAGAATCGCCTGGCTGAGATGAAGGCAACTGCTAGAGCCACAAAAGGAATCTGAAGACCGCCGAAAGCCAAAAAGTCTTGGCTTTTGCTGAATAAACAAATGGGCAAGATTAGTTTATTGTAATGTTGAATTGGGGATAAGGGGGCGGAGCCAATCTTACGTACCACAGAGTCGAGGATTGTAATCATGGAAGGATCACAGCACGGAACTTGGAAAAACTGTGTGCGTTTGTGACGTGAGGGAGATTGGTTTCGATGCGACTCAAGTTGTTTCCCTGAAGTGTAAACTGACCACAGCAACGATCTGAGGTAAGGGGACAGAAGGTAGATTAGTAAAGAGATTTCAAGGAAATTTATAGAAAGAAGGTAAGCCTAGTATCGCACTTACGAAGCGTTGTGTAGCAAGAGTAGCAATGAGTCCACGCATTGGGAAAGAAGCATGAAATGCAGTGCTCTGCAAAGGGGGCATAACCTCACGTTCCTCCGACGTCTGAAGGACTAAAATGTTGCAAGCAGAGCAATCCGCCATCTTGGGAGAAAGGGCGGATGAAACGTTCCTCCTAGCCCAACGATGCCAGAGGGACCAGCGCCTTCTGAGAGATATGACACAAATCTTCTCCACCTGCACGAGTACAGAGATCTAATAGAAGGTCTGCATGCAGCCATCAACACCTCAAGTACCTCCTCAGAGACGTCCTAGTCATACCTCATCCTCTCATGTAGGTTGAGGGTATCCGGGGTCAGGTGGAGCATTCAACCCTGCGACTGGGTTAGGAGATCCGGACGCCGAGGAAACTGGTGAGCTGGACAGATGGTCAGATCTAGGTGATGGGATAACCACGGACGTTCTCCTCTCCCAATCTGGGCGATTAAGATCATGATCACTCAAAATCTCTTCAACCTCCTGAGAACGCAAGGGATGACGGGAATTGGGGGGGAAGCGTAGTGTAGATTGAATATCCAATCCACTAGGAACGCATCCCCCAGTGCACCGTTCACTGGGAAATCCTTCAAGCAAAGCTGCTCGCACTTCCTGTTTGACTCTGTGGTGAACAGATCCACTGCTGGGGTTCCAAAGAGAGTGAAAACCTCCTCAAGGACTTCTTGACACACTTACCCACTGGTGTGAGACCGAGCACTGCCTGCTCACAGCATCCATCAAGGTGTTCTCCGTCTCCGCTAGATGAACTGCAGAGACCAAGATTTGGTTCTCTCGCAACCAGATCCACAGCTGAATTGCCTCTGTGCAGCGTGGGTAAGAGTGCACACCATCTTGCTTGTTGCGGTAGAGCATGGCCACCATGTGGTCCATCAGGTTGAGGCCATGCTTCCCCCAGAGACGGGGCAAAGGCTCTCAAGGCTAACCTGATGGCCCGCAACTTTAGCCTGTTGATATGCCACCTGGCTTCTGATGGAGACCAGAGGCTGCGAACCTGCAAATCCTCGCAGAAGGGCGACCCCACCCTCAGAGACGCATCCATGACCACTCGGGCCTGGGGCCAAGGAGGCCAGAAGCGGCATCCCGCCGAAAGATTCCTACACGTGTTCCACCAGTCGAGTTCACAAACTACCTGGGTTGACACTGAAAGGCGATCCGTGAGCGCTCCCAGATATTGAGACCACTGGGCCCTCAGGAGCCATAGGAGGGATCTCATGTGCAGCCTGACCTCTGGCCTCCAAATACAGGAGACAACTTTGTGGAACAATCCTGTCCCTTGCACACCCTTTTTGTGTTGAAAACCAACCAATCAATTTATAATACTTGAAATGGCTTACAATAACAACATTAGATATATGGTTTGTAAAGAGGAAAATATACTATTTTTGTATATATTTCATTTCATCTGCATCATTGTGTAACATATTACATATAGATAATGTTCTGTCACTTAGTTGAAAGAAATAATTCATATTCATATCATACAATTTCTGATTCCGCAACGTGTTATATGTACGCCAATACAATCGTTGACCATTCAAATATGGATAATTTCTCATGCCCATATATTCATAGTAGTGTTGTAATTTCTTCAGTTTAGGCTCTACGTGTTTTGGGAACCGATTTCCTTCTTCGGGAGCTTTCTATTCAGTGTGGCATTAATCCTTTTCTTGTCTACAATATATAATGTATAGTCATTATTTGTTAAACTCAATTTGTCATATCAACATTTTTCAATTGTTAACTAACATTCATAGCTGTCATGCTTCCTACTTGGATAATCACCTGGATGATGATGTAGTCATGTATCGATTCATGTATTAATTCTTTCCAATTTTCTTGGCCAAATTGTTTGGTTAAATCACGTGTCCTCCTAAAAATAGGCAAAGATTTTTAGGCAAATGTTTCATTCCCAACTGGGAAATGCCATGTGCTGATTTTGTTAGGCTAAAAAAAGACCATTGTCTTTATCTTATACGCTAATTCTTGATTAAAAAAAAGGATATTGAAAGAGGTAAAAAAAATCATCTGCATCCTATTGTTGAAGATTAAGAGTCAAAGTTTACCTGTTTCCTTAAATCATCAGATTACAAGTACTGACATTGGGGGGATTATCTTCATGAATCGCAAATTGCTCATCACTGGCTTCTTACAGAATTATTGTTAAATCAAAACCAACTATAAATGAAGATAAAAGTTTACATAAGTTTGAATCTCATAGGGTTCCTAAAATTAATATCATTTATAACAATGATAGTAGACATGTATCTGGCCCTTGTAGGTAAACTTACCCATAAGTGGTGTTGCAGTATCCATTTTATTGTACTGCTGCTATCTTGTTTGTTTATTAGTAGCATCCCTTGCTTTCGTTAGGAAGACTTATAGTGTGTCCTGATGTATATATCTCTGCCAACATAAATAGGGAGTATTGTAAATTCCCCTCTAGATTTTAAGTATATCTTGTGCCTTAAGACAGAATGTAAGTGACTTCCTTTTTTTATACATGTTAATCACTAGCCTCCAAGTGTGCTCATGGGTAAACATTGTAAACACATGATCAAAAATGTTTTATTTATAGCTACTAAGGTGGTGATGTTAATTTAACAGGGGGCTTTAGTAAATAACCCTTTGAGTCACTCCATTGTATCCATATTAGCATGCATTGCTATGTCTCTATGTTGTCAAAATCTCCCTGTTAACTGTTTGCATATAAATATGAATCTCATTAAGTGCTCTGTTGTATAACCTGTTACATTACTTCTTTAAAGATGAATTAGCATGTGCAACTGCTAATATGTTTCATATTGATATCAATCCAACTAGTTGGCTCCTTCGTCATCAGTAATATGCTGGCTCAAAATAGTGTCTCCAATATTCATCCATATGCTTATCCAGAGCGGCATGTTCACATTCTAATCCTTTTGTCCATGTGGATTTACATCAATAAGAAACATTGTGAGAATCATATGTTCGCGACTTTAAGGAACATTATTCAACTCATCAAAGGTTCACAATTACCAAGTCAAGGCGGTCCTTCTATATTTATAGACTTTTCACTAAAATGGTGTCATTACATTTTCAGTTAATAGTCACTAGAGGATTCATACACAGATTCCTTTAAAAGGTTGTAATCTTCATTCTAATCATTTTGTTCATATGGTTCTGTGACAATTAGAAACATATTGAAGTCACATGTTCAATTCCTTATGGAGGACTATTCTGCCTATCAACAGTTCACATTTACAAAATCATAGATGCCCATATATGTCTATGGGCCTACAACGCTGTTCATCAAATTGGTCTAAAAGAATTGTAGTTCAAATCTTTAACTCTAATATAGAAGAATGGAACTCACAAGAATTAATTTTGGTCGTAATCCTAATTCTTCCCTTCTGGGGCTAAACTGTTCAAAGTCTCTATCCAGAAAACATCCTTTTGGTCCAAGCATTTTGCGTGGATCCCCCCTCTGTGCGTCCTTGACCACTTCCAATATAATCACTTTCAACTGTGCTATGTTATGTCTAGTTTCCTTGAAATGGCGGGCTACCGGTGATCTAATGTTATTGGTTCTAATGCTGCTCTTGTGCTTATTCCATCTTTCTTTCGCTTTCCTCATTTGTTTGTCCTACATAGTAAAATACCACATGGACAACTTAAAGCGTAAATAGTAGATTTAGTATCACAAGTTGGGTAGTCCTTTAATTTAATTTTGTTGCCATTTTTCGGGTGCCTGATGTGGCTACCTCTCATATTATTGCAGTTCTTGCAATTGAGGCATGGAAATGTGCCGGTCTTCCTTTTCTTCAGGGTCTGTTGGATGTCTCTAAATGGTCTATCAGCTTTAACCAATTGGTCCTTAAAATGTCTTCCTCTCTTATACGCAATAATGGGCGGTTTTGGAACAGTTGATGGAGCTGTGCATCTAATTCTATGAGTATCCAGTTTCTCTACATCAGTCTAGCTATATGGGGACTTTGTCCCGAATACCAGAGGGCATATAGGAATGGGATGTCTTTTGACTTAGATTTTGGAGTTAGAAGGTCCTTCCTCTCTATCGTCTGTCTTGTTTCTTGCTTTTTGGATTATATCTTCAGGGTATCCCCTCTTTCTGTATTTCTCAGCCATTTTCGAATTCTCAATACACAGAACCTCTTCTGATGATGTAATCGTTCTCAACCGGAGGAATTGACTATAGGGTAGGTTATTTTTAAGATGTTGTGGATGATGACTCAAGTAATGCAGGGTGTTAACAACCGTCAATTTATGGTAGATGTTTGTTTTTTTCTCAACAAACATTCAGAGCTGTCAGAAGCACAGAAACTGCTCTCCTGAAAACCTGTGAAGACCTGCTCTCCAACCTTGACTCTAACATTCCCTCCGTCCTCATCCTACTTGTTCTCTCCTCTGCTTTCAACACGGTCAACCATACCATCCTGCTCAATCGTCTCTGACAACACGGGTATCACTGACCAGGCCCTGGCCTGGCTGACCTCTTTCCTTTCTGATCAACCCTTCCAGGTACAACTTGGGTCTTTCCTACCCTCTATCTCCCTCTCTACCTTTGGTGTTCCCCAGGGGTCTAACCTCTCGCCTTGGCTCTTCAACCAATACCTGGCAACTCTTGCCTAATACATTTCCATTTTCTGCTCAACTTTCCAGTGCTATGCAGATGACACCCAACTCATCTTCAGGCTTCCCTCAGACACCTTCTCCTTCCATCATCTCGGCCTGCTTAATCGCTATTCAATATTGGTGTACTGCCAATGATCTTTGCCTAAATGCCAACAAGACTGAGATCCTCCTCGTTGGCAGACCGTCACCATCCTTTCCCCACTCTCTGGCCGGCCTCCCTTGGCCCTCCTCCTACCCCTACTTGTGAGACTAAAAATCTCAGTGTCATCTTTGACTCCACTCTTTCCTTCTCTGCACACATCTCGGACATCTCTAAAAAGTCACATTTCTTAATGGACCTCCTTAGAGGTACTCTGCCTTTTCTCTCCTTCCCCCAGAAGCCCACTGTCTCCCAAATTCTGGTTCTCTCTAGGTTGGCCTACTGTAACAGCCTCTTTCTAAATTTACCTGCCTCTACTCTCCGCCCTTTACAACATATGCAGAACAAGACTGCAAGACTTATCCTTGGCCTCAAGCCCAGGGATCGGATCTCTCGAGCTCTGAAATCCCTTCATTGGCTCCCAGTGGATGCAAGGATTACATTTAAAACACTCTGCATTGTCGATAAGGCTTTCTGCGGGCTGGGTCCCTTATACCTTCAACTATCCCTCCGAAAATACCTACCCTCTCGAGCCCTTCGCTCCTCTACTTGTAACTCCCTCAGGGTCAGTCGTATTTCAAAGAAACAAGCTGGGGGCAGACCTCTGTCTTCGGCTGGGGCCTCCCTTTGGAACAGCCTCCCGGCCACCCTGAAACTTGAGGAGAACCATCTTCGGTTCCAGAAGCACCTCAAGACCTTCCTCTTCGCTTCTGCCATTGCCCCTCTTCTCCCCTGCTGATGTGTTTTTCTCTCTCGGTATTGTGCACCTGGGAACCCTCTGTCCTTTCGGGCCCAGGTACCTGCTCACCATGCCCCCCTTCTGCACTGTCCCCAAGATTCACCTTGCACTTGGGATCTGTATCTGTACCCATACAGTCCTTTTTTTTCTCTGCACTTATCAGATATAATATGACTAATCATGCACTTGTTACTTGATGGCCACACTACCTTTTTTCACTGCCTTTTTTATTTATTCATTGCACTTATTAATCTGTTTCTCTGCTTTGTTCCACACTTTCCACCTCTCCCCCTCCCTTGCACTTTCCCCTTTTCCATGCACTTGCACGTTCTTAATGTCACTGGGCCTAGTAAGAGCGTTTGTTTTTGTTTCTCCCTTGTTCCCCTCCCTTTGCTTGGTTCCGTTCTGAAACACTTGTGTATGAGCGCGATATAAATAAAATATCATATATCCTTATCTCATTTCCTTTGATTTCTAATTCTTCATCAAGGAAGTACAATCTAGGTGTTCCAACTTCCATTGTAAACTTGATCAGCTCATGAATTGAATTTAGAAATTCCCAAAAATTGTCCAGGTCTGTTCTACTTCCTCTCCAGATGACGAAAAAGTCACCTTTATACCTTTTCCACATGACTATGCTGTCGTGCCATCTCTCACTGGAAAGTATATTAATTGATTCTAGATAAAACAAATAGATTAGCATGGACTAGTTCATAAACTGCCAGTGGATTAAAAATGCTATCTGTGCCCACCACTATCGGTCTCAACGGTGGTCTTTGCAAATCCTTGTGAATTTTTTGGAAACCAATAAAATATTGGCGTTATGGGATAGTCATTAGTCGAATATATCTGTGTTTTTTCTGATATCCAATCCTGTTCTAGTGCTTTATTTAGGGTGTCTTTTAGGAACCCTATGGGATTCAAACTTAGGTAAACCTTCATCTTCATTTATAGTTGGTTTCTATTTAACAAGAATTCTGTAAGAAGACAGTGATAGGCAATTTGCAATTCATGAAGATAATCCCGCCAATGTCAGTACTTGGAGTCTGATGACTTAAGGCAAACAGGTAAACTTTGACTCTTAATCTTCAACAATAGGATGCAGATTCATTTTTAAACCTCTTTCAATATCCTTTTTTTTATCAAGAATTAGCATATCAGATAAAGACAATAGTCTTCTTTAGCCTAACAAAATCAGCACAAGGCATTTCCCAGTTGGGAATGAAACATTTGCCTAAAAAATATCTCCTATTTTTAGGGGGACACGTGATTTAACCAAACAATTTGGACAAGAGATTTGGAAAGAATGTTAATTAACAATTGAAATTTGTTGATATGACACATTAACTTAAATAATTACTATACATTATATATTGTAGACAAGAAAAGGATTAATGCCACACAGAATAGAAAGCCCCCGAAGAAGGGAATCAGTTCCCGAAACACAGAGCCT
The DNA here is from genome assembly GCF_040938575.1 of Ambystoma mexicanum. NCBI lineage: Eukaryota > Metazoa > Chordata > Amphibia > Caudata > Ambystomatidae > Ambystoma > Ambystoma mexicanum. Next base: position 61,759,658 of record NC_090933.1, read on the forward strand.
ATACTGAAGAAATTACAACACTACCAATGCTATGAATAGAAGGGCATGAGAAATGATCCATAATTGAATGGTCAACAATTGTATTGGTGTACATGTAACACGTTATGGAATTAGAAAACATATGAAAATATTAATTATTTCTTTCAACTAAGTGAAAAAAAATTATCTATATGTAATAATATGTTCCACAATGATACAGATGAAATTAAATATATACAAAAATAGTAGATTTTCCTTTTTATGAACCATATATCTAATGTTGTTATCGTAAGCAATTTCAAGTATTATACATTTATTGGTTGGTTTTCAACACAGAAAGGGTGTGCAAGAGATAGGAAGGTTCCACAAAGGTGTGGACCACTGCTGTTCATTGCTGGTACCGCCATGCGTCAAGGTTGGTTTTTCTCTTTTGCACCCCACAAACTTTCAGAAGCTAAAGTATGAACAGTTTAAACATAAGGTGTGCTCCTAGACATCAAATAGATTGGCTCTCTTCAAATACAGGAGGCCATGAGACCCAAGAGGTGGAGAAAGGAAGTCGCTGGGAGAGTGGCGTGGTTCTGAAACAAATGCACTATCTGGGTTATGTTGCTGAAACTCTTCGGGAGGAAAGGCCATCCCTACCCGGGTATCTAGAACTGCTCCGATGAACTGGAGCCACTGAACTGGTGTCAAATGGCACTTCGTAAAGTTGATGGAGAAGCCCAGCCAGTGCAGTAGGAAGCAGGCGTCCTCTAGACGAGACAAAACCTGCCCCGCTGACTGCCCTCAGATCAGCCAGTAGTCCAGTAGGGGATGGAGACCTCCTCCCTTCTTGGGCACCAGAAAATGTCGCGAATACCAACTTGACCCTCTCTGATCGAGAGGTACCTCTTCCACAGCACCCTTCGACAACAGGGATCACTTCTTACTTGGGTTCCCATCCCGGTTAGATTGGGGAGGTGGAGGTCTGTCTGGAGGCCTCTTCAGAAAAGGTAGACAACCATACTGAATGAACTGCAGTGCCCAGGCATCAGAAGTTATTTCCTGCCACTGGGGCCAATGCCTTGTCAACTGTCCACCAACCGGTGCATCGTGGGAGGGGAAAATCAAAGCAGATTAGAGGGCACGGGTGACCCTGCCGCTGCTTGCCAGCCTCTATAGGCCCCCTTCCGGGATGCGAGAAACACCTATGCCCTTGCCTAGTTTGCAGGGGCTGGGCCTTCCTGCCCTAGGGCACATAAACGCCTATAGCCTCTGCCCCTGGAGGCGAAGCTGAAGACAGGATTGGCCAGCTGCGCCGCTAGGCCCAGTGATGTAGCAGCTTACTTGGATTACTTGAATTTCTCTAAGGATGTCAGGATTAGTCAGGCGAGTACAAAGGCAGCGAATATGGCAAGGGAAATGTGCACTAAATCACACAGTGAATAGCTTCGAATTAAACTACGTGCACACAGGAACAACGACTCATGTATGCTAGAACCCAGGAGTGCAAATAGACTGTGACAACAAAACCAATATATGAAAAGGGATGTGGGGTAAGCACCTGACCGCGAGGAAAGTCGGCAAGCGCCTTACCCCCAATTGCTGTTACAGGTACTGACAGCGCTAAACCCACGTGGAGGGCAAGCAATGACAGGATCTGTGAACTAACACTCTTGATGGTATTAAATAAGGGAACTAAAGAACAGTACTCACGAGGACGAGATAAACCTCTTGAATGTCAGCTAGCCCACGAATCCTGTTGATGAAACTGGGACCCAGAAAGGCTATAACAGCAATGGGAGGAAAACTAAATACCTAAGTTGGAATAGTGATTACAAATTAGTGAGGAAAACATAAGCATTCACACAGGAGCTAGCTACAACCGCACACCACACCTAATAATCAAATGGGAAATAAATGCAGAAGTGCAATGGAAAACATGGAATGGATCCCAATAGAAAGTAAGGATTAGGAGCAGGGAAAAACTAAATAACCAATGCAAACTTCCCCCTACCCCTCCAAGGAAAAGACAGGAAGCTAATCTAAGAGGAAGGCTAAGGCATACGGGTTTACAGCAGCAAAGGACAGAGTCAAAGAAATATAGAACACAGACAAACTGGGCTGCATCTAAAAGGGGAAAGCACTGAGAAATGCTGCCTGCAAACAGAGGAAGACAAAAAGGGAATCAAGGGAGCAGAAATCAATTAGCGCATGAATCCGAAATCCAGGGAGGAGGAACAAGAAAACATGAACTAGGTACAAGGTACAAAAGCTAAGATCAAGGAAAAAAGGGACTAGTCACAACAGGAAACACTGCAACGATGACCAGCGCTGGACTGAAGTAAGACTGAGGCTTTTAAAGCTGCTTAACGAGCACACGCCTCAGGTGTGCTGATTGCTGCACCTGCAGCCACAGGTGTTGCCTATCCTCCACCCAACCTTGTCCTGCAAGGGTGGAGGTGAAGCAGTGGGCCAGGCATTCTGGGAAGCATAGTCATTTGGTTAAAGCAGCATGCTGGCTGCCAAAAACCTGGAATGGATCCGGAAGGGAAGTAGCTTGGAAAATAGGGATATAGCGCTCCCAATTCATCACAGCACTGTAGCATAAGGTTCGGAGGAAAAGTCCAGTAGGGAATAAACCCCAAATCATGCCCCCAAGTGGTGGGAACGGGAGCGAAGGGAGCGAGTCGTGACAAAGGATTTGTCTGCTTTCTGACCAAAAAGTATGTCACCTTCAAAGGGCATGTCCAGCAACCTGTTTTGAACATTTGGAGAGAAGCCAGAGGTTTTTAGATAGGCTTGGCGTCTCATTACAACTGCTGAACCGATTGCTCTGCCAACACAATCTGCTACGTCCAGGCCCATTTGCAATAACTGCTTGGCTACCTCCTTCCCATCTTCCACCAGCTGTACAAATCCATCCTGCATGGCACCCTCAGGGGTGTATCAGTAGCATGTTCCATAACCTTCCATAAGCCAAAGGAGTACTTGGAGAATCCACATGCAATGTTAGTGGCTTTGAGCGCCATGCTACCAGAGGTGAACACCTTTCCGGCCAATGCGTTCGATTTCTTTTCTTCTCTGTCCTTAGGCAGACTAGAAGTGGATGCTGCAGGTCTGGTGGGAATAGTGGCAGCCTGTATAAATAACCCTTCCGGGAAAGGGTGTGAGGCGAGGAAAGAAGGGTCTCCTCTTGCCGGCCTATACTTCCTTGTAAAATTGACATTCACAGGGAGAATGGTACAAGGATGCTGCCATAAGGGGTCCGCAATGGCTGGGTTTAATGGCATATTATGATCGACTGTAGGACCCTCGGCCAAAATGTCGGTGAGCTCATACCCCTGAAGATGTGTAGTGGACGCCTTCAACCCAAGGGTGTCAACAACCCTGTGAACCAGATCTGTGAACTTAATATTAGCATGGGTAGAGGGCTGGTTTTGCTGTAACTCAGGGTCTGGGAAGTATCCAGACCATGGCGTCTTGTAGACCATGAGCTACGAATAACAAATCTGCCTGGTCGTTGAAATAAATCGACACCATCAGGCTCACCTGTAAACTGGGTCGAATAAGTCCTTGGGGTTATCGAAGCAAAATATGGATTGTATCGAATCGAAGAAACCTGATCTTGACAGCAGGACAAATGACCGTCGCAGACTGTCAGCGCTGAGGGCTTGAGAATCTGTTTCTAAGCGGAAGCTTTTGATGCCGAAGGTTCTTTTGGTACCGAGGGACGCCCGGATAACCGATGGGCGCCATGGGCTTCAGCCTTACGGTGACTTATGCCTGGTAGATGTGATGCCCGAAGGGGTTTAACGTCGACAATGTTGTTGGAGTTGCTGGTCAAGGACTGGAGCCGCACCTACAGTATCTTGTCTCTTATTTCGAGCATTGACGTTTTAAAGCTTTCACACTCTTCCCGGGTGGTCAGCCCCGCTGAGGGCTTGTTGGAACGAGGTAAAGCCCTCGGCGGGGCCGAGCACTCGGGAAGAGTGTGAACGTTTTAAAATTTACCTTGTTCCAACAAGCTGGACTCTTGTTGATGGAGGTGGTGCTGCTTCTTCCAAGAGGAAGACGATGAGGAATGGCTCATGGAATGGGACCAATTCTTGGTCTCTTGCAATGTCGTTCCTTTCCCTTGTCGGGAGTGGGCTCCTCAGTCTCGGCCTACGAAGACCGGACGAGCGACTGCGCCAGAGACTTTGTGCACAGTCAGCCCAAGGCCAGTTTCCCGGCCCTCTTATGTAGGTATTTAAGCTTCATCTTTGCACACAACGTGCAGGTCTCCATGTTACTAACACCTAGATACCATAGACAGACATCGTGGGGGTCGGTCAGACATTTTGGCCTCGTAATCGTAGCATCGCTTGAAGCAAAACCCTGCGAGACGACATTGTGTTGAGGTTTTAGAAGACAAACTGACAAGCACAAAGAGGACGTCGAGTAACTCGAGTCGTGTTCCCGATGCAGCATGCAAGCGCACGGACAAAAGGAACTGAAGCATGAGGCGTAGAGACGTGCTATATATACGAACCCTGACGTCACTTCCGGAGCCGACGATCGAGAGTTGCACAAGCCGGATCGATGGCTGCGTTGAGATCACTATGCCCAGTCAATAGGTTTCCGAACAGCATAGCTGGATGATAGATATCCATCATGAGGAATTTGCGGGAGAAAAGCAATCGATTGAAACAACTTGTAAGGAACTCATGGTGGCAACAGTAAAGACAGACAAGTGATCACAGTTCAAGGGTGTTTATTAAACAGTATGCAGGATGGAAAAACGCCTAATCTAAACCTAAATCTAAGATGGGAGCAAGATTCGCCCATCAAATGAAAAATAAGGCAGTCTTTGTGGCATCTTGTCAAATCAAAGGGGCCTATACTAAAAAAAAAATATTGCCAAACCTTACACTACATACAAAAGAGTGTGGGACAGGATTCATAAAGAAAGAAGTGTTCATAAATAATGTCAGGGTGCAATAGTAGGGGTCTCCCTTCTCCACTTTTTGAGCATGGGATAAGGTGGGACCTTTGAGAACAGCACACCTCGAGCTTGCCCAGCACAAGACGGCAGTTTCGTTCTTAGTTTATCAGGAGCCTCGATGGCCAAGTCTCTTTTCACTTAAAAGTCGCTTGTCTTCAAGGGTCGGAAAATAATAAACCAAAAAGTTCCTTTCATACAGTAGTTAGGGCGATAATGGCTCAACCCTGGGTCCCCCTCTTCCAGACGCAGACCCTTCTCGATTCACAGCCTCCCTCCGGGTTCACTATGGCTCTTGTTCGCTCGTTTCTCCTTTTTCATCCACCAGTCTCTGGGTGACGACTTTTCACCCAAGGATCACCCTCTGGTGGGCTCAGACCCCTTCTCGACTGTTAACTTCTATTCAGTATACTTGTACCCTTTCCATTCACAAATCTTAATCTCTTTTTAAACAATCAACTGTTGACTTCCCTTTGTCGGGTACACTCTTGTCCCACATACAGTTATGTCTTCTTTCTCACTAAACAGGATTCCTCTCCCGTAGCTTTCACTGGGTTTCAGGTCAAATACTTTCAACTGTACAGAGGCTTTGGCCAGACCTCTGTATGACACCTTGACCGTTCCTTTGCGGCCTTCCCAAGGCCTTCTGGTATTAGCAGTTTCAAAACACACAAGATTGATGGTGCCGGATCCCTATGGAGCTGGTCTTCCGTTTATTCTAACAGTTCTTTGAACTTTCCTTAAGTTGCTACTTTGTGGCTTTCGTTCAACACAGTCCGGTTCTTATCGGTTTTCCCCTCGACTCACCAGCTGTGAGGAACCGCTTGGCTTTTCAGAGTATCTGGAGTCAAGGACGGTATCATGGTAGCAGGCGTCTCCCTTGGTCTTGCTCATCAGCATAGGCACGCTCTGTGTTCTGATGACATCTGCTGCAACACACTTGAGCTATTGTCTGTCGATTCCTACTGCAGGGGTTTCGCGGGCCTGAGTCGAAAATGGCAGGGTCGCGTCCCTGTCAGCCTCTACATTCGCCACCTTTCTCCTCCTCTTGAACTGCTGTGCCTGGATAGCTGTATCGTCATGTGGACTACCTTGCTCGTACTTTGCTCTCATGCTCTGCCTTTTATCCCTGTGGGGGAGGGAAAGGGGTGTCAGGTGTGTGAAGTTCTGGTCAATTGCCCTACCTTGCCTGACCCTCGTATTGGGACATGTTAGGTAAACGGCTTGGGTATTATTCCGTTGTCTGTGGTGAGCAAGTGTTTGTGTCGGAAAAGGGGATCAGTGCTTCTGAATGTCCTACATGGTAGGATGGGGGAAAAGGTAGTGAAAGTAGGGGCATACCGCGTCTCACCAGTCTGTGTCCCACTCCCCAAGGACCCCACCCCATTCAGTTGATCCTCCCTCACTGGTCCACCCACAGGAACTGGATCCAATAGAGATGACGTGTCCTGGCCACCTGGATGACAGATCCGCAGGGACTAGTTAGGGAGACACCTTCAGGTTTCTCACAGTGTTCACATTCGCGTTTACCACATCTGGCTACTAAAAGTAGCTAGTGCCCTAAAATGGCCGTATCACAAGATTTTTCACTTGCCCTTTATCCATATTGTTGTTTGGCCTTCCTGCCTTCTCAGTTCAGGAAATCCCTTATATAGTAATTGGATATATACACACCAAGGAAGTGGGTGTGACTGTCTAGTCCAACTCCAAGTTGGTGCCGGAAAGTCTAGGTGTGCGGCTCGAGTGAAACCCACAGTGGCACCCGATTGGACCACTGCTGGCTGTTTGAATGGTGCAGATCCTCAACATTGGTGGGCTTGCACTTGCTTCCAGACAGAATTTAGAATAAGAAGAGGACTGCTGCAGCCCTTTCTTCAGATCAGCGTTTGAGCCACGTATTCTGTGTAGAAGAGCAGCTGAATGAAGATCCCTGGATGACTGCTGAAGAGTTCTGGTATCTCCTCCTGCATTCGACCCAGTGAAGCCCTGCTGGACTACCTGATCTGTGAAGGCTCTCTGCTGTGCTTCAACCCTTGGACTGGTGGGACCAACCAATCTCGACTCGGAGGATCCAGCCGTCCTGAGCCTTCGGAATTGTCCCTTTACCACACTTTGGATTGACAAGCTGCCCAGTGGGCTACCACTCCAGAAGCTTCACTGTTCTACCTTTCTCACCCAGAACTTCGGTGGTCACCAGCCGGTGACACAAGTCGCCTTCCTGCCAAGTTTCAACTTTCCAGCATTGAGGGATCCTGTCATGGAAGGTCTTCAAGCGTGACTGGAGAGATGCCTGCCATTGTTGCTTTCCTATGGACTGCAAGGTGTCCAGAAGAGCCCATAGTTGAATCCCACTTGCATCCTGCACCAGTAGCCGAATGGAGAAATCCTCGAACGCGCAACCCATGGACATTCTGCACCGGAACAAATGGCAGGAAAATCGACAGCCAGTGATCTCCAGTCGACCCACCAGAAAATCAGAGTTAGCAGGGTGAGTACTCGCAAAGCATTCAGCCGCCCCCGGTCTCCCCTATAAAAAACCTAAGAAAAACATTGGTCCATTCCATTGCTTTTTGATCTAAGCTAAAGTTAAGGAAATCATTTTACTGACCTCTAACATTGTTGAAGTATCTTCTGAAACATTTCTCCCCACAAGAACATTGCCTACATCGGCCCTCTCTCCTAAGAAGAGGCTTTGTGACTTTTGGGCACAAGGACCCATACATTATAGGGGTTGGACTTGTAAAGTTAGGGTTTCATTCTTATGACCTGGTTTCCTTCTACCACATCATTACTTACCTTCTTTTGTGTTGACTAAGCTATTGTATGCATTACTACAAACCTAATGGCGACTATATATAGGTTTAATATTTTAGTGTTTGACCATATTGCTACCTGTTTAATTCCTTAGGGCGTGTTGTTGGGCCTATAATAGAGTATTTTGGTACATGCGTGGCTAAATTGAAATTGTGTGCTTCACTGTGTGGACCCCTGTCCCCACACACATTCTCCTGAGACCAAGCCCTGACCACTCTCCACGCTTATCTTAAAGGGGTTTGGCTAACCTCTCAGCGTTTTCCTGTTCGCCAGAACTGGGGTAGCCTTCTATAACCTGTCCACCAGGCCTCATTGTAGAAATCTATTTTAACAATGACCAAACTCTATGACCTCAGGAGCCAGGCTGCTAAGTTGGTTGTTTGAGGTGTGGGGCATTACTGGTTTTTTTTTTTTAGTGCCAAAAGGTCTTGGATTGGGAAAAACATGATAGGTGGACGCAGACACATGTGCATTAGGTGTGAGTTCCAGGGATGTGTCGCCCACATTGGTGCAATGAGTATCATTGTTAAATTATTTTGGTGTATTTTGTGAACTATCTTGCGTGTGAGTGGTGTCAGGGGGAAGTATATGTAAATATCTCTGACCAGCTCATCCATAGTGCTTTACCCAAGGAGCCCAGTTGTGGGAAGCTCGATACGTAACTTTGGCATTTTGTGTTTTCTTTAGTTGTGAATAGGTCTACTGTTGGGCGACCCCCATGTCGCAAATATCTGTTCGAGTGTATTGGTGTTCCCACTTGTGTTATAGTATCAGGATCCTGCTGAGCGAGTCTGCCAGGCACAATTGTGAACCCCTGGAAAACGTGCTTGTATGGACATGTTCCTTCATTTGCACCAGTACCAAATATTTTGTGCCCGACTGGACAGTTGCTTTGAGTGAGTTCCATCCTGTTTGTTGGTATAACACATTGCAGTTGTATTGTTTGTATGCATGAGCATATGATGCCCCTCTAGAACGTTATTGCCGGATGTTCCAATCAGTTTATGAGGTATATTTTTTGTTTAGTTGACCACTTCCCCTGCGCAGCAAGGTGAAGGCAGTGCGCTCCCCATCCTGCTAGAGGGGAGTCTAATATGTGGCAGTGGCAATATGGTTTTCCTATGTTCTTGTTACTTGCTGACCACCACAATAGGCTTCTGTTTACATCAAGCAAGACTACCACGAGATCGTCCGATTGGCTTTTTTGTGACCATTGTTCCACCAGTCAATGCTGCACTCATATTCTGAGGTGTGCGTGGGGGTATTCTAAATATGCATGATGCCATCATGCCTTGGAGACTCATAACCTGCCTGACTGTTCGCATCTGACCTGCTTTGAATAGTGGAATAGGTGACTCTAAAGCCTGCACTCTTTCTGGTGTTGGGTATGCCATTGCCTTTTCTGAGTTTTGGAACTGTCCCTTGGAGTATATTTTCCTTGCTTGGTGTGAGGCTCGACGACTTCTCATTGATAGAGAACCAAAGGCTGTGCAGCAGGTTCATAGTGTGTTGTGTGTGTGTGTGTGTAAGACATTCTTGTGCATTCCTTCCTGTTATTAACCAATCATCCAGGTAAAGGTACACTGGGATTGCCTTGCAGTGTAGCTCTGCCACGACAACTGCCAACACCTTGATGACTACACAAGGTGCCGATGCTATTCCAAAAGGAAGAACTTTGAATTGGTAGTGTTTGTTCGGTATCGTGAATCAGAGATGCTTTCGATGACATGGGATCATTGGAATATGAAAGTATGCATCTTTCAAATTTAATGTCATGTAAATCCCCTCCTTTAGGAGCGATATGACCTCTCTGAACGGTTATCACCCTGCATTTCTTGCCTTTACTCCTTTGATTGCAGGTCTTAAGTCTAGCACTGGCCTCACAGTCAGGTCCTTTTTGGAGACTAGGAAGTAAATAGAGTAGATTCCCACTTTTATCTGGCTTCCTGGTGGTACTTTTATCGCTCACGGTAGGATGAGTGCCTCGATTTCTTCTTGTAGGACCTTTAGGTGTTCCATTGGTATAATTCTTGTTTGGGGTTTTTGTGATCTTGATGCAATAACTCTCCTCTACTTTGCTTAATATTCACTAGTCTGAAGTTATCCCCTTGTCTGTGCGAATACATGATGTTATGCAACCCCCCTACTGGGATTGCAAGGGAGGGGAACTATACTGGGTAGTCACTTTCTGTCAGGGGCAGAGCACATGGAGACCTGCCCCTCTGCCACGCCATTGTCCCATGCAGGGGTGTTGCATGGCAGAGTATTTGCTATCCCCTGAGTGTACGCACCTTGGTAACTCAGGGTGCCCTGTTGTACACTTGGGTGGCCTGCTGTATGGGAGTATGATTGGCCTCGAAAGGCCACTTGCCTCCAAATGACTGCCTTGGTTGAAAAGCTGTGTCCGATATCTGGCCTAGAGTTTTTAATGCCTCATTTACTTTTTTTTAGCCTTTTCCAATGTGTCATCCGTTGCTGGACCAAAAAGAAAGTTGCCTTCTACCAGTTTGTGCATCAGGTTGGCTTGTGTCTTGGGTTTGAAGCCTGAGCCGTGCATGCCCCTTTTTGATGCTAGACCCAGCTACTATTCTCCCCACCGTCTCTGCGGCATATAGGGTATTCTTTCTTTCTGCATTTGTTGAATTTTCCCCTTCAGCTATGATCTTTAGCATGGCTGTTCTTGTGGGTTCTGCAACCTGGCTGGTGAGCAGCCCCATCTTGTCCCACCGGTCTGCAGTGTATCTCACCATGAAAACAGCAGCGTTGGCAATTCGGATCTCAGGGGCTTCTCCCAAAAGAGTACAATGGCAGGGGGGATGTTGGGGGGGATTTGCTGTTAGTTAGGGGTGCACAGGCCCTTTTCCTCGCCACTTCGGAGTGTACCCTCTGATGACTCCTTATCTATAGGGGGCCGCAGCGCTGGTCTATACTTTTTTTCTCAATCCTTGGGTTCACCGGTTTAGGCTGCACTTATTGGATGGGGTGACTCTTTCAAGTATGCTCTTTAGTAAGGGAAAGGACTGCAAGACAGACCACCTTGAAGTAGTCCTCCGTGAAATCGGTCTCCTTCTGGGGTTCCTTTGTCTGCATATTGAATCTTGTTGCTGCTCTCTTTAGGAGGTCTGCGTCCAAGACTTGGTCCTCTGTGGGAGAGTATGAGATTGAAGGTTCTACTTGGTCTGGGGATGGGAGAGAATAGTCCTCTGCATCCAAATCTGTTTTTTCTTTAGTCCTCACAATCTCTTCTACATCTGAATAAACGTCCTCTTCTAAACACACTCTTCATGAAGTATTCAGGTTGGTGGGGATTATACTTTGTTTTGTGGGGCCATGTTCCTGGCCCTGATCACCCTTTCTCTTTTTTGGGAATTTGTCACAGAATTCCTTGAAGGATTGCATCCTTCCCACAAGGAAAATTAACCTTTTGACTGATGTGGGCCTAAGAGAATATCTTCCTCCTCCTCAAAATTTGACCCAGTAGACTGGATATTCCCTTTTTTCTGCAAAGCAGAAGACAGTAACGTTCACCTCCATGGATGAGGTCACCCTATCCTTAATTTGTGTAGGGTGTAATTTATGGAGCTCAGCTGTCGTGGTTTTAGGTGTGGACGTCGAATGTTAGGCCAGCCGCAATATGTTTATTTAGCGTCCCCTCGCGGTTTGGTCGGCATGTATGTTTTGTGCACCGAGGTGAGTGTTTTAGAGATGTGTGCCAAGCCAATGTGTCTTCTGTGTGGCGGCCAGTCGGTCGGATGAATGCTTGGCTTGGTGATCGTCCAGTTTTGCTTTGTGCGTCGGGTCTGTTGCAGCCTTGTGGATGGCCAGGAGTTGTCTCCACAGCACAACCTGACGTCTGCCCTATGGATCTGGCTGCAGGGAAACAGTTTGGGTTTCCTCCGTTTCTTCCCACATGGTATACCTGGGATGTATGATATCAGCAACTCCTGGTATTGTCAATGTGAAGAAAGCGCTCTATCAGAAGGCGACAATGCTAAGTTCTCAAGCTTTGGAAATACACGAAAAATATGGCTCCTATTCAATTCTACCTGTCCTGCGGTTTTACTTGGGCAAGGCAGTACCAAAACCGATTTATGGCCAGGAACTGTACTATAAATCAAATCTTAAATGCCTAGAAGTGTGGGAAATGAAGCTATGGAGGGCAGTATTAGAATTTCCTAACTGTGTGCCGCTTGCAGCTATCAGATTTTAACTGGGTATATCTTCCATTGCTGCCCGGTTTGAATAGAATGTGCTTGTTATATTTAGGAAAATAACTGCCTTCCGGTGAATGTCTATATGCAAATTTGCTTGAAACCATGCAGACACCTCATAAGAATAAACCCAACATTTTAACATCAATTGGGACACATTGTGCACATATTCTGGAACAAATTAATATGAATGTCACAACCCTAATTCTAAGTCCAGATACAGTAAAAAATAAACTATTAGACTTGAATGGATGTAAACCTAGAGAAATTCCACAGTTATCCTTCCATGGCACATATAAGACATGAATATTAAAAAAAGAGGAGAGACCGCTCCTTACCTTGTTAGGTTTCCTGATTAACATTATAGGCACATTTTTGCACAACTGTGATGGAATTTACTCTGCACGAAAGAAATTCTTGCATGACGCGGCCTAATTGAACCTAAACAGTTGTGTTGCTGGTTTTGCCATCATGATGGACCAATTGAGTCAACAAGACATCTATTCTCCTTTTGCAAGAAATTGAATACAAAACGGGAATGCTATTTGATAATATATCCCAATCATCAATGGGCTAATGAACAACAAATATGGCACAAATGTCCGAGTGGATGCAACACTTCTGAAACATTATCCGTAGCTTCCATTTTCAAATCTTTTAACTTAAATGTTGGTAATATTAATATGAACAATGAGCTAGATATGGTAGTACCCTAGTATGAAAGTATGACGCTTGTGTTTTTTTTTCTTGTATTTGATGTATAAGTAACAGAGAATTTTGTATACACACATTTTAGTGATTTTAATTTTTTCTTAGTGAATAGTTTAAAGTGACTTATATTGGTTCATGTTAATTCTTAATCTTGTTATTTTGGTTCATTTTATTGTTCTGTCTATCTTAAAATTGTGTAGTAAGTATTTTTGTAAAGGTTATTAAACAATAAAAAAATAAAAAAATAAGTAAGGGGTTTAAGACTTGACTTATGCATAGGCTCAAAGGGAGGTCCCATGAGCTTTGCAAGTACTACATTGAGATCCCAGCCTGGCGGTTGGTTTGAAATTGGAGGGTGGAGTCTCTTTACTCCCTCCATGAATGCCTTAATGACGGGGACTTTCCACCACGATAGTTTACTCTGAGAGGTGGTGTAAGCTGATAAAGCCTTCAGGTGAACCTTTATTATAGAGTTGAATACTAACCCTGAGTCTAACAAGTGAGCATATAGTGAAGAATGTGGGATGGAGTACTTTCTACAGGGTTTATTTGTTTAGACTGGCACCAAATTACAAATCTTCTCCACGTGTCGAAATAACAGTGTATGGTGTTTGGTTTACGAGCCTCCTTGAGGATATCCATACACCTCTGTGGTAGATTTAGATGTCCAAACTCTATGATCTCCAGAGCCATGCTGCCAAGTTCATTGAGTGAGGTTGACGGTCTTCTGTTATTCCCCTGTGTTGGGTCAGCAAATTGGTCTGGCACGGGAGTTTCATGTGATCGTACATCACCAGTTTGCGCAGATGTGCATACCATAATTGTCTCGCCCACATAGGAGCAACTAGGATGAGCGTCATTTGTTCTCTGTGAATCTTGTTCACCACCTTGTTCATTAGAGGATTTGGGAGAAAAGCGTCCCCTTGGAGTCTGGTTGGGGAAACATGGACACGAATTCTGGGCATTGCTTGTTTTCTCTCATAGCGAACAAGTCTAGCATAGGGTAACCCCGCTGTGAGAAGATGTGGCCGACGATTTTAGTCTAGTTGCCACTCGTGTTCCTCTGGTAGGGGATCTCTGCTGAGCGAGTCTGCTAGGCTGTTGAGTTCCCCTGGAACGTGATGGGAAGATAGGAACATCCCCCGTCTGAGTGCCCATTTCCACATTTTCTGTGCTAGCTTGGACAGATTTGGAGACTGTGTGCCCCCCTGCTCGTTGATGTAGAAGTGGTGCTGTCGGTTAGGATCTGTACCGACTGATTTGTCAGCTGTACTTCGAATGCTTGAAGCGTTTTGAACATCGCCAGAAGTTTCAGCAGGTTGATGTGGTTCTGTGCCATGATGGGAGTCCACAGACCATGTGCTGTGAGATGAAGATGATGTGCCCCCACACAGAGATTGACGTGCCTGTTGTAACTACCGCTTGCACCGCCGGATCATGGAAGGGTTTTCTCTTCAACAGATTCTCCTTTGTCCACCAGCAAAGGTCTTGTACTAGTGTTGGCGAAACGATGCATAGATCGTCCCACTGACCGCTTGCCTGAGACCACTGTTTCGCCAATCACTGCTGCATGGGGCGCATGCACAAACGTGCGTGTGGGACCAGGTAAATGGAAGATGCCATCATGCTGAGCAAACGCATAGCTTTGCGTACGCTTATCTGGTGACCGGCTTGATACTGAGGTATTTGCAGTAGCACATTTTCGACTCTTTCCTTTGATGAAAAGACTAACCCTTCTTCCATGTTTATGACAGCTCCTAGGAACTGCTTGGTTAGGTTTGGTTCAAGGCTTGATTTTTTCTCGTTTAATGAGAAGCCCAAGTGGAAGAGAAGGTTTATAGTTCTTTGAGTATTTTGCCTGCAAATTTGGGGAGACTCCCCTGTAATCAGCCAGTCGTCCAGGTAGGGGTACACTGAGATTGCCTCCCTGCGCAGGTGCTCTGCCACCACCGCCAGTACTTTGGTGAATACCCGTGGGGCGGATGCTATGCCGAAGGGTAGCACTTGCATTGGTAGTGCTGGTTTGCTATCTTGAAATGCAAGAATCTTCTGTGCGCTTGGAACATTAAAATATGAAAATAGGCATCTTTCATATCCAATGTTGCCATGTAGTCCCCCCCCGCTTTAGCAGTAGGATTACTTTTTGTAGCGTTGTCATGCAGAACTTTTGCGGCTTGACATAGGTGTTTGCAGGGTGTAGATCTAATACTGGGCGCATTGTTAGATTTTTCTTTGGCACAAGGAAGTAGGTTGAATACCTTTGTTTACCTGCGACGATTTTGATGGCGTCCTTGAGCAGTAGCATTGCAACTTCTTCTAGAAGAATGCGTTCTTCCTTCGTGGTTGATTTTTGACACAAGGGATGGTTTGAGAGTCGCTGAAGTAACTCCATGCAATAACCGCCTGCTACGGTTGATAGCACCCACTTTTCCGAGGTGATTCCCTCCCATGCGTGGGTGAAGTGTGTTATGCACCTTCCTACTGGAGAGGCATGGGAGGGCACCTGAAACGGGTGGTCATTGTTTAGGAGGTGTTGCTCCACCTCTGGAAGTGGAGGACCTCCCCCGGCCACGAGATCTATGCTGGCCTCTTTGGCAGGCTTGCAAGGATTGCCCCTAATTGTTTCCCCAGGATGAGCCCTGATCTTGATCATAACCGGAACCCCTTTGTGATTTTTGTCCTCGAAAGCGACGAAAATTGCTTCCGCTTCTTTGGCCTGGTGGCTTATTAGTTAGCTGGCCTAATGATTTAAGAGAGACATACTCCCCCACCCCCTGCCCCCTTGGTTATCCTGCAGGTCAGTGTCTGAATTGGGATCATAGAGATCATATTGGACAGGATCTTGTAGAGGACTTATGTCTGCATGTGGCCTTTTTGCTGCGGGTTGTGAGGTGGATGCACCACTAGTGGCTGGCGTGTTCTGTAGGCTGTGTACTGCCTGTGGATTCTTTTCAAAGAAATCTGCCATGAAGGTCATCCTACACATTGCCCTAAAAATGTCTTCACAAGACCATTGAGAGGAGCTTCGTATATTAGATGCACTAGGTGTAGTAAGGGGAGTCTGGTATTCCTGGAGTAGGCTGTTTATGTCTCATAGCACCTGCTAAGGTACCCCCTCCATTTGGGAAACACTCCCTTTCTCCTTGAGTGGTATACCACCCTTCTCTTTATGGGAATGGCGACTCTTAGAAGACTGGCGACTCTTAGAAGAGTGTTTCTTCAACGTTCTCCCTTTAAGGAGAGTCTCTGGGACATCATTTTTGCACCAGCTGGGCTATTTTCGAAGAACAAGTGCTTTTCGCCGACTTCTACATTGGTGTGGAGTGTCCAGTTTGGATGGTAGGTCCGAAGTTGCATCTTCGACGCTCGGCTTTCGGCTGCTGTATTGAACACAGCGTCTGTGTTGCGCGACTTTGGGGGCCTGTCATGTGGCAATCGAGTTCTTGAGTGCCCAGAGGACAGGGTTATTTTGTACCAACCCCATGACGCTGTGTGTGGACGATGTCGACTTTCGGCCATGGGATATGTGCTTTGTGTGGGCTGCACTGTGTGTGCTAGTGCCGCTGGGTGTCATCCCCGTAACAGCCCCGCCAGCCTGTCTATTGGGGTCGGCGGCTAGCATGTTGGAATTGATCGGTTCTCCATTGCCTTCGTCGTCCGAAAAGACAGCGATGCTGCTGTCGCTGGATGCAACATCCATGTCCAAGGCGGCCTCTGCCTGCATGGCGTGGTGGACCCAGTGTTTAGTCTTTCGGTCCGTGAGTGTTTTCGGTTTGAAGAGCTGACAAGCTCGACAATGGCCCTCGTTGTGGTAAGACAAAGATTGCACACCCGGTGCTTGTCTTTCCAGGAGAACTTATTGCAACTAGGGCCGAATTTAAATGGTGTGTTTTCCATATTTGGATGCAAGGGCAGCCAGCGAAAATAGAGTGTAAAGGGGAATATGCATTCTCTTAGAGCCCTAAGAAACATCCACCCTGCCACTTTCCATACTGTCTGGGCCGAGGCCCGCTCCGACCTTCCAAGGCCGAAGGGGTGCGTTGAATCAAGGTCTTTGTCTGACATTCGTCATTTTCACCTCCATCGAAGATGTTGTCGAAAGTCAGCAATTTAAAGGATAGAAAGAGTAACTAACTCTTATTAATAAGTAATCAATGGCGTTAGCCGAATAGGAACTCCGCGATTTAGCATCCATCGATGATGTCGATAAACAAAATCTGGAGGGACCTCGACGCGTGAAGGACCATGGGTACAGTGGACGTCACACTAGAGATAGTATTACTGGTACCCCCTGTCGACGTCCCTTTTCGAGTTTTGAAAACAACAATTGTAATACTCTGCAGCTTCCACTAGATGTCGGCCTATGCAGAGAATGTCATCTAAGCAGACTCCTCAAGCCTCAGAAATATATATGGAACAAGTTACTTACCTGTAACTGTTGCTCTCTGGCATGGATTCACATGCTCATGAATATTCCCCGTCAGGCTGGGAATCCTAGGTAAAAGAAATAACAGTTTGGTTTATAGGAGAAAGACAGTTTAGAAACTAATCACTGAGCGCTCAGTCATACTGGCCCCAGCCAATGACTGCCCTCCCTGTGGCAGCCATCTTCAGATTTGGTAGCACGTAAAGTGGCAGTGCGACCAAGAGAAGAGCCGCAGAGGGGCAGACGGGAGGGTTCGCATGTGAATCCATGCCAGACCCATGCCGGAGAACATCAATTACAGGTAAGTAACTTGTTCCTTCTCCAGTATGGGGTCTGGCATGGATTCACATGCTCATGAATAAAGAATACATAGCAGTACATTCATGCACAACCACAGGAGGTGGCAAGGCTCAATAGAAGCAATCTCTTACCTCCTCACCAGGTTCACCTTCAAGCGATTCCCTGGAATCCCTGTCGACGCAGTAGAATTTCGTGAAGGTGTGTGTCGACCTCCATGTAGCAGCCCTGCAAATGTCCAGCAGGGGTACACCAGACAGGAATGCTGTTGTAGCAGCGATCGCGCTGGTAGAATGGGCTCTCGGACAGCCAGGCAGCATTCAGCTTGTCAACCGGTGACAGTGAGTGATACAGCCGGAGAGCCACCTGGACATGGCCTTCCCATTGTTCACAGGACTAAAGTACACAAAAAGCAGAGAAGTTTTCGTAGCAAATGAGGCAGAATTAGCCATGATGGAAGTAACCGCCACCAGGTTTAGGTATGAGCAATCTGCAGAAGAGTTGCCTGTACTGAAATCCCAACTAAACAATGAGCAGCGTACCATTTTTCTAGAAGTCAAAACATTGAACATAGCATACGGCACAGAAGTAAAACTTGCACCTGTGACAACTACAAACCTGTACTGTTGTATGCAAGTGGTGAAGCTGGGTCAGCGAAAACATTCTTAATAAAAATGATCAGTAAATACCTCCAACAATGAACAACCTTTCAGCTGATGTAACCACCCCTACAGGTTTGGCTGCCTACAACATTGGTGGAGTCACTCTACACCGATTGCTACTCCTTCCAGTAGAACACCAAAACAAATTAGAGTACTATAAACTTTCACCAGAATCTGCTTTGGAGCTACACAGAGTTTTGAAACAAATGCAAATGCTCCTAAAAGATTAGGTGAGCATGGTCTCTAACCGAATGTTGGCTTTGATTCACCTCAGATTGCAAGAGGGCCTTAAAACAGACGACGAAGAAGTCTTTGGATGAAAACATGTAATTGTTTTCAGAGATCTCCTTCAATTAATACCAGTTAAAGGTGAACCTATCTTGAAAACATTAGGACACAAAGTGTGCCGTAAAAGTCTTGGAAGCATTGGGAATGTAAATCTCTGGCAACATTTCCAATACAGGGAACTAACCCAAAACATGCGTCAGTCTGCAGACCGCACCTACGCCAACATTTAAAAAAAATGTACAGATTGGTGTGCTATCAAAGGAGGTGCAGTCAACCCTCAATACTAGACGCATCCATGAGCTGTACGGGCGTAACATGTGCTACTGATGTCATGGAACAATTTGCTCACAAAAATGTCACCTGTATGTCCTTAATGCCAACTCTAGCAAGCTGTACACATTTCAATGCAACAATGCTGAATAAAGAAACAACCACTAGTGGAAATTCATGCCACAGACAAACTGGACATACACGGTATGACACTACCTATGAGTCAACAAGGCATAGCACGACTACATACTTTAGAAAACTATCTCCAACACAGCTGGTTTGGAGAAAATATTGTGTGAACTGTAGAGTAATGCTGAAGTGTAACCTTGACGCAGAGCAAGGGTTAGTTAATGGAGCACTTGGTACAGTTGTTGGCTTCCAGACATACCCACAGGACAACAGCATTTAGTTTGTAAACATCCAGTTTGACAAACTTTCAGATGTTCAAAAGATAGAACGCACAACGGCACGGTTCCTTCTTTTCAAAGACATGTATGTACACAGAGAACAGTTTTCTCTGTCGCAAGCTTATGTAGTAACTATTCATAAATTGCAATGTCTAACCTTTGATCAAGCATTGATTGATATTGGCAGCACAGTCTTCAAAGAAGGCATGAGTTACGCAGCACTGTCACGGCTACATACACTGGAAGGACTGTATCTAGTGAAGTTTGATGCAACTGCAGTCAACACAGACATTCCTTGCATCATAGAGTACAATTGACTATGTGCACTGTACACACCCCATCTGAACATGTACCCTGTTCCTTAGAAACCCAAAGGTTTGAAAAGAAGGCTCATTCAATCAGAAGTTGAAAATGATTTGGCAACACTACCACCAAATAAATTGAAATCAACTCATACTACATCAACTACCAAAAGCACAGAGAAAAGGAGTACACAAGACATACCCAACCCCCCACACAAAAAAAGTGCCTCTTCAAAGAAACCACGTACCCTTCCATCAAAGTACTCAGACACAGAAGTACCTGGTCCATTCAAATTTTCCAATACAACAGGTGTTAATTGCTAAGCAAATGTAAAAATGAATGTTCTATTCCAAATGCCAGCAATTGTTGAACACATTTATTTAAATGGTGCAGACCAGTTGTGTTTGCAAATGCTCGTCCTTCACAGAAATGCAGTAGGTAATCCTGACAACATTTACAGTGTCTCAGGAACGAGGCACGAATTGGACTACTGTGCTGGAATGGTGAAATTCATTTTAAACCGCCAAGAAGATCCACAGGAATTTCTAATGTACTTACTACATATACTGGAAAGGAAAAACATACTTGCAAATGAAATCTTTCACATTTCCTACATGTGGAAACATACATGCAGTCTCTGCAACCATGTAATTCAGGAACAAATCCCTAACGAATGCTTTGTGTATGTAGCAATACCTAACTGACTCCATTCCAATTCAGCAACTGGTGCAAAATGCAAACCATAGCATATTGTGTACGTTGTGCAATTCTGATAATCGTTCAACGCTACACATACACTCACATAGTCAATATGTAATATTAATGCTCTTAAGATAAAATGTCAATGGAACTGTTAGGGAGAATTCTCATAAATGGCTAATTTCCCTTACCTAAGGAGTCCCTCAGCAGCTTTGCTGGATTTCTAGGATTTATTGTTTTCACCTGGTAACAGTGTGAGCCTTTTTCCCACTCTTACATGTTTTTTGCTGTGTTTTCACTTTGTGTGATCTTGAGCACTGGAGCCTCACCTACTCCATGGCCTCATATTTTCATGTGTGTTACACAGCACCTTCAGTGCAGTGAGACAGGGTTGTCTTTGAGACTTCCCACAGACTCCATTTTCTGAGGCTGACTACTGTCCCCCAGAAAAGGGTAAAGTTGCCATTACCTTTACTTTAGTCACTTTAACTCCAGGCCCAATACACCTCATCTTACATGGAGTATTGGAAAGTGTTAACTCTGATCCCTTTTTGTCTGTGTCTCTTGGAGCATTGTTTCGTTCCCTTTGCATTAAGACTTGGCTGGTGGCAGTGGTATCTACCCTAACCTTTCTACCGCGATTATTTTATATAAACGTGGTATTGTTTTAGGCTACTATATTAGCCTTGAACATAAATCCGCTTGACCAAATACATTTTATTTTGGCTTCGGCTGGGTAAATTCGCCATTTCTTTTTGTTAAAGTCTTTCTTGTGTTTTTATCTGCACGCCAAACCGGGGATGACTCCTTTGTTCGCTGTCTTTTCTTGGGCTTCTGCACAGAAGCCCTCCTTAAGGCGCCTGAAAGTCTAGGTAGGCAGGATGTGAGAGAGGGATCTTTGGACCCCTACCATGGGTTCCCTTGGTAATCCAAGTCGCACTCCTGTTTGATTGGCTAAGGGGACTGTCCTTGCCAGGACAGCCACCCTGCTGTGTGATTGACAGCCAGGCTGTATGAATGGGGGGAAAACTATCCGGGACTGGAAAGGCAGAGTCACCACTGGAACCAAGAACCAATGAGGAACTGGCAGAATAAGACCCCTACAATGACTGAACCGCCCGGTGAAGCCCTGCTGCAGGTCCGAATCTCCAGAATCCGACAGAGAAGACCCTCCAGGAAACTTCTTCCCTTGAGCTGGTGGGACCAACCAGTTCGCCCAAACTACAAGCCAGGACCCCTCCTCTGGTCGAATTCGCTGTACAAAGCTACAGTGTGCCGGATAGCCAAGAAGGTCGGACCCTGCTTGGGTTTTAAGGAGCGCACCTTTTATTCGTTCCTTTGCTCTGCTGCTGGTTTCTTCCCTGGGTAGTGCAGGACCCTCCAGTCTTCCTACTCATATTTTCATGTGTTACACAGCACCTTCAGTGCAGTGAGACAGGGTTGTCTTTGAGACTTCCCACAGACTCCATTTTCTGAGGCTGACTACTGTCCCCCAGAAAAGGGTAAAGTTGCCATTACCTTTACTTTAGTCACTTCAACCCCAGGCCCAATACACCTCATCTTACATGGAGTATTGGAAAGTGTTAACTCTGATCCCTTTTTGTCTGTGTCTCTTGGAGCATTGTTTCGTTCCCTTTGCATTAAGACTTGGCTGGTGGCAGTGGTATCTACCCTAACCTTTCTACCGCGATTATCTTATATAAACGTGGTATTGTTTTAGGCTACTATATTAGCCTTGAACATAAACCCGCTTGACCAAATACATTTTATTTTGGCTTCGGCTGGGTTTATTCGGCATTTCTTTTTGTTAAAGTCTTTCTTGTGTTTTTATCTGCACGCCAAACCGGGGATGACTCCTTTGTTCGCTGTCTTTTCGTGGGCTTCTGCACAGAAGCCCTCCTTAAGGCGCCTGAAAGTCTAGGTAGGCAGGATGTGAGGGAGGGATCTTTGGACCCCTACCATGGGTTCCCTTGGTAATCCAAGTCGCACTCCTGTTTGATTGGCTAAGGGGACTGTCCTTGCCAGGACAGCCACCCTGCTGTGTGATTGACAGCCAGGCTGTATGAATGGGGGGAAAACTATCTGGGACTGGAAAAGCAGATTCGCCACTGGAACCAAGAACCAATGAGGAACTGGCAGAATAAGACCCCTACAATGACTGAACCGCCCGGTGAAGCCCTGCTGCAGGTCCGAATCTCCAGAATCCGACAGAGAAGACCCTCCAGGAAACATCTTCCCTTGAGCTGGTGGGACCAACCAGTTCACCCAAACTACAAGCCAGGACCCCTCCTCTGGTCGAATTCGCTGTACAAAGCTACAGTGTGCCGGATAGCCAAGAAGGTCGGACCCTGCTTGGGTTTTAAGGAGCGCAACTTTTATTTGTTGCTTTGCTCTGCTGCTGGTTTCTTCCCTGGGTAGTGCAGGACCCTCCAGTCTTCCTACTTTGTGTCAGTCCCGCAGTCGCTTCAGGAACCGTGAGCCTGCAGGAATTATCAGGAACTTGCGCCTCAGCAACAGCTCCTTCTCCATTTTAATGTACTGTGCAAATCCGGTTGTCCGTTTCGTTCAACCGCGGTGAAAGTGTTTGAAATCTTTCTCCAATCCGAGGGCTTGCCCTTCTCTTCGAACTGACTTTTATATCAACCAACATCGTCCTAAAACCGTGCCAAGAACTTTACCACGAACTACCCTGAACTGTGTGATCTTGAGCAAAAGACTTTTGACCCATTGACTTTGGCCCTAAACCTTTTCTATCTGATCTCCCCACTGAAGTTCCTCTTGTTCAACTGCCTGAGTACTTACCTGTTGGTTTGATCTAATTTCTAATAACTTTGTCTTTCCCTCCCATTTTGTTCCCACTTGACTTTTGTGAGCTTAACTTGTCTGGAATTTAAGGGAAGTGGTATGGTGTATTAAGAGTGTGATTTTTGCTTATAATAGTGTAATGTTATACAACTGAAGAGTGAAAGAAATATATATGTTTTTACTTGAAAACCTTGAGTCAGTGTTTGCCTGAATCATAGTAATTGCTGTCCTTTGTGTAACTATTTGATACTGCTCACTTACTCTTTAGATAAGTCTGGCTGCACCGCTACTGCTACCACTATAACTGTAGTGCAGGCTTGTACCAAAGGTGAAATTGTACTGTCACTTGTAGGCTTAATTGTGTGTGGTGTTCCCAAAGGGTACTGCATATAATTTTGCCTAACAGGAACCAAAAACAACTGCCTTCACACACGGACAGGTCTCACTTGGTAAGAAAACCTTGACAACAGTAGCCATAATCTACCACACCAGCAACACAATCAGTGGAGGCCACTATAATGCATACATTAGAAAGCAATGGTCATGGTGGGAATGCAATGATCGTTCCATCATTCAAGGCCGGAGATTACCTGAAAATCTTGCAAATGCCTATCTAATATTCTTGAAGCCAAAATGTAGTCATTGATTTACAAACCTACGATACCTTACTCCCCAGCACCAACCAGTACCTACGTAATTGCACTAAAAAATGTCCTTCTACAATGTCGACCTAAAGCAACTTCGCATACAGCAAGCATTGAAGAAATGCATTAGTGTGTGTTAGACAATCGTATCCCCAATGAGTACAATCACACAAACAGTATGTGTACCCAAATCACAGTATTTTCCACAGGATACGTAAAAGGAAAAGTACTAAGTATGAGGGTTCAAAACTATCCTCAGTAACCTCTGAAACCACCAAGTATGCAAATGAGTCACCTGCTCTAAGAATACTCATACAACTGCAAGACATATGCAACTATCACTACGTAAACCCATAATGGACACTACCACTTCAGAATGTACACAGATGTGAAAGTAGCAACAGAAATGCACAAGCTTGTAAACGTACCCTTTAGGAATGGGACACTGTAAACAGTTTGAATACGCCACCTGGTATTCAACTGCAACCAGAATACTACAATGTTATTTGCAGCATCAAAACAACCCAACTCAACCTTCAACGATGACTGTGCTACAAACCGATCCTCAAACACTTCCAAAGAATGAGCAGTTACAGTACGCCAACAGGTACGTAACTACCATCACAATTCTGCAGTAGCACAGTACAATAAGAGCAAAACACCAGCAGCAACCAAACGCATAAAGAAACAGTGCTACCAAAAAGGAACCAGGTAAACCTTTATAAAACACCAACTGCTATACGACACCCACCCTACCAACATGTATAGGGCAGAAAGCGTAAACCATTACATTTCCTCCTACTTCAAGAGTACACCTTAAAAAGTGCTATAACCACTCCAAACGTTACTGTATTTCATTGCGCACCATAGCAGCAAAGACATTTGAAAGGTTTTCTTTTTATCCAGCATGGATTCTTTTTCCCCGCAGACCCAATGATTATGC
This sequence comes from Ambystoma mexicanum, assembly GCF_040938575.1. Classification (NCBI taxonomy): domain Eukaryota; kingdom Metazoa; phylum Chordata; class Amphibia; order Caudata; family Ambystomatidae; genus Ambystoma; species Ambystoma mexicanum. Next base: position 61,784,083 of record NC_090933.1, read on the forward strand.
AAAGGAACTGCGCACATAGCACAGTACACTGGTTCAAAGCATAGTACTTATAAAGTACTAGTTATGAGGGTCTGCAAAGTACATAAATATATGGAATGTAGTGGACTGCAAAGTAACGAAATACCTGCTCCGACATGTTCTGTTCTCTTTTCCCACAGATAATGCAGCAACAATGACTTCAACATGTCACATTCCATACAGAAAAAAACAGCACAGGCCCTCCCCAATCCAAACAGTAAGTATCCAAATATTGGTATCATACTTCTCTACAATGTCCACAGTGCAATGTGTGCACTTATTTCTGCAATGCACATAGCAACACAATATGCAAAGCACACCTATATTGCACTACGCACCTTGTGCCTACACCCTTCACTACACCCGGTACAGTGTAGGGGCTCCAGCCATGCATTCAATATTGCTGACCCTGCCAACAACTGTCACTGCACTGTACAGCTATGCATACAAACATCTATCCATGTACCAGAAACCCCACATAAACACAGCCACCTACCCCTTAGCCACTGCAGTTGTCATTGCCTGCCATTTCTTCCACACAATAGATAACCTGTTTCCTACGTACACTGTTCACCTAAACCTATAATAAGTGGACACACTGAATGCACTAAACTACAGTAACCTAACCGATAATCTGCGCAATCACAACAATGCAAATTGATCAATGCATCCATATATCTTACTTAACTGTCCTACCTGCTGCAACATTTGGCTCCTCGCATTCCACTGGCACCGTTTAGGCCATTAGGTCATATTCATTGTTATGTACACCATTTCAAAAGAAGGTATACACCACAGATTTCACGGCAGCACATGGTACATAGCTCAGCAGCCATAGTCCAAACACTGCGTTACTCCATACATTGTTAAACTTCTGTTTCCCTTTCTTATTGTATAAAGTAAACACCCTTTGCACACCATAACCCCCTTACAATGTTTGAAGGACGTACGCAGTAATTCCTTTTCTTTCATCAACGACAGCCCAAAACAAGTTCACGCTGGAAGACACCAAACTGCGTACAATGGTCCAGCCACCCACGTATGCTGAGGCAGTGCACACACAGTGTGCCATCGTCCACCGTTGGCTCGTAACAGCACTGCACATATAAATGTTCCTTAGGGACTGTAAAAGCACATTTATGTATTTTGTACTAACTTCACCGTAATGACACTACCAACATTCGGAAATGCATGGTACAATCTAAACAGGTTGCCGGCTGAATCCTTTTTATTTTTCCCAGCATCATCTCCGGAAAGCAAAACCTTACATACCTCTCCTGCACCAGGACAAATGCACATTGTAAAACAGCCTTGAGTGGAAAGCATGATTAGCTCCAAGGGCAACGTTGTATGGAATTGTAGGGAAAAAAAGGATACATAACTTACCCTGCAGTTGCTCTGCCCATGTGCCCCAAAGGTAGTCTGCAACGATTCTATATGCCGTACACTGCAATTTGTCGACCACCCAATAAAAGCATGGAATTTTCCAAAGTTATGCAAGTACAACTGTACATCTCATGTGTATTACGACTAAAATGTATTAAGCTGCAGTTCAGTATGCATAATTATACATTTACTGTACCACACACTTTCTCCGTATGCATTGTACGGAGGTTTGGGTCGGGGGAAATCATGCGTCGTTACAGCGGCATGTCTCCACCATTCCCTGTAAATTGCAACTGTGATTGAATTTCGTTTTATTGCCATTCTTCCCCAGGCCCTACAATCCATACGAAGGACAGGATGAAAAGGGAAACCAAATCGTGCAGTGAAACAGCACACTTTATGCTCACTTGTGCAGTGCTAGAATCCTTGTTTGTCCCAATTACCAGTTCTACGCACGCTCATTGGATTGAAAGTAATAATGGCCACAGGTTCACGCAGCGGTCAACCGGCACACAAACATCGACAGCTCACATTTCAATGTTGTATTTTTAAGCAAACCAGCTCCTGCATTCTCCTGCAATCCGAGGGGACCTCAATGAGGGTTGTTCTTTTATTTTTTTATATGGACACACAGACATTATGCTGTGGGTCTAACAACACTCGCTAGCACTGTCATTTTTTGCAAAAAGGAAACGCATGAAAGGAGCATCTGGTGGCAAAGTTTCAAACACATTTTGCTTGTGTGGAGCCGTACAAGGACAGTATCACCTACAAAACAGAGAGCAAAGCAGTGGGTTAACATATGACGCTACTCAAACACACTACATGGTCCATGAGGCATCCACCTATTATGACATCCTTTCCGCAAACTCTTCTCCTGTACGCTACCACTAACAAGAGCTACTTACATCTATTCTTATTCCTCTTCCTTCTTAGATACCTGGCACCTTACTGCAGGTGCCACACATTCCAACAGACTGGTGGTGGACCAAGCATTGCAAGATTACCATAAGCAATGTCTTTTCCATCATCGTTATCTGGGCCGACCAATATGGGCCTGTATGTTCATTTGCAGTTCCGGCAATACGAACCAACC